>NC_050573.1:91545822-92745822 GCF_011100635.1 Trichosurus vulpecula | reverse complement strand
ACAGAAATGAAATTATGGATTTGGGAAATAGCAAATTGGCTAGTCTGCCTGAAATAAAGAGTGTGGGAAGGGAAGTAATGTGCAATAAATCTGGGAAAGTAGGCTGGAGCCAGATTGTGGCAGTCATCAGAAGCTAAGGGCTCTCTATTTTATCCTAAGGGCAGTAGAGAGCCACTAATCCACTGTGCGAACTTGGACATATCATGCTGCCACAAAGAGCCTTGATTTCCTAACCTGTAAATTGAGGAGTTTGGACTAGACAATATCTAAGGTCTCCTCCAGCTCTAAAATCTTTGGTCTCTGGCAAGACTTGGATGAACTGATACAAGAGAGAGTGAGCAGACCCACCACAATAATTCCTACAATAATGATAATTTTATAAAGAAAAAATATTTTAAAAGATTTGAGAACTCTGATCAGTGCCATCATCAAGTATGAGCCCAAAGGAGCGATGACAAAGCATGTCATCCATCACTTAACAGGGAAGCAATGGACTTGAGATACAGAATGAGACCAGCATTTGGAGACTTGGCTAACGTGAGAATTCATCTTGCTTAACTATGTATATTTGTTAAAAGAACCTTGTTTTTCTTTTTCTTTTTTTCCTAATATGCGGAAAATAAGGGGAGGGGCTTAGGGCTAGAGTAGAAAAAAGAGAGAACAGGTCATTGAGGCATCCTTTCTTTTAAGCAGAGAAAAGAACAGAAGGACAGAAAGAATAACAGACAAATAGGACAGCTTTGAAAGCTTGAGTTAAATTTATTATGTATCTTAAAAGAAAAGGAAGCTATATGTTAATTAGAGACACACAGTTTTGTGTACAATCCTCTTTTCTCTGCACATGGAAGGAAGGAAATGTGTTTATTGAGCTCCTACTCTGTGCCGGGCACCATGCTAAGCACTTCATGAATATTATCTCATTTGATCCCCACAACTCTTGAAAGGGGATGTTATTATTATTCCCATTTTGCAGATGAGGCAATTAAAGCAACGAGAGATTAAGGGACTTTCCCAGGGTCACATAGCTAGGAAATGTCAAGGGCCAGATTTGAATTCAAGTCTTCCTGATTCCAGACCAGTATTCTATCCACTGCACCACCTTAGCTGCCCATGGAATGGAAATGCCCATTTTATTTGGTGTCTTAAGTTCAGAATAAAAGTGAATTTTTTTTTCAAAAAATTAAATAAAATTAAATAAAATTATTTGTCCTCTCTTCCCATTTTTCCTCCAGCTCTGAAGTCCCAAGGTTCCCTCTACTGTACTCAGCTTCCAGGTGTGGGTGTGGGTGTGGGTGCTTGGGTGTGGGTGTATGGGTATGTTTTAACTAAGCACCTCTGTAGAGATGATAAAGGTCCAATAGCCACATTATCATAGAGTGTCTCATTGTAGCATGAGACAGAAACATCTACCTGGTCTGACAAAAAAGATAAGTAGCCTTGGGTATTAAAATCACACCTGTGAGCCTTGGTAGTGAGAAATCTCCATTTCCCCAGACTGGTGACTAACTCATCTTCCTTTAAGAATTTTTGTTTAGAGGTAATGTTAAGCCAGCATTCATCACCTTAAAAGTCTCTGGGCTGCTTCTTGGTAAAGGACTGGAGGTGCCAAATGAGGCAGACACTGTTAGGCATGACCAGTGTGTGGATGTGCTTTGCTTGACTAGATTTATTACAAAGGAGGGCTTTATTTTTGGTGGGTAGGGAGAGAGAGCGTTAGTAAGAGTGATGGTTGGCAGAAAATAAAGAAGTAAAGAAAGAAGTGACCTCAAAACATTTCAAAGTACACAAAAGGGAGCTAAAGAAAGTTCAGAAGGGGTATAGACCAACAGGGTAGTGTGTAAACTATTGTATTAAATTTAGCATAAAGCAAGTTGTATGTACAGTTACTATCCCTTCCACAACTTGATGCTCCCCATATAGGTTTTGATATATCATGAGTCAGCATAAGAAATTAAATGGGAATTGGCTGAGGAGGAGGGGGGGATATTTTGCAAAAGCTGCAGATGACCGGTGAAGGCCAGCAGATAACACAGAAGCTATGACCAAATACTTAACCCAAATTTTACAATGATATATTGTAAATACCCCACAAAAGAAAAAGAAAAATTTAGAGTTCTCCTCTGGTATGAAGGGAGAGGCAAAATCTTTTATGCAAATTTTCCAGATGGGGGGGGGTGCCATGCTCCTAACCCCTGTGATGGGGAAAAGATAAGTGAAATAGAGATTCACAGTTTCACATATAATCCTCTTTTTCTATATTCTTTGTATGTGGAAATGTTTTTGTTTACTGATGTTTCTCAAGTTCAGAATAATAAAAAGGAAAATTAATTATAATTTTAAAGATCCTGGATTATCATCCCTAGTTGGTTCAAGGAAGATCCAGCAAAAATATGTCACACCTGACCAAATGACAAGTGTCAACCTTGAATAACCACCACCACTTCTTGTGGTAATCAGGCTAGGGCTTTTTGCTATTCTTCTCTTAAGTGCCCTTAATGATTCTGGCCTTTGTTTGAATGGGGCAGGTAAAGTGGGATCTTTTGCCTTGGAGTGATTCTCAGCACTGAGAATTGGCAGTCATTGATTAGTATGGTGGTACTAGGGATTAACTAACTTTCCCACACCCTAAATGGGACTTTTCACTGTTCTTTGTTTGTGTGCTTCTTGGCATTGAGGTAATCAAGTGCCCCAGGGCCCTGAGACAGGTATATAAGATCTAAGTTTGGTGGTTTGTTTTTCGGAGTACACTCATTGAAAGAGTATGGGTGATGAGACTCTGGGCAAGCTGTTGAAATATCGCCCCTCCCCACCAGCTTTGATAACCCACACAGATGTTGGTACTTCTCTGGTAACTATGAATTGTGATTTGAATCAGACAAGGTCTGTCTGTTGATGTTTGTAGTTTCTGTTTGGATTTGCCTTGAAGTTCAGGGGGCTGATCTTTTCCCCCTGAACTAAGTGAATGATATATGTATGTCTGATTAAACTGAGATTGTTAACCCCTCCCTCAAAGTTGCTTTCCTTTGAAAAGCAGATCAAAGAGCCTGCATTAGCAGTCCTTCTGTGTGCTGGCTGTTGTTGGTCTTATACAGCCACAGTAGCTCCTAGTCATGTTATTGTTATAGTGCTATAGATACGCAGGTAGACATCATAACATGCTAATTTTTGTAGATGCCCAGATATGAAAAGCTATGCAGATCATGGAGTCCAGCTCCTTCATTCTATAAATGAATAAACTAAGGACTGGAGAGTTGAAGTAACTTGGCTAGGGTCACCCTCTTAGTGAGTGGTGAAGGTCAGTTTTAAACTCTTACCTCCCCAACTCAGAGGCAGCTAGATGATACAGTGGATAGAGCACCATGCCTGGAGTCAGGAAGACCTGAGTTCAAATCTAGCCTGAGATACTTACTAGCTTATGACCCTGAGTAAGTCACTTAACTTCCATTTGCCTCAGTTTCTTTGACTGTTAAATGGGAAAAATAACAGCATTGAACTTGTACACTTATTGTGAGGGTCATTTGAGATAATATTTGTAAAACTCTTAGGGCAGTGCCTGACATGTACCAGGTGCTATATAAATGCTTATTCCCTTTCCTCATGGAAAAGACTGGAGAGTTGTTAAAGAAAATTTGGTGGGGGGCATGATTACTGTCTTCATATATTTAAAAGGATATAATTTAACTCATTTAGATAGGTAATAAATAGATAGATGGATGGATGGATGGATGTATAGATGGATAGATAGATAGATAGATAGATAGATAGATAGATAGATAGATAATGTGTGTGTAAGTCCCTACTATTTCAAGAAACAATCTCAATTTTTTTTTAATCACCTACCAAACAGACAGCATTGCTAGGCAATGGGAATGTAAATATAAATATTTCTAAAGCCCTGCTTCCAAGAAGCTTACTCTCTAACAAGGGAAAGAAGTGCTTGCAAATAGGGGAAATAAAAAATATATTAGAAAGAGTACTGGATTTAAAGCCAGAAAGGATCTGAGTTCAAATCCCAATTTAGCTATTTACTAATTGTGTAAACTCTGGTCAAGTCACTTCAAGTGGTATATAATGGAAAGAACAGTGGTTCTGGAGACAGGGGATCTGGGTTAAAATCTCACCTCTGACAATTACTTCCTGTATGGCCTTTAACAAGTTGCATAACCTCCCTGGTCCTAAGTTTCCTAGTTTTCAAAATGAAAGGGTTGGAATAGAAGAACCTGTAAGATTCCTTCCAGCTCTAATTCTCAGATACTAAGTATGATTCCAGGTGAAGTGAGATAGGTACATGACATAAATCCAGGCAAAGTGGTCTGGGAAATTTGAGAAGGGAAAGATATACCAGGGGTGGGGAACCTGTGGCCTTGAGGCCACATGTGGTCTTCTAGGTCCTCGGGCACAGCCTTTTGACTGAGTTCAAGTTTTACAGAACAAATCCTTTTATTGAGGGGGTTTGCTTTGTCAAATTTGGATTCAGTCAAAGGGCTACCCTTGAGGACCTAGAGGGCCACATGTAGCCTCAAGGCCGAAGGTTTCCCACCCCTGATTTCTAGACATAATGGAGATATATGATATATGAGGTCCCTTGGTTGTAAAGAATTTGTGCTTTACACAGAATTTGTGGCTCCAGAGAGTAGAACTTGAACCAATGAGGACAAGTCATAGAGAAGGGGATTTCAGCTTATCATCTACCTTCTAAGGCAAAGAATTCCCCATCAGTGGAACTGTTCAAGGAGAAGTTAAATCTCTCTCTCTCTCTCTCTCTCTCTCTCTCTCTCTCTCTCTCTCTCTCTCTCTCTCTTTCTCTCTCATGATAAGATAAGTTTATAACCTATCTTACTATCAGAATTCATTTCATATAAGATAGACTTTGGGGCAGCTAACACAGTGACACAGTGGAGAGAGCACAGACCCTAGAGTTATGAGGACCTCAGTTCAAATCCAGCCTCAGACACTTACAAGATGTATGACCCTTGGCAAATCACTTAACCCTGATTGCCTCTAAAAAAAAAAAAGATAGACTTTGTCCAAGGTTATATAGGTAGTAATCAACAGAAGCAGGACCAAAAACCAGTACATCAACTAACACTTATAAAAGCACCTACTGCTTGCCAGGCACTGTGCGAAGCACCAGATATACAAAGAAATGTAAAAACAAAACCAACAATCCTAGTTCAGCTCTCAAGGACTTCAGAACTGACTATGGACAAACAAGATACATACAGGATAAGTTATGAGTAATCTCAGAGAGAAGGCTCTAAGATAAAGAAGGACCAGGGAAGACTTCTTGCAGAAAGTGGCACTTTAACGGAGAAATGAAAGAAACCCTAGAAGCAAAGATGAGGTGAGAGAGAGAGTTCCAGGCTTGGGAGACAATGAGTGAAAATGCCTGGAGCTGAAAGATAGAGTATCCTATCCAAGGAGCAGCAAGGAAACCAGTATCACTTGACCTCAGAATATATTGGGAATCTGCAAGGGTCAGAAGTAAGAAGAGTGAAAAGATAGGAAGGGTCTAGGTGGTAAATAGCATTAAAAGTCAAAAAATTGTTGCTGTTCAGTCATATCCAACTCTCTGTGACACTATTTGGGGTTTTCTTGGCAAAGATACTGGAGTGGTTTGCCATTTCTTTCTCCAGCTCATTTGACAGATGAGGAAACAAAGGCAAAGGGGATTATGTGACTTGCCCAGGGTCACACAGCTAGTATCTGAAGCTGGATTGGAACTCAGTTCTTCCTGATTCCAGGTCCTGCACTCCATCCACTGCTTCATCTAGCTGTCCCCACAACAACAAAAAGGAGACCAGTATCACTTGATCTTAGAGTATATTGGGTATGGGTGTGTGGGAGGGGTGTCGTTCTTTAAGATGATCAGTTTCACAGCTGAGTGGTGCGTAGACCAGAGTGGGGAGAGACCCAAGAGTAAAGGAGGCCAGCTGACTATTCTAAGCGTCATACCTACTGCCTTGGGATCCAATCATCTTTCCACCACACAACAGCTTCCTCTAAGTCCCACGAAGCCATGAAATACTAGGATTCTAAAGCTGCTAAGCTAACTCTAGGCCACAATAGAATAGGCATAGACAAGGAAAAGTCACAGAACCAGTTATCTGCAAGGTCATTTGGAGGCTGAGATTCTGAGATCATTTCTCCCACGTGAAGCTGGGTTTGCTAGGGACCAGTTAAAATTCATTCAGAATTTTAACTTCCACTCACATGCCTGTAGCTCCACCATTGGTGCTGGTCTTGAGGCCATTAATGTCTTCAAGAGCCCCCTATTAAAATCTGGATTTCTTTGAAATGCAAAAGTCTCAAGCTGGCTCTCTGTGAATATCTTAAGTAGCTGAAATCAGATCATATTTTATTGTTGCTTAAAAAATTAAAAAGTACTTATATTTACTATACTAATTTCCCCTGGATAAAGGCTACACTTTTCCAAGAAAAGATCATTTTTAAAGAAAAAATATACACAGAGATAAACAGGAAGAAAAAAAAAACAATTGCCACACTGTTTTCCCAAATCTGCTACCCAGAGTGGCCAATATTCAGACCCATTAGGAAGACATGGAAGGCAATACTTTACAAATTTGGGGGTGATTTCCCTATAACCTTATGAGGGAGGAAATGTAAGCATTGTTTTCCCCATTTTATAGAGGAGACTAGACTTATCCAAGGTCACATAGCTAGTGAGTAGCAGAACAAAGACTCAAGCTCAGGCCTCCTGGTTCCCATCCCAGGGCTTTCCCCAATATACTAAATATATCCATGGTTGTTTACTCATTTCAGTCATGTCTGACTCTTCCTGACACCATTTAGGGCTTTCTTGGCAAAGATACTGGAGCGGTTTGCCATTTCCTTCTCCAGTTTATTTCTGAAATGAGAAAACTAAGGCAAACGGGGTTAAGTGACTTGCCCAGGACCACACAGCTAGCAAGCTAATGAGGTCAGATTTGAACTCGGGAAGATGAGTCTTCCTGATTCCCCACTTGGCACTCTATCCACTGTGCCTCCTACCTGCCCCATTGTATATGACCATTTTGTACTTAACCCTGAAAGCCTTTTAGGAGACATGACACTAATTTATCGTGTTTCATTTCAAGTCAGGGCTAAAAAATTAGCATCTATCAGTAAATATCATCCATAACTGACTCGACAACCCAGAGTGGGGTATGAGGATGAAGGGAAGATTTCCAAACCTGCTGCTTTTCATTTACAATAAAATTTCCCAGCAAACATTCCATCACCTCTCAGGACAAAACAATTTAGGGAGTCTGCCTGAATATGGTGAAAAGTTTGCTTCAATGTGCCTCAAGTTCCTCAAATAAACCGTGGTCAATCCTACTTCCACTGCCTGAGCCATAGAGATATGAGGAGGAAATTGCTTAGCAAACTGCAACAGACTATATTGACATGAGCTCTCATTAAATCATCACAGAGGCAGGTGGTAAGCTCCATTCATTCTGCCCCTTTCTATCTACAAGACATCCTTATCCTTAGCTCATGTGGACATCATTGGTAGAAATCACACATTAATAATTTGGGACATGGAGCGAGACATGAACTCAGGTCTTCTGCTTGCACCATTTTCCAACTGCAGGACTTTATGTGAGTTGGCCCACTTCTCTTAGCCTGGATGATCTCTAAGGTTACTTTCAATTTCAACATTCTATAGGAGTATTCTCAAGAGGAAAAGAGAACTGGCTCTATAAGCAGATGACCTGGATTTGAAGCCCAGCTCTGGGGCTTACTACTCATATGATCATAGGCAAGTCATTTCCCCATTCTGAGCACAAAATAGCAGCTGGTCCAGCCCAATCATTTTAAAAAGGCAGCAAACTAAGACCCTTTCTGGCTCTATACTCCTTTGTTTTAAGGTCCCTTCCAGCTGCAACATTCTATGTGTCTGTTACTTGTGATACAGTGGACACTTGCAACTAAGTGTCACAGTGGATACAGCCCTGGGTCTGGAGTCAGGGAGAGCTGAGTTCAACAGACTTACTAGTTGTGTGATGCTGGTCACTTAAATTCTCTCAGCCTCAGTTTCCCCATCTGTAAAACAGGGATAATAATAATAGCACCTCCATCACAAAATTGTTGTGAGGCACAAAAGAGGTGATATATGGAAAGCACTTTGTAAACCTTGAAACAATTAGAAATGCTAGCTATTATCTATAAAATGAGAGGTTATGTTACATGAGCTCTCAGGTCCCCTCCAGATCTAAATCTGTAATCCTTCATTTGACTCTGGAATCTCAGAGGCTGTGGCCAAGGGTGGGGTCATGTTTCTGACTCCTGGGTTCCATCTGATTTCAGAACATGCCTCAAAACCCACCCCTTCGGGATCTCCTTTTGTTGTAAATAAATGCATTCCCCTTGCTTCTGTTGCTTACAATCAGAAATAATAAATGCACCTCAGTCCTACATGAGGCTCCATAAATATTCAGTGTTTACTAGAATACTAGGATGTTAAATTAAGTCTTACTATCAGCCATAAAAGACCAAAGGATGAGGAGAGGTACCCTTAGTAAGTGGCAGACAGGTGTCACAGTGGATAAACTACCAGGCCTGGAGTCAGGATAGAACTGAGTTGGAATTCAGCCTTAGACACTAACTAGCTGTGTGACCCTGAGCAAGTCACTTAACACTGTTTCCACCTCCAGGAAATTGCAAACCACTCCAGTATCTTTACCAAGAAAACCCCAGAGTCACAAAGAGATGGAAACCACTGAAGATAATACCCATGCTGAGAGTACGTTTTTACAGTGTCAATGGCTACTTCGAAGAAAATAAATAAATAAAATTAAGAGTTATTTCCTGCACCCAACCTGGCTCATTCCATGAAGATATACTTCTAAGTTGCTAGGAACACTAGGTTAATTTGTCTAACATTGAAGGTGAAGGTTGAGAGCATCACAGTTTACAAGGTAGATTGGATCAGATTGTAAGATTTTAGAGCTGAAATGGCCTTTGATATCATCTCATCAAACCCACTCATTTTGCAGAGGAGGAAATGAAAATGGATTGAACCCAGGACTTTAGGTCAGAAGACCTCTGATTGAGCTCTGACTTGGACACTTACTATTACCAGGGCATGGTAGAAAGAGGGTGGAATTTGGAGTTAGAGAATCTGCTATTTATATTACCTGTAGACAAGTCCCTCAGCCTCCTCATCTGTAAAAATGGGGGTGGGGTGGGGAGGGAGAGGGGAGCTAGGTGGTGCAGTGAGAACACTGCCCCAGAGTCAGGAGGACCTGAGTTCAAATCTGACCTCAGACACCTGACACACTTAACCCCAATTGCCCTGCCTTCCCCCCTCCCAAAAAAAAATGGAGGGAGGGGGGTGGCGGTGGTTAATGACAGTATCTACCAGGATTATTGTAAGGATCAAATGAGTAGATATGTAAAGTGTTTTACAAACTTTAAGGTGCTATATAGATGCTAACTATTATTATTACTAACCAGCCTTTCAGGGATATTATGAAGTGTAAGCCTCCACTTCAATGTGAATCAGTTGTTCTACCATCATCATCATCATCATTATTGCTTAAAGTCACATATTGAGTTAGTGGCAGTACAGGAATAGAACCAGGTCTGCAGCCTTCCAGTTCACCATTCCTTCTGAAAGAAAGGAAGGAAAGGAGGAAAGAAGGAAGGAAAGAAAGAAGGAATGAAGGAACAAAGGAATGAAGGAATGAAGAAATGAAGGAATGAAGGAAATAAGCATTTATTAAGCACCTACTATGTGCCAGGCTGTGTGCTAAGCACTTTACAAGTATTATCACTTTAGACTTATCGAGTCTAAGTAATGATTTCAAAAAGCCAACAAAGCGAATAAAAAAAGATGGAAGATTCCACAAAGTCATTGGTGGCTCTGGAAAGAGTCACCCACCTGAGCAATGAGAGCAATAGGTAAAGATGCAGAGAATGGGTTACTAGTGTTAAGTGTTTCTCTGCCTACCTGTCTCTATATTGTTTCAAACCCTTTGCCTCAATTCATCTCCTCCTTCAGCATCAGAGGATGGAACTTCTACAAACAATGTCTTAAACCTAATAGAGATTTATGAATTAAACTCCATCAGAGATTATTCCATTGGAAGCAACCAGAAAGGCCAAAAGTTGTGGATTCAAAGTTCTTAAAGGGAAAGGGATTTAGAGGTCATCCAATTCAACTCCTTCATTTTACAAGGCAACTGAATCCCAAAGAAGGAAAGTGATTTGCACAAAGTCACAGTGATAGCAAATAGCAGATCTGGTCATTTGAAGCCCAGTTCTCTAAATCTAGTAACCCTTATTAAAAATTCCTCCTCAAGTCTCCAATAGGGGAGGAAAAAAAGAGAAAGGGATATATGTGTTTGGAAAGCAATGTTTCTTTGAAAAGGTAGATGCCACTGCTTTATGGGGGAGCCTTAATATGTTTCTAAAAGCAGGGATCTTTCCCCTTCATTCCAGGATTAGCCATGTCAAACAGAGGTACTGGATGCTATGGAAATCAAGTGTTAAACAGTAGAATGAAGGGTATATGGAAGGAATCATGGCAAAATGGAAAAAGTACTGAGAAGTCATGGACCATAGTTCAAATTTAGGTTTTGCCACTAAATCACTTATGCTCATAGCTTTGGCTCTCTGAGCCTCGCCTGCCAAATGACAAAATAGAGTGAGACCAGAAGAGCATGACCAGGATAGTGAGAAGACTAGAGACCATGTCATATAGACATTGGCTAAAAGAAAGGGGGATGCTAAGCCTAGAGAAAGGAATATGTAAAGGAGACATGATAGATGTCTTCAAGTGTCTGAAGAGTTTTCACAAGGAAAAGGAATTAGACTTCTTCTACTTGGTCTCAAGGGCAGAAGTAGGAGCAATGAGTATAAGTTGTAGAGAGGAAAATTTGTACCCTCACAAGTAAAATCTTCCTCAAAATTAAAGCTACTCCCAAATACTGTGAGTGGCCTCAGCAGTGGAGACCACATCTTATGGCCAGATGACTTGTCAGAAGTTGTGACAGAGATTTCTATCTAAATATGCTTTCAACTAGATACTTTCTGAGACCCCGTCCAGATGTGAGTGTGATTTCAGGGAGGTGACTAGATTATATAGTCTTTAAGACCTTTTCCAGATAGTATTCTATGGTCTTCTCTATATAGGAAAGTCTCCATTCTTTTTGGTAGAGAGTTTTAAAAATCTATGTCTTCCATTCCCTTTACAGCAATCTGATTTCTTCAAATGCTGTAATTCACTGACATAGAACGAGGCAAGTTGGAAGGGAAGGGAGGAAGAGGAGGAAATCAGTCACTCATTTCTGAGTCCCAAACAAAAAGGTGGAGGGATGGAGGAAATCATCTCATCTCAAAAATACTAGGATTGTTAGTAATCCCAACAACTCCCTAGAACTTAAGTTCTAAGAATAATAAATCATACAAACACTGGTTTAAGAAAAATCTGTTGTTCTCTAATTGTAAACACAGTGAGAATCTACCATGCCTCCCACTGTGGAATAAAAATTTGGCCCAAGGCATATACTGCGGGAGTTTGCTACGGGGAGCTGTCCCTTACAGCACCACAAAACGAGGGCTTGCTCCAAAAGTCAGACACTCACAAACACACAGTTTAAATTTTAAAATAAGACCCCAAAGCAATGAACCTAACTTGTATAAGAATGGGTGAGTATCTTTGCTTGTTTGTTTGTTCCTAAGTAATGCCATACTATAGTTCTAGCTAAGAAAACACAACAGCTGTATATTAAAGATTGCATAACTTAAAATAGAAACACCCAAGATTTCTGAAGTCTTAAAAGTTTAAAACTAAAATGTTTTCTTCTCACAGAAATGGCTATAATATAAAACCTTAATGGGTACTTTGGGTTGTGAGTTTGGTCTTTTGTTATTATCATTGTAATCATAACTATATTCATGGGGTGTTAAAACTGTAAGGGGCCAGAGAATATTGAATCCTAGAACATAGAACATGCAAAGATCTACCTGGGAGGAACCTTAAAAGATAAAATGTTAGAATACAGACTCTTCGAGGGAACCTTAGAATAAAGAGTGTTAAAACCTAGATCACAGAATGTCAGAGCTGGAAATGACCTTAGAATATAAAATGTTAGAACATACAATGTTAAAGGAATCTTGGAACATAGAGTGTTGGAAGGTAGGATATTAAGGATAGAAGGAACTCTAGGACCTCAGAAACCACCTAGTCCAAAGCTGGGTAAAGTTTCTTGCAGTCATAAAACTAGCTTAGAGATCTTGTTTCTTTCTTGATTCTGCCCCTGACTCCCTATCTATCAATTTTTCTACTACGTTGTAGAGGACACAGCTTTGGGGTGGTTTTGTTCAAGGCCTGGGACTACCTCTCATTAGTAGAACTCCTCTGAAATCTAGGTCAGGATTGATGTGATATTCCAGAAGCAACAACAACCTGTTTTATGGAAATACAGCCCATAATCCAAGATGAAATGGCAGTAATATTTTTTAAAGTCACATTACAAAGCTATCTAATAATTGCATTGGGGAAGGACCTCTTCATTAACAGATGGAAAAAGCAATATGCTTTTGGAATCCTCCTTCTGAGACTTTGGAGGGAAAATGTAGCAAGCATGGGAAATGTCTGGAGGTTAGATTAAAAACGAGAACACAGGGAAAGATTAACCTGGCTGGTTAATATCATTGCCCAATACAAAACAATCCCTTAGAGGACACAGCTTTGGGGTGGTTTTGTTCAAGGCCTGGGACTACCTTAATTAGCATTTATATTAAAAAAGAAGAAAACAAACAGAACTAAAATAGGACAATGTTTTGTTTCCTGTAAATTTGACCACTTATGCTAAATCCTCATAGAAAAAAAAAACATGCCAACTTCTACTTACCCTTTCTATCCTAATTTTCTTGTATTTCCTTCTTTCCCAAAAAAGAAATAAATTTCATATAATTTAAACCTTGGAGGGACTTTTGCCACATAGCCCAACCCCTGATTTTACAGATGAGAAAAGTGAGACTAAGAGAGGTGATGTGCTTTGAGCAAGGCCACACAGGTAGTAAATAGCCAAGTCAGAAATGGGACTTGAACCCAGGTCTTCCACTCCAGATCTACTAAAACTAAAGTACCCCCTTTTAAATGAAAATTTAAAATTTTCTGGAGGGAAGCTATACTTGAGAAGAAATAGTATGTGCATAAAAAACCCACATCCATATTCTTTTGTAAAACAATGCATGCATCTGATCTTCAAGAATAACTTCATGAAATAAATTGAGGGGGGTTAGACCTTGTTATGCCCAGTATCTGTAAATGATCTCTTCTCCCTTTAATACCACAAGACTTTGCCAGGTCTTTGAAGGGGAAACTAGTATCAGGCAGAAAGAGGTGGAAAATTTAGAGTCAGAAAGGATAAAAATAAAGAATAATTCTGTCTCTAAGAACCAAGACTCTCGTTTCTCACCTGAAGGGAGGGGGGTCAGGAGAGCTATAGGAATCCACATGAACCTAGGAGATCAGAAAGACCACTCCTATTATGGCTTACAGACTTGTTAGGGAGGAAGGAAGAGAAGGGCATGAAGAGGGGATTCCTGGGCTCAGATGTAAGTCCTCAGGGTGGGCTCCTTAAAGCTTCTTCTGCTTCTATCTACTCTATTACTATAGTTTCAATCATATTTCCATCCTAAGGAATGTTAACCCTTAAGAGGCCTGAGTCCTGCTGATGCATAGCAGCTCATCTCTACCTTGAAAAGAAATATGTAGCAATAAAAACTTTTACATCAACAATATTGAGACATTAAAGGACAGACAATTTCATTTTCCAGGTGGGGGGAGGGAGGGTGGGAATCCCTTTTCTCAGTCTTGTACAAACCCATTATCATTCAAATCCTTCATTTTTTACCAACAAACTTATAGTATTTCCAGTTGTCTAAAACAAAAGCTTTCTCATAGAATCTCTTCCTACACCACCTCTAACCCCTACACAATTCAATTTTAGAGGCACTCCCCAAATGTAAATAAATATATATGTTCACTCCAGGTTGCTTGCTCTGGGGCAGGTCTGATGAAGTTTGAAGGTAGCAAATTCAGTGATGACTGGCTGTTCTTTGTAACTAAAAATACAGTTTGGACATCACTCTAATTATTTAGTCTGTGGCAAAAAAAAGCACAGTAGACTAGATTGAAGGTAATTTATATGCTACAACTTAGAATTTCTCTTTTAAAACAGTCAAAACTGAACCACTGAATTTTAAAAGTTCTTACAAAGTGAATTCTCTTCAACTCTTTTTCAACCTCATGGGAAATAAAAGTCATTGTGTGCTTCCCATCCCAGATGGCACATTGAGAAATTCTGGTTTTATTCATGCAGATCTCTCCAGACAAGGAAAAATCCCAAGGAGAAAAATGAAAACAATAATCAGGCTGTAGAGAAAGAAGAAGCAGAAGTAGTACCGTGAGAGAGAAGGAGAAAAAAAGAAAAGGGTGAAGTAAGGAAGGAAAGAGGAGAGGAAGAATTTGAGGAGGAACGAAAGGGGAGAAAGAACGAATGACAGTGGGAAGGAAGGAGATGGAAGGGGAAGCATAAGAAGCAAGAGTTCTTTTCCTCAGAAATTAGAGGGAGTAAAAAAGACTCTAGTGGCCCCCAGCACAGCTTAGAACTTTGCGTTTGAGAAAACACCTTTCTTTTTTTTCCCCCACAGGTCAAAAGATGTTCCACATTGGGTTGCAAATCAGCAATATCTTCAGGTGGTAAGTGTGGATGTGTGGTAACAAGTTCTGAATGGTAGAAAGATATTGTCTGTCTCTATTAACAACAGGGAACCAGTCTCCTGTCCTTTCCAATACGATGCACTCTCCACTGTCTACTGGGATAAAAATGACCTTCTCACATCTCCGCGGATCCTCGAGCTTGCGGTGGCAGAGAGTGCTCTCAGAAAGAAACACTAGCCTTCTCCATGAGAGCATCCGTTTACAGTAAGATTACAAAGAAGTACCAGAATCACTGTCGTTGACTTTTGTCACGCAGCTACATTTACACAGAGAGGATGTATAGGCAGCCCGGACCTCCAAGGCTTCTGCATGGCACAGAGACAAACGCCCCCGTTGTCTCCCAGACGGTTTATGGAATGACCTACTACTTTTACAGTTAGAAGCATGCTGGCCATTCTTTTTCCCCCCTAAGAAATTGTTCTCATCCTCAACTCTGCCAACCAGAATTACATAGACTGGGGGAGGGGGAGGGAGTGTCACCCCAGCACTTGGCCACCATAATACAACAGCCATTCATTGAGTCCTTTTCAGACAAACGCAGGAAAACTTGTGCCTGACTTTGGGTCCCTCACTCTGTTTTTCAGGCAAAGAACACACACTTAAGACCCTGAACATTCTAACCTCTCCCCAGCTCCCTATTGCTTCCAGCTACCGAAACTCCGGGGCGGGGGGCGGGGGGGACCAGAGTAAAACAGAAGAGGGACAAGGATAGGGATTAATAAAGGGAAGGCAAGGGGTGGGGGGAGAGACACACAGGCACCTGTTAAGAGCTCGGATAGGTCCCAGCGCTTCCCCACTACCCAAAAGGCACCTTGACACCAGTTTCTTGTCGCCAGCAGGAAAGAAGCCAAGGAAGATCCTGAAACTCTCACCCAGAAGCACCCAGTCATCAGTAGTAGGTAACACGATGGAATAGACTACATCCCGACATCCTAACCCCACTGCTGGGGGTGGGGTGGGGGTGGGGGAAGCAGGAAGGGAGGGAACATCTAAAACAGGTTTATTCTTAGCTTCTGACTCTCGCAAAAGTGAGCTTCGGCTCCTCATCCCCGCAGCAACTCTCCGTTCCAGGAGTTCAAAGCACAGCTACACAGAGACCCTCAGGTCCACCCCTGACCCTCATCCTACCCCACCCCACCCCCCCCAAAAAAAAAGGTGAGGAAGGGGCAGTGGTAAGAAGTAGAAGAGCTCTCAAAGAGTATACAGAGATAGATCCAGTAGCGGACCACTCGGGCTTTAGGTGGGAAGGGTGAAGGTACAAGGGTGAGAGGTGCCTTAATATCATCTTAACCCTTTGCACTCGGAAGGCATCACCTTCGTAGCTCTCTGCATTCTTCCACCACCCTTCTCCCTTCCTTGAACTCTTCGGATCCTTGTCCCTGGAATGAGGGTCAAAGTGGTGGAAGCTAGTTCGTAGGCTAAAGTCAGCTCTGCCCAGCTCTGTCCAGCCCAGCCCAGTCCGGCTCTTACCTATCGTGGTGATCACCGTGATCGCGAAGTAGAAGGATCCGGCGAATTTCCACTGGACCCCAGCGCGGTGGGGCTCGGACTGCATGATGACCAGCTCCAGCTGGAGGTAGTCCTCGCTAGTGATGTTGTACTTTCCCTTAATCCGGATTTCCTCGGCTTTGAGTTTCTCCTCTTCGCGCATCTCGTGGTCGGACTCCAGGGCGTCGAAGACAGCGGCGCCCACAAGGAGGTAAGTGAAGGTGCAGATGATGAGGGACAGGGTCCGCACGTTCTGCCGCTTCATGGCCGCCAGCAAGGGGCCGGCACGGGGTGCATGTCCCCCGGCCGCCCGGCGGTCCGACTGCAGCGCGCAGCAGCCACCGCCTCCTGCTCTCCTGCCGCCGCCTCCTCCTCCTCCCCGTCCTCCCCCACCACCTCCTCCTCCTCCACCTCCTCCTCCTCCACTGGGAAGTTGTAAGCAGCAGTGGGGCGGCTGCCCAAGGGGCGGGGGGTAGGGGAGGTAGCCTCCGCCGACGCTGCTACTGCTGCTGCTGCTGCCACCGCTGCTACGGCGCGGGTGGTGGAGGTGGAGGGGATAGGGCTGGAGCTGGAGCTGCGGTAACTGCTGATGCCGCCGCCGCCGCGGTGGCGGCTGCTGCTGCGGCGGCTGTTGCTGCTGCTGCTGCTGTTGTTGCTGCTGCTGCTGCTGGCGCGGCCGAGCCTCAGACTCCTGGGAGGAAGAGAGGCACAGGAGGCTGCTGGAGCGCCGGGACCAGGTGCCGGGGAGCCCGGACACTCTGCGCAAGACCTGGCCAAACCAACCTGTCCCACTGCGCAGTGCCATCAATGGCAAACCCTGCTAGTGACCACTGGGGAGGGAAAAAAACTCCCCCCCCAAAAAACCCCCAACACCCAAGTCCTCTTGTCTACTGTCGCCACTGCCTCTTCTTGATCCAAGAGCAGCAAGCTATCCCTCTTCTCCCTCCTTCCCTCTCGTCCTCCCCGCCTCCAGCTTTCTCTTCCTCCTCCTCCTGGCCTCCTCGGGCTTTAAGAAACTGGAGGCAGCGCCTGCAGGTCCATAGAGAGCAGAGCCCGAATGGAGTTTCCAGCCCCCTTTGCCTTCTGTTCCCCCCCCCCCCACCTCACCAAGGGGGAAAAAGTTTACGAAGTGATAGGTCTTCAGGGGTCCCCTCTAGTTACCAGGCGAGGAGGGAGCGGGGGAAAGAGGCAAGGCAGGGATATGGAATGAAACAAGCAAGTGCAGGGGGCGGGGTGGGGGGGGGGGGGAAATGAGGGTCCAAAACTCCAAAAGGGGGAAAAGGAGAGAAGGGGATGTTTTCTTTTCCTCCTTGCCGGAGCCTCCTCTAGCCTGATTTTTGCTTAAGGCCCCAGGCAGTCTGGCAAGTTTTCTTCTAGCTGCCCTCCGGCCCCAGACCAGAGACAGAGCCTGGAGAGGGCAGAAGAGGAGGGCGCGGCCAGAGACCGAGTCTAAGTGCAGCTCACTTCCCTCCCTTCAATCCGTGCCAGAGCAGGTCCGCGCGGAGCGCTCCGGGGGCCAAGCGGGAGTCCCACGAGCCTCGGGGAGTTCCGGGGCTGGAGCGGGCTCATGAGCCTAGCCGGATTCCCTACCCGCGTCCAAGCAGCTAAGCGAAGGGCGGGGGAGTCCCGGGGCTGCAGGTGGCGACTGGGAGCTGGATGGGGGAGGGACAGCGGGCGCTGATGGGGAGAGAGGTGTCCCCCAATTCTCCCCAAGCAGTAAAGCTCTGCCAGCAGCTTCGGCGCTGCACTCAATCGGCCTGGGTCTGTGCGTGCGTGCGTGTATGTGTGTGTCCGTGCATGTGCGCGCATGAGTGTGTAGTGTGTGTGTGTGTGTGTGTGTGTGCGCGCCTCTAGGGCTAATCTTCGGGACCGTGGTCGCAGGGGGAGATGGGGCCGACTAGGGGAAGGGTCGATTTACACCAAGGCCCTCCTCATATCTTCCCCCGGTGAGCCGCCTCCCCAAAGTCCAGGGCCAGCTGGCTCCAAATCTGTGGCGGCTCTCGCCGCAGACACGACCAGGGCGCAGAGACGCACGCGGCTCGCCAGTAGGAGACTCAAAGGGCGGGGAGGAGATGATGGAAAGGGGGGGGAGGGGAAGGAGATAACGGGCCGGAACGCTATGAATAATAAAATCTGGGTGTGTGAAAGGAGGAGGGGGAGGAGCTACGGAGCACTTGGAGGTTTTTTGTTTTTTCGACTGAAAACCATAGAGATGGGGGAGGAGAGGGGTGGCATAAATAAAGGCTCCTCAGTCAGTGTTTTGGAGAACCATCCCAGCTGAAGACAGCTAGGGGCTTTGGAGAGCTCCTTGGGACCCGAGCGGTTGGGGAATTCTGAGTCCGAAGCTTGGGGTTGAGAACTGGAGCTCGGGAGAGAACCTCTACCAAAGGGCGTATCACAGGGAAGACTAGAAGATGGGTTTAGGCAGGTGGGCTGGGGGTTGGGGGAAGATTGATGGTGTGAAAGATTAGGCTGGAAAGAAGAGACTGGGGGTGTGAGAGGGCCAAGGATGAAAAGAGAAGTGAACACTGGAGCTTTGGAAGAAGCTGGGCATGGGGAGGGAAAGGGTTCTCGGAAGGGTCCCCCTGGGCTCTATCCACCTGGCGCCAGTCAGAGCCGCAGAGCGCTTTCTCCTCCACCTCTGAGCGCTGGCCGGGACGCGGAACTGGCTGCAGCCACCCAGACAGGAAGCGTGAGCTGATCCGCTGCGAATTGCTCACGCCGCCGGCCTTTTTCGCTGCCAGGTCGGGACAGGGCAGGGAGCCCCCTCTGGCGTGGGCACAGGGGTGCCCCAGGGAGGAAAGAAGACGAAGCGATTTGAGACAGGAAACATAGGTCGGGGAGACTGATACAAAAGGAAAGCGGCGCATTTTCTTTCCTCTCACCTCCCCCACCACAACACATACACACACCCCATTCAAAGAAAGCGTTCTTCTCCTAGGATGTTCCTCATCATCCTGGCGTGCTCTTCCTGGGTAGACATCCCCTAGCCCCGGTCCCCTCTATCCTCTCTCTCTCTCTTCAGAGGTTCGGGGAGTGCAGCTGATACGGTGACTCTAGCTGCCCAGCCCAGGGCTCAGACAGACAGCCTCCCCTCCCGCCCCCGGCAGGGTTCCCGCCCCGGATTTATCTAAGGATTCCCATCCTTGGCAAGACAGGACAAAGATGTCTTTCTTTGCCTCGCCCACCTTCTTCGCCTAGGTAGGGATAGGGAGACTGTGAAAAGGGCTCAGTCCCTAGGTATTGGTCTCGTGCCCTAACCCCTGATTCTTCCCAGAGGGGTCCCCTCGGGATCTGCCTCCTCGGTGTCCTATTCTTCCTCTTCCTCCCTTGTCGGTGTCTACTGCTATCTCAGTCTTCCACCCCAACCCCTCCCCCACGGCTGCTAGCCCCACCCCCTTCTAGATAAAGCAACCTACTGGGGCCACAGACGCCACGTGGGCTGCCCGGGGTAAAATGAGGCACTAAAAAAGGCCAGGCCGAAGTCTCTCTCCTTCCCTAATTGCCGCAGGGTACCCAAAGAGTTAGGGACTGGCAGAGATAGGGTTGCGCCCTACCCGTCCCACCCCAACATACACTCACATTACACAATGAGAATTCCCGAGGAAAAGGCAGTGGAAATACAGGGGGCTGGAGGGTGTGGAAGACTGCCTCCGGATAAAGACAGAAGAGTCCTGCTTTGTCAACCAGGAGAGCTGTCCTCTCCAACCGCCTTGAGCAGAATGAAGCCAACCCAGGCTACCCACGGTGATTCCGAAGAAATCTCTGAACTGTGAGATCACAAGATTTATAACTGCAATGGACTTCAGACAGCATCTAATCCAGCCAACAGTTCCATTTTATAAATAAAGAAACTGAGACTCAGAGAGATGTAGCTACTTGTCCGCAGTCATACAGGTAGTAAATATCAGAGCTAGGATTCCAACCCAAGTAGAGTGCCCTTCCACATCACTAAGCTGCTCCTTCACCTAGGTTTTATTTCCAGCCCCTGCTACTGACTTGCTGAGCGACCTTGGGGAAGTCTTTTCCCTTGCTCAGACTTCAGTCTCCTCTATAAATAGGGTAGGAAACAGGAGAGGAAGGAGCAGAATAGACTACATGATCTCCAAGGATCCTTCCAATTCCAACATGCTATAAACATGAGTGGACGGGGCCTCCCTTTCCCTGTATCCCGTCATCGGTTGGAAGGGCCACTGGCAGTTCTTCAGGGCCAAGTAGGCTAGGTGCTGGGGAGCTTCATTTAGCTGGTGTCCCTCCCTACAGAAGAGGAGGAGTACAAGATGAGAGAAGGGGACCGGTAGAAAGGTCCCGGTGTCATCAAACTGAGATCAGAGGCAAAAATGCTTCTAGACCATGGGGGTGGGGTAAAGGAGGGGAGTCAGTGATGGGAGAAAAAGGCAGCGGATTTGCACTAGGAAGCAAGGAGGCAGGGAAGAGAGAATAAGAAGGGAGGAAACGAAGGCCAACTACCCACGGATGCTCTTCTTCTGTGGTCCATAAGTCAATTTAGAAACGAACCCACCCCCATCCTGCATCCTCGGGGACAGATTTCTCCTGTCAAGTCGGTGACTCATCGGGGAAGCAGCGACGGAGGATTCCCAACAGCTGGCGATGATGAACGACACAGCCCACGAAGGAACCCCAATCAAGCCTTCCTCTTGGGGACCTGATGCTCATCAAAGCCCTATGAGTCAGGACCTGTGGCGTCCGACTTCCAACTCAGCTGGCCCTCTCTGGGAG
Source organism: Trichosurus vulpecula (assembly GCF_011100635.1). Lineage (NCBI taxonomy): Eukaryota > Metazoa > Chordata > Mammalia > Diprotodontia > Phalangeridae > Trichosurus > Trichosurus vulpecula. The sequence continues at coordinate 92,724,854 of NC_050573.1, read as the reverse complement.
ATGCATTCCTTCTGTTCAGCCACCAGGGGGAAACATACAGCGAATTACCGGTCGACCTCGCTTCCCGGGAACCCCGATACACCAAAATATAAGTGTTTTTGTTTGGTTGGTTGGTTTTTGCTTTGTTGTTATTGTAGTTGTCATTTAGCCACCAGAAATCTGAAGGGAGTGCAGAAAGCAACTGCTCCAGCCCTTCCTTCCATGGAAAGGGAAGCCCAGGCCCAAAGAGATCAAGTGCCCTGAAGGAGTGCACAGGCATTAGTGGCAGAACTGAGAACATAAAAAACTCACACCTTCACTCTCAGTCTAGGTCTCTTTTCACTACAGGAGGCAGTAGTAACAATACCTGACCTCAGGGTATCCTAGGTTTGAATCTTGACTCTGCTACCCGTGTGACCTAAAGCAAGTCGCTTAACCTCCTCTGCCTCAGTTTCCTCATTTATAAAATTACAAGAGTTGGATTAAATGATCCCTGAGGTCCCCTTCCAGCTCTAAACACCACCACCCCCAGTGGAGTCTATTTACTAAAAGCACATGCGTTTTATGAAAGAATTTGCCATATGAACAATTTAAATGCTCAAATTCCTTGGGACATCTAAAAATACAATTTCACTTAAATGCATCTTTTTTAGAAGCAGCTATGTTAATGAGGCTAAGTTTATGTGTGTCAATTCTCCTATGAAGCAAGCTCCCAACATTTCTCTCTGGCCACAGCCTGCACCCTTACCCTGATTTCCTTCACCTTCCAAGAAAAACAAAAGGTGCCCTTGGTCACAAAACAAGAGAGAAGAGAAGACAGGCAGAAAAAAACATTGATATGATTTCCACTACAGTGGAAAATAAAATCAAAGGAGAAGGCTTTCCATTGTCTGACCTCTCACACATTTATAGCAGCATAGATTTAAAGCTGAAATGGGACCTTTAAAAATGGGACCATCTTACCCAAGCACCTCATATTTACTGGGCCCTCCACTACTAGCTGGAACTCACCCCACGTGTCTAATCTGCTGTCACATCTTATCATTTCTAACTTTCCAACATCTTTCTAGGATGTAATACAACCTTCTCTGATTATCATTTAAAGTCCTTTACAATCTTACTCCAGCTTCTCTTTCCACATTTTCCCCCTTCCAATACCCTGTGTTCTGGGGCAACTGACCAATACGTATGATACATTCACGTTCACCATACAATACATTCCATTCCCTGCCTTTGAACAGATTGCCCTCTATTCCTGGAATGTCCTCCCTCCTCACTTTCATAGCTTGTAACTGTTAGTTCTCTTCAAAGTTCAGTTCAAATGGAACCTTCTTCAAGATGTCTTTCCTGATTACTCTAGGTTTTAGAACTCTCCTCCTCTATTCAGACCCCAAAACGCTATGCCTTTATGTTGCATTATTCTGCATTAACTTATTTGTGAACATATTGAATCCTCCCCCAGAAAAAATTACAGTGTGTAGCACTTAATACTAGGCACTTAATTGAAGGTGGTCAATTGATCTGGTCTGGCCTCTTTATTATGAGGAAAGAACTTTGTGAATGTTGTGGGGCCCATCCCTTTTTCCCTCCCTCTCCCACCCCCATGGAGCATGCTCAGAATTGCCATTCTTAGCTTGATGGTCTATGAGGAGCTTGGGCCCTGCTCACAGCCATGTGTTGACCCAGCCCCAAAAGCCCTAAAAAACATTTCTTTTCCAACATCAATCTTTCCCTAGAAATCAAAGTGGTGTCAAATAGTTGGTGTCTAAGTATTTTAGGAAACCGGGAGAGATGTAAAGGAACTTGCTCAGTTTCCTCTTCTGTGGAATAAGGAGGTTAGACTAGGGGGTGGGGAAACTGTGGCCTCAAAGCCCCATGTAGCCTCAAAGCCAGATGTGGCCCTTTAAGTCCTCAAGTACAGCCGTTTGACTAAATCCAAGCTTCACGGAACAAATTCCCTTAGAAATAAAAGGATTTGTTCTGTAAAACTTGGACTCAGTCAAAAGGCTGCACCCAGTGACCTAGAAGCCACATGTGGCCTCCAAACAGCAGGTTCCCCACCCCTGGTAGGTGATTGCTAAGATCCTTTCTAGCTCTGACAGTCTCTATCTGAACATTCTCTATCTAAACATTCTATGTTCTCACCTGCCCCATGAATGGAGGTCAATTATGTGGACTGATTACCTCCTGATGAAATGTAATTTATACAGCTCCCATGGGGCAAAAGGAAGTTTCCCAGGTAGGATGAGAAAAGCAATCTGTCCCACAGTATTCCCTAGCTTCAGGCTTCCTTTTTCTAGTAGCCCCAATATTCCAGATCTGCTCTGAAGTCTGTGGGCCTCGTTGCCAAAGGCATCACCTCTCTTAGACTCCTTGGGTAGTCTGATCACTTGGTGTGAGTGAACTTATACAATCATACCTGGCCTATCTCTCTCCTCTCATTTTAAAAACATCCTCTTGACTCCAAATCCAGTTCTCTTTACACTCTGCCACCTTCTCTGGAGACCATGGAAGTGTTCTCCAAAAGGAAATGTTCTAGGTTAGTAAAGAAAGAATTGAACTGCCATTAAACTACCTAAATTCATGTCCCACCACTTCTAGTGATGCTTGTTATGAACTCATCTCTCAGAGAGGCAACTAGTGTGGTGCAGTAGGAAGAACATTAATATTGACAACTGAAGATTCAGAGTTTGGATTCTTGTCTACAGTATCATAGAGCTCAATAAATAAATAAATAAACAAATAAAAAGGAAGGAAGGAAGAAAAGAAGGGAGGGAGGGAATAAGGAAGAAAGAAAGGAGAAAAGGAAGGAAGGAAGGAAGAGAGGGAGGGGGGGAGTGAGGAAGGAAGCAGTCGTCCCATAAGGTAGTTATGAGGAAAGAGTTTTGCAAACCTTAAAGCATTGCATTAATGTAAACAATTATTGATTTCCTCTTCTGTAAAGTGAAGGAGTTGGTCTAGACTAAAGCCCCCATCCAACTCCAAAATTCTATGATTCTTTAAATTTCATTCATCTCAAATATTTAATGTTTCCAACATTCTATGTTTGAAGGGCACTTCTAACTCTGGGATGCTATGTTCTAAGGTCTCTTCGATCTCTAACATTCTATTTTTAACATTCCAGGTTCTATGATCCCTTCTAGCTTGAATGCTTTGTACCCTGCAGTAGCATTCTCTGTTCTAAAATCCCCTCCTTCTCTAACATTCTAGTAATCTGTGAAAATAAAACAAAATAGAAATACTTCGAAATCTGTGCTCTGTAAGCTTGTCAATTCTATTCCTATTATCTGTTGGCTCATTCATCAGTTTACACCCTCCAGCCCTCTTCAACTCCAACCTTTACTTCCACCCCAGTTTCCAATGGAGCAAGTCTTTCCCCAAATTACATCCCTACAGATTTATAATAGAAAAATCTTTTACACATACAGTAGCAATTCCCAGTTAGAAGAGAAGGGTCTTTGATTCACACTGGGGATGGAAATTATATTGGTATAAGTGTGAAATTGTGCCAAGGAGGAGCAGTTGATGGAATCAAGGAAGAGAAGCCTTAGGGGAAAAATAGCTGTCTTCAAATATTTTAAGGATTGGCATGTGAAAGAGTGATTAAATGTATTCTCTGTGGTTCCAGCAGACAGACTGAGGACTAATAAGCAGAAGTTGCAGGGAGGCAGATTTTTAGCTCAATATAAGACTGGAAGGAAGCCATGCATATCTGCAACTTCCAGAATTTCCTGAATTAACACAATGAGCCAGATGCTCACTGGGAGTAATTAATCCCTATAGCTATGAGGAATAAAAGAGTGACATGGTGTCAGTATTCCCATTCTACAGATGAAGAAATTGAGGAACTATAAATCGGTCATCTCATATAAACCCTTGGTTTTACAGGTAAGAAAACTGAAACCAGAGAAGAGAAGGGACAGAAGAGAGAGAGCAACATCTCAGTTCCCATCCTTGGACCTCCATTTCCTCACCTCAAAAATGAAGTAGCAGAGTATAGTGAAAAGACCACTGGATTTGGGATCAAAAAACCTGCATTCAAATATCTGTGTGATTTGGGGCAAGTCATTTCCCCTATACCAGATTGGTATCTAGACTAGTCATACCATTTCACAGCTCCATCAATAAGGCATTAACATACCTATCTTATCATAGCCCACACAACAAGGACTGTTCCACTTTTTTTCATCTTTGAAGTTTCATCTCACTGCATACAAACTGATAAAATTGCTTTAACTTGAATTTGTCTTACTATTAGTAATTTAGAGCATGTTTTAATGTAGCCATTTACAATTTGCAAACCTTTCTGAGAACTGTTTGATGATATCTTTTGAACACTTGTCTATTAGGGAATGACTCTTGATGTCAAAGGCAATTTTTGACAGCAAACAACACTTATGCTGACTGATGGAAAAAATAATCTCCTTGGGCTGTTTATTTATTTCAAGAAAACATTTGTCTTAGTTTATAAAATGCAACACTGAAGGCTCTTGTTGGATAAGGTGTATCTAACCTACACATGAAACCACAGAAGACTCCATGACAGATGCTATGACATAATGCCAGATCATTTTGTTCAATAATCCAGTAAGTATTGACTTCAACCAGGGTGTTAAGCAGGGAAATATATTTTTATCAAATGCATTCCTTTATAACATCCAAAACACCTCCAAGTTTCCTTAATAATGCTGAGTTTCTCCAAATGCTCCTATTCATAGATGACATTGAATCAGAACACTACCAAGTCTTCTCACTGAAATCCATAGCAACATGAAAATCAGCCTGAATGTCTCTACTGCAAGGCATGGCCATGTATTCCAACCCATGCATGAAAAGAATCCTTACTGTAATACATCTGACAAAGGTTTATCTAATCTCCATTTGGAAATATTTTAGAATGAAGAATTCAACAACTCTTGAGGCAGTTCATTCCAATTATGGACTGCTTGCAACTTCCACCCATTGCTCCTGGTTCCGTTTGCTGGGAACATATAAAGCATGTATAATATATCTTCTACATTACAGCCCTTTTAATACTTGAAAACAGCTACCAAACTCCCCTATAATCTTCTCCAGGCTAAACAACCCAAGTTCTTTGAACCTGTCTTCATGAGACATTCGCTTAAGGCGCTTCATTCTCCAGTTTATCAGAATCATTCTTTAGCTGTAGTGCCTAGAACTGAACACAATAATCCATATGTGGTCTAAGGCAGAGTACAGAAGATGGATTGTTCTCTTATTCATAGAAGCTATGTTTCTAAATATAGCCCAAGATGGCATTAGCTTTTTTGAGTGCTACGGTTACACTGTTGGCCCATACTAAATTTACAAATTCTTTCTTCAAACTCTCTTTTTCAATGCTTTCTAACTTTGTTTCTTCCCCTCCCCTAATTCTGTACTAGCAGAGTTGAATTTTTGAGCCTGTGGAAGAATTTACAATTACCCCTACTGATTTCCATCTATTTGATGGATTTCTCTGGATCTCAATTTTTCTCATCATTTATCCCCATTGAATTTTATGTATTAGATGAGGTCCCTTCCTACTGGGGTCCCTTCCAAATCTCACATTCTAATTCAATGAAATTCACCTCTCTGGGTTTCAGTTTCCTCATCTCTAAAATGAAAAGCTTAATTAGTTGATGTCTAAGGTCACTTCCATTTCTAATATTCTAAGGTCCTATAAAAGACAAAATGGGATGAAAATACATGCACATTGTACTTACAAATTACAAATAATCTACAGGTCAGTGGTAAGACAGATGATGGGCAAAAATTGAATGCCACACAATAAGAGGGGGGGATAGGAAGAGAGAGAGAGGAAGGAGGAGGGAGAGAGAGGAGGGGGGGAAGGAGGGAGGGAGAGACATAGTGAGAAAGAGAGGTAGGGAGAGAGAGAGAGAAAGAAAGAGGGAGAGAGAGAGAGAAAGACAGAGAGAGAGAGAGAGAGAGAGAGAGAGAGAGAGAGAGAGAGAGAGAGAGAGAGAGAGAGATTGATTTTGGTTCTGGTGTGCCTGGATAGGTTGCATTCAAGTCAAAATATTTCTGAGAGTACAAGTCTTGTTAGAGAACTCAAGTTCCTTTGGAATAATGATTAGATTCTTGGCAATAGGACCCAGTGATGAATGCATGGGAGAATGGAGTTGATATTCAGAAGAGTGATGAAATAGAGAAATGGAAATAAATTCAATGATGCCTTTGTACCTCATATCCCCTTGGCTTTTCGTAGAATTAGACAGTGGCAGGGCTGGAGGAAACTTTAGTTATGGTCTAGCAAAGTGTTCTCATTTTACAGAGGAGAAAATTTTCTCCCCAAGGTCATAAAGCTAGAGTGGCACATGTTCTGGAACTAGTATCCCAACTTCCACTCACATTGTCAAATTGTGTCCCCAGTGAGGCTTCTAGGTCTCCCCTTAGCATTTTAGGCATAAACCCTAGTGGGTTCAGGGGTTTTCTAGTACTACAGCTCATGAACCCCATCAGTTTACTTCCCTCGTTGATTAACACTTTATATCTATTAGTCAGGTAGATTTAAGCAGCTTTTAGAAAGAGGGAAGGTGGTATGTATAGTAAGAATAGTCAGTGCAAAAGAACCAACCCCCCCCAAAATCTGTGCCATACAGCCTCCCACTAGCACATATATAATGGACTCTCTATGAGACAGTGGACTCAGGTTTTGAGAACACATGTGGCATGAGCTAACTCATATAGTTGCTTGGCATAATGAAGCTTTCTGTTGGGCTTCTTGTGAAGTTCCCTTTCCTCATGTACACTCTGTCTCAGCTGTTCTGTGCATGCTGCTAGTATGCTGATGAGATGCCTGAAACCTTCTGAAGTTCAGAAAGTTCTCCTATGGTCAAAGACTGGGGAGTAGAGGCAGAGGTATTCTTCTTCCCCCAACCTCCCAAAGTGATTCCCTCTCAGAGGCCTGGCTGGAACTTGAAGATCAAACATTAGGATTCTGGGATCCAAATTGGCTTCGTTATTTTATACAAAACCCATAGGACATGGCTAAGTCTCTGCAGTCAACCCTAATACACTTCCTATCACACCTAGTTGACATACCTTTGGTTGTTTGGTTGCTTGATTCAATGGAGATGTCTAGCCCTTGTTCATAGCTCTGACTGATGGATTCAATTAAAGTATCCTCACCTGATAAAAGTATCAGGTTTAGAGTTAGTAACTTTGGGTTGGGTGGGATGATTGATTGATAGACAGACTCAATCAACCTCCACTCTTACAATAGCTTACTGACATGTTTGGAGTTAGAACTCAGATCTCCTGATTCCTAAACTAGTGCTGTTTCTACACTACACTACCCTACACTAACTACAGTACACTACACTAACTACACTGCACCACACCATACCATACCATACCATACTATAATCAAGATTATAAAGTCATATATTTAAAGCTGAAAGGAACATCACAGGCCAACTAGTCCAACCATCTTATTTTATGGATGAGTAAAGTAAGGCTTATACTATCTTTGTACTTTGTTCCTTGTCCAGAGTCACATAGTAAGTTTCAGGAACTGGATTAGAACCCAGGTCTTCCTGCCTCCAAGTCCAACAGTCTATCCACTATGCTGCCTCCAAATATATTTCTTAACTATCAGTTCTGTGACTAGTACCAATGAAATCATTGATTCATTTCTTTGAGTTAATGACGTCTTAGGCTGCATTAATAGATGTCTAATATTCAGAATGAGGGAAGCAATTTCTTGGTGTTCTCTGCCCTGATTAGAGCACACCTGGAATTCTACATTCAGTTCTTGCCACCACATTTTAGGATATACATTGATCTGTTTTCAGTCTTATCGTAAGCCTCATTGCCCTCTTCAAGGTATGCTCAAGAATGTCAAATGAAAATTGGTTGAAGGAAGTGATGATGTTTATAGCCCAGAAAAGAGAAATCCTAGGAGACCTATGGTTACAATTTTCAAATTTCTTAAGGAATATCATGAGGAAGAAGGATTCAATTTGTTCTGTTTGGATTCAGAGGGCAGAATTAGGACCAATGTATAGCCATTAGAGATTTTAGCTCAATATAAGGAAAAACATGCTTAACAATTTAGCACTCTTTAAAAGTAGAGTGAGTTGCTTCAGAGGGTAGTGAACCCCCTAACACTGGAAATACTCAAGCGTCGGTCAAGCATCGGACCACCTCTCAGGGATGCTACAAGTTGGATTCATTTAAGCAAGGGTAGGGAACCTGCGGCCTCAAGGCCACATGTGGCCCTCTAGGTCCTCAAGTGTGGCCCTTTGAATCCAAATTTCACGAAACAAATCCCCTTAATAAAAGGATTTGTTCTGTAAAACTTGGACTCAGTCAAAGGGCTGCACTCGAGGACTTAGAAAGCCACATGTGTCTTTAAGTCCACAGGTTTCCTACCCCTGATTTAGGGGTTGAAGTAGAGGATGATGATGGCTAGAATTTATATAATGCCTTACAAATATCATCTCATTTTATTCCCCACAACTCTGAAAGGTGGATGCTATCATTATCCCCATTTTACACATGAGAAAACTGAGGCAGACAGAAGTTAATCAGCTTGCCTAGGGTCATACAGCTAGTAAGTGTCTGCAGCTGGATTTGAACTCAGGTCTTCCTGACTCCAAGTTGAGTATTCTATTCACTATGCCACCTAACTGTCTAAATAGCCTAAACACCAGCTTGGTATAGTGGCTTTGGAATCAGAGGACATGGGTCACACCCCAGTTCTCGTATATTTGGCCTGTGTAACTTTCAGTAAATTATTTGATGTCCCTTCATCTGAAAAAATGAGGATGATGGACTGGGTCATCTCTTAAATCCTTCCAAGCCCTGGGTGCTATGACCCCATGATCCTTCATTCTCTAGGAGTCTAGGGTCTAATCTGCTGCCAAGTTGTCCTGCGGCTCTACAGAGAATAGGGATTGTTATCCAGACATACACAGAGGAGGAAGATATCTGTGAGCTGTTGTCTTAGTAATGAGATCATCCTATAACGTCCTCATTTTCCACAGACCCCTTTGCTCACATGGACTTCTCACCACTATTTGAGCCTACGCAGCATTCAAACAGACCAAGAGCTCTGTAGGTCCCCTGAGAGCACCACATTTATTTCCAGCAACTTAAATATATCAGGAAAAGATGGTTAAGCATGCAAATCAGAGCTATTTCAGTATGGGGTCAGAGGTCTCCAATATGATCGGGTGATGAATTACTCACACATTCAAATGTTGCTGTACTTACCCCCAAGGACTACTCACTGTTTCAGGAATAATTCTCTCTTACACACACACACACACACACACACACACACACACACGCTTTATTAAAGAAAATCTGATTAGTTAATTTGATGCTTCTTAATGGGTCCTTGTTCGCCATTGCTTGTTTCTATTTCTGATTTTGCAGGGGGCTTGGGGGAGAAAGGCAATGGCAGCCACAAATAGCATCCTTCACAGTGAGCGTCCCAGGCCAAGTTTCCTGGAGAATCAATAGCTGTGCTCTATGGAGGCTTCCAGCTGACGTCTCCCTAAGGGAAGGACTGAAATGAATTAACGAAGAAGTTGAATTAGTTGTGTGTGTGTGTGTGTGTGTGTGTGTGCGCGCGCGCGCGCGCCAGGGGAACATTGAGGGAGGGGCTCATTAATAGAGAGCAAGCTGGTTGGGATCAATACACACCAAAGAGGCTGTTTTAAAAATAGAAAGAAGGCAGATGAGAGGGGGAAATCTCTGTCTCTGTCTCTGTCTCTCTGTCTCTCTCTCTCTCACACACACACACACACACACACACACACACACACACCAAAGTCAATAACTTTTTCCTAGAAGCTGATGTTTAGGTCATGTCTAGCAGATACCTATGGAATACTCCTCAGATGCTGTGTAATTATTAGTTCTGTAGTCTTTCCACTGTCCCATCAAGTGCCCATGGTATTTCAGGATTTATGGGATCTCTAGCTGGAGAGGACTTCAGAGATCATCTAGTTCACCCCCTTCATTTTACAGATAAGGAAGCTGAGGCCCAGTGAGCTAAAGTTACATGACTGAGGTGACATAGGGACTAATTATCAGAGGTGGCATTTGAACCCAAGTCCTCTGGCCCAGATCCACTGTACCATGATGACTTATTGGAAGATGTGATCTTTCTAAGGATGAAGACCATGTTAATTTACCTTTGCATCTCCCATGTCTTCTAGCATAGGATCTTCTACAAATTAAGTACTGAAAATTTTTGTTGGATTCAACTATAACTTCCTTAGCAATCCTAATGCCTTACACTTGTGTAACACTTTATGCAACATGCTCACAATTGTTGTGTTTGACTATCACACCAACCCTGAGAAGATATCAATAATCATCCTATCCATTTTACAGTTGGAATTGAAGCTGAAAGTTATGGAACCTCAATTGGGGAATGGCTAATCATATTTTGGTTCATGAATGGAATGAAATGGGATTGTGCTATGTGAAATGATGCATATGAAGAATTCAGAGAAGTTTAAAAAGACTTGTATGAACTGACACAGAGGGAAGTAAACCCAAACAGAAAAGCAGTATGCACAATGAGTACAAAAATATAAATGGAAAGAGCAGTAAAATAAAACTGGATGCCATCATTTTAATGATCAAACTTGATCCTAGAGAATAGTTTGGAAAATGGATCCTCCACTTTTCATTATAGAGTTATGTTGTGACAAGCATAAGGTATTGCATATATTGTCAGAGGGAGTTAATATGCTGATTGATTTGGCTGAACATTAACATTTTTCTTTTAATATGTTTGTTACAAAGGAAGATTAAGTAAGGGAGGAGGGAGGAACATATTGCGAAAGAAAGTGATGTAAAAACAGAAGGTGTCATGTTAAAAATAACAAAATGATGTAGTAAGGACTTAAATCCAGGGCTTCTTACTCCTACCCCAATACTCTTTCATCTATACTAAACTGCCTCTTTTTGGGGGTAGAGACCCCATTTTCCATGTTTTTCTATCAGCATTTAGCTAGTATGTACATAACAATTGCTTATTGAAATAACTTCATATCTTCCACAAAGAAGCCATTGAATAAATATTTCTTGAATGACTGAATGAATAAATGTCACTAGTGAAGAAAGTTAGGTTCTGAGGTATACGAATTAATCAAATAGTACTAATTAAGTGCCTACTATGTGCCAGGCACTATACCAGGTGCTGGGGTTACAAAGACAAAAAAGAAATAGAACATAAGCCCAATGAGGGTAAGAGCTATAAGGGGAAACAATACATGCATACATAAATATATATGAAATATAACATTATACACACATATATATAATATCTAATGCCATATGCCACCCAAATACTAAATAACTATCAAACTCATAAGGAAAAAACTATAGCTTTTATGCATTCTCACACCCTTCTTTCCCTAGACTTCCCTTAGCTCAGCCAAGTTATGGCTTCCTTGGAAATCCATATCCAGTGTCACAAATACTCCAAACACCAACTTGGCTGCTCTATGGAGCAGGGAGAAGCTACAGAGTCATAGGAAATGATGCTTTATGTTAACAAGGAAGATCTTAGCTTTTCCTCTTGCGTGCTTGGCTGTGTGGCTCATTTTGTATTTGGAGGTGTTCTACCTGTGTCTGTAGATAGGCTAGAGACTCCCTAGTAGGGAAACTCTATCAGTGCAGATTGTTACCTTCTCTGTAACTTATAGTCCTAGACACTGAGAGGTTAGGTGACTTGCTCAGGGTGACATAGCCAACATGTGGAGGCTGTACTTGAACTTCCTAATTTCAAGACTAACTCTCTCTCCACTCTACCCATGCTGTCCCTCATGGTAATAGAAGGTAAAATATGGTAACATTCCATCCTTCTGATGGGATGGGATTAACAATTACTTCCTTCCCCTTATGAGGGCTCACCAGAGGCAGCTGGTGGTATAGTGAACAGAGAGCTGCAACCAAGAAGACCTGAGTTCCAATCCAGCCTCAGACACTTACAAGCTTTGTGACCCTCATCAAGCCCCTTGTTGTTGTTGTTTTTCAGTCATGTTTGACTCTTCATGACTCTGTGGCCTATAGCACATCAGGCCCTTCACTCTCCATCGTCTCCTGAAGTCTGTCCAAGTTTATGTTTATTGTTTCCATGTCATATTCATCTCATCTTCTGCTGCCTTTTCCTTTTGTCTTCAATCTTTCTTAACATCAGAATCTTTTCCAGTGAGTCTCAACTTCTCATTATGTGGCCAAAGTATTTTAGCTTCAGCTTCCGTATTTGACCTTCCTGAGAATAGCCTCAATTCATTTCTTTAAATATTGACTGGTTTGATCTCCTTGCTGTCAAGGGACTCTCAAAAGTCTTCTCCAGTACCACAATTCAAAAACATTGATTCTGTGGCACTCAACTTTCCTTATAGTCCGACTCTCACAATCATAGATTGCTACTGGAAAAGCCATAGCTTTGACTATACTGACCTTTGTCTACAAAGTGATATCTCTGCTTTTTAGTATGCTGTCCAGATTCACCATAGCTTTCCTTCCAAGGAGCAAGCATATTTTAATTTCATGGCCTTCGTTGCAGTCTTCAGTGATCTTTGAGCTCGAAAATATAAAATCTGATACTGCTTCCATTTCTTCTCCTTCTATTTGCCAGGAAGTGATGGGACCAATTGCCATGATCTTAGTTTTTTTGACGTTATGCTTCAAGCTAGCTTTTATACTCTCCTTTTTTACCTTCATCAAGAGTCTTCTTAGTTCTTCTCCTTTTCTGTCATCGGAGTGCTATTGTCTGTGTATCTGAGTTTGTTGCTATTTCTGCCACCAACTTGAATTCTAGCTTTTGATTTATTCATCCTGGCATTTCCCTTGATGTACTCTGAATATAAGTTAAATAAATAAGGTGACAATAAGCAGCTTTGACATACTCCTTTTCCAATCTTAAACCAATCACTTGTTCCATGTTTGTTTCTAACTGTTGCTTCTTAGCCAACATACAAGTTCCTCAAGAGACAAGTAAGATGATACTCCCATGTCTTTAGGGACTGACATTTTGTTGTGATCTACACAGTCAAAGGCTTTAGTGTAGTCAATGAAACAGAAATAGATTTTTTCTGGAACTCTCTTGCTTTCTCCATAATCCAGCAAATGTTGGCAATTTGGTCTCTAGTTCCTCTGCCTCTTTGAAAATCAGACTGCTCTTCTGTTAATTCTTGGTTGACATATTGCTGAAGTCTAGTTTGCAGAACTTTAAGCATAGCCTTGCTGATGTGTAAAACGAGTGCAATTATTTGGTAATTTGAACTTTCTTTGGCATTGCTCTTCTTTAGGATTGTGATGTAAATTGATCTTTTCCAATCCGGGTTGCCACAGTTAGTCTTCCAAATTTGCTGGAATATTGAGTGTAGCACTGTAACTTTAAATAGCACAAATGGAATGTCATCACACCTCCACTAGCCTTATTGTTAGCAATGCTTACTAAGACCCACTTGACTTCATTCTTCGTGATGTCTGGCTCTTGATCAGTAACCATACATCATGCTTATAGATGATAAGATCTTTTTTGTATGGTCCTTATATAGTATTCTTGCTACGTCTTCTTAATCTCTTCTACTTCTGTTAATCCCCTATCATTTTTGTCTTTATCATGCTCACTTCTGCATGAAATGTTCCCTTGATATCTCTAATTTTCTTGAAGAGATCTCTTTCCCATTCTGTTGTTTTCTTCTATTTCTTTCCATTGCTATTTAAGAAAACCTTCTTATCTCTCTTCGCTATTCTCTGTAATTCTGCATTCAGTTGGGCATATCTTTCCCCTTCTCTTTTACCTTTTGCTTTCCTTCTTTCCTCAGCTATTTGTAAAGCTTCATCAGGCAGCCATTTTGCTTTCTTGCTCTCCTTTTTCTTTGGATTTTTTTTTTGTTCCTGACTCCGGTACAATATTTCAAACCTCTATCCATAGCTCTTCAGGAACTCTATCTATCAGACCTAATTCCTTAAATCTATTCATCACTTCTACTTCATATTCATAAGGAATGTTATTTAGGTCATACCTATACAGTCTGCTGGTTTTCTCTACTTTCTTCAATTTAAATCTGAATTTTTCAATAAGAATCTCATGATCTGAGCCACGGTCAGCTCCAGGTCCTGTTTTAACTAACTGTATAGAGCTTCTCTGCTATTGGCTGCAAAGCAATTAATCAATTTGATTTTAATATTGACCGTCTCTTGATGTCCATATGTAGTTGCCTTTTGGATTGTTGAAAAAGAGTGCTACAACTGGCAAATTATCTTGATAAAACTCTTTCAGTCTCTGTCCTGCTTCATTTTGTACTCCAAGTCCTAACTTACCTATTATACCAATTATCTTTTGATTTCCTACTTTAGCATTCCAATCTCTTCTTGATGAATGTGATGTCTTTTATGTTTGTTTTATTTCTAAAAGATATTGTAGGTCTTTATAGTACTGATCAACTTTGGTCTCTTTGGCACCAGTGGTTGGAGCACAGATTTGTATTACTGTGATGTTAAATGGTTTGCCTTGGACTTGAACACATATCATTCTGTCCTTTTTGAAATTATACCCCTGTGCTGCTTTTCTCACCCTTTTATTGACTATGACTATCCATTTCTTCTAAGGGATTCTTGCCCACAGTAGTATATGCAATGATCACCTGAATTAAATTTACCCATTCCCATCCATTTAAGTTCACTGACAGCCAAGATGTCAAGTTTAATCTTTCCATCTCCTGTTTGACCACATCTAGCTTAGCTTGGTTCATAGATCTTACTTTCCTATGTAGTATTGAACTTAGAACATCAGGCTTTCCTTTCATTACCAGACATGTCCACAACTGAGCTTCCTTTCACCTTTAACCTAGCTGCTTTATCAGTACTGCAGCTACTTGTAATTGTTCTTCTGTCTTCCCCAATAGAGTGTTGGACCCCTTCTAACCTAAAGGGCTCATCTTCTGATGTCATCTCTTTTTATCATTAATACAATCCATGGGATTTTCTTGGCAAAGATACTGGGGTGGTTTTCATTTCCTTCTCCAGTGGATCACCTTCTGTCAGAACTCTCCACTATGATGGGTCTGTCTTGAGTAACCATGAATGGCATACCTCATAGTTTCATTGAACTAAGCAAGTCTCTCCACCATGACAAGGCAGTGATCTAACCTCTGTATACCTCAGTTTCCTCAACTGTAAAAAAATAATAGCATCTACCTCCTAGGGTTGTTGTGAGAATCAAATAAGATAATAGTTGTAAAAAGTGCTTAGCATAGTGTCTGGCACATTGTAGGCGCTATATGAATTCTTATTCCCTTCATGAGGGACAAGGAGGAAGTATATTTAGAAGAAAGAGTTGGAAAAGGAAAATGACAAGCACAGAAGAACTTTATTGTTAAGCATCTTGTACCTCTAACATAGTTGTAATATATATCTGGAAAAGACCCCAAAACTTGCAACTTTAGAGGAAGAAGAGATGTTATGTCATAACAGCATAGAATTAAAGATGCAAGGGATCCTGGAGTCCTGAGTTCAGTTCTTGGCTGCTGTGCGCTTGTGAAACTTTGGACAAGGTATTTAATCTGATTCTCAGAAATAATTTAACTTAAAACTCTCTTTTATTAAGTTCATTATTCTTTTTACCATGTTACAGTGCTTTTAATGTAAAACATTTGAAGTAAAACATAGCATTTGGGGGCTGGAGAGGGATTTAGAATATAGAAGGTTAGAGATGGAACATAGCATATTAGAGTTAGAAACGACTTTAAAATGTAGTCAGAGCTTGAAGGAATCTTAACCATCTGGTCCACACTGAAACCGAGGTCCGTGGAAGTAAAGGGACCTTGTCTAATGTCACTCAGAGACAAACAGAAGCAGGACAGTGTTCCAGGTCTTGATTCATTGACCTTTGCCCCCATTCCATATTATGTCCCATCGTACTTCCCTTCTGGAGTTATTGTTGGGTTTTGTAAACAAAAGTAATTTTTCTGGGACGCCATGCCAAAACTTGGTGCCATCACTCTCATATAAGCAGAATGGGTGAAAGGATTGGAGAAAAAAGAGGGGAAGGTGTATTAGCTGATCACTGATCACCCCTCTGCTACTACAACCAACATAAAATCTGCTGCTCTGTTAGGAGGTAGGCTTTTTAGAGCCTGGGACCCTCAGGTCCAGGAAATACTGACAGGAGCGGGACAAAGGCTGTTCTCCCCTCTTGCTTACTCTGCCCATGCAACCTCTGAGCCTTTCTGGACATTAAGCATCCAATGCAGGGGTTCTTGACCTGGCATCCACAGACCCCCCTAAGTAGGCTATGCATAGATTTCAGGGGACCCATAAACTTAAATGGGAAAAAATCTATCTTAATTATCACTAACTTCTATATGAAATTTAGCATTTCCTTCAACCTTTTAAATATGTTATTATGACAATGAGTCCACCAGCTTCACCAGACTACTCAAGGTGTCCATGATGAAAAAAGGTGGGGCAGGGGTAAGAACCTCTGCCTCAAGGGATTGCCTTTTGGAATGAAAGGCTGCCAGAGAGTCTTAAACTTTATGAGCCAGCACCTTTGCTATTGGTCATCACCTCATCAGGGAAGACTTGGCAATCTACTGAGAGAAAAAATGGACCATTGGTTCCTTCATCCCCGCCCTATGTGCTCTGTACCTGGGCTTCACACGTGCCCCAGCTCATACCAAATTCACCTTCAGTGTTTATCTAGGGCCATCCCATGCAATTCAATGCAGTGAACATTTTACTCTGTACCGAACACTAATTACTCACATTTACACAGCCTTTGAAGGCTGGCAAAGTGCTTCATATATGTTATCTCATTTGATCCATCCTTTCTCATTTCTATTTTTGTAAATGTTTTACAATGTCCAGAACATATTAGCGTGTAACTTATAAATTAATTAATAAAAATACTTTTTTTCAACTGGTAGGGGCACACACACAAAAAAGTGGTGAGAATGGTGACCTAGAATCACAGAGTATCAGAACTCGAAGGATCCTTAGAGAACCATTTGCTCAACCCTTTTGTGTTGAAGATAACAAAGCTGGGGGTCTGAGAGGGAAAGGAACTTGTTCAAGATAATATAATGAGTAAATGACAAAGCCAGGACTAGAATCCAGGTCTCCTTTCATTCCCAACCCAATATACTACACTTCACTATCTTCTAACTCTAAAAGTCTACATGGAATTTATATTCGTATATATATATATATATATATATATATATGCATATATATGCATATATATACACATATATATGTATGTATATATATACATACATATATATGCTCAGAGTATGTTCTAAAGCTATTATTGTGGTAGGCTTACCACATGTCTCACTGTTACATGGCAAAAAATAATCATGAGGATGTTAAGCATAGACCCCAACACCCAATGTCATTACAGACATCCAATGTTTGTATGTGTCATTCAAGACATTGGAGAATCCTAACTCTAAATGGTTCTGGGTGTAAATAGTAGTATCACAGACTGGTATCATTATCAATACAATATGAGGAAGCTATGTGGTGCAGTAGAGAGAGCACTGGGCCTAGAATCAGGGAGACCTGAGTTCAAATCCAGCCTCAGACATTTACTAGCTATGTGACCCCGAGCAAGTCACAACCTCTGTTTGCCTCAGCTCCCTCAGCTGTAAAATGGGTATAATAATAGCACCTATCTTCCAGGGTTATTGTGATGATCAAATGCAATAACAATTGTAATGTGCTTACTTAGCACAGTGCCTGACACATAGTGAGCAGTATATAAATGTTAGCAGTTGCTGCGTCGCATCTGACTTTTTGTGACCCCATTTGGGGTTTTCTTGGCAAAGGTTTGCCATTTCTTTCCTCAGCTCATTTTCCAGATGAGGAAATTGAGGCAAACAGGGATAAGTGGCTTGTCCAGGGTCACACAGCTAGTGAGCATCTGAGGCTAGATTTGAATCGAGATCTTCCTGACTCCAGGGCTGGCACTCTATCCACTGCACCATCTAGCTGCCCAGCTGTTATTATTATTATTTCATGAAATAGAATTCCAACAAGTGTTATTCCAATTCTATTCCAATTCCAGCTACCAACAAGTGGACATCTGGTCATAGCTTTAACTTCACCATGGGTAGTGAACTCTCTTCTGCCCAGACCAATCCATTCATTACAAGTTTGAGAAGTTCTAATGACTAAGAAAATAGTCCTGACATCAAGCCTCAATTGGTTTCTATAATTGCCTCCTTAGTCCTCTGGAGCCAAGCAGAACAAGTCGAATCCCTCTTCCAGGTGACAACCTTTCAAAAACTCAAAGTCAGCAAGGTGGTGGAGTATACAGAGCACTGGTCCTTGAGTCAGGATGGCCTGAGTTCAAATCTGACACTTTCTGGCTGTATGCCCTGGGAAAGTCACTTCCTACAATACTCTAGGGGGCAGTAAATACAGAACTGCCAGGTGTCCAGTGGACACTATAAATTATTAGAATATAGTGTGTGTGTGAAGGGGATTCTCATGAGATAAGAATGGAAAATAAGTAGGAGGTATATCATACAAGGCCTTAAATGCATTTACTTCATTTAAGAGGTAACAGGGAGCCATTGAAGATTTTTGAGCAAGGAAATGTCATAGGCAGACTAATGTATTAGGCAGGTTTGGCAGCTCTATGGACAATAGATTGCAGAGGATAGAAGAGGCAAAGTTAACAAGTAGGTTGACATTACTAACGTCTAGGAGAGAAGTGAAAAGGGTTGGTAGTGAAGTGTTGGTATTGTGTTGGTATGACAACTGGCATATCAACATGACTTGGCAACTACCTGTTGGGCTATGGGCCTGAGGGAGAGGGAATAACCAAAGATTATGCCAGAGTTTGGAGCCCAGGTGCCTGAGAAGATGGTGCTAACACTGGACTAATGAGCAGAATGATGAGTCTAGAATGAAGCCAGCCCTGGAGAGGCCTGGGTAGCGCGTGCTCACTGTGAGAGTCACATGGGAGCATTAGTTGCACCACTCAGGGAACCTGAGAATTTACAGTTTCCCCTGAAGGTGTTTGGATGTTTTCCTTTTAAGAAATTTTGATTCTCACCTCTACCAGGTTCACCTTGTTGCAGTAAAATATATTTTTACAAATTAACCCAAGCTAAATTGAGCACAATGTTCTCACATCAGTACTCCACTCGGATCTATTTCAGGCATTCATATGTGTACTCTTTTCTTCAATTCAGCAAATGCTGATTAGACACCTACTACATGCATGGCCCTGTGCTCTTAGCTGGGGATGCAATGATAAAAGATAACACCACCTTGCACTCAAGTAGGCTGTAATCTAGTAGAGGTGTAAGCCATGTATAAGATAAGTGTAAAGCAAATTAGAATGTGGTACGTGCATAAGAAAGACCAGACAGAAAATGATGTTAGCGGACAGAAGGATCATTGCTTTAGGGAGGGAGAGGTAGAAACACATCTGATGTAAGTCGTGAAAAGAGAGAAAAGATTTCAATGAACAGAGATCCTTGATAGTTCATCCCAGGCATATGATATGACCTACAAACATATGAAGGTGGAGAAGGGCAGAGTTAGTTACGGCATCCATTAGCCAGACAGTTTGGATGCAGTTAGAGGACACATGGAGGAATAATGCCCTCCCAAAAGATAGAAAAACAGTCTGGCACATTAATACATTGTTGGTGGAGCTGTGAATTTGTCCATCCATTATAGAAAACAATTTGAAATTTTGCAAGGAAATCCATCGACCAGCCAATATGCATTCATTAAATACCTACTATGTGCAAGGCATTATGCTAAGTATAAGAAACATAACGACAAAATTGAAAGAACCCTTGCCTCTAAGGAACTCACATTCTATTAGGGGAGATCACAGGTAATTATATAAGAATATACATGTAACTGATACATGCCCTCAGGAACCTTATCTCAACTCCCATTCTCACAGATAAGTCTTGGGTGCAAAAGCAAGGCTATATATTGCCTTCATGTTTCTAGAGGTACATCTGAGGAGTGGGGTGGGGTGAAGGGGAGGGTGAATTTCTAAAGTTGTCAGCTTGATCCCCCTAGTGTGTTTCTCCCCAAGATGATTATTTAAGAATTAATTTAGTCAACCAGCCTTTTTGAAAGAGTTATTTACTAAAATGGTCCAAGAAGAATTGGTACAAAACATTCCCCTAAAAGAGTATATCTAAAAGACATATTCTCCCACAAGTACATACTGTGGAGAAAGTAGGCTTAAGCTTAGAAAGCACATGTGGCAAACAGGTAACTCAGAATTCCTGATTGCTGGAAGTCCTTTCTCATATTCATAGAAGTTCTCCTTAGGCATGGTATAATTTCTTTACTGGGATCCTTATGGAGCCCTGAACCTATATTTAGTTTATCCTTACCTCCCAGGACAGACACTGTTGTCAACTGATCCAGGGACATTGATAGGACACTAATAGGAAGATGGGAAATCCAATATCCTCTAGATGCTTCAAAACTCAAAACATCCTCTCCAAGCTAAAGGGGGAAGAGGAGAGTTGGTTGCTAAGCCAAGGCAAAAACCAAGGTTTCTCCTTTTTCTGATATTACTCCTCCTCAGGGATTTTATTGGAATGCCATCCTTGTTCCAACCTCTCAAATACCTTCAATTCTAAATTAACATGCTAATTTTTAGATGACTCCTAGAGCATGACCAAGTTGCCATGGCCCAGTCAATTATGATTCCTTTGCACCATCATTTCAATTCCAAGGGTTTTTTGGAGCTAGTCTAAAGCCTATGATGTTGTTACTGCTTGTCCTTCATTTTTTGAAGAGGACCAATGACAACCTATGTTGATATCTTAACTCTTGGGAGAATTGGATTCAAGTGAGGTAAAGTTGCACAAATTTGTCAGCTTCACTCTCTCTTCCTGAGTCACTAAAGTCCAATAGCAAGACAAAAGTCAAGATGACTGGTGATGGCCTGGGATGCAGTGGATGACCTTGGTATCTTCAATGTCTGACTAAGCTCTAAGCACTCCACAGTTCCTGCTTCAGCCACTTTTGTGGCCATTGGAACAAATTATTCTCATCTACCCATTCCACTGGGGGAAGTCTTCACCTGCTTGCGGCAGACGTCTTCATAGTTCACCAACGGGTTTGATCCCTCTCAGTTACCTCAACCTAGATTAGCCTGTCTGCCAAAATAGTTTACTTGGGTATGGCTGCTGCACATGCTACAGGTTCTTCGAGCCACAGGCGATAACTGAATGCCAAGTGGAGCAGTACTGAAAAGGGCTCACCAAGCCCTCACACCAGAGGTGCTAGTCTTCCTTGAACACCCATACACCCCAAAGCCTACGATGGGAATTAATTGACTAGTCATCCTATCGCTTACTTTAATTGAGATGGGGTCAGGTGACTTGGTGGGTAAATCAATCAACTCTATATTTACATACAAAAAATACACAAAACAATTTTGTTATTAGCAGCTGGGAGGGATATGGACTAGCTGAAAGTGTTCATACCTTTTGTGGTAGCGAGACTATCAGATAGGCTAGGCTAATTTTTCCTTAAGAGATAGTGATATTATAGAAATTTAATTAGATCTGGGGGTAAAGGATGGGGGCACTGACACAACTCCTTGGTGGACTTTATACAAAAAGACAGTATATGAAGAGTCAACAGTCATTTCATCAGGCTTCAGCATACCAGCATGGCCAACACAGAGACAGGGAAGCTATAGACACAATTGAATTAATACTGTATTCTTCTTGAGCAGCCTTTTCATGCAGTGCCTAGGTTAAAAAAATTGCTAACTGTTAAATGATCTGTGAGTGTCTCTTTTTATCTAATTCTGACCCTGTTTACCAGACTGGCCTGAGTTAGACCCAGCCTACAACATCTTTTGACCCAGAGATAGCACTGTGGAGAATATAACCCATTGATGTAAAAGACAGAAAAGCCCCAGTTATACTAAAATATTCATCTCAGCACTTTTGGTTGTAGCAAAGAGTAGGAAACAATCTAGGCATGACTGATCAAGTGGTGATGCATTAATGCAAGAAAACATAACTGTATAGTAAGAAATGACAAATATGAGGAATTCAGAAAAACGTGGATAGATCTGTAAATACTGATATCAACTGAAGTAAGCAGAGAACAAGATTAGTCATGACAATTGCAAGTATCCAGTTTCTATCCAGTGTTCTCTTCATTTACGTTATTGTCATTGTGTGTAGATGTTCTGATTCTAAGGACAAATAATGAACCACACCTCCCTCCTCTTGGCAGAGACAAAGGAGCAGTGGGTGAAGAAGGGCACATATATTGGCAAAGATATGGTCACTGTATAGGTTTTGTTTAACTGTTTTTGTTACAAGTGAGGGTTTAATGCTGGGGGTGGGGAATAGGGAGGCATTGCATACCCAAAAATTATTGTAAAGTAAAAACAAAAGGTATCAATAAAACTTAGTTTTTTAGAGGATAAGAAGACAGTGGTAATGCTCATGTGGCATGGTGCCCAGCGCCCTTAATATGGCAGGCCAAAACCATATTAAAGAGGGCAGAGCCTCACTTGTCTTGGAGTCAAAAGCCCTGGATTCAATCCTGACCCACATGATCCTAGGCAAGTCACTGTGTCTCTCTGGGTCTCAGTTTCCTCATCTGTAAAGTGCAGATAATAATAATCATGCATCATTAACCATATAGGTTGTGGGAGGAAAAAAACTGTGTAAATCTTAAATCAAAGAAACATAAGTTATTATTATTATGTCAGGCTAAGTTTGTGTTTTATCTTACATGGAACAGAGAGTGTATAAATACTAGTAGTTGAGTGGAAGAAATCCTAGACTAGAAGGAAGTAGGAATTATAAATTAGAAAAAAAGGATGTAGATAAAGATAGATATTATAGCTATAGACATAAACATAGATAGAGATGACATAGATATATAAATAGAGACAGAGAGATGCAGATAGAGAAAGAAACAGAGGGAACAAGAGCTCATAGTGCAGTACAATGAGCCCTGGATTTGGAGATGGGTCTCAAGCTCAGAACTTTGTTTCCCCCATCTTATACTTGTGAAATTGACTTTTTGGGTACTCAAGTGACAGAGTTTACATTTGTCCCTATTGAATTTCATCTTATTAGTTTCAACACAGTGCTCTAATCTGTCGAGATCCTTCTGTATCTTAACTCTATCATTCATTGGGTTAGTTATCCTTCTGAGAGTTGTGTCATTTGAAGATTTGATGAGTGTACCATTTCTACCTTTTTCCAAGTCATTGAAAACATGTTAAACAGCACCAATCTCTGGAGTACTCCACCAAAGACATCTTCCCACATTGACATTGGATCATTAGCAATTACTTTTGTGTCTGACCATTTAACTTGTTCTCAATACATCTAATTGCAATATTATCTAATCTACGTCTTTCCATCTTCTCTACAGGAATAATACAAGTTGTTGTTGCTGTTCAGTCATTTCAATCACATACAACTCTTTGTTACTCATTTGGGGTTTTCTTGGCAAAGATACTGGAGTGATTTGCCATGTTGTCCTTCAGCTCATTTTACAGGTGAGAAAACTGAGGCAAACAGGGTTAAGTGATTGCCCAGGTTCACACAACTAGTAAGTGTTGGAGGCCAGATTTTAACTCAGGTCTTCTTGACTCCAGCCTGGAGCTCTATCTACTGCACCACTTAGCTGCCCCTATACAGCTATATAAACCATGCCTACAACATTCCCTCATCTACTAGTTTAGAAATTCTGTCCAGAAAAAATGAGGTTAGTCTGGCCCAACTTGTTTTTGATGAAGTCAGGTAGACTCCTCTTAATTACTGCTTCCCTTTCTAGGGGTTTACCAACTATCTCTTTAATGATCAATTCTAGAATTTTTCTAGGAATTAAATCAAGCTCATGGTCTAAACTGTGCGGACTTTGTTCTCTTCCCTTTTTTTGGAAATTGGGACATTTACACTTCTGAGTGGCACAATGGATAGAAAACCTGAGCTTAAATCTGGCCTCAGACGCTTATTAGCAAGTCACTTCGCTTTGATTTGCCTCAGTTTTCTCTCTGTAAAATGGCAACAATAATGGCACCCACTTCCTAGGGTTGTTGTGAGAATCAGATGAGGTAATAATTTTAAATGAGATAATAATTTTAAAATGCTTAGCACAGCGTACCTTGCTAGGTAGTGGGTGCAATATAAGTGTTATCTATTGTGACCTCTACCCATTTTCTGTATATCAAGTATCACTGACAATGACTTAGCAATCATACCTGTCGGTTCTTTCACAACCCAAGGATATATAGTTTGGCTAGGCCAGGTGATTTAAATTCATCAGGGGTAGCTGCAGTCTTTCTTGTATCTCTTTGTCTGTTGTGGGTATCAAATGCCTGCTTTTGCCCTGTCAATTCCAGTATAAAAGTCATTCTCCTTACAGAGAAAATAAATTTCAGATGGAGCGGTCTCCCTTTTTGTCTATCAGTTATCATCATCCCATCCTATCATTTTTCTTTGCTCATTCCCTCTTCCTATCATATAAAGCTTTAAACTACACACCACACACACACGCACACACACACACACACACACACACACACCACTTGCATGTGCACACACACCCCCCACACACACCCCTCTTCCCTATCCAGTTTCAGTTTATTCTGAATTGTACATTGCTGAAGTGGGGATGAGAAGCAGATCATCAGAGTTGATGAGACTGAAGAATTCTTGTCTAACTAGTTGTAATAAGTTTCTATTGTGTTATTTTCTTACCTAAAAAAAGATCGGGGGTAGCTATGTGTTATGCAGGGGATAGAACCCCAGGCCTGGAGTCAGCAGGACCTCAGTTCAAATCCAACCTCAGACACCTGTGTGCCCCTGCACAAGTCAGTTAATCCTGTTTGCCTCAGTTTTGTCATCTGTAAAATGAGTTGGAGAAGGAAATGGCAAAGCACTCCAGTATCTCTGCTGAGGAAATCCCTAATGGGGTCACGAAGAATTGGACACAACTGAAATGACTCAACAACTAAACAAAAAAGTTTAACTAAATAAAACAGCAGCAACAACAAAAGTTTAACTAAAATAAACAACTAAACAACTTTAAAGAATCACAGGATCAGAGATTTAGAACTAAAAAGGATTTTAATCTAGTACAATATCTTAATTTTCTAGAAAAGGAAACAGCAGCTCTAAGAAGATAAATAGTCAGATTCACATGGGTAGTGAAAGCAGACCCTGAGCCAAAGTTCTATGATTCTAAGGTAAATTCTAGGACAAGATCTGCCTTCCATTCCCCTCCCATCTTGGTCTCTCTCTTCCACTACTACTGCCTCTACTTTCCCACAGCCCCCACTTTTTTTGAGAGACTAAAGAAATCCCTGTCTCTTCTCTAATCACCTCTGTTTTGTCTTCTATAAAATCCTCATGCTAATTCAAAACTTTTCACTTTCTTTTTTTCCTCCTTCTATACTTTTGTGTTCTAGATCGATGATTCTCTTTCAGAGCCTCTACTTCTTGGGAGGTTTTCTAAGTTGCCTGTTCACTTGCCTATTTTCATTAACTGTTTCATTCTTTGTACTTGTATCCCAAGCATGGTTCTTGACACAGAGTAGGCATTACATTTTGTTGTTGGTCGGTCGTCTTCAGTCATATCTGACTCTTTGTTACCCCATTGGAGGTTTTCTTGGCAGAGATTCTGGACTGATCTGCTCATTTTATGGATGAGGAAACTGGGGCAAACAGGGTTAAGTGACTTGCCCAGGGTCATTCACACAGCTAGTAAGTGTCCGAAGCTGGAGTTGATCTCATGAAGAGGGGTCTTCCTGATTCCAAGCCCAGTGCCGTATCCACTGCACCACCTAGCTGTCCAGGCCTTAAATAGCTGCTTGTTAATGGATTGATTCTGTTCCAAGAGTCCTGGTTTCTGACTAAATTTCCATCTCAGTATCTTCTTGAAAATTTTTGTTTCTCCTCTGAACTATCCTGGAATTCCTTGATCTCCGGGGAATTCATAGGATTCTTTTTCCTTGAGGATTTTTGGTTCATTTTCCTTCATAATAAAAATATTTTTTTTCAATCTACTACGGCCTTTAAATTTTTTATTCACTTTTTCTTTCTGTTTTTATGAGTCTCACTCCTGGTTTTTCCTCTTTGAAGTCAGGATTATGTTTAGCCTTTCTCTCGAGGACTTTTGGTCATCCAACCTTTCCTTATGTTCCCAGTAATTGATGTACATCATTTTCACATCCTCCACCATGACCACCCTCCACTTCTACTACTATGGTGCCCTTTCTCCCCTGAGAGCTAGATGTCTTCAGCCTCCTCATTTGGGAGGTGGGGAGACTCACCTGGTCCCTTCTTCAGAGAAACATCTCTGTGGAGAAGACTGAATCCAGCTAGACCTCTAGTGCCTTTTCTCTTTTGTATGAAAGCCCCTAGTACTCTCCCCACTGCTGCGTTTTTCATGCCCCTCCCTGTTCCTCATTGTTTCACTCCATTTCCTTCTACTGGCAAAGAAGAATCAATGTTTTCACCACCTGTGGAGAAGGGGACAGAGAAGCGTCAGAGTGAGGTCTCACCAAATTGTTACCATTGGGTGCCAGGCAGGAGTCTCCGCTTACAGACTCTGAAACACAAGCCTGTCAGGTCACTTACACTGACTACACCCAGCAAATGGGTGATGTGGAAATGGAGACAGAGAGTGGGTACTTTTAAGTATTTAAGTTCTCCCATATTATTTCATTAGCTTTTTACTTTTTATGATATTTTTTGTCTTATCTAGTAAATTAGCTTTAAATATTCTAGATTTTGGTGCATTTTCTTTCTTCTGAGATTGGAAAGTTGGAGAGATATTCAGAAATCAATTACTCTGCCATTTTGTTGATCATATAAACTTCATGACCTGTTCTTGACATAGTCATGCTTGCTAATAATGATCATTGTATCCCTTTCTTTTTTTCAGTTTGTATTCATTCTGAACTTAAAGACTCAATAAAAAGAGAGAATATTTTCACATACATAGCACCACATAAAAGAAGATTCAATAAAAAAAATCCATGCTGGCACCATTGGGGAATCTTTGTGGCGTAGATGGGAGTTTGGCAGGGTTTTCAAGGGTTAGTCATAAGACATAACTTCAAGCTCTTGGATGTTGGCAGCATGAGTACCAAGTCAGTGGTCAGCTTCGTATCATGCTGCTGTAGAAAGGAACTAATCAAGGCATATTAATCCAAAGAGACAACCTCTCTGAGACAATGAGTCCATTCCATTCAGAAGGTCCTATCCAAGCTCATGCTGTGTTGGGCTGAATGGAGTGATGAGTCTGAAAATAACAACTTATTGTAATATGTAAAGGATCAATCATTTTAGTGATGCTGTACTGCACTGATATAATTCCTCTTTGCCTCATAGAAAGTCTTCATGAAACTTTACGGCTGACAGAGTTGTCCCATGGTGTCCAACCTCCTGCTAGTGAGCTTTTCCCAATTTGGAGGCAACTGTAAGGTAGTTGCAAGAGCAACACTGGATTCAGAATCAAAAAACCTGGGCTTGAATCTTGGTGCTACCATTGCTGTTGTTGTGGTCCTTTGGTCACAAGGAGGACCATGACATCAGGGAGATGATGCCATGACATGCAGGTGAATTGGATTTTAGTGAGGGAGGTCTGTGCAAAGTCACCATACTCATTTTCTCCTCTGGAGCCATCTGGGTCCAGTTGCCAGATATAGATCAGGACTATTCGAGATGGCCCAGGATGCAGTGGGGGCTGGTGCTATCGCTTACCTGCTGTGTGACCTTGGAAGAGGCACAAAACTTCCTTGAACTTTAGCTTCCTCATATTTAAAATAAGATTAATAATAATTGCATTAGCTACCCGCAAGGACTGCTGTAAGGAACAAAGGAGATAATGGAGATAAACTGTTCTATAAACTTTACCATTTTGTAATGATTTGAGATCCTGTACATAAAACAATTTGTAAACCTTACTTGCCAGCTATCATCATCATCTTCATCCTCACTCTCCTCCTCCTCCTCATTATTATTATATTATCATTAATCACTTAGGGTGGTCCTTGGACAATAGACAAACAGTTCTTAGCTAAAGATTTTCGAGCTCGGTAGCACCAGCTAGGACTTTGGCTCTGATGACATTACCTTCAAGACCACAGTGTCACCTCCATGCCATGGTGAAGCATCCCAGGTGGATTTTACTGGAGAGGAGTAATAACTTTACATTTCCAGATTCAGATCTGGAAAATGCTTACAAGATCATCTGTTCCCACCCCTTTATTTTCTAAAAAGGGAAACTGAGACTGAGGGAAGGGAAGTGACAGGATACGATCATAAATGCAGACTTGGAAGGGATATGAGAGATCAGCTAGTCCAAATCTCTCATTTTACAGATGAAGAAACTGAGGCTCAGGAAGGAGAAATAAATAGTCTAAGATCACACAAGTAGTAAGAAGGAAATGAAATTACTTTATCCCATGAACTCTGAATCCATACCCACGGTTCTTTGCACCTCATGGCATTGCTTTCATTTAAATAAATCTAGTTCCTCAAAAAGATCCCTTCCAACCCCAGGAGTGTCTTAGTCTCAAACTCCATGCATTTCTGTTTAAATGTTCTATAATTCAAACTTTTTATTAATTAAGATCAAGCCAAATGAGTGAAGTTTCACTGCACTTGGAGAAATAGCAAACTTCATCCAGTAAATATCAGAAGGAAGGAAAGAAGAGAAGGGAGGAAGAAAAGAAGGTAGGAAGGAAGGAAGGAAGGAAAGAAGGAAGGAAAGAAGGAAGGAAGGAAGGGAGGGAGGAAGGAAGGAAGTATTTATTAAATGTCTGCTCTGAGCCAGGCACTTAAGTGTTTTACAAACATCAGATTTGGTCTTCACAACAACCTTGGGAGCCAGGTGCTATTATTATTCCCATTTTACAGTTGAGGAAACTGAGGCAAACAGAGAGCAAGTGACGTGCCCAGGGTCACACAGCTAGTAAGTGTCTGGGACTGGATTTCAACTCTGACCTTTCTGATTCCAGATCCAGTGTGGTATCCACTGATAGTACTTGTGCTGGTGGTATTGTTTGGCAAAATCAATCAATCTTCCACCATGTATTTATTAAATACCAACTGTATGTAAGGTGCTATGCTAGGGGTAAAGGATATAAAGACAACAGCAAAATATCCCTGCTCTTGAGGAGCTTGTGTTTTATTGGGGGAGACCACAGGTACACATATAGGTATATACATATAGTCTATATAAGCCCTCAGGGTGTATGGGGTGAGGGTTTGCTCGAGCCCTTTTCAGGGCTGCTCTTCCACCTTCTGGTTTCCACCTTCACCCAACTCTCACCTGTGGCTCCAAGAAGCTGTATGTAGCACGAGCAGCAGCCACACCTCAATAAAACTGTCTCTTGACAGATGGGCTAAACCAGGTTGAGGGTAACTGACAGTAGTCTATATAAGCCCTCAAAAATCTTATCCCCACTCCCACTCTCACAGACAAGTCTTGGGTCCCAGAGGAAGGCTACTCATTGCCCTAAACCTTCTAGGGGTAACTCTGAGGAGTCAGGGGTGATTCTTTAATGTTTTTAGTTTGAGCTTCCACCAGTGTCTCCCCCAAGACTATCAGTTAAAAATCAATTTAGCCAGCCTGCCTCAAATAACTTTTTGAAAGCAGTATTTACTAAAGTGGCCCAATTAGAATTGCTACAAGCCCCTCCCCCAAAGTCTGTGACACAGTGTTTCCCACAAGCATACATACATCCAGGGGGATGTGGGTTCAAGCTTACAAAGAACATATGGGAAAGAGGGAACTCATAGTTCCTGGTTACTAGAAGTCATTTCTCCCACTCCTGGGATGCTCAAGACATTCCCCTTAGGCATTGCGCTATTTATTTTCTGGAATCCTTTACTGAGCTGTGAAATATATATCCAGTCAAGTCGTTGACTCCCAGTATAGATGCTGCAGTCACTCTATCCTAGGTTCCAGGTAGGACACTGATGAGAAGATGAGGACTTCACCCTTTGAAACTTACAAACTCCTTCTCTAACCAAAGACAGAGGAAAGAGACCAAGGTTAAGGCAGAAGTCACACGGCCTTTTCTTCCCATCTTGACTCCCTCCTCTTCCCTCCACACACAAGTGGCTCCTTCTCAGGGATTTTCTGAAACACTTTCTCTCCTGGCTCAGCACTCAGATAACTCAGTACTTTTATATGGGAGGGAGTGATGTGATCCCTCAGCCAAGTAGAACAAACTTCCTTATATAGCATCATTTCACTTCATCCAATGGTTTTCAAAGACTTGACAGGTTTTTCACTGATTCATATATGTTCTTACCTAGTTAGGATATCAGGGATAGAATGGAGTGGAATAGTCTCAACCCCACTCTTATACATGGAATCACAGAGGTGGCACCTTCAATTTAGATTTAGAAGAGACTTCAGAAAGCATCTACTTAATCTAAATTCTACCTGAAGCGTGAGCCCTACTCTATGACAACCCTGGTAGGTTTAACCCTGATAGAATTTCTGATGTCTGAAGATAATTGTCATAATCCCCTTAAGTCTTCTCTTCTCTGGGCTAACCTCTTCCCCTTACCCCTTTATTTCATGCAATCTTCCTACACTCTGATTTCAAAGCTTTTTCTCCATTCTGATGACTGTCCTTGGAACCTAATCTAGCTTGTCAAGGTCATTCCTAAAATGTGATGTCCAGAATTGGACACAGTACTTGAGGTATAGTCCAACTAAGGAAAAGGATATTGGAACTATGACTTCTTTCAGTCAAGATACTTCACTTTGGATTGTTATTAAGGCATTGAAAGTGTGTCATGGTGGGAAAAAGCCTTGGGCTGGAAGTCAAGAGACAGAGGTTATAGTCACAGCTTTGCCACTCACTGGCCGTGTGTCCAAGTCACTTCTCCCTAAACCTCCTATTTTCCTCATCTGTAGAAGAGGAGGTTGGAACACATGATCTCAAAGGACCTGAATTATATGAACAGCAGAGTGGATAAGAGATGACACACTGCAAGAGACTCTAATGTTTACAACAAAGGAAAAAGATAACGTAAAAGGTTTCTGCCTCATATTTCTGATTCTAGGAAAGCATTGTTCCAATAAACATTTACCCAATTAAAATAATAATTCAGTTAGTGACATTGGGGTAGCTGTAATTAAGTCTCTAGAATGTATTGTTCACATTGCTGACCTCTCCATAGCAAACACTGCAAGTCTTTTCTTTTGCTGGAATAAATTTAAATCTAGAAGGACAGAGGTCAAATTAGTTGGGCCACCAGGGACTCTTAGGTTGTAGCATTGGGTGAAGTTGCTCAGAGTTTTCTGAACTCTCTTTCTTTTCCATTAATATCTCTTCCCAGAACAGTAACTTTGAATAAAACTGCATTAAATCCAGTATAATTATAGGAAGCATTAGCCCAACAGTTCTGTTTGTCTAGCGATCTCCTTTTGCCTCTTGTACACATCCCACCCATTCTTCAAGGCCCAGCCCAAGGTCTACTGCTTCACTAAATTATTTCCAAGCTTTCCCAGTTTCTAGAAAGCACCTATACAAACTCTACTGACCAGCTACGCTGGCTTTCTTGCTGTTTCTCCCACACAACACTCCTTCTCTTGATTCTTAACTTTGCACTCATGCCTGGAAAGCTGTCCATCTTCACCTCTGCCCTCCAACTTCCTCAGCTTCAAGACTCAACTCAAGCACAGCCTTCTGCAGGAAGACAGGGGCCATTTTTGCTTTTCTCCATATCCCTAAAACTTGGAACGATGCCTCATACACAGTAAGCACTTCATAAACGATTGTTAGGATAAAGGTATATTGTACAGTGATAAATTGAGTAGCTGGTTGGCAAAGTGCATAGAGTGCCAGACCTGGAGTCAGGAGGATCTGAGTTCAAAACCAGCCTCAGGCACTTACTAGATGTGTGACCCTAATCGAGTCACTCAACCATTACTATTTGCCTCAGTTTCCTGATCTATAAAATCAGCTGGAGAAGGAAATGGCAAACTACTCTAGTATCTTTGTTAAGAAAACCTCAAATGGGCCAGGAAGAGTCAGATACAACTGAAAAATGACCAAATAACAACACAGTAATAGAGCTCATACTTCAGCTTGCTAGGATGTAGGGTTCTGGAATTAGGAGACTCAAATAAATAGAAGCTATAGGACCCGAAAGAATTAGCCCCCAACCAGCCTGAGGGGGTCCAAATGTCCTAGTTCAGCCTCAATCTACCCAGAGCACATAGCACTGACATCTGACACAAATCTAGAGCAGAGGTCCCCACATTTTCTTGGAGTGCTTAGTGTCTGAGTAATTTTTTCATAGTACCTCTGAGTTAAGAGAAATACCTAACAGTTCCATTTATTAAATAATTAGGTCCAAACAACTTAATAAGTATTTATGGCCCAACAGCTTAGTAGCTGATCAAAAAAAGAAAACAATGCATATAAATAGAAAGATAAAATATTTTTATTTTATTCTTAAGTAACCACAATTATTTACTAATAGGATGTGGGCTCCTGTTGAATGCTATACCTCCTCTCAAAGATTGCAATCCTATCAGACACCAACAACTTCATTTATTGTTTCATATTTCACGTTCTTTGCTTTTATATTTGGATCCTCTAGCACAATGTTTGGCACATAGCAAGTGTTTAATAAATGTTTTCTTGATTGACTCATTCGCATTAGAATATAGATTATCATTGCTAGAAGAGAACTTAGAGCAGGCGTGGGGAACCTGTGGCCTTCAGGCCACATGTGTCCTTCTGGGTCCTTGGTTGTAGCCTTTTGATTGAGTCCAGATTTTACAGAATAAATGCTTTTATTAAAGGGATTTATTTTGTGAGGTTTGGATTCAGTCAAAGGGCTGCACTTGAGGACCTAGAGGGCCACATGTGGCCTTGAGGTCACAGGTTTCCCACCCCTGCTTTAGAGCATAGACTATGTCCCCCATGGCTGGAATGCTCTCATTTCAATTCCATGTCTTAGAATCCCCAGCTCCCTGTCAGACTAAGCTCAAGAGCCACCTCCCCACAGGAAACTTTTTTTTTATTTCCCCTACTCCCTTGTAAGTTCTCTTCTCTCCATCAGTTTTTTCTTTTATTTCATATTTAATTTTTGTATTATTTCATACTTAATTTCTCATGTACTGGATGTTTTCCCAGTAAAATAAAAGTCCCTTGTAGGACTACATAATTTTGTATTTCCACAGCTACCATAGTGTCTGACACATAGTAGGAATTTAATAAATAACTGCTGAATTGAGTTGAATTGAATTAACGAGATAGCCATCTTGAAGTATTTGAAAGACTATCATCACATGGCGGGGGGGGGGGGGGGGAGGGGGGGCGGTGGATTTGTTCTAGTTGGAGTCAGAGGGCAGAACACAGAGCAATGAGTAGAAGCTACAAAAAGGCAGATTTAGTCACTCAGAGTTGTTCTTAAAACAATATTGCTGTTTCTGTATACAGTGTTCTCTTAGTTCTGCTTATTTCACTCTTCATTATTCTGTACAAGTCTATCCATATTTCTCTAAAATCATCGAGTTCACCATTTCTTATTCTATCACAATCATATACCACAACTTGTTCAGACACTGCCCACTTGATAGGCATCCCCACAATTTCCAGTTCTTTGCCACCACTGGTAGAAGTTCCCTCACATTTAGAGCCATCTGAAAGTGGAACTGGTTGCCCCAGAAGGCAGGCAGGTGACTAGCATTTATTAATGTGTGCATATTAATGAACATATATAGTAATATATTTCTTAATGTATGCTATGTTCCAGGCACTGTGCTACATGATGGGAATACAAGTGTAAGCAGAAGGAAAGATAGTCCCTGCCTGGGGAAAGACAGTACGTAAGAGCTGAAAAGGATGGAGGAAGAGGAGAGAAGGTAGCTGAGAGGAGACTAGAGGAAACGATATTGAAATCCTTACAGAGAGAAGCACAGGTAGGAGGAGAACCAAGCATGGCTAGCCTGGGCCCATCCCCAGAATGGAAACCACAGAAGGAACTTACAAATGGGAGAAGGAAGCTGGCATGGTGGAGGAAAGTTCCAGGTTTAGAAGGCAGCTGAGTCATGGTGACAAAATCTAGGGACACTCAGAATCCCAGTCATGAGGGGAATACTGGAAGGAAGTAGTGGTTTTCCATTCATTGGAGGTTTTCTAGCAAAGGCTGAATGACCACTTGTTGGTTATGTTGTAGAAGAGAATCTTTTTAGTTATGGGTCAAACCAGCCAGACTCTGAAGTCCCTTCTAGAGCCTCAACTCTGTACAATAAATACTTGGTATTAAGACTTAAACTGAGTAGACTGTTAATGATTATTTATTGAGTTGAACCTAATATTCCAACAATTTCCAATTTCTCCCTTGCTTATATGCTATGTTTCCTGTTGCCATTACATAGAAGTAACACTCTGGGGAGCAGAACTACAAGACCTGGATTTGAGTCCCAACTCTGCTTCTCCTTAGTTCTGTCACTTTCACTAAGCCAGTCACTTTCACTATCTACTACACCCAATTGTTGAGGTTTTGTTGATATTATTAACTTCCTTCTACAGATGAGAAACAAAGTCTGTAGAGATAATGAATGTAGAACATGTGCATGCCTATAAAAGCAGTGCATAAGTTACAATTCATTTTTATTTTTAAAGCAACACAAATAATTTAAGTGGGATGTTCCTAAGTTATACAGTTGGGACCCTTGTAGTAGCAATTTAGATTTGAAGATCTTTCCCACCCATTAATAGGCAGAGAGAGAGAGAGAGAGAGAGAGAGAGAGAGAGAGAGAGCAGTTATGGCTAATAATGGCTGCTGATGGCTGCCCTTGTGATTGTTAGAACTGAACAGGTTGACTTAGCTGTACTGTGAGTTTGTCTTTGGGAAGACCCCAGCAGGGGGTTGGAGAGGTTTTGGGATGGCCAGTCTCCAGGTTATGATATTGTGTGTGGAGTGTTTTACCGCTGTAGTAGACTGGATAGGTGGCTTATGGGATATGGTTCTCTGGTGTCTGAATAAATGGTTTACTTTTTCTACCTTCTTTATGGAGAGTCTCATATACTTGGTGATACAGAACTACGTAGGCATTTTGACAATTATCATCTACATTGTTGTTACTGCCTTACTATTACAACCCTCTTAAGAAGAATGGCCTCTCCACATTTCATTGGAAAATGGCTCCTTAAAGGGGTCAGACATTTATTCCTTTTGAATATTCCAAAGCCACCAAACAAAATAAAGC
Source organism: Trichosurus vulpecula (assembly GCF_011100635.1). NCBI lineage: Eukaryota > Metazoa > Chordata > Mammalia > Diprotodontia > Phalangeridae > Trichosurus > Trichosurus vulpecula. Next base: position 92,689,640 of record NC_050573.1, on the reverse strand, counting down.
CAAATTGACCAAAGTTAACAGTTCACAATCCCTAATAAGGTTAAAGCTTATACTACTTTTAGAGCCATATTGATTTGGAAAAATTCTGCTTTTTTTCTTATAGAGATTGGAAGAGACTAGTGAGCAAGGAGTAAATAGTTGAGGGGTGCATATATTATTGCCCTAAAGCAGCAGGAGCATTTTTAATAGGCCATGTTTGAGAAGTGCCATGCCTATGGCTTTTAGAGACTCCCCTCTGGGCTCATTACTCAAGTTGCTTAACTGGGATTAAAGAGTGGACCTGAAATGTCAGGAAAAGACATGGATACTAACAATGCCCCAATGCCTCATTACACCTTTGAAGTCAAGGGAAAAGAAAGTACTTTACAACTCTCAATTAACTCAAGCAGGCAGAATCTGCTCCTGGCTGGGCGGAGGGACCTTCCTAGCTTTTCCCTGAAGCTGCAAGTGGCAGATTTTGGCTCAATAGAAGGAGAGACTTCAAACAACTGGACTAGATGGTCTCTTACGTTTTTACACACACACACACACACACACACACACACACACACACACACACACACAATCTCTGAGTCTGTAATTAGAGATGTCTTATAATGGAATGGGCTGCTCTGGAGGTGGTGAGTTTCCTGTATCCCACAGGTCTTAGAATAGAAGCTGGAAAGCTATTTATCAGAGATATTGTGAAGAGAATTACTGCTTCAAGGAAAAGTAGAACTAGATGACCTCTGAGGTTCCTTGCAACTCTGAGGTTCTATGAGAGATGAAATAGTCCAATCAATTTTCAATTCCATTTGACAATCATTTCTTGAGCATCTACTGGGTGCCCAGCAAAATATATATCCAGCCCGAGATAAACGAGTGAGAAAGACTAGAATTTGTGCTTTATCCTATATATAGTAGTGAGTCACTAATGGTTTCTGAACAGGGTCAAGTCAACAAACATTCATAAAAAACTATGACATACCAGGCACTACGCTAAGCTCTGAGGATACAAAGAAAGGCAAAAACAGCTCCTGTCCTCAAGGAACTCACAACCTAATAGGGAAGGTAACATACAAACATCTATGTACAAACAAATAAATATGGGATAAATCCAAGGTAATCTCAGAGGAATGACACTAACATTAGAGGAGACAAGAAAAGCCCTCTTGTGGAAGGTGAGATTTCAGCTGAGATTTGAAAGAAGCAAAAAAAAAAACAAACAAAAAAAAAAAAACAATATTACAAAAAAACCGAGAGAGCAAAGATAAGGAGGAAAAAAATTTTAGCCAGGGGTTAAGGCAATCAGTGAAAATGCATAAATTAGGAGAGGGAGTGTAAGTATTTTGTGGGAGGAACAGCAAAGAGGCCAGTGTAGCTGGATCATAGAGCAAACAGAGAGAAGTACAGTGAAAGAAAACTGGAGAAGTCGGGAGGAACCAGGTTATGAAGATCTCTAAAAGGCAAACAGAGGATTTTATATTCCATCCTGAAGACAATAGGGAGCCACTAGAGTTTATTGAAAGGGGGAGTGACATGATTAGACCTACTCTTTAGGAAGGTCACTTTGCTAGCTAAGTAAAAGGTATCAATTGAAAATATCCTATTAACGCATACATACAAGAATGACAGCAAGTTATGTGACTCCACTGAAACACATTAAACAAATTTTTACATTCCAAATAGCATGGAATGGTGAGAGACTACAGGCCAAGAGGCCAGTAAAAACTAAGTTTTCTGAAACTGTTAAATGAGCATATGAAAATACAGAGGCCCAGATGAGAAAATGTACAGAAAGCACTTTGCAGCAGTAATAATACAAACATCTACCTTTTCTGTCACAAAAAACTATAAATATTTATATATGAAGTTCTGGTGAAATTGCCCACTTGGAAGGGCTAGAGATCCTGCTCTTTGATTTTTCATGATGACATTAAATGGAAATATCCTGCTCTTTGATTTAGAGCATGCTCAGATGTACCATAGCTGGTTCTGGATCTGCTCATCATGTGATGAGAAATCAAACAGTTGATTGGCAGCATAGCCAGAACTGAAATGCATTCAAAAGTCACTAGTCACCCAGAGCTGAACTTTATCTGGTCTTCTTCTTGCCTGGATGGATTCTAGTGAGAGAGATAATGCTGAAAGGGGAGAAGTCTTGGGCCTCTATTATTTGCCTTGTTGTGTTTATTCTTCCTGTTTTAGGCAAAGGAGATTGGAGTTGGCCATGACCTTGTGAGCTTTGAAAGGTAGTGAGAGTAAACCATCCAAATCAAGGAGCTGGGATCCATGCTGATGTTTTCCAGAAGCCAGATAGTGAGGATCAAAGTCCCAGATAACCCACCTGGCCCAGTCTAGAATTAACAAAGATGTAGATTCAAACACATCATCCATGCTATATTTGGAAGTAAACTAGGTAGGGAACATGCTCTATAGAAATGGTGTTAAGTCTGAGCTCATTCTTACCAGAGGAAAAGATGGTGCAGGTGAGAGTACACACTAGATTTTGAAGGAAAATGTACTTCTGTCCTTGCTATACCTTTTCAGTAAATATCTCTTTATAAAATTTATTGATATTATTTAAATAACTGGGAGTGAGATGCTAACCACCTGTGGCTAATAGTGGGGAAAACACATTAAAATGTTTGCTTGAGTCTAGATCATTAGAGAAGAACATGCCTCCCTCCAACATCACAAAGATACTCTAGAACCATGATGTGGGAACTCAGAACAAAAAGTACACTTATAAGAAAATAGTATGTTGGCTGAGGAGCAAAAAGGTATGCAAAGGCCACCTTATAATTTAGTGATTGTTGGACAAGCTGTCCCAAAGCTCCATAACATTTATATACCTTTGTTGATTGCCTTTAACCCTTGACTCAGTTCCATTCTCATCATTTGTTCATCTATTACAAATTTACAAAATAGCCTCAATTATAGTGAGAACTCTAGGGTGTCTGATGCCCAAATGGAAAATCATCCTCTGCTAAAAACATTAAACTCTTATAATGTCATAAACAATGGATATATTTTCAGGGAGATGGTTTAAAACTATTATGGTTCTACATAGCATGGTTCAAATCTAAATATGGCTTCCAAATTGAAGGGGTATCACTTGAAAATATCTTATTAAGGCTTACATATAAGAATGACAGCAAGCTACGTGACTCCACTGAAACACATTAAACCCACACTTCATGCACAATCCTTCTCTAACAATATTAAAATGACATTTTTACTCAATAATTATGAATTTTTAAATTCAAATCAAGGAAATGTAGAGACTGAAGGCTTTAGGCTTGAATACAAAGGACCAAGGAAATAGAGACTGAAATATATTTTTAATGCATGTCAAAGAAATATAGAGACTGAATTCTTTAAGATTGAATCACAATTAACCAAAGTACAGAGGAAACACTCACAAATTCCTTAGTTTTGTCCAGTCAAGTCATGTAGATCATAAAGCTATCAAAGAGAAGCCAGTGAAATTGTGTCAAGACTTACTGTCATCCCAAAATAAAATCTGAATGGAAAGAATACATCTAAAGCAACTAAACCCAAATGTAATGTCAGTCTTAGTGTACATTTTTGGAACTATACAATTGACCAAAACATTTTTGGGATATATCCTAACAAAGACTTTTGCAATATTAAGAAAGAATAGGACCCATCGCCCTAAGGTAACTGTGGAAAGATTAATGCTTTCTCATCAAAAGAGAAGAGGAGGATTAGGAGGGGAGAAGGGAGGGAGGAAGGGAGGGAGGGAGGGAGAGAGAGAGGGGAAAAGAGAGAGATTTTAGGAACAAGCATACTTCACTTTGCCAAATAGTAAAAGCTGACAATAAATATACAACATAAAGTTTGTCAAATCTAGTTTAATAAAGTTTAACCATCCATTTTACCTCTGGATGGAGCCTGGGAAATGGTAAAAATCCAAGATCAGAATCAAAAGGTCTATCTTTGGCAAAATCCACATGAACTCAACTAATAGTATTTCCATAAGGAGATATCAACTAGACAGCTGAGTCATGGATTTTTTCTTAGAAATGAAGAAATTTACCATGGGAACTCAGGACCAAGTATTCACCATCATAATTTTCATAATAGATTTTTTCTTAGAAATGAAGAAATTTACCATGGGAACTCAGGACCAGATATTCATCATCATAATTTTCAGCTGTATCATTCATAAAGAGCAGACCCTAGACTTAGTTATCAATGCAGATTTTTTTCAAAGAGTTAGCATAAAATATGTAAAGTATTATTGTAATCTGCAAAAAATGTAGTACCTACTAAAAAAAACCTTACCAGTTATAACCCAGTAGCTACAATTATAAATTAGAATCTCAATCTCTTTTACAAACTAAAAGACAACTCAGTACTCAGTCACTGAAATACACTAGAACTGGACTATTATCACAGAAAAACTATTGTTATCCACAATCAAACAAAATAGCATTTTTCCATAATAATGTAAGAACATTTTACTAGCTACTCTATACCAAATACTTATGATCTCCAAGCTACATGTATATATATATATATATATATATGTGTGTGTGTGTGTGTGTGTGTATACGTACATATATATATGTGTGTGTGTGTGTGTGTGTGTGTGTGTGTGTGTGTGTGTGTGTATGGAGACTCAATATATAGACACTGAAGAAGAAATCAAAATCATGTGGGAACAGAATAAGTAACTTATTCCTGCCTATTGCTGAAGTTGTAACAAATATGTGTTCATTGAGATCACAAAAGACGAGTTTTCATCTCAATACTTCCATTCAATTACAATAAGTTGTTTTATCCACCTCTGCAATAGTCCACAGAATATTAAATGTAAAAGAATAGTAGAAGCATATTGACTTGTCTCAGAACAAATTCTATCTTGACTCCATTAACAATATAAGAATAATATTAATACTACTAATAATCACGCACATAAATGTTGGTTGGTAGTTGTCCTTCATTCTCAAAGAGGACCAAAATACCATCATTACTCTAGAGTCAAGTTACAGTGTGTCCTACTGTGGCTGATCAAACCAATGTGAGTTTGGAACAGTCTACCACAGGCTGGGCACAAATAGTCCATATGAACAATTGGGATGGATTTTCTAAATTTTTGCATGTCGTGTTTCTTTTGAGCTACTTCAATTCTGCTTTGCTCATAGAGCACAGAACCTTCTCTGATGAGAGCATGCCATGCTAGGTGGTCCTATGCCAGTGTCTCCCATGTCACAAATCAATTCCAAAGTTCTTAGGAGAGACCTTTAGAGTGTCCTTGTATCACTTTTTCTGACCACCATGTGAGACACTTGCACCGTGTGAGTTCTCCATAAAATAGGAGACAAAAAAAACCACTTTTTCGTAAGTGTATGTTTGGCATTCAAACAACATGTCCAGCTCATCAGAGTTGTGCTCTCTGCAGTAGAATCTGAATGCTTGGCAGCTTAGTTCAAGAAAGGAACCTCAGTGTCTGGTGTCTTATCCTGCCAGGTGTTCTTCAGAATCTTCCTAAGACAATTCAAATGGTTCCTTCCATGTGTGGAACCATAGTTACACAAGTGGAGAAGTTTGAATGCTGTGGATAATTTTGCTTACCTTAGCCATGTACTTTCCAGGGATGTACACATTGATAATGAGCTTAATGTTTGGGAGGTTCTGAAGGAAAGCGTGAGAGAGAAGAGCTATTAGACTGCCTACCAAACTGAAAGTCTATAGAGCCATTGTACTGACCTCATTGTTGTATGCCTTTGAAACCTAGACAGTATGCCAGCACCATGGCAGGGAACTGGATACATAAACGTACAAACATATGCATATATGTATATACACATGTATGTATATATTATTAACTTTATGTGTGTCTAATATTAACTTCATTCTTATAGTTTGATGAAGTTGAGATATACATATCTCATACATATGTATATTCACATGTATGTATAGCTTTAAAGTTCAGGGCTATTTTGGGGCCAGAGATGTGTTGTCGTTATGGATTTACTGTGAGAGGCACTATGGGAGGCAGAAGGATGATTGCTGGAGACTAAGGCAACAGCCAGAAGATTGAACTTTGTGACTCCATAGGGTAGGAGTGAAGGCAGGATGGGTGGGTAGGTATTTGGCTTGTACCTCTTGCCAGCAAAGAGCCTTTCCAGACTATCTGAACAGATTAGGAGCAGCGGCCTTAAGAAGCTCGCTGTCCGAGGTCCTGAAACACTGGCTGAACTTGTGAAGTTGATTTCCAAAGAGTGACAAGCTTGCTATCAGGGAGCAAGAAACTATTATTAAAAGTCCTAGAAGTCAAGAGACTATAGTCTAAAGGAGAAGGAAAATAAAACATGATTTATTACTTTGCTGAGGTGGACAAAAGAGTCCTCCCTACTCTACCAACCCCCATATACCCTTTCAAATACCAGGCCTTGGCTGTTCTCACTTGGGATTGGACTGGAAGAGCTACGTTATTAGAGAAGGGAACAGAGTTGAATCTCATTTAAGAAATTGTTCATCTGGCACTGGAGAGAGACAAGTTCATGCACCTCATTATTTGGTGTCGGGTAGTGTTTAGGAGCAGATCTTGACAAAACAATGAAGTCTTGCAGACTCATAAGATCTTAGAGCAGGGAGAGACCTTTCTCAGAACATATAATGAAAGAGCTGGAACTAGAGGTGACCTTAAAGATGGTCTCTCTCATGTTACAAATAGGGAAACTAGGGCTCAGCCAGCTTAAGGGAAGTCCAAGACCCTCATTTTAAAAAATGAGATACGCAGAAACTTGGAGGAGGGAAGTAACTTTCCAAAGATCACAAAAGGAAGTCAGTTGTTGAGGAGGAACTTTAAAAGACAGACCTATCCCTCCAGAGAATGGGCCTCATCTTCTCTAATAAATGAGGTAACCACCAGGAAACTTATAAACTATAAAATGAATCAGAATCAAAACCTGACAGTGGTCTATAAACCACAGATCAGAGTCTTCCTGTACTTAGCCATGGTCAAGTCACATCTGCTACTTTGGGTTCAGCACTGGTCATGGTATTTTAGGAAAGATATTGACAAAAAAGGAGAAGCTAATCCAGAGAAGAACAACAAAGGATGATGGAGGGGCTGGGGTGAGGATCAGCTGAAGGAATTGGGCATGTTTGACCTGGACAGTGCAAGATGTGGGGAATTTAAAATGATTGCCTTCAAGTATTTTTAGGCATGTCATACAAGAGGGATTAGACTCTTTAGGAGATAGAAACATATTTCAGCTTCATGTAAGAAAAAAATTTCCCAACTTTTTTTCATCTGGACATATATTTTTTTATCAGTATAGGAGAACTACAGGTGTGTCTATAGTCTTAGAGAGCTGCCCGTGGCTATAAGGTATAATGAAATTGCTCATGGTCACAGAGGGTGGAAAAACAACTGGACTTTCCATCAGTTCAAGTTGTGGTTCTGACACTAATAGCTTTATGACCTTGGACACAACATTTCATTCCTCTGAGTTTTAGTCACTTATCTTGAATTGGGTTGGAATCACTGGAATTTGAACTGGAAGAACTTTAGGGCTCATGTAAAAGCAACATGATAAAGTGGATGGAGGTATAGATGGCACCAGGATCAAATCCCCAATCTGTCACTAGTTAGGTGGACCTGAACAAGTGACTTCTCAGCCTCAATTTCCATAAAATCCAGTGCTTAGCACAGTGCCTGGCACATAGTAGGTACTTAATAAATGTTTATTGATTAATAAATGGAGATAATACCTGTAGCACATACCCCACAGGATTGTTGTATGAATCAAATAAGTGAATTCATTTATGTACATATATACATAAATAGACAAAGACATATTGACTATTATATACTTATGTGCATGCTCTATGCACATTCATTCAATTGACTGAGAGAGAAGGCAGGAGAGTCCTTTTCAACTCTTTAAGGCATAATTGAATTGTCAGTGTATGGGATGGAAAATTCAAATAATAGGAGAGAAATCTTTAGGAGAAGCAAAGCGAATGTATTTTACAAACCTTGCAAGATTTGGGCGTCGCCTCCACTAGGGAAATCTAGCGGGGGAGTCAACATAAAAAGGAAGTGCTGCCCTAATTATACTCTTAATGAAAAGATTCCCACCCACCTCTATCCTTTCTCACCATTGGCTGCGAGGCGGGCTTACAATCTAGGCACAAAAAACTAGACAGAGAACTAGGAAACCAGGTAGAGCCGGTCCATTCAGGTTTTCCCTATCCAGAATTCAACTGCAGAGGGTGACATCCAAAAGTCTAGGAGAAGAAATGAAGAGAGGGGAGAGGGACCTTCCTGGAACAGAGAACAAACAGCTCACAGTTAGTCCATTATTTCCCTATTTGGTGCTAGCACCTGAGAGAGAGGGAAGGGCACACCTACAGCTTCAGGCCCTGACTTTCCAGGGTCACTACAAGGTTAAATTCCAAGCCTCTCCTACTCCCTCAGACATTCTCTATTCCAGAAATACGAGAAGAGAGTAGCCCCTATTTTCCCACCCTGTGAAGTCTTCACAAATTATCCTTCCCATTCATCAATTATTATCATCGTGAATTCCACAGTCTCATTTCATGATTGAAAAAACTGAATTGACCCCCGCCCCCGCCCAGTGGAACTGCTTGCCCCAGGACATACATATAGCTAATAAGTCACCAGGTTCCAAATACTGTGCTCTTTTCATTAAATTGGAGTGATTACCTCTCCGCTGTGTACCTGAGAGGGATTTGGGGGAGGATCAAATGAGTTAATGGATGAAAAGTATTTTCTAAGTGCAGGGTGCTAAGCACTCAGTCCTGTATTCCCAGCTTCCCTCCAAATCTTCTCCAGAATGAAATTGACCAGTGCATCAGAGGGGAGAGTGATCAGAGATGCCTCTGGCTGGTTCCCACACTTCCCTTCTCTTCCACAGCCAATGGCTCTGTAAGCAAACTCAGCGCTTGACACAGCTGAGTAGCCTAGGCTTTTTTTAGCCACAGTTTGCACTGGGGGAAATCTGTGTGAAAAATGTCAAGGACAGAAATAAGGCAGCAGAGATACTCTGCCCCATTACCCCCCCCCCCCCAACCTTCCCTTCAGCCCAGCTTCATCTTTCCATCTGAGTTCCTCTCTCTGGCACCCTGCTGCATCTTTCAGCCATCAGTCACTGTGCTGTCTCCTCTTGCCATGTGCTACCCCAACTCTGTCCTCTACTACCAGTGACAGGAGAACAAAGAGCGTGGCTCCCTAGCTCTCCAGCCCAGGCCAGAGATGCTCACATTCCAAGAAAGGGCTTGATTGTCTTTTCCTGTTGAAGTTTAGGTACAGTCCTCAAATGTCCAAACTTTTCTTGACCTCTCATGAATAAATATACTATTTTATCTTCATTATTCATTGTGCCATTAGGGGCCAAAACAGTTTTCTTTCCCAGTTTCTCCCTGTGTGAGCCTTTTGCCTCTCTGGTACCTCTTCCTCCTTCCTCTCTCCACTCTTCATCTTGCTTTCTTTCTGTTTTCCCTTTTTTTTCTTCTCTCTCCCTCCCTCCTTCCTCATTCATCTCTCTCCCTCTTTCCTCTCTCTTTCCCTTATTTGTTCCCTCCTCCTCCATTTCTCTCCTTTTTCCTCTCTCTCCTTTTCCTCTTCATCTCCTCTTCACAGTCTCTTCTCTCTCCCTTTCTTTTTCTTACCTTTCTTGTCTCTCTTCTTTATCTTCTCTCCTCTATTTTTCTCCCCCTCCTCCCCCTCCTCTCTCCCCTTTCTGTGTCCTTTTTCTTACCATCTTTGCCTTTTCTCTATCTCTCCCCCTTCCTTTTTCCTCATTCATCTATATACCCCCCACACACTTTTCTCCATGTTCTTCCCTCCATCCTTATTTTTTCTCACTCATCTCTTATTCTCATAAAATTTTCAAGTGGAAAATCCTGAGTCTTTTAAAAGCACATCATATTGATTCTTAGTCCCTCCCCAACCTTGTTTGTTGTTCAGTCATTTTCAGTTGTGCCTGATTCTTCATGTCCCCATTTGGGTTTCTCTTGGAAAAAAATACTGGAGTGGTTTGCCATTGCCTTCTCCAGCTCATTTTACAGATACAGAAAATAAGGCAAACAGAGTTAAGTGACTTGCCCAGAGTCACATAGCTAGGAAGTGTCTGAGGGTAGATTTGAACTCAGGAAGATGAATCTTTTTGACTCCAGGCCCAGAATTCTATCCACTGCATCTCATAGCTGCCCTCATAATATACCGTACAATTTACTTCCCCAGCTGTTTTTTTTTTTCTGATTCCCATTGGGCTTTGCCCTTTTAGCTCACTTAAACAACCTCTACATACTCAAACAGGGCTACATATTGCAGCATCCTTGGAAAAAAAAACCCTCCCATTTCCCTCTCTCCCACTAAAATGTATTCAGTGAGTTAATAACCAAGGGCTCTAGCCTGACCAATTGGCCTTAGGGCCCTGGATATCTACATCACTTTTCCCCTTATTGGTGTTGCTGCATTTCCTGAAGTTTCTCCCCCAAACACCAAACCTCTCCTGCTTCTGGATTTGTTTACTAAGTGTATTTAACCTCTTTGGACTCCTTTTAAATGAGCTCCAGTCAGACTCACTTCACACCATTTTACATCAGGCCTTCTTATAAGCTGCAGAGGGAAGATTGCCTTTACAGCCATTATCCCACTTCATCACTCTCTCCCTTTTGTTCATCTTCCTTCCTTCCAAGAGGGATATCTCTCACATTGACCCTCTCCTGTCCACTGCAGACACCCTAATGCAGACCCCCAGTACCCCTAACTAGGATTATCGTTACAATCTTCTAACAGATCTCCCTGCTCTCCTCTCCAATGCATCCTTCCCTCCTCTTAATGTCCAAGTCTGACCCTGTAACAGAACCCTTCAGTGGCTCCCAGTTGCCTACAGGATAAACTACAAATGTACGAATGCCTTAACCTGGCATAGGAGGCCCTCCACAATCTGGATTTCACCACCCATGTCTCTCATTACATCTTCTTGTTTCAACATAATCAGACTGTGGGCAATTCCATAACTTGAGGTTTGGGGTTCAGGGAATGCCTCTGCTCCCTATACTAGTGTGACTTTGGAAAAGTCACTTAAATTCCCAGGTTAAGCACTGAGGCCCCTAAATCTAAGGTACTATGATTCTTTATAATCCAACATTATTCTACCAGGGTTAGGATTAATTTCCTTTCTCTTTACCTATTTGAATCTCTCTTTCTCCAAAGCTCAGTCCAAGTGCTATGGTACGGTAGTTAAGGTATGAAGTTTTCCTTCATTTCTCCAGTGTGGAGTATTTTCTCTTTCCTCAAAGCATCCTGGTTTTAAGGACTTTGCTTGGCTCTCTCCTTTCAGTCAATCAGACAACAAGAATTTATTATGCAGTTAGCACAAAGATATACAAATCCAAAGAATGAAACAATTCCCATTCTCAAGTGAATTTTGTCTACCTTGATCTCATTTGTCTGCATATATTCCACATCTCCCTATCACAAACTACTTGAGGGTGAGGGCTGTGTCATTTTTTTTCACCTTTATTATCTTCAGGCCTGAGCCTGACACAGTCCTCAGACACAAAGTTAGCCTAAATTGGGGGTGGGTGAGGAGAGTTGATCTAGGAGCTCCCTAATCAACTTGATAAGCCTAAGAAGCAGGTGGGATTTTATCTGGGACTTTTGAAAGCACCTCAGGGGAGTTTCCCAATCAACTATTCTTCCATAGACATTTAAATGTTGGTTGAATTGAAATGAATTAAAAATTGACATCTTGAATTCTTCTCATTATAGATAAAGAGCTGGAAGGAACCTCAGGCCATTTATTCCAAACCCCTCCTTTTACAGATGAAGAAACTGAGGTCAAGAGCAAATATGACTTCTCTAAAGTGTTTGGGTAGTAAATAATAGATTTAGGATTTGAACTCAAGTCTTTATCTCCACATACATGGTACTTGCACCCATGGTAGGAGATCACCAAGTGAAAGAGTAAAGAGGGAAAAGAGAGCAATGCCTAGGACAGACAATTGAGGGGCACTCACAATAAGTGGGCACACTAGGGAAGAAAATACAGGAGACGTATTAGGAGTGATCAGGCAGGTAGGAGAACTGAGGGAGGCCAATGTCACAAAAACCCAGAGAGGAGAAAACAACCCCATTTGAGGTTTTCTTGGAGCAAAGATACTGGGTGGGTTGCCATTTCCTACTCATTTTACAGATGAGGAAACTGAGGAAAAAAGTGGTAAGTGATTTGCCCAGGGTCACACAGCTACTAAGTGTATAAGGGCAGATTTGAACTCAGAAAGATGAGTCTTCCTGACTGCAGGCCCGGTGCTCTATGCACTATGGTACCACCTAGCTGCCCCTTAGAATCCTTGGCTTCCTTCAAGACAGGTCAAAGATCACCTTCTTCAAGATGTCTTCTCAGCTGCCTCAGCCACCTCTAGTGGCACTCTATGACTCGAGAGTCGCCTCTAAGGCAAGTTTCCATTTTCTCTGAATTTATCTTGTACGTATTTTTCTGTATGTGTTGTCTCCTATTAGAATTTCCTTGGAGGGCAAGGATTGTTTTTGTCTTTTCTTTTTATCTCCAACCCTTCTTGGAGCCATTTTCAATACGGTGCTTCAGCCTAAGCAGATGAAGCTCTATCAGTGAAATATCAAGCCTCTTGGAAAGGAAGTTAGGAATTACTTTTGCTAAAGAGAAGTTGAACTGGATGAATTCTGAGTTCCCTTCCATTAAAAGAGTCTACGATTTTTATGAGAGCAGCTGGGTGGCACAACGGATAGTGTGCTGGGGCTGTATTCAGAAAGACTCTTTTTCATGAATTCAAATGTGACCTCAGATACTTACTAGCTGTGTGACCCCGGGCAAGTCACTTAACCCTGTTTGCCTCAGTTTCCTCACCTATAAAAAGAGCTGGAGAAGACAATGGCAAAGCACTACAGTATTTTTGCCAAGAAAACCCTAAGTGGGGTCATGAAGAGCTAGACACAACTAAACAACAACAACCAACACAACAACGATATCAACAACCACAGGATTTTTATATTGGCTAACGGCAGGAGAGAAGGTTCAGTAGGTAAGGTAGATTATATCATGGTGGGACTTGAAAGGTAAAAGAATTTTGATTTGATCCAAAACACACTAAAGAACCATTTTAATACCAGCCTATTCCTCATGTGAATAGTAAGGTTCTCTAGATGAATATATCACCCTCTCAGTTGGTACAGAATTGCCTGGATTCAAATACTGTCAAAAGAGTTTGGCCTAATGATTCTCAGAACAAAAACCAAGGAGACGAAGAATGCCTATGGCAAACTACAGCCTGTTAGCCAGATCCAGCCCAATGACTATTTTTGTGTGGCTCATGAACTAAGAAGGGCTTTTCTATATTTTTAAATAAAATTTTATAGCATTTAAAAATTTAAAAAAAACATTCTTAGCTTGCAGGCCATATAAAAATAGGCTTGGTTCTCAGGCTGTAGTTTGTCCATCCCTGGTTTAGATTATGAGTTGCAATTAGATGGACAATCTATAGAGCTTCTCCAGCTTGGGGGGGGGGGCAGGGTGGAGAACATGTCTGGAGCAGACTATAAATATAAATATATGCATATGTGTACATATATGTAATATTTATGTATGTATAAACATAGACACAAATGGAAAATCTGAGACCAGAACTAAACAAGACAAAGAGAGCAGACTCTTTAGAAAATAGCAAAGCTTCTTTAGTGACTCCAAACTCATCTCAGAAACAATGGATTATATTTTTTATATCAGTATTCCACTGGTATTGTATGGCAGCAAGTCATTGAGTGCTATGACCTCTGAAGAATTAAAAAAATGAGTGTCTTCTGAAGGACAACTAGAAAGCACATGGCAGGTGAGAGCAGGCTGCAATCCACAAACAAGGAACTTTGAAGAAATCCTGGAGTAAAGATATCAACAAAGAAATGTGTAAGTCAACAAGAAGATGGGCCAGTCTTGTGGAGAGATCAAGGGCTAACCTTTGGGTGACCCTTCTGTCATGAACCGATATTGTTGATGATGGTGGTGGAGGTGTTAGTGATTGAGCCGATGATGATGATTAGATAGATAGATAGATAGATAGATGGATAGACAGAGAGATAGATAGATAGGCAGATAGATAGAGTGCTCTAAGACTTGCAAATACTTTGCTTAGATTATCTGATTTGATAAAACTAAATTTGTGGGAGGACTTGATAAGAGCCACTTGAGATCTGCAGGTGGCCATGCCTTCTGGGTTGAAATCCTCATCATTGGAGGAAATCTCCAAATCAGTGAAAACACTTCACAACAGCACCAGTCCGTCTGTATCCCAACGAGATATAAAGGGGTGAACCTATTTGCACAAAAACATTTACAGCAGTCTTTTTGTGGTAGCAAAGAATTAGAAATTCATGGGATACCCATCAACTGGGGAGTGGCTGAACAAGTTGTGGCATACGATTGTAATGCAACACTATAATGCTATAAGAAATGACAAGCAGGATGATTTCAGAAAAATCTGAGCAGACATATATGAACTGATGAAGAGTGAAGTGAGCAGAACGACAAAAACATTGTACAAAGCAGCAGCAATATTGTACAATGAACAACTGTTAATGACTTAGCTAGTCTTAGCAATAAAATGATCCAAACCAATCCCAAAAGACTTATGATAAAAAATGCTGTCTCCAGAAGCGATGGGGTCTGAATGCAGACCAAAGCATACTATTTTTCACTTATTGGGTGTTTTCTTCCACAAGATGATTAATATTGATTAATGTGGACATATGTTTTACAAGAGTGCAAATATGTAACCTATATCAGATTGCTTGCTATCTCAGGAAGGAGAGAAGGGAGAGAAGAGGAGAATTTGGACTTCAAAATTTTAAAAAATGAATGTTGAAAATTGTTTTTCCATGTAACTGAAGAAAAATAAAAGATTTTTTTTTAAAGAAAAAACAGCTTCATTTGAGTATGTCTCATAAAAGTAATAATAGGGAGAAGGTCAGAAATTGGACCTAGGATTTCATTGATATAGGAAGTTCCAGGATGAGAAAATTCCCTCTAACAATGCAAACTGGCACCTTCTTAGCAATTTCTTAGTTTTAAGAGAGTTGCCTAGGGCACTGAGAAGTTACATGACTTGCCTAGGACCACACAGCCAGTTTGTGTCCAAAGCAGAGCCTAAATCCAAGCTCCCCAGCTCTAAGAACACCTCTATCCACTAAGGTCCTCTGTCTCTAATAGAATAAAAATGGATACTTCACAGTTTTCCAAGCACATTATATACATTTTCTCATCTGATCCTCACAAAAATCTTGTGACATTGGTCAAGTAGCACTATTTTCGTGGCTTCTGTAAATAATAATAATGATAATAATAACAGGACTGGGATTCAAACCTAGGTCTTCTGACTCCATATCCACTGATACTTTAGAGGGCTTCATCCTAATTTCAGAATAGCCCTGCCCACCCCCATTTTGGCAGCTAATTCCCAGTGTTGTTGTGGGAGTCAAATGAGATTCTTTACAAATTTACATTTGTAAAGCCCTTTGCAAACTTTAAAGAGCTATGTAAATGCTAGCTACTATTATTAGGGCACCTAGGTGGTGCAGTGAATAGAGCTACAGGCTTGGAGTCTGGAAGTTGCTGCTGTTCAGCCATGTGCGACTCTTTATGACCCCATCTGGAGTTTGCTTGGCAAGGATGCTGGAGTGTTTGGCATTTCCTTCCCCAGCTCATTTTACAAATGAGGAAACTGAGGCAAGCAGACTTAAATGACTCGCTCAGGTTCACACAGCTAGTAAGTGTCTGAGGTCAGATTTGAACTTATGAAAATGAGTCTTCCTGGTTTTAAGCCCAGTGCTCTATCTACGATGCCACCTAGACACCTGAAGTCAGGAAGACCTGAGTTCAAATCCAGCCTCAGACACTCACTAGCTATGTGATCCTGGGCAAGTCACTTAACCCTGTTTGCCTCAGTTTTCTCATCTGTAAAATGAGCTGGAAAAACAGCTTCAGTATCTTTGCCAAGAAAACCCCAAATGGAGTCACAAAGAGTCAGACATGACTGAAACAACTCAGCAACAGCAACAATTATTAATAGGATGGTTATTGTTGCCTCCAGTGAGAAAAGTGACATTCAGAGGCAAAGTGATTGTCCAAGGTCTCACAACTAAGGAGGGACTCAAACTCAAGCCTTGTGACTCTAAAACTAGCTCTCTGTTTGCTATATCATTCGCCAGTCATTCCCTAAGGGATTAATTGCCAAGTGTGTGCCCGATGCTAGGCTTTCTCATAAGAAGTGCCTTATGCCACAGAAGTTCTTCCCTAGAGTCCACATGCATCCTCCACGACCCCTCCTGCCCCTAGTGATGTTGGGCTTCCTGCAAGGTGGCCCTTCTTCTGTTCCTAAACAGGCTCTCCTGTAGTGTTGCCCATGACACTTATTTTCCTTAATATATTCAATTCCCACAGAAAGAAATAATTGAACTAGGTCAGAGATCTAATAATAACCTGAACCTCCATCTTGGCATCATCTTCAGTTAAGTCAATGAGCTCTTCATCTGGCTGAGGCTTTGCGGGGAAACTTTGTGTGGCCCAGTTAAGCAACTCCACCCCCGGGGCTGTGCAGCCAGATCAGACAGCCATCAGAAAGCTATGCCCTTGCAGCAGGATTGTGGAGAGGACTCTTAGAGCTGAGAGGGAACTTATCTTAGGGGTCACTAAGTCCACACTCCTCACCCTTTTACAAATGAGGAAATGGATGATCAGGGAAAGTGACTAGGCCAAATGTATTTAAGTAGCAAAATGGGGATATAAACCCAGGCCTTCTGACTTCAATTCCATTGATAATTTATGGGGTCTCATCATAATTTCAGAAGAGTGCCACTCCATTTTGGCAACTCCCAGGCGTGACAATATTTCCAGGACAAAGATAGAAAATTTTATGAGAATCAGAGCCTCATGATCATTTCCTATTGTCTATTTGGTCATATTGATGGGGTTTGGACTGTGGGAACCCCCTTGAACCCCACCCTGAATCTTCCCACTTGATCTGACTTTTCATGCCCAAATAGCCTAGCCTAGCCTAGCCTAGCCTTCCACTGTCTGGCTACCTCTGGATTGCCTTGTGGCTGTTTCCCACCCTTGATCCTAATCAAAATATCTATATCATAGTTCTCTTATTGTCTGTCATCTCCAGGTAGCCTTCAACTACTTCCCACCCTTAATCTCATTCTCTTGGTTCCTGGCGTCTGACTTCCATCAAGCTCCTCTTCAAGACCCTCCCTAAACCCCTCCTCCCATCACCCCAGGACCACCCTAGATCCCTCTTACAATCTTTGGGTATATAAGTCTCATCCTGCCTCCATGATTCTTAACACAACCCATTATGGCAAACCCTTAATAAATGTTGTCTTTTTCCTTGGCTGAGAAGGCTTGGGTCGAATTCTTTCAGCAGGATCCAGCGTGTCAGTATTTTGGGATCTTGAGCACCCCTCAACCCCAAACCCCATCAATATCAAAGCTCCTAAGTTTGGCATTCTAGGATCTGTATAATCCATGCTCACTTGATAGGCTCATGGATTGGTAAGAGGAGCCTAGAAAGATAGGATTACATAGTGGCTAGCAATCTAGATTGCCTAGGTTCAAACCCTGCTACTCTTGGCCAAAAAACAAAAAAAACAACCCACTTGTCTCAGTTTCCTCATCTGTAAAATGAGGAGTTTAGACTAGATGATTTTGCTTTTTTTATTTCTCTGCCCAAAGTCATCTTGTCCTCTTCCCCTTACCCCATTTAACAAATGGGAAAACAGGCTTAATGTAATTTGCCCAAGATTATATTACTAGTAGGTGGTAGAATTAGAACTCACACACAAGTCTTCCATACTCTAGCACTCTAGCCACCATGCCACACTGCCTCAACCTGTCCATCAAAACTACTCTTCTCTCCCTAACACAGACCTTTGAAAACAACCAGTTAGATCATCTTCCAGGATGCAGTACATTTATTCTCACCTCTAAGCATTTGCACAGAATATTTTTTCCTTTTTTTTTTCCCCGGAGGGAGGCAGGGCAATTGGGGTTAAGTGACTTGCCCAAGGTCACACAGCTAGTAAGTGTCTGTTGCCATATTTGAACTAAGGTCCTTCTGACTCCAGGGCTGGTGCTCTACTCACTGTGCCACCTAACTGCCTCCACAGAATACTTTTTACCACCTAGGACGCTTTCTCCCTTCTTTCTGCCCATCTAAAATTGACTTGTTCTCCAACTAAAATCCCTTCTCCTTCAGAAAATCTTTTCTGACCATTTTCTACGGTTTCCCTCCTTACCTTTCCCCTTCCTGATTTCTCTGAGTCAACTAATAGTTGCTTATGTCGATACATTCAGTTATCAGACTGATAAATTAGTCTTAGATGTAGCATACCTAGATTTTAGCAAGGCATTTGATGAAGTAATCACCTCTTTCCTCTCTAATGCTGATCAACCATCCCTTTCATAACATCATGAGAGACTTAGGAGCCAGCATGGTTTTGTCAAGAGCAAGTCATGCCAGACTAATCTCATTTTCTCTTTTGGCAGTTACTAGGCTATCAACTGCTTTGCTGAAATCCAGACACACTGTATCTAACACATCCTCCTGATCTATCAAAGACTCTCACACCATCCTTGTGGGCAAACTGAAGAAACCTAGACCACCTGGTTATACAACTATATAAATTAGGAACTGGTTGAATGACTGGACTCATAGAGTGGGTTGATGCCAATTTAGAGCAAAGTCTCTAGTGCAGTGCCTTGAGGATCTGCACTTGACCTTGTGCTGTGAAATAAATTTATCAAAGATTTTCATAAAGGTATAGAGAAGACATTTATCAAAGATTACAAAGATTACACAAAGTGGGGTTCCATCCAACCTAACAAAACCACCAGGACTGAAATCTAAAAAGATCCTGATAGGCTAGAACAATGCACTGCATTTGAGAAAATGTAAAGTCATACAACTGGATTTGCAAAGCTTCACTTACAAGTACAAGATGGCAGATGCCTGATAAGGCATCAACTGAATTGAGTGACAAAGAATTTGAGGTTTTATTTAATCACTAATAATAGTGGCTAGCATTTAAATTGTACTTTAAGTTTTGCGAAGTACTTTGTAAATCTTATCTACTTTGATCCTCACAGAAAGGAGGAGGTAAGTCCTATTATTATCCCAAGTTTACAGATAAAGTAACTGAGGCAGCCAATGGGTAAGCGACTTGCCCAGGGTCACACAGCTAATAAGTGTAGGTTAAATTCAGTTCTTCCTCACTCCAGGTCCAGCATTCCATCCAATTAGCCCTGTAGTTGCTTCTTCAAGTGTCTGAAAATCTGTCCCTTAAATATTGTTCAGGATTGTGAGGTGATAGTCTTACTCCCGTTTACCTCGAAGCATTGTGGTCAGTTGTTGGTGTCACATTATAGACAAGCTGAAGAGGGGGGAGATCAGGAGAGGAAAGGGCCTCCGTATTACATTACCATAAGGATCGGTTTAAATATCTGAGAATATATAGTCTGGGAAAAGGGAAGACCTGCACAGAGGGCATTGTCTTTGTCTCCAAGGATCTGAAGAAGACAGTCATTTTCAGACTATGGATTTGTTTTGCTCGCATATATTTTTGCTACAAAGTAGGGTTTCTATTTGGGCGAGGGCTGGAGATGAGTTAGAGAGGCAAAACCAAAGAAAGATACATCAATTAGACATTTTAAAATATACAGAAGAGTGAAGAAATTCCAAAGGGGACACAATCAGGACAGTTTTGTTACTTCCTTAAGAGATGTAATATATACTTTAAAAAAAGTAACCACCTAACAGAAATTCACAGTTCTATTTGAAATTCTCTTTTTTGTTCTTTGTATATTGAAATGTTTATTTGTTGATGATTGTCAAGTTCATAATGAAAAAGAAAATTTATATAATAAAGAGTCATTAGAGTTTTTCTGCTTGGCTACAAAGGCCTCAGAACCAGGAACAGTGAGTACAAGGCAAAAAGGCAAATTGAGTTCAGTATATGGAAAATTTTTCCTGACATATTTGCTCTATAAAGGTAGAAAGGGATTTCTGCGTTTCCCTTTACCAGAGGTTGGATAATCATTTATAGGGTATGATGTGGAGGAGATTTTTATTTAGATATGTGTTGGACTAAATGACCTCTGAAGAGCCTCCTAATACTGAAATTCTTCCATTCTATGTCTGGGGGATTAGACTTGTTTTTTCCTGGTCCCTAAGAATAGAATTCAGACCAAGGGGGAGGAAGGTGCGGGGTGAGTAGCAGGGAGGAGCATTTTGGTTCAGTATAACAAAAATCTTCCTTGGAGCTAGAGGTTTCCTAAAATGGAATGAGTCACTTCATCAGGTAGTGAGTTTCTGGTCAGTGGTGGTATCCAAGTGGAATTGAGTTAGAAAGCGAATTTCTGCTGCAAGTAAGGGTTTCTGAGGTCCCTTTAAACATAGATTCTCTGATAATTTGTTGCATTTTAAGAGCTATGTTTCTCTATTCTCTTCTAATAAGATCAAATGAGATGTTTGCAAAGCTAATATTCTTTAAAAACAAAAACAATAGCACAGTGCCTGGCACATAATAGACATTTAATAAATGCTCGTTCCTGTCCTCTAATTGCTTAATGGAGAGTGCATCTAGCTCTCTAAGTAAACTGTCTCTTTAAGGCAGAGACATCCCACTTTTGACTTTTATAATCCCTACAGAGTGTTGAATAGTGCTGGCCATACTGTAGAGACTTAATAAATACATATGGAAAGGAAGGAAAATGGAATATAGTTATAATGGCACAGGATCAAATATAATTAGAATCAAATGGAATAGAATTCAAAAGGAATTGGAATGAAATGGAATATAATGGAATTCAGTCTAGTTCCCTCATTTAGTATCATTCTCGGTACCCTTAAAGACATAGGTTTCAACTCAGTTTGGGTTGAGGAATAGCATTAGGGTTCCTCGATGGAGTTCAAGTCAGGGCTGGCTTTACTTATAAGCAGAACGACTGCCTTATGTGCCATGATTGGAAGCACACTGACTCATCACTAACCCCAAATTATCTGGCATGAAACTTCAGTGCTAGAATAATTTCGGTCTTAAAGTATTGTGTCTGTAAAAGGCCACTGTTAGGAAGCAATTTTGTTGATTAGAATCTGTAACACATTTAACAAGTCAGACTATTAATGCCCATTATCACCCAAACACAGATTAGTTTATTAGGTTCTAACCTAGAGGGTGGCCCTGAGGGAGTGAAATTTGGTTTTAATTGGAAGGGGAGTTCCTAGGAGGCTAGGAACAGCAGATCAGTTAGGATACTTGAGTTGGGTGAAATGGAATGCTGGAAATTAGAAGAAAATGGGTCTAGTCTATGCTTAGCCAGAAATTTGTTGTGCAGCCTTAGGCAAACTATTTTCCCTCTCTGGGCTTATTTTCCTCATCTTAAAGTGAGTGGGTTAGATGCTGAGGTCTCCTCCAGATCTACCAGTTTATGTTCTAAGGTCTTTTCCAACTATAATTGTTACATTCTAACACCCCTTTCAATTCTGTTGTCCTAGAATTGTAGGGTTCCTAAATATTTCCTCTCCAGATGCTTTTGTGGCATGCTCTCTCCCTCCAACAGCTCGATCTGTGTATCATGATTTACTGCTAGTTAGGAGAGGAGACCAAATTACATGTCTCTTCTGGTTTCCTTGGCAACCATGGGCACCTCATTATCTCTCAATCAGCCGGTGGCTAATCTTCCTCTCCACCCTTCTCTTGCCCTTTCTACTGAATCTACTTTTCTACTGGATCTCCTGACCCATCATGCAAGCACCAGAAGGATGCCAACTTGGTCGGGTCCCTCATTCTGCTTTTGACTTCTCCTAGGCATAGAACTTCAGTGGCTCCCTATTCCTACTGGGCAAGTTTGAATTTTTCTGCCACGCATTGGAGACTTCCATGCTCTACAATAAGGTGCTGCTCTGCCTTTCTAGATTTACCTCTCAGTTGCTCTCCCTCATATACACTAGAAAGCTAGTTCGCTGTGTGTGATAGGCCTCCCTCACTGTGCTCTGTCATCTCTCCCTCACCTTCACCTTCCTTGTGAAGTTACAGGAGACTATGAGTTGTAGTTTCAGGGGCAGAGGAAACTTTCCCTCTCTCTACCACTCCCCCCACAAAAGGTCCACAGATAGTTCCTTGCTGATCAGTAAGTAGGACTTACCTTTCGCTACACAACGAGAAAGCAGGCTTTGAACACTGATTGTCCTGGGCAAGGCCATCCCATTGGGAATTTGAAGAAGCCAGGGTGTCCCAAGGGGTGGTGGGACCCAGAGTCAAGACTAGAAACTATGAGGGCCTCAGGACAAATCTAGAGAGTGTGAGTAACTCTGGGTATACTTAAGGAGTTTGAGCACTTAGTTTAGTGCTTTATAAATACAGGAAGCAATGTTTACTGATTGATTGAGGAAGCTAACACTATCCTTAGAGGAGTGTGGGACCTAGGGTATGGGAGTATGTGTGCCCAGAGCTATTTCTCAGGGTACTTAAGCCTGGGATAGGCAGCTAGGTGCTGAAGCGGATAGTGTCAGACTTGGGGTCTGTCAGGAAGACTCTCTTCATGAGTTCAAATCTGGCCTCAGATAATTACTAACTGTGTGACTCTGGGCAAGTCATTTAACCCAGTTTGCCTCAGTTTCCTCATCTGTAAAATGAGCTGGAGAAGGAAATGGCAAACCACTTCGGTATCTTTGCCAAGGAAATCTCAAATGGGGTCACAAAGAGTCGGGACATGACTGAAATGACTGAACGGTAACAAGAATGGGATGCTCCCCTCCCCTCCCCAACCCATGAAGATGATCCTGGGGGCCACATATCCTCCTCAATATTTGTATTTGGGTGAAATCGTGTTAACAGTGCCTTCCAAAGGTTACCTTGAATTCATAGAATCCCAGAGCTGGAAGAAACCCTAGAGTATAGCTAGTTTAACCCCCATAAAAGCAAGAATCTTCTCTATGTCAAGTAATCATCCAGATTGTACTTGCAGACATCCAGTGATGGGAAGATCACTACCTCCTGAGACTGCCCTTTCCTCTTTGAGGAAGCTCAGGTTCTTAGGCTACTACTCTTTCCTGGGCTGGCTGAAATCAGTCTGCCCGTCACTCTTCTCTTAAACCCTCCTGCCCTCCTCTACTGCTCTGAGCTCTGCCCTTTGGGGCTAAGCCGACCAAGTCTAATCTTTTTTGCCCAGGCAGGCCCTGTGGAGAGTCCCTTCCCACAGTTGCCAGCCATAGTGCTAATTTATGCACCAACATTCTGGGGTCTACACATGGGAAGAATATTTATTCTCATATCCTCGCCTGCCAGTGTCGTGGCTGGGAAGTTAACTTGATTAGGGAATGCAGATGAAGTCCCATCATTATGCAAAGCCCTTCTCCCTCTTCTGTGAGTATATGATATGGGGTGGGGGGAGGGAGGGAGGAGAGACAGAGAGTCCCTTCCGGTACCTGCAGAGCTGAGCCTTGAAGAAGAGATGAGACCAGAAAAGAAGCAGAAAAACTTGGGGTGCATCAGAGAGCGGTGGGAGAGTTCTTGGGGTCAGGTCCAGGCACCACATTCAGAGACAAGCTCTGCTTAGTTGAATTCTAGAGCTGCAGTCTGCTTCCCTAAAGTGGCCACAGCCCAGGTCTGTGGAATGTCCATCCAAAGATCAACCCAAATGCTGGAGGTGGCATCGCAGATCACTCAGACAGCCATAGCCCAGGTCCATAGAATGTCCATCCAAAGATCAACCCAAATGCTGGAGGTGGCACCTCTGCTTCTTGGGGTCAGTCTCGGCGGAATGGTCCCTAACCATTGCTGGGAGTTACCTTGCACACAGGGGAGGGGGAAGGGGGTAGGTTAGGACAACAAAGGGCAGAGGAGTCTCTACCTTCCCCAAAGTGTAGGTTCTCCAAGCTAGAAATGTCACCAGATCAAATTTAAGACTAAAAGTCCCTCTGGGAGTATTTCTTTCTGACTGAGATGTTAATGATTGTTAAAAAGGCTCAACTTTTTAACCAGTCCTTGGGGACTTTGCATCCCTATGGAGGACCAAAACAAAGGATTATCTCACACCTTTTTCTTTTTCTTTCTTCTCCTCAGGGGAAAATAAAAAAGTTCTACCACAGTGCTTGAATTCAGAAGACTTGGACTTCATCATTAAACTCTGCACTAACTAGTTGTCTGGTCAAGTTACTTGTTTTTTTCTCAGCCTTTTTTTTCCATCAGCAAAAGGAGAAAAGCCTCTACGTGGAGAATATCTAGAATAGTAAGATGCTAGGGCTAGAAGGGACCTCAGAAATCAACTCACCTTCCAAGCAGCACGAGTCTTAGCATGGCATGACCCTATACAGTAAGCATCAGTGACTCCTTACATCTAGAATCGAATAGATAAATTCCTCTGCTTGGTATCCAGAGAATTTAATCTGGCTTCAATTCACCTTCCAAATTCTATTACCAAGGTGCAAACAGTAGAGGCTCAAATTCTGCCTCAGATACTTCTGTGTGACCCTGGACAAATCACTCACAGTCTCAGTTTCCTCATCTGGAAAATAGGAATAATAATAATAGCCCCTACCTCACAGGGTAGTGAGGATCAAAGGAGCTAATTTATGTAAAGTTCTTTGCAAATCGTAAAGCACTGAATAAGCGCTAGCTATAATTATCACTAAGGTCTCTTCTAGCTTTAACATTTAAAAATTTTTCTTTGTTCTGAAACACAAAAAAAAAAGAGTGAGCATTTCAATATAGGCAGCAGAACACAAAAAATAAAATAAAATTTTCATTTCATACCACTTGCTTTAAGTGTGTGTGTGTGTGTGTGTGTGTGTGTGTGTGAAATTGCATGTGTTACTTTCAAAACTGTCCTACTTGGCTATGGGTCCTTCTAAATTTCTTTCTGTTCTCCTCAGTTCAAATTCTGCCTCTTACACTTACTAATTACAAGACCCTGGACAAATCACCCTCAGCCTCAGTTTTCTTATCTGTTAAAACCAGCAGTGAAATGGGTGAATACCAGGCTTAGAGTCAGGAAGACTCATCTTTCTGAGCTCAAATCCCTTACTAGCTAGCTGTGTGGTCCTGGGCAAGTCACTTAACATTGTTTCCCTCGGTTTCCTAATCTGTAAAATGAGTTGGAAAAGGAAATGGCAAAGCACTTTAGTATCTCTGACAAGAAAACCCCAAATGGGGTCATGAGGAGTTGGAAACGACTGAAAGTGACTGAACAACAACATGGAGATAAGAATAGCATCACCCTCACACCAGGCTGTTGTGAGAACCCAGTGAGATAATGTATGTGAGATCGATAGCAGCAAAACTTAAAACAACAACATATTGTTGTTGTTAATATCATTACATTCGTATTCTGCATATCCCTAAACATGAAATTGTTGTCTCCCCTAAAAGAATATAAGGTCCATACAGGTCGGGACCATTTCACTCTTGTCTTTGTGTCTCCAGTCGCTCAGGGGAAAAAATCGATGCCCAAAGTGAGGAAGTAACTTGCCCTTAGAAGCAAGCAAAGCTGGGATACTCAGGTCTTCTTACCAAATCTAGATGTCTTTCTAGGCAGTTCTTCATTTTTGTTCTACTGAAGAAATTGCGTCCCAAAGAGGTAAACTGACAGTCAGCATCCTGAAATATCTGGATGAGAAAGAATGTTGGGCCACATCTAATGAGATGGAATTTAAATGGCCAAAACATAGTCTTGAACTGATGAGACTGCTTTTTCGAAGCCAGTTGTAAGATTGAAGAGATGTGGGCAGGCAACAACAATTCCTCTGGGGGAAAAACATAAGATTTTTTTTCATTTTAAAGAATGTTTTATTTTTTCTTAACTACATGCAGAAACAATTTTTAACATTTTAGAAATAATTGTTACTTCCAAATTCCCTCCCCTCCCCCTCTTTAAGACAACTATTTGTATATACATCATACATACACAGTCACGTAACACTTCCATATTAGCCACATTGCAAAAAAGAACACAGAAAAAAGAAAGGAAGGAAGGAAAGAAGGAAGGAAGGAAAGAAGGAAGGAACAAAAGAAGGAAGGAAAGAAGGAAGGAAGGAAGGAAGGAAGGAAGGAAGAAAGGAAGGAAGGAAGGAAGGAAGGAAGGAAGGAAGGAAGGAAATAAGGAAGGAAGGAAGGGAGGGAGGGAGGGAGGAAGGAAGGAAAACAAGAAAAATAAAATTTTAAAAGTATACTTCAATTTGCATTCAGACTCCATCAGTTCTTTCTCTGGAAGTGAATTGTAAAAAATCTGATGGTTTTAATGGACTGTGATTTCAATGAAAATGTAACATCTCAGCCTCCTATTCACATGCTGCAAACTGGAGAAAATCATGAAACAAGTGCTACTGATGAGGGCACAGTCTCTGGGAACCCCTTGAACCCTTGAACTCTCCTTGAATCTTCCCACTCTACCTGGCCTTGGCCTGAGGCTATAACCATTAAGCCCAAATGCCTACCTTGCCCAGTCCTCTATTGTCCAGCTGTTTCCTACCCTTAATCTTGTCTTCCCAACGACCTCCCACCCTTAATCCTGTTTCCCATCCTTAAACCTGATCAAAGTATCTATACCCTAGCTCCGCTACCCCAGCCCTTTATGGGTTGTCATTTCCATATAGCCTTCAGCTATTTCCCCCACCCGGGAGTCTGATCTGATCCCAGTCCTTTCAGGCTCCTCCTTAGACTCCTCCTTAAGTCCTTCCCTAGACCCCTCCTCTGGCCACCCCAGACCACCCCTCAATCCCTCCCACAACCTTTGTGTATATAATCTCCATCTTGCCTCCATGAAGGTGGTCAGATCCAATCTAGCTCAGATTGGTCTGGCCCGCTTTCCTTACAGGCGTCGCAAGGGGTGGGATGTCTTGGGGGCAGACCTGTGTGGCTAACTCTTAATAAACTTTATCCCTTCCCTTGGCTGAGAAGGCTTGAGTCGAATTCTTTCGGCAGGACCCGGCGTGTCGGTACTTTGGGGTGTCGAGCACCTCTCACCCCAAACCCTCATCACTACCTGTGTCTGTACAAAGGTATATACATAATTCCACCTGGGCCCTCACTGAGGCAAGGTAATCCTTTTATACCTCCTGAATTGATTCAGTCTTCCATTTACCACTGCTGTTTTTCCAACCCAATAAGCATATATTAAGTAACTACTAAGTGCCAGACACCACACTAAGCACTGGGGATATAATTAATAAATGAAAGTTCCTGCCTTCAGAAAGCTTACAATCCAAAGGAAGAGACAACACACAAAAGGAGGCAGGAAAGTGGGGATCGGATTGGGCTGGGGGGTCTTGTTCCATGGAATTGAAACCAGGCAGAGCAGCAGATGTCAAACGGGGTGAGCCGAGAGTCCAGTTTTTGCCTTCTATAAAGAAGGCATTTGGAGTAGTTTGGTACTCTGTCCTCAAAATAGAGGGGAGAAGAGCCTGAGGGAGATGGTGGAAAAAGTTTTCCAAACCTTTTCTTCCCTCCTCATACCTCCAATGGTTCTCTACTCCACTCAACTAGCTAAGAAGAGCCTTACCTCATAAGTTACTGAACAAGTTGAGGCCATTCACCAAAGGCTACCTCTTCTCCTCTCCTCCTCATTTCACATAACTCAAGGGCCTTCCCCAACTATCTCTTCCTTCACCCCCTCTCACATGAAGGAGTGGACCTTCTCTTTGCCAAGGTAAATGCTTTTACATGCACAAGTGATCCCATTCCTTCCTGTCTTCTCCAGAAAACTATCCTCCATTGTCCCCAACAGTATCATCAGCTTCTTAATATTCATAAATCTCTCCCTGTCTACTAGTCACTTCTCATTTGCCTACAAACATGACTATGTCTTCCTGATCCTCAAAATTCTCAAAAATTGATCTGACCTATATCTCTCCTGTCTTTTTATGGCTAAATTTCTTGAGAAAGTCATCTAGTCATTCTTTTTTTGATCATGGCTTTCAGGTAGTCCAATAATTTTTAAATTATCTCTCCTGGATCTATTTTCCAGGTCAGTGGTTTTTCCAATGAGATATTTTACATTGTCCTCCATTTTTTCATTCCTTTGGTTCTGTTTTAGAATATCTTGATTTCTTATCAAGTCACTAGCTTCCACTTGCTCCAATCTAATTTGTAAGGTAGTATTTTCTTCAGTGGTCTTTTGGACCTCCTTTTCCATTTGGCTAATTCTGCCTTTCAAGGCATTCTTCTCCTCATTGGCTTTTTGGAGCTCTTTTGCCATTTGAGTTAGTCTATTTTTAAGGTGTTGTTTTCTTCAGTGTATTTTTCAGCATTTTTTTGGGTCTCCTTTAGCAAGTCACTGACTTTGCGGTTTTCTCACATCCTTCTCATTTCTCTTCCCAATTTTTCCTCTACTTCTCTAACTTGCTTTTCCAAATCCTTTTTGAGCTCTTCCATGGCCTGAGACCAGTTCATGTTTTTCTTGGAGGCTTTTGTTGTAGGCTTTATGACTTTGTTGACTTCTTCTGGCTAAATGTTTTGGTCTTCTTTGTCACCAAAGAAGGATTCCAGAGTCTGAGACTGAATCTGGGTGCGTTTTTGCTGCCTGGCCATATTCCCAACCAACTAACTTGACCCTTGAGTTTTTCAGAGGGGTATGACTGCTTGTAGACTAAATTGTTCTATGTTCCACGCTTGGGGGGATGTGCCAGCTCTGCCACCGCACTCCTCCTTGCCGAAGAACCCCCAACCCAGACTGGGCTTAGATCTTCAGCAGGCTGTGCACTCCTGCTCTGATCTGGGCCTAGGGCCGGAAGCAATTGCAGCTGTACTTCTGTAGCTGCCCCACCTCCGCTGCCCCCAGGGTGGTAGTCAAACCTCGAACTCCTTCCACTCCCGCAGCTTTTCCCACTAACCTTCTCTGTTGTCTTTGGTGTATGTGGGTTGAGAAGTCTGGTAACTGCTGCAGCTCACTGATTCAGGGCACTAGGGCATGCTCCACCCAGCTCCTGGTCTGGTTGGTCCGTGCCGCTCATGCTGAGCTCTGCTCTGCTCTGTTCTGCTCTGCTCCCAGCTCTGTGCAGGATAGACCTCACCCAGAGACCATCCAGGCTGTCCTGGGCTGGAGCCCTGCTTCCCTCTGCTCTTTTGTGGGTTCTGCAGTTCTAGAATTGGTTCAGAGTCATTTGTTATAGGTTTTTGGAGGGATTCGGCGGGGAGCTCACAGCTAGTCCCTGCTTTTCAGCCGCCATCTTCTCATTTTCTTATTAATTTTCTGCCATCTGGCTTCCAATGCCATCATTCAACTGAAATTAATCTCTCCAAAGTTACCAGTGATCTTTTATTTGCCAAAACTAATGGAATTTTCTCAACCTGGAGCTCTCTGCAGCCTTTGATATTGTAGCTCACCATCTTCTCCTTGATACTCTTTTTTTCTCTAGGTTTAAATGACACTGCTCTCTCCCAGTCCTCCTTTTATCTGTCTGACCACCTGGTCTTCTTTATTATCTTCATCCGGGGCTTATCTACTAACTCTGGGTGTCCCCCAAGACTCTGTCTTGTGCTCTCTTCTCCCTCTATACTATTTCACTTGGTGATCTCATCAGCTGCCAAGATTCAATTATCATCTCTAGGGATGATTCTCAGATCTGTTTATCCATCTCTAACCTCTCTTGATATCAAGTCTTTTATGTCCAACTGCCTATTGGATGTCTTGGACTGGATTCGAATAGACACCTCAAACTCAATACATCCAAAACTGAACTCATCATCCCCCGCTGCCTCCCCTCTTCCTAATTTTCTTATTACTGTCAAGAGTACCACCAACCTTCCAATCATGCAGGCCTGCGGTTTAGGTATCTCCTCAACTCCTTTTATGCTCTCAACTCCCATATCCAAACACTTGCCACATCCTGTCAATTCTACCTTTACAACATCTTTGGTATAAATTCCCTTCTCTCGTCTGACACCCTGATGCAGACTCTTATCTCCTCGTGCCTGGACTCAGGGTTCTAATAGCTTTCTGGATGGCCTCACTTTCTCAAATCTCTCCTTATTTCAGTCTTTCTTCTATTAAACTGCCAAAGTGTTCTTCCTAAAGAGCAGGTCTTACCATAGCACCCCTTTCTTTGACATACTCCAGTGGATCCCCATTTCCTTCAGGATTAAGTATGATTAAATCCTCTGTGTTTGGCTTTTATAGCTCTTCATAATCTGGCCCTCTCCTGCCTTTCCAGTCTTTTTACCTTATTCTTCTCCACATACTGTATGATTCAGTGACACTGACTTCCTTGCACACT
This sequence comes from Trichosurus vulpecula, assembly GCF_011100635.1. NCBI lineage: Eukaryota > Metazoa > Chordata > Mammalia > Diprotodontia > Phalangeridae > Trichosurus > Trichosurus vulpecula. The sequence continues at coordinate 92,659,352 of NC_050573.1, read as the reverse complement.
TCCCTGCACACTGCACTCCATCTCTAGACTCTGGGCATTTTCACTGACTGTCGTCTATGCCTGAAATGTTTTCCCTCCTCATTGATGCCTCCCAGCTTCCTTCAAGTCTTAGCTAAAATTCTTCCTGTTACAAGAAACCTTTCCTAGTCTCCCAAAATGCTAGTGCCTTTACTCTGTGATTATCTCCAATTTATCACATATGTATGTATATATGCATCTATGTACATATATATTATAAAGAGGATATATATGTATATTATGTATATACACATATATCTATACATCTCACAGTAGTCTTCACATTGCCTCTGAGCTCCATGAGTGTAGGGACTGTTGTTGCATTTAAAAACAATCTTCAGAGCTTATCACAGTGCTTGGCATAAAGTAGATGCTTAATATATGCTTGTTGATGACTTCTATTTGTGGGAAAGTATGCTCTGAGCTTCTGGGAGAAGGGTTTTAGTTATTGTTTTTATCTCAACATCTTCAAAGTGTTTTAGTTATTGCTATTATCACGCCATCTTCATAAATGCCTTTGCTTTGAGCTGACTGGGTCTATTGCTGACTGTAAACAGGAAAGACACTGATGGAACTTTATGGGTAGGGTTTTTGGGAATGTGGGTCCATGGAACATTCCCTAAGAATCTGGGGTAGTAGTAGTTGACCCCCAAGGGATCTAATTCCAAAACCCAAGTGTCCAGTTTGGGAAGTCTTCCCAGAGAGGGTGCTGCTGCACGGATGAGAAAACTGAGTTTCAAAGAGGTAGAATGATTTACCCGAAGTTACCAGGAAAAAGTAGGACAGATGCGACTCATCCCTCTACCTTCTGACTCCAAGTGCAGCACACTTATAAACTTTATCTTAGGATGGGTGCTTTGTTCATAGTAGGTGCTCAGGAAATGTTTCTTCAATGATTTGACTGAGTAGCTAAGTAGACTTTCAGGCATTGGCATCGACATATTCTGAAGCAGAGAAACTTTTCTTGAATCCCTCAAAAATCTCGTTCTGTAGGCTGGCCCTGCCTTTGCGAGAACAGCAACAAGTTCAGGGGCCACTTCTTCAATCACATAAGCAGGAGGTACTTCTCTCTATTAATTAATGGAAAGTATAAATCATATGTCAGGACCTCAGGGAGCTCAAAGTCGGGTTGGGCAAGCAAGTCATGAAATTGACTAGACAGTGTATAATCAAGGACCGGGTTGAGTGATAAAAATGGTTGAGAGCTGTAGATAGTTAATTCAGGAGGAAGGACAGTATAGGGATGGAGGTGACCATTGGCTTTAGCTAGGAGGAAAATTAGGCTCACAGACATGAAATTACCTTACTCAAGATTCCACAGGTAAAGTTAGTAGGATTTGAATTCCAATTTGCCTCCAAATACAGTGTTTTTTTTTTTCACTCATCACAGTCTTTCAGGGAAGGTTCAGTGGAGAAGCAGGGAGACTACTGGGTGTGGTTTAAGAAAAAAAAAAGGTTCTGAACCTCGAGCCAGAAAACTTGGGTTTGAGTTCACTTATGTCACTTATGCTTGCCATGATACCACTTGTGAGTCTTAGTTTCCTCATCTTTAAAAAGGGTGTATATATTTATGTAGGTATTATGTATATATGTATTATGTATATGTGTTTATGTGTTGTGTATGCACACACACACACACACACACCCTCACCTTACCTATCTCAAGGTGTGGATGTGAAAATCAAATAAGTTCATGGCTGTGGAAATGCCTTATAACCTTAACATGCTGCACAGATGTGAGTAGTTATTTTTTACTATTTTCCTCAACCCATCGATTTATGTCGGGAGGCCTGGACTTGCTCAGGGAAAATTCATTTCCCCCACACTGAGCAACATTAACCTCAAATAGAATCAAAGACGACTATTCTGCATCTGACTCGCTCACACCACGGAACTTCAAAAACCCAACCGAGAGCGACTAATAATGACATTTAGTGGTCGTTCCTGCTTCTAAAGCCCCGTAGGATTTCATTATGGCTAATGTAATTCTCCTGGCCTCTAATGATAAAAACGTACTCTTCAAATCATATTAGAGAGATCTCCTAGCTGCTCCTGGAGTTATTGATTTTCTTAAATACACACTGTACCATGGAACAAAGTGAGGTGGCCATTTAAATTACCTGGAATTTTAGAGCTGGAAGGAACCCTAGGATATGAACAGTTAAGACACCGAAAGTCAAAGACTGAAGAAACCTCAGAACACAGAATGCTAGAGCAGAGCAATGTAAGGGCTGGGATGGACTTCAGGGACCATCTATCCCAACTTTATCATTTTGAAGATGAGGAAAACTCAGGCCCAGAAACTTGTACAAGGCCGCAGAGCTAATGAGTGGCAGAGGCAGAACAAGACTCATGCCTTCTGACTCCAAGCCTAGAGCTCATTATTTTCCTTTTTTTAAATTGGTGCTCGATCTTACATTATTATCATTTCCTGATAATTTTCTCTAATGTCACACCCTCCCTTCTATAAAGGGTGCCCCAGTGAAGCTAAAGCAAAGGATGAAGGCCAGTGGAGACTAAAAGGCAGAGACAATGAAAGAGAAAGGGGAAAGTCTTCAGATGCAAAATTGATATTCCTCAATAGAATGGGTGGGAGGCTCCAGAAGTTTCAGGGTTTAGCCAGTGGCCTTTAAGTGGTTAAGCTTGCCTCCAGGGAAAAGACTGCATTCAATCTGGATCCCTAGCCACTCATTTACATAAGATTCCCAGAGATGGAGGGCAAGAGATAAAAATGAGGGACCTGACACTAATCACCCTGGGGAAGAATTTGCTGATAGGAGAGGCCAGCTGTCTCTAACTCCAGCCTGGAAATTACTAAACGACCTCAGAGTAGAGACTCTAAGAAAATTAGTCAGTTTAGTCTATTAATAAACACATTAAATACTTACTACATGCCAGTCACTGTATTAAATGCTGATACATACACACATGTGTATCTCTATCTCTTGACCTATTTATCTATCTCTCTATCTCTGCTTGTAAGGAGCTCATAGTCTGATGGAGAAGATGACATGCAATCAAATACATACAGAGCAAGCTAAAAGCAGGATAAATAGAAAGCAAGTTAAAACCAGGATAAATCAGAAATAATCAATAGAAGAAAGGCCCTAGAATTCAGAGGGGATGGGAAAGACTTCCTGTAGAAGGTGGGATTTTTGTTGAGACTTGAAAGAAGTCAGGAAAGCCAGGAAGGAGGCTGAGTCTCCTAGAAGCCTTCTCCAACCCCTCTGAATCCTAGGGCCTTTCTTCTGTTAATTATTTCCCATTTGTCCTAGTTTTAGCTTGCTTTGTATATATTTGATTGCATGTTTTCTCCTCCCACTAGATTGTAAGTTCCTTGAGTTCAAGGACTGTCTTTTGCCCTTTTTTTTTGGTATCCCCAGCACTTAACAGAGTACCTGGTATGCAGTAGTCATTTAATAAATGTCCATTAATTATTAAGTAAATAATTCTAGGTATGAGGGATAGTCAGTAAAAGTGTTCAGAGTCAGAGTCAATAAACATTTATTAAGTGCCTACTGTGTGCCAGGCACTCTGCTAAGTGCTGGGGATACAAAGAAAGGCATAGAACAGTCCCTCCTTTCAAGGAGCTCACAATCTAATGGGAAGGGGGAGGGGAGAAGAGGGAGGGTACCACGTTAGAGAGGAAAGGGGAGATGATGAACTTATGAAGCTGGGGTGGGAAATGATGTGAGGAGGTTTCAGTATATGAATCTTGCAAAACGAAGTTTCTAGAAATGATAAAATCCAGAAAAACTGCTGAGTGGGAAATGATGGGAATTCCCCAGGTGCCATCCTTAAATGGAGGAGATGGATGGATTTGGGAGATGCATGTGTTGTACCAGAAGGCGAGTGAAGAAACTTCTGCCTGTCAAGAACTAAGAGTTTTTCTCCTGCTGGAAGGGGCTTCATAAGCACAGTAGCTTAGAGCATGGCAACACCCCACCTGAAACGAACCCAGCCCAGCCAATGACTGATGAATTCAGCTATCCATCGAAGTGAGCCCCCCAATCCACCCAGTCGTACCCTCAAAAGAGTCCAGTGACCGAGCAGCCTGCCTGATTCGGCCTGGCAGCAATCACCCAACAGCAGCATGTAGGACCTGTCCAACTGCTAGCAGCAGAGAGGCCTGGCTCTTTCTTGCAGCCACTGCCTCCTCATGCCTCATTCCACACCTATGGTCTACTATTTCCCTTGAGAGGTATGAGGCATGCTTCCCTACTCATCCATCAGACTTCTGAATTCCCATTATTTTCCTTTGTCTTATTGTGATCCTTATGGAAGTTGTGTGCTCTTTCCATGTTGCCCCCTCAAAACCCTTAATTTTACAATGTTTTCCCATTGGAACTCTGTGGCAATCCAATCGATCCATTCCCCACTATCAGAACAAGTTCTGTGCAATACAGCTCTGTCTTCACTGCAGGAAAGGACCCTCAGGGCTGTTTCTGAACTCCCTCCTGCCCAAACTTTGCTGTACCAGAGCTGCTACCCATACGCCTTTGCTTCTGTCCCTCAGGGCCCAGGGATTGGCAGCCCTCTCCAGATTGTCACTTGCATTTCAACCTGGGTCTCTCTCACTCCTCAGTCTCTCTCCTCTCCACTATCATTCTCTCTGTCTCTCTGTCTCTCCCTTTCTCATTTTCTCTTTCCTCTCTCATTCTCTCGCTCTCCCCCTTCTCTCTCTACCCCCCCCCCCCCATAAGTCTCTTTCCCTCTGTCTGCCTTTCTGTCTTCATCTCTCCCTCTCTGCCCGTGTCTGGCTCTCCAATAGCTCATCATAGCTCTGAATAACTCCTTTCTTTAGTTCTTTAAGGTTTACAAAGGGCTTTCCCCCTTCATGGCATGAAATGTGAGTATTATTGTCAACTCCATTTTGTGGGTGAGGACACTGAGACATTTCCACATGGTTAGTAAGAGTCACAGTCAGACAGTCTGGGGAGAGGAAGAGTGGAGAGATAGACTTGAAAATTAAGGTGATATTAAGAAAGGAGATGTCAATTTTTAGGGGTCAGTCTGAATCCGGGTTTTCAAGTGTAGAGGTCTTTCCACTACTGCAGGCTATTTGAAGCCAGCACTAAGTCCTCAGGGACTTTTTTTTTTTCAGGTTTTCTGTAGGGAAATGAAGATCTGGTGTAAAAATATCAAAGAAACTTACCAGTTTTAGGAAATTTGAAACACTGAACTAATTGTCCCTGGTAATGACAAGAGGACCTTTCTTCTGGTTCAGAGAATGCTAAAATATAGGATATTAGAGCTGAAAGAGATTTTGGAATATAAAATACTGGAGCTTAAAGGGAACTTAGAATATAGAATGTTGGAGCTGAAAGGGGCCTGTGTTGGTAAGCAAAATGGGCTCCTTAGCACTTAGTGCCCTTGAAGAGTTTGGCTTTTGTTTGCTTTGAGTAATTCAGTGTATTTCATTGAACCTTACTAGGTGCTAAGCCCCAGGCCCAAACCCCTATTAGGTGTGGAACCTATGTGGGTGTGGATTGGTGACTGGGTTGGGGCCCAAGATGGGGCTGGCTAAGGGGAGGTGCTAACTCTAGAGCCATGCCCTATTAGGTGTTAACCTAACCTATGTGGAGGTGAACCTCCCAGGGTCCTAAGGGGAGGGGCTAACTCAAGAGCCAATCATGGCAGCCTAAGTTCTGGTCATTCAGATGACATTTGAAGCCCTATAAGAAGGGAGGACAGAGCCATTTGTGTAGGGCTCTCGAGATGGTGTTAATGAGGAGACTCCGGGCAGCTGTAGCTAAGGACCCCTCCAGCTTGTAAACCCGGATGCTGAGACTTTGTTGAACTCTGGTAACTATGTATTGGGATTTGAATCAGACAAGGTCTGTCTGTTGATGTTTGTAATTTGTTTGTATTTTGCTCTGAAGTTCGGAGTGCTGGCTTTTTCCCCTGAACTAAGTGAATGATATTTGTGTGCTGAATTAAAGTAAGTTTGCCAACCCCTTCACCTTGCTTTCCTTAGTTAAGCAGATCAACAGAACCTGTGCTGTTGGCAGCTTTCCAGGTGCTGGCTGTGGGTGGATCTTATACCCCCACAGAAGCTGCTAGCCAGATTGTTGAAACAGGGCCTTGGAACATAGAATGTTGGAGCTGAAAGGGACCTTAGAATATAATGTTGGCACTTAAAGAACCAATGACCTTAGAACATAGGATGTTGGAGATGAAAGAGACCTTGGAATATAGAATGTGGGAACAGAAAGGGACCTTAGAATATAGAATAGTGGAGCTGAAATTGACCTTAGAATATAGAAAGATGGGGCTTAAAGAGATCTCAGAATATAGAATGTTGGAGCTGAAAAGGACCTTGGAACACAGAATGCTAAAGGAGATCAATCTCTTGAATTTCATTGGGCCACTGAGGGGGGAATACTTTGTAAACATGAGCATCGCTTCTCTTAATTCTTCTGATGGTCTCTTTACTAATTTCCCTCTCCCTTGTTTGCCTGAGAGGCCTACTGGGTATCTCTAAACTTATTTTGTTCTACAAGATGGCGTAAATATTAATAATAATGAATAATATATTTCCCTATCACTTTACTATATTTTGAAGTCAAGGATCATGTCCCCCCTGGAGAAAAGAAGACTTGGGGGGATGGATTATCAGCTCTGTCTCCATTATCTGAAGGACTATCACATAGAGAAAAGTAAATTTACTTTGCTAGGCTTCTTGTTAAAGAGAGACAAATTTCAGCTCATTATGAAGGGCTCCAAAACAAATGAAGCTGTCCAGTAGTAGAATGGGCTGCTTTGTGATTCAGTGAGCTACCCATCACCAGAGGTGCTACCACAGAGGTGATTCCTACAACTGACTTCCATTTTCTAAGTGCTTCTATTCCCTGCTCTTTCTCTTGCCTCCTAGGTCCAGTAATAAATGGGCTACTCATCTCAATTCCTTTTGCTCCCTCCCCCAGGCATTCTTCCCATGCTCTAGGCCATTTCTGCACCTAGATAATAATTTCCTTTTCTTCAGGTGCCAGAAACCTAGTGCATGCTCAGCCTAGCCCTGGGCACAGTGCTGTGGGGAAGATGAGAGAAGACTTGACTATTTGCTTCTGCTGGACTAGGAGTCAGAAGATCTTGGCTCTGCCATTTAATTGCTACAATATCTTTGGACAAGTAATTTTGCCCTTCTGAGCCTCAGTCATCTCAGCTGTGAAATGGATGGGATATTACACTGCCTCCTCCTCAGTGTAGCTAAGGAAAGGGCTTTGTAAGCCACCAAGTTCTGTAGGAATGTGAATTTTTTTCATGGTGTGTTATGGTAATTAAGGTGGGACTTTTTTTTTTAACTATTTTATCCTTTGGAATGCTGAGGTAATCAAGTACCTTTGAGGAGTTTTGCTTTTCAAATGTAATGGCAAGCAAAGTGGACTTTTTGTTGTCTTTGTTTTGGAGTGCTTCTTAGCACTAAGGAATCTTTAATTGAATGGGGAGTCTTTGATGACCTCCTGACATTAAGGGAAGGCCTAGTTCCACCCTCTGACCCTGAGCAAGTGTTTAAGTCACAAGAAGGCCTAAGTCACGTGGGTTTGAATTATGTGGTTGTGATGCCCTTTGACCCTGAAGAAGTGTATATAAACTCAGAGGTTAGTGTTTTGCCTTTGGAAGCACACACATTGGAAGAGTGTTGGTGATTTGGCCCAAAGAGACTCTGGGTACCTGTTAGAGCACCCCGCCCCCTACTTTGAAAACCCAGATGTTGGTGCCTTTCTCTCTGGTAACTATGTAATTCCCTAGTCAGACAGAGGCCTGTCTGTTGATCTTTGTGTGTTATTTGCTCTGTTCATATAATCTATGCTTGTGATGTTTTTTTGTTTATTCTCTGAAGTTCAGGGTTCTGGCTTTCCCCCCGAACTAAGTGAATGATATATGTAGGCTTAATTAAACAGAGATTGTTAACCTCTTAAAGTTGCTTTCCTTAGAAAAGCAGATCAAAGGACCTGTGCTAGCAGCCCTTCTGTGTGCTGGTGTTGTTGGTCTTAAACAGCCACAGTAGCATCAAGTAGCACTGTTGTTACATGGTGTCCATGGGAGTGCCAGGAATAAGGCTTGTGACACCAATCTTGAACAAAGATGGCTATGAGGTCACTGTGTTCTTCCCGTAGATCACTGTGGAAAGAGGGCCAGGGCCAGACTCTGAAACCATAACCAGGAAAGTACACAGACAACTGTTGTTTTAGCAAGGTAAGACTTTTATTTGGACAATTGAACTTAGATGGGAGCCATATTTATTGAGAGCAGGTGTTCTGAGTGTTACAACAAGCTGACAATTACCTTTTGTTTCCAGAGAGGGCCAAGAGCCCAGGATAATTCTCAACTTTAGCTTAACCTTCCTGCTGTGCCCTCACTCTGCCAAGGGCTCCTCGATACTGCATGCACAGGCGCTGGTTCTCCCTCAAGAACCATTCAAAAATCTTCTCTGCCATTGAGGGAGAACAAAGCCACATCTCTCTGGGCAGGGTAATAGGGCCAGAAGCCTAGGGGGCAGCATCAATAGATGGAGATGCTCTCATCTGTTGTAGAGAGACCAAGGAAATTATGGAATGGCAATGACTCGAGATAACTCAAACCTATAGTAGCACTTTGCTTGGGGAGAATGGATGGTCATGTTTGAAAACAGGCCCTGGTGGGATCCGGTGCTCAAGGTGAGACCTCCACTAACAGCCGGCTTCTGCTCCTGATAAAGGTGCCTGGGGAGCAAATGTATTGGTGGGCCCTGAGAAGGGACTAGAGAACAGGAACAGGAAAGGCTGGCTTGAGATTTCTCAAATTCACTAGGCGGTCTTGTTTCAAAGTTAGCTAAGTACCAGGACAGGAATGTGGCTGGGTGAGGATGTGGGAGGTGAACAGGACAAGTGCCAAAGGGGGTGGGATATGACAACTACCAAAAATGAGAGACTATTCTCATCTTTCCTTAGCTCTGAGGCTTGGCTGAGGAAGGAGCTGGGACAGGGTCCTGGTTTTGTTCAGAGCTCTGCCATCCGCTAATAGTGGAGTCCCAGAGAATAAGCCCTTTCTAGTACCGTGAGGTCCTTGCCTTTGCCTCTTAATAACACTCAGAAGGACTTTTTGTTTATTTAAACTGGGGACCTTGAGAGTCCTGCTAAGGCAAGCACAACATCTTCACCATTCCATGCGGTCAATGTAGATTATGTATTTTTCCCTCAATTAGGAACACTGAATTATTTAAAGACAAATCTGACTATAGTAAATCAAACCCTTCCATTTCCCCCCTCCCAGACCACTATGTATTTTTACAGAAAGTAAAAGGAAAACATAAACATCTGGAGAAAATAAATATTGCAAGGACTCTGGAAGTAGTAGCTAGATTCACTAGACCAATTCTGTAGGAGGCAGGTAGATATAAGGTTGCCAAAGCCATGTTACGTTCAGATGGTTCCAAAGGGTTAGGTGTTAGGCAGCTTGGTTCAAACAAAGTGGTCTTTTCTTTTTTTTCACACAAATATATAAAGTGTAGTAATGGTGTAAAATCTAGTTAAGGGCAATAGGACCCCTGTCCACATCCCTGAGTGCTCTTGCTTCACCTGAGCACCCAGCAACTGGAGGCATAGTTTCAGGGGTGGGGAACCTGCGGCCTCGAGGCCACACGCGGCCCTCTAGGTCCTCAAGTGGGGCCCTTGGACTGAATCCAAACTTCACAGATTTGTTCTGTGGCCTTGAGGACACAGGTTCCCCACCCCTGCACCTAGGCTTTCCCCAGGGAGGGCAGGTCCAGAGATGGGCCTTTGTGGTGGAGGGGAAACTGTCCTTACGATGATAACCTCTCTTTCCCCATTAGATGGCATAGAGACTCCCAAGATGGCTGGTTAGCTGTCAATCTGGAAGAAGTCTGAAGTTTTCTAGAGAAGCCCTGAACTTTCCAGGGAGAAATAAGGAGTGTTTAGCTTGATTCCTTTCTCTGGGAACAAGCTGCTCTTCTTTTGTAGCCCCTTCAGAAATGCCTCCATGCCCAACCCCCTGCCTCAGCCTGCCTTTTCTCTGGGGCTGTTTGTCAGTTGGGATAGCAGTTTTTGCCTAGAATTCAGCTACAATTGGGGTAATGGGGGAAAAACCAAGGCCCTCTAAGGCTAAAGTTGTATTTGAGTTAGCTAATCATGGGGCCCAAGGCAGGGTCCAAGTGATTTACCAGCCCTGGGTTTGAAAGGCCGAACCCTGGTTTTCCTATCTCAGGGGTGCAGTGTGATGTGTTGCTGACTACACCAGTGCAGGACATAGCCCATGAACAGATTTCTGAGGCTATGAGCTACAATAACATTTCCCTGTTGCTGGCATAACTGAGGGGCTAAAGATATTTTGTAGGAAAATGAAGAAAGGAGGAACCAGATATAACCTGTCACTTTGGATAAAGATTGAGAAAGCCAGGGGTAAGGGAACAAGGAGAGAAATGGGGTTGGGACTGCAATCCACCTTCTGCTCCATCATCCTGGCTTTTGGAGAATCTTTGTGTTGCGGAGAGAGGACCCATGTGTGTGTACACCCTTTAAGAACATGTGAAGCTTGACGGGTTACTGGTGCAGCTGCCTTAATGGTGGACTTCTCCTACTGCCCTTCTAAGGATGCTGGGTACTTAGCCTTGGGAAGAAACAGGGGTTCAAATGTCAATGTAGGGTCCAAATGGCATGTGGGCCAGGCAGTTTCCAGCCTGCCTGAGCCCATGTGATCTTGGCCTTTAAGCCTGGAGGTCGGGCCCTTGGGCTCGGATGTGGACGCTGGGCAGGCAGAACCAGGACAGTGGCAGCTCCTTACTGGTGGTGTCTTCGTGGAACTTGATATTTAGGTAGAAGTCACCGGTGTAGAGGAAGAGGAGGGCACCCAGGCACACAGAGTTCTCTGTTGGCCGAACCTGTTGTGGGATCAAAGATGGAGCCTGTTGAAATGCTAACAATGAGTACAAGTGCCTAGACAGTGTTTTAAAAAGCATTTTGCATGCGATATCGTGGTAAGTTTTAGAAGAGCAGGATTACTCATTGCTCCTGCCTGCCCCATGGGAAAAACTTAATAGATGCTTGTTGACTGACTCATTGACTGTTGCTGATATTGCCTTGCACTCTCCAGCCTATGTACACTAACACAAGCCATCTCTCGTACCTAAGAATGTACACCCTTCTCTTCATCTGCTGTAATCCTCTTCTGCCTTTAAGGCCCAGCCCCATGAAGCCTTCTCTGATCCCTCTAACTGAAAGGGACCACTACCTCCTTCAATTTTCTTGGCAGTCATCAGAATCTTTTACAAAATCCCCATATCTTAGCATAGTGCTTAACACATAGTAGGCTTCTTAATAAGTGAATGAATGGATCCTTCCCTAACAGATGAGAAAACTGAGGCTTATAGAGATGGAATGATTTGCCCAAAGTCATGGAATTTTGCATTGGAAGGAACCTTACAGATCAACTTGTCCAGTCTTTCTTATTTTATAGACGATTCCTCGTCTATTTTCCAATGAGGTAAAGGAAAGAGAAATGACTTGTCCAAAGTCATACGGCAAGGAAGTAGAAGAGCCAGGACTAGAAGTGAGAGGTCTTCACTGTCCCACAGTGCTCAAAGCTCTTTCCACACACCCCAAACTGCTGTTTGCACTGATATGAGTGACCACAGCCAGGACTCACACTCAGGTATTCTGATATTAAGTCCAATGCTTCTTCCAAAGGAAGAGTTAATCCTTTTTTTCCTCCTTTATTATTTTATAAATGTAAAGTTCAGTCTAGTAGATGCCACTGATACAAATTTGTTTTACATGTGAGAATAAGCATGGATGGGTTATCTGCATCATTGGAGAGAACTCCTGAACGAATGAGATCACGGACCCTTCTGGAGTAATTGTATGAGTTATGCCCTGAGACCCCATCCAATCCAGTTCTATCATTCTTGGATTCTAGTTTGGAGGAAATGACTCTTGCTGTGGTGGGAGGAATCAGAGGAGTCAAGAACAATTCTAGGTAGTCTTTTCAAGCTGGCAAGGTTTCAAGTATGTGTCCAGTGTTAGACACCTGGAGTCTGACACCAAAGATAAGCCTGGCTAATGACAATGATAATAATAAAACTAATAATAATAGTAGCCACTAGCATTTATATAATGCTTTAAGGTTTGTAAAATGCTTTACAAATATTATCTCATTTTATCTTCATGACAGTCTTGGGAAGTAGGGGCAACTATTATCCCCATTTTACAGATGAGGAGAATGAAGCAGACAGAGGTGAAGTGACTACTTGCCCAGGTTCATACGAATGGCAAGTATCTAAGGCCAGATATAACCTTGGGTTTTCCTTACTCCAGGCCCAGTCCTCCATCTACTGTACCACCCAGGTGCCTTAGAGAGGCTCATTACTAGAAGAATGAATGAGAGCTTTGTTTAGACACTCTAATATTTTAATAGATCTGTGATCTCATTGATGGGTGGGATGTAATTCCCTCCACTGATGCAAATGACAACCCAACCATGCCTAGCTATCTTGTATGCCTCTCATCCATACCCTCCCATGTGTTTCCTAGAATGGCATCTGTCCAAAGTCCTGGGAGAGACTTCCTTGTTTGCTCTTGACATGGGGAGAATGCCAATCGAGCACATGGGTTGTCCAGGCAGGAATATACTTCCACCTACTTTTCTATTTTCTTTCGGTTTATTTTAAATTAAAAGAACTGATCTTTAAAATAGCATTATATTAAATCAGTCAACCCAAGCAGAATGCAACACACTGTTGCTCATCCTTTGCTCTCACTACATGATCCACCTATCTTCTTTTTCAGTCACATATTTCTTTGATAATATCCTTTTCCTTTGTAATTCCTTATTTATAATGTGTTGTAGGCTGCTGATTCCCACCATGCCCTCTCCTTTTTAGCGTCCCAACAGGTGATCATCCTTTGCAGGAACTCTTTCAGTGTTATGGAATTCATTACTGCAAAAGGCATTTTAGATAGCTGTGATTGTTAAATTCTTCCTTATATTAGGCCTCCCTATAACTTCTACTAACTGGTCCTGGTTTTATACTCTGGAGGCAGGAATCAAATCTGTTTCCTTTTCCACAGTTCTATCTGACAACATCTAAAGGCAGTCTTCTCTTTTTCAGGCTAAATATCTCAGGTTCCTTCAAACGATTCATACAGCATGGTCTTCAGTCCCCTCACCACACTTCTTCTGACATACTCCTGTTTGCCATGGTCATTCCTGAAATGTGGGGACCAGACCAGACTACTTTAGGTATGGTCTTCCCAGACATCAGGATGATCCCCAGGATATGCCTTAATGGAGTCTATGATTCAATTAGTGTTTCTGCTTTTCAAGAAAAAGATGTCATATCATGGAGTTGATTCATATCGAGCTTGTCGTCTCTAAACTCTTTACATCATCTCCTCACGTAATGCATATAGAGGCAACTAACAAATACTCCAGGAAGATATACCAAAACTGTGACGGGAACTCTTCAGAAGAAACTAGAGGGCAGGGCTGGTCATACAAGGTCAGGCACGTATAGTTAAACTGAATTTTGTTCTTAGTGTAACTTACAACCATGATTCCTGAAGCTCAGGCCTCACCTCTTCCTAGCTGCTCTAAGACCCTGTTGTTAAGATCCCTGGTTTTGACCTTATGGCTATTTTGGGCACAGACTTTTGCCTCTCTACCATTATCAGCTCCATTCTTATCCACCCTACCTCCTTGTCCCGACCTGCACAGAAACTTCTAGACTAATAATCTCTTTCCCTACTCTCTATACTGAGTCAAGGCCAATCAGCACCATGGATAGCACTTAGTTCTATACTTACTGAGACCTCAAAAGGAACAGTACAGGAACATGTTGTTATGTGACCTTGAAGACTGGTCTCCCACAGCCAAGATCCAAAACTTCTTTCTGCAGTCATTTTTTTTCATCTTCCTAGTCTATTCTGGTTGCATGGCAGCAACATGTGGTGTCCTTTCCTCTTGGTCTCTCTTTGACCTCCCCTTGCTAGAGTTTTTGTTCTTCACTTTTCATTTTCAGGTACCAGTGCCTCAGCATTGGCAGTGATCCATTTTAGGGGCCAAAAAGCTTTCTGAGAGACAGGACTTTGTACAAACTTGTGGAAAGGGCTTTCATCTCATTAGTCTAGCAACATACCTGGCTTTAAAAAAGGCTTCTTCGAGAAAATGAAAAATAATGAGGCTGGGCTTGAGCTGTAGATGACTACCTTCTGCATCAGGCACTAGATTTGATTAGATGACCTCAGAGGCTCCTTCCAACTCAAACATTATATGATTCAGTGCCTCTGTGATTCTAAAATTCTACAGTTCTGGGATTATAAAATTCCAAGGTTCTATGACTGAAAAATTCTATGAGTCTTGGATTATAAAATTCTATGCATAAGAAGATGAGAATTCAGAACTAGACAGAGCCATGGAGGAGCACTGAGCCTAGAATTTTTTTTTCCTTTCTGTTTTTAAACAGAACAAACCAACTCACCGAGTCAATGTAAAAGGTGTTGGAGCCCACGAAGGTGATGGCATCCTGAAGCTCATAGTTGTGCACACCATTCTGGTAGTCTTGATAGGGAATCACTGTGAGGGCAAAGGGTCCCACATTTCGCTTGCTCCAGTTGGTTAGCCGTACTTCAAGTGGGATGGGGTCACCGACTCGGCAGTCTGCCACAACATCACAGTCACACAGCTGTCCATCCACCAGCACATCTGGAAGGCAAGATGAGAAAACCACCAGTGGGTGAATAGCTGCATGAACGCAAATCAGGACAGCTTTACTGAGTAATTACTGTGTACCTAGCCATATGCTATGTGCTGGGGTGCGAGATATGTGAGAGGGAGGGCAGAATCAGAGGATTAGAAGAGATAGTTCAGGACTTCCATCCATTTGGAAGAACAAATTTTAATATATGTCAAGCAGAGTACAATCACATATCACAGGTGTCAAAGGAAAACAACAATGGTATCTTACTTTTATATAACACTTTACAGTTTTTAAAGCATTCCCACATTCATTGTCTTATTCTATTTTTCTAAAAAATATTGATTTTATTGCATTTTCATGACAAGCCTGTGAGGTAATTCATGGCGACAGTGCACCCCCAGAAGAGATATGAAAATTATACTCCTGTGTGCTGTCCACCAGAGGTTTGAGCCTTTATTGGATATATGACTTGACTTACTGAAAAACAGACCCATAAAATCACATTAAAATATGTACAGTTATAAAATTTTTCATCAAAAAGTAGTTCTTCTACATTTACCATTACTTTCCAAACTATAACCCTGTGTGGTGGCTAGTGCAACAATCATATGCTATTAAACAAACAAAACCCCTAGATCTATGATTTCACTGGCACAGGGAAGGCCTGATGAGGAATCGCCTTCTACCCATATGGATCAGCAGGAGTTCTGCAACTTTGAGTTAGGTGGAGATGCCTTGGGCACCTAGAAGTTAAGTGATTTACTCAGTGGCACATAGCTATTATTTATCAGAGGCAGGACACTGAACTTGGGTCTTCCTGGCTTAAAGCCTGATTCTTCTTACTATCCTATAGTGCTGATGATCCCCATTGCAAAGATGAAGAAACAGGGGCCATGAGAAGTGTCTTGCTCAAGGTCGTGTAGCAAGTAAGTATGGTGATAATAAATACTTGTACTATTGTGGGGGCAATGAAGATAATGCAGGTCAGTTGCTCTTTAACCAAAATGTACTATAAACATCTGCAATCATATGAACTACTATTGAGTCTAAGTAGAATAGCCCAGAGAGGGAGAAGATACAAGGGCATTGGGTCCTTGGAGGAAGATAAGCCAAAACTTCACCCACTTCACAAGTTTGTTGAGCCCTGGCCCCATTTCCTACCTCTAATGCTTATATTTCAATGCTTATGTCTGAGAGTAAAATGTTTTAAGATCCCATTGGTGATGGGCTCCAAACTGAATTCCAGGGTAACCAGGGAAGCAGAGAATGAACTTCATTTTTTTACTTTAATCTACTCAGAAAATGCAGCCTTTTCCAATAAGAATCATTTCACTTCTCATTTTTCATGACACTGACTTTGTATGGCATTTAGATAAGGCTTGGACTCAATACCTGGATCTGCCTTCTTTCTACTCTCATGACTACAGCTCTAATTCAGGTATCATTTCCTCTCAATTCACTCAATTATTATGATACCTTCCTAATCTGTCTCTAACTGCTCTTTTCTAATCCATTCCTTATAGCACCACCTGAGTTATGCTGGTGTGGAGGCCACTGTTCGGACCCAGCGTCTTCAGCGGTACCCCACCGCCTACAAGAAGGAGAAAATGCAAATTCCTTTGTCTGGCATTCAGTTTTTTCTACGATCTGACTCCATGCTTACTTTATACCACTGCACTTCTGGTACTCTCTGTTCAGGCCATCTGGACTATCAGATATTCTTTGATCTTACTCTGCCCTCTCCAGCCTTGGTGCATTTTCAGCACATAGTACCCCCCCCCGGGGATGGACTTCTTCCACATTAAGCCCCTGGCATGGACTCCCTCCAATCACTACCTCTTGAAGTCCTTCCCTTCTTTCAAAGTCCATCTTAGGGGCTGCATCCTTCAGGAGTTTTTCTCTAGTTCCCCCTCTTAGAAATGATTCCTCCCTGTCCAATTTCTCATAGCCTCTCCATGCACTTATAATATTCTGATTGCATTGTATTTCTTTTTTCGTGTCTCATCCTCATATCAGATTTCAAGTTCTGTGAAGGGTAGGGATTTTGCTGTTTTCTGTCTTTGTATTCCCCATGCTAAACACAGGCTCTTCAACATATCAGGTTCTGTAGTCAATGTTTGCTGACTTCTTTGTGGAACTGAATTCTCAAAATCTGTCCTTGTAAACTGAATGTCTTGCAGCCATGTCCAGTGTCCCAGCTTTCAATGACTTCCTTCTTAGTGCTGATCAGCTGGTAAACCCAAGAAAAATCAGAAATGGATCTTCTGTATGAAGTATTTTATTTTTACTGAGGCAGGAAAGTGGGTCACTGAACTTAATCTGAAGCAATAAAAAGCCTTTTGTTGCTTTGAAGGGTAAGCTTCAGTTATCTGGAAAAGCCTTGTTTTCTGACAGTGTTGAGTAAATGAGGTTTGACTGTGTTACATGTGAATGGGCTAATTTTATATTTGTTGACAGGTTGCTCTATAGTCACTCAAGTAATTTCTTACATTCATGCTCTGTTTTCCCACAGTCTCCTCTGGGGAAAAGAGGGAAAGCATCAGAGAATCCTAGGATCACAGAGCTGAAAGGGGCCTTAGTAGTCACCTAATCCTACCCCTTCCTGATGGACGATGGTTTCCACAACATCCTTGACCATGGCCACTCCATAAATGCTCGCTGACAGTGTTCTCAGAAAAGCAGCAGCTCAGGCTACGAATGATGATTAACCTTGTGTTGACACCCAGCTGTGGTGTCCCTGCCAGCATACCAGAATGAGAATGATCTTTGAACCCCAACTCCAAAAGCTGTACTCGGAGGGGGTGGGGGACTCAGAGTCTATGCAGGGATGGAGTTAATTACATTTGTGGCTTCTGCATCCAGAGCTCCTAGGAGGAAGTCAGGCCCTGCAAACACTCTGCAAATGGAATTGGCTTGCTTGGAATGAAACTGATTTTTGCTTATGTTATTTATAGATCTCCTTCAGCATTTCTTTCCCTGGAAGGAGGCTGGGAAGGGAAAGGCTATTAGGGCTATGTTAAAGTTGGTGTGGTGTAGTGACAAGTGTGTTGGATTCCAATCATGGTCCTGCTATTTGCTGCCTGGGTAACGTTAGGCAAGTCAGTTTGCCTCTCTAGGTCTCAGTTTCCTTGTCTGTAAAATGATTGGGCTGCATGACCTTTAAGGTTGCATCTATCTCTAGATTCTAAAATACTATCTTCTGGCCCAGGAGAATCTGGGGCTATCTTAACACTATATTAATCTGCCCCAGGGCTATGGTGGGGAGGCAGGCAAATATTAGTGCAAAACAGAGGAAATCAATGTTTTTATGTGCCAAATTGCCACACAATGTATATTTTATATATATATATATATATACACATACATATATATATATACATACATATATATATATATATATATACACACACACACACACACAATTTCATACTTAATTTCTTAGAGGGGAAAATATTAGTAGCAAAGAAATTTTCTCACTGAAGTACTATTCACAACAAGCAGATCTTCTAACTTCCCACCTGGGTTCCAGTTTGGGAAATGCTGCTCTAGCAGAAAGCACCCTGAACTTGTAAGCAGAAGCCTTGGCTTGGTGGCCTCAGCTTTACCACTTACCAGCTGTGTGACATTATTTACCACTCAAGTCCCTCCAGTAGTGTGGTTCAGGGGAAGAACACTGGATTTGTAGTCAGAGGACCTGGGTTTAAATTCTGACTCTGTTCCTTATTATCTGTGGTCTTTGGAAATAGACTTTCTTTCTCTAGGGTCTGTTTCTTTTTTTATTTTCTTTTTTAATGTTGAAGGAGGAGGGAGAGATTGGACTAAATGATCCTTTAGGTTCTACTTAGTTCTTTAATACTTTGGTGGATGCAAGTGTGGGCACTCCCTCCAGCAAAGAAGATCAAAAACCACCCAAGTCTTCTTTATCTGTGAAGCCTTGGTCTATGTCCTCTAGCAATTCCTCCACAAGGGGTCCACCTAACATTGGAGCGACCTTCCTCGAGATTTCTTGACACTGCATAGATATAAGTGGAGTGTGAAGACTGTCCACTCTTACACCATGCTCTCATAACAGGACCAGCACACATACTTTTTGGTAAAATACATATATGAAGATATCCTAAAGTATGTCACTTGTACAGTATAGTCTGCTTTCACCCACCATGAGCCTCCCCAATGCCCTTTGGGTGACCCAAAGCTTTAATTCTTCAGAAAACCTGGTATTCTCTGATTCTCAGCACCACCAGAAAAATACCGATGTTGAAAAGGTCCTGCTCTAGAACCAAAGTCTTTCTTGTTGAACCTTAGTTTTTTAATTTGTAAAGTGAGGATAATCATTGGACAGCCTACCACACGGTAGGGCTCACATGACATAATAGCTGTTAAAGCAGCAAATCTGTAAACATAAGTTGTGATATAAATATGAGATGCGGCGATGATGATATCACCCAGAAAGACAAGCCAATGTGACAGTCTGTGTGGGTGGGGTTGTACCGAGGTATCTTTTATACAGGAACCGTGTTTTGAACAGTGTGAAGAGGGGATCAAGGGCCACAGTGATGCCACTATCTGTACCTTGTTGTCATCAGATGATCAGACTGAATGATGACAATAACAACTCGCATTTATACATTGCTTTAAGGTTTGAAAAGTACTTTATAGAACACCATCTCATTTGAACAAACACAGATAGTGTTTGCTTGAAAATCTTGGAAAGGCCTAAAATTCGTAGCTATAAAAGTTACAGTTCTTCATTTTTGTTTAGTAATTTATAGTTGCAGAAAGACCCCAACAAATTGGAGCATTTATAGAGAAGGGTAACCAGGACGGTGAGAGGGCTGGAGACCAGGCAACATGAGGACAGATTGAAGAAACTGGAGATGTTTAGCCTGGAAAAGAGATTTATTGGGGGACATGGCAAATTTCTTTAAGTATCTGATGGGTTCACAGAAGAGAGATCAGCTTTATTTTGCTTGGCCCCAGAGGGTACAACTAGGATGAGTAATGGGTGGAATCTGGTAGAGAGGCTGATTAAGACTATGTAAAGGAAAAAAAATCTTCCTAATGATCAGACCTGTCTGAAAGTGGAATGGGCTGCCATTCCAGGGAGATGGTATATCATTAAAGGTCTTTGGGTGGTGTCTAGATAACCACTAAGAGGCAATGATATGATGATGATGATGGTGATGATGATGAAAGCAACAACAATAATGTCTGCATTTTTGCAGTATTTTAAGGTTTACAAAGCACTTTGCCAATATCATCTCATTTTGTTCTCATAACCACCTTGGGAGGTAGGCACTATTATTATCACATTTTATAAATCAGGAAACTGAAGTAGACAGAGGAAGTGACTTGCCTACTGTCACACAGCTAATAAGTTTCTGAAGCCAAGTCTGAATTCAGGTCTTCTTGTCTCTAGGCCCAGTACTTTATCCTCTGTGTTACTTAGATAATGTAAAGGGGATTCCTTATAAACTATGACTCTGAGGTCCCTTTCTTCTTTGCTATCTTGATTCTAGTCTTCTAAATCCATCATTTTATTTGACTCTCACTGCCATTCAGTGAGAGAACATAAAGTAGAGTTTCTTATTGTCTCAGAGAGGTGAGGTAAGTTGGACAATGTGATACAGTAGCAGGGTCTAGGGAAAATGACCATTTTTTAAAAAAAAAAATCTGATTTTATTTTAAAGGAAAAAAGCCCCACCTCTTTCAGATGCGCTGTTAAATATTAACTTGACAGACTAAATGCGGAATTAAAAAGCCAAGTCCTAGAGAAGGCAGTATAAGCCTCCAGGGCTTTTCAGTACAGGTACTCTTATCCTAGGGAAAACTGTCCTGTCCTACCCTGACCAACAGACTGATAATGAAAGCCACCTCACTCTGAGGGATCTCAAATTGTAATGTCTTCTCTAGGTTTATGCTTGTGTCTTTCAAATCAGAAGCAGACTCTGAGATCTTTCCATTCCAGACAGAGCAAGTTGATCTTATAGGAGAGCTTGGCTAATTCCTTGTGTTCAAATAACCAAAAGACAGGTACTACAACTGTTGTTATATACAGATGAAAGAAACTGAGGCTGAGATGGGCTGTGACTCTAAAATCATAGAATTTTAGAGGTGGAAGGGACCTTAGAGGTCAATCCAGCAGAAACAGCTTTCATGAGCTCATTAGGAATCCCCTTTATAGCATCTCTGACAATCTTCTAGCTTGAAAACCTCCAGTAAAGCTCTCTAACTCTCAAGGCAACTTCTTGGTTTGTTATAAAATTCTTCCTTGTGTTGATACAGAACCTGCCTCTTTCTGATTTGCCCTACACTAGTCCTAAGGCTACCCTCTGGAGATGTGCAGAGAACATCTAACCCCTCTTCCACGTGCTTGACAAGAGGCTCCAAAAACTTCTCGAATCATGAAAAAGTGTGAGGAATATGCCATCATTTCTACTTCAAGTCAGTGTTACTACTCCCTCTGCCAATGGGGCCATGATGGGCATACGCCTTAGGAAAACTTACTAGACGGACAACAGATCTGAGAGAAATAAATCAAACCTCAGTTAGCCATAAATCTCATTGCAGGATGGATTAGGAGCAGTCGAGTAACAGTTCATTTAACTAGGCCAATTAACCATCTTCAGACACACAGTGAGAGAACATCAGAAGCCTAAAATTTATCTACAACACCATCAAATGCAAACTTTAAATACCCTTATTTTCATTCCTTTGTTCTTGAATCTCTCTAGGCACAAATGAGTTCTTCTTCCTCCCACCTCACACAATGCTTATATCTTTGCTATGCATTTATTTTGTTCTATTTTAAATTACTTGTGTCCATGTCCTGTCCTTCAATTACAATTGTATGCTCTGTGAGGGCAGGGAGCTTGCTCTATTTAACCCTATCATTTCCACACATACAAATGGTCCTACCTATTGTCCTTTGCCATAATCAAACCATACCTGCATTCAGTTCTGGACATCACATTTTAAGAAGGATATTGACCAGCTGGAGTGTGACAAGGGTGGTGGCGGGGTGACAAGCTTGGTGAAGAGGCTAGACAACATGATATTTAAGGTATTGATAAAAGGGAAAGCAACACAGCATGTAAGGAGCACTGACTCTTGAGACAGAGGACTTGGGATCCAATCTCGTCTCTATGAGTCACTTAGCTTTCTCTGTAAAATGAGGTTGTTGGCTTCTCTTGTC
Source organism: Trichosurus vulpecula (assembly GCF_011100635.1). NCBI lineage: Eukaryota > Metazoa > Chordata > Mammalia > Diprotodontia > Phalangeridae > Trichosurus > Trichosurus vulpecula. The sequence goes on along the minus strand of NC_050573.1, from coordinate 92,637,447 downwards.
TGTGGTTGCAGAACTGTGACAATCAGAACTGATGGCAGTAGATAGAGAATAAGAAGAGCTTACTGGTAGGGTGCTGAAGTTTGAACTGCTGGGGCTACCTGGGCATTGTGATTCTTCTCAATGATTGAGAAATGAATGAGCTCAAAGCCCCCACCTTCCTTCCTTCCTACTTGGTATGGAAAGGAAGAGACAGAAGGAGAAACAGAGGTCTATCTGTCCCTCATGACTGCTAGCCAAAAGCAACCAGTGCTTACTTATTTCATTTATTTCTGACCATACCCTTCTGCATTCTTATATATGTCAATGCGTCTGATAAATACAAAATCTGGCAGTCATCTAAAAGAAATGAGGGGGTTGGACTGAATGGTCTCTAACAGCATTTAAATCTAACACCCATGATTTTATGTTTAGTTTGAAGAGGAGAAGAGAAGACTTAAGGATGACATGATAACTGTCTCAAGTGTCTGAAGTGCTGCCATAGAATAGAGAGATGACATTTCTTCTGTTTAGTGCCAGAGGACAGAACTAAGAGTAATGAAGGCACAGGGAGGAAGATTTCAGCTGTCCCTAAATGGAATGGCTGCCTTAGAAAGGAGCACTTTTGTGACGACTGGTTAGGGACGTTCTGTGGTGGATCAACTCAGTCTCAGGATGGACTTGATGACCTCAGGGAATCTTTCTAATTCTAATTTCTAATTCTAAAATTCTGTGGATATGAAATATTGTGTTTCTCACTTCAATGATCCCTTTGATTTCACAACTTTCAACTCTGAGTCAGCAGACCCTTGTTCTAATCCTGACACGGCCACTATTTGCCCCACTAAATGTTCTGAGAATTCCTGATTCCAGGCTGAGGAAGGAGGCCCGAGAGGAGAGCTTACCCGATTTCCAGTCCCCCTTCTTTAGCTCATTCCCAATGTTTTATGTACTTTCTTCCCTAAACAAACCTGTTCCTTCTTTTCCCTCTTCATAGCTGCTCCCCTTTTCTGACTCCTCCAGCAGGTAGCAGGTAGTACCTCTTTTCATTCTCTGAATGGAGGCTTCAGATTCATTGCACACACACACACACACACACACACACACACACACACACACACACACATCCACACGCGAGCCTTGCTCTATTTGTTTGGCCATCTGAGCTTGCCAGTGTGTGTGTTTTTTTTTAAATTGTAAATTCAATTCAAACAAAAGACAGACATGATAGCTGTCAGCTTTAGGTGTCTCCCAGGGATGGTCACCGTGCAAATGCTGAATTAGTGTTCTCGCTGTCCTTGGCTCCCGTCAGACAGCTTCGTGCACAGAGCAGCTCCTCTGGCCCAGCCGAACACCTGCCCTTTGTACTGGGAGACAAGGGCTTTAACAAGCTCACTCCACAGCAACCACAAATACTGTCAACAGAGTCAGTGAGCTGGTCATAATTGAGCATCAGCCCCAGGATTTAACTCTTTGCATAAACATAACACTAATAATAATAACTTACATATCTAGGGCAGTTTACAAAGCATTTTCACAGCCATTATCTCATTTGATCTATGTTCTAATGTTCCTTTCAGTGCTGACATTCTATGATTCTATGGGCTAAACTGTGAGCCTAAGAAACAAATGCCATTCACTCTTTATTCAAATGACTTAGCAGGTAGTAGAGCTTGATCACTAGTACCTGACAATAGATGTAGAAATCAACAAAGAATGCAATGTGATTGATGGCCACTAAATGTTTCTTTCCTAAAAAGATGCTTTCAAAGGTGCTGGATGGGGTGGGAATCAAGAAAGGAGTGTAGCCTCAGGCAATAGATGGAAACAAATGCCCAAGGTAGGTCGAGACATTCTTGTGACCTACCATAATCTCAGAGCATAAACAAGAGGGGTCCCTTCCAGTTCTAACATGCTATGTTCCATGATCCTATATGGAGAAATCATCAGACAAATCCAAGAGTTGGAAGGAACTTCTGAGGACTTCTAATACAATCTAACACAAATTTAATAATACTGATTGGGAATACTCAGTACAGCATCCCACATGAGTGATCATCTTGTTGCTGCCTGATGATCCCTAGTGACCAGGAACTCACTACTTCTCAAGGTAACACAGCTGATGTGGGAATACTTTGATTGTTGGGAAGTTTTTCCTTTTACCAAGTGGAAATATGCCTTCCCATAATTTCTATTCATTGTTTCTCTTTCTGCCTCCTACCCAGTCTTCTTGGCTGGAAAGCTGGAAAGATTGAGAATAGGCCTAATTATATACTGCATGAGGATTGTTTGAGGACAAGCCCAGATAGGTTTGGAGAGGTTCATCACCAGGTTGGCCCCTAGCAGTGATCTTTTGGGTCTTGGTAACCTTCAGAGACCATTTACCAAGTTAAGGACTGGTTCTGATCTACATTGGTGAAGGGATCATCCATACAGATGAAACTATAGCTTCCTCAGGTATTGAAACATGTTGAATCACCTTCCCTAGACCTTCCTTAAGGCAAATGTTGGTTGGCCATCTCCTCTAGAGTGTCCATCATTTGGACAAATGGCAATGGGACATTTCTGGGGATGAAGACATGTTTCTTTTGCCATACTCATGCAGAATAGCTGGTTTCTCAAATTTGCCTCTGTCAGAAACTCTGACTTATCTTGACCCTTTCTCTTTGAATCTCTAGAGTATCGATCCACTAAGCCACAAAATTTCATATTTGTTTCTATGCCATCTTTCTTGTTTTCTAATCATTAAATATACTGTTACACTAACTATAATGAACATTAGTTGAGAGAGGGGGACTCTGTCTTCACCTTTCTTTAGGAAGGCAGCCAGGTACGATTTAGTGTAGGCATTGGGCAGGAAGTTAGGAGCCTGGGGCTGTGGTCTTAGTTCTGGCACTGGCTTGCAGTGTGATGTCAGGCAAGCCACTTCACGTTTTTAAGCCTCAGTCTCCACATCTGCAGGAAGAGAGGGTTGAATTCTATGATTCCGAGGTAACCTTTAGGAGTTAGAGCTGGAAGGAGCCTTGGAAATCATTCTAGTCTAACCCCCTTGAATTACAGATGGAAAAACTGAGGCCCAGAGTAAACTGTCTATGATCATATTCAGAGTAAGAAGCGACACGAGGATATGAATTTAAGTTCCCTAACTATAAAGTCAGTGCTCCTACGAGCAACTATGAGTCCCCTATGAGTGCTCAGTTAAGCGCCTAGCATGGAGAAAATGCTTAATAAATACTCAAGGAATATGCTAGAAATTGGTCACTACAGCCACCACATGTTTTGTCTCTTTCATTAGAACATAAGCGCCTTGAGGGCAGAGACCATTTTTCATTTTGTCTTTGTATCCCCAGAATTGAGGAGAGTGTCTGATACACAGTGAATGTTTAATAAATGCTTATTGATTGACAGATTAGTTTGGTGCTTTTTAGTGTGCCAGAAACACTTCACATTTATTACTGAATTTGATACTTAGAAAAATTTATGCATTTACTGGGACAGCTATCCAATCCAATTCCATTAGCATTTATTAAGTGTCTACTCTGTTCAAGGCTCTGTTAGGCACAAATGAAGATAAAATGAAAAACTCCTTATTCTTAAGGATCTCATATTCTGTATCTTACAGCAGAAGAAACTGAGGCTCAGAGAAAGCCAAGTGACTTGCCCAAAATCACAACCAGTCACCGTTAGATCTGGGATTCAGTCATGCATCTTTCTGACTCCAAGACCAATGCCCTTCTCATGCTACTACAGACATCACAAAGGTAACAACCTCGAATAATCCAATTCCTCTGGGGATCTGGCACTAGTTCCCTCCTCCACTGCTACAAATGGATTCCTCTGTATCACGCTCCTGGAGACTCTGCTCAGATTTCATGGCTAGGCCCAACGCTGTAAAGGTCATTTGATTCATCCTAACTTTTTTCCACCAAGGGAAAGAAAAGATGTCGATGGACTGAGAGAGCATAAACAGTTCAATAAGAAATAGATTTCACTTGAACTTTCTCAAGGAAATTCAAGATCTGCTCAATATCCAGTTCCTGACTTTGACACTAGCAATGTGACCCTGGGGACACAACTTCACGTACCTCCTCACCTCCTTACCCACCTTACAGAAGAGCCGTGAGAAAAGCACTTTGTAAATCTTACAGACCCGTTTAAATGGGAGCTGTTATTATCATTGTTATTCTTATGACATTCCCATTTTATCCTCTAGGGAAACCATTGGTTTTCCATGAGATAACAGCAAAGACTGCAGCTGGGACAATCTGTGATAATAAACAATTAATCACAATGTACTGGCCAGACCGCAACTGGAGTAATGTGTCTAGTCCCGGGTGCTACATTTCAGGAAGTAATTGACAATCTGGAGTCTGCCCAGAGGACAGTGACCAGTGTGTGGGACAAAAAACCACTGGCTCAAGTAAAAAAAAAACAGAGATGTCTCAGTTTCTCAAGATAGGAAAAAAACAGAAGCTTTATTTGATCAAGTCTCGAGAATTGGGCATCTCCCACTACCAGGGCAGAGATAGTAGTGAAGAGAGGCAAGGGGGAGAAGGCAAGCAAGGGAATATATATCCTTGTACAAACAATTCTAAGAAATCTCACCCCAGAGGCTGGACCCCTGTCCCCCTTTGCAGGGACAGGTGGCCTCACAATCTAACCAGGAATAAGTTTTACCCGAAACTACAGAATTACCTTATAGGGAAACTTTAATGTTAAGATGGTGGTTTGTAAGTAGGCTAGGGGAGGGGGAGAGGGGAATATCACCTGATTTCCCCGAAATTATATGATTTACAGGAAAATGAAACTTAGGCCTAGTGAGGTCCACATCCTAACTAAATTTGTACTATTTGAGTATCACCTTGCCTGAGTTATTCATAGGGAAGCTTTCACAATCTTGTATTCCACTCACCAGGATGGTGAGGAGACTAAATCTTACTACGATTAGCTGAAGGAACCAGGGGCATTTAGCTTAAACAAAATTTAGTGGAAATACAATGGATTGGAAGGTCTGTCATTGGGAGGAGACAGCACTATCTTGTACTGTTTCAAGGGGGATAGTGTGAAAGTTCTAAGGTGGATATAAGGTGGAAATACAGGCAGATTTGGGTTCAACAGAATAAACAATTAAAACTGATTGATTACCTTCCATGTCAGGAGGAAGAAAGTATTTCCCAAATAAAATGAACACCTCAACAATAGAAGGGCCTCAGCCAGGGAGGAGTTTCTTGTTACTTGAAATATTTAAGCAGAGGATGAATAACCATCTGTCTGGTATGGACTTGTAGAGACTGGACTAAATGACCTTTCAAATTTCTTCAAAATTTAATGTGCAGCTCCTCTCTCTGTTGTGTGCCTGCTGCCTTTCTTGGTTTGAGCCTTTCCACTGGGATGACCAGGTTCCTTCTTTACTTCTGGCTGGCACCTGCATCCTGGATCCCTAAGGCATTCTGTCCTGGGGCGGAAGGAGGGTTGTGGGGGGAAGGGAGGTGGTGGTGGTGGTGATGGATACAAAGTCAAGTAACTTACACAAACAGGGACCATGGATAAAATGGACTTGGAAAAGGAAGGGACCATAGTGGGAATCTTGTTCACCCACAGGTAGATAAAGTGAACTGCTCCAAGTTACACAGATACTAAGTGGCTGTGTAAGGATCAAAGCTGTTTCTGACTACAAATCCAGTGCTCTTTGATGACACCAGGGTTGGAACAGAGATACAAATGCTGAAAACAAAATGTTACCACTACCCCCATGCATTGCTTTCCCCACTAAACAAGTGGGCTTCCCCAAATGCGATTTGTTGACTTGTATGCCCTGAAGTTCAGCCAATCAAATTCAAAGTAGCTTGCCTGGTCACCCAGGCCTCCCGAATGAAAGGGAAAGAGCAGGTGTCACAGTCTGGGTTGTTGTTGCTGGTTCCATTAAGTAAAAGATACAATCATGTGCAAATCAGTGGAGGGTGGCGGGCTCATTAAGGCTTTTTTTCCCCTAGGAATTATTTTGTGTACTTCTGGGTTATCAGATTATCTGCAGAACAGGATACTTATAACTTTGGGAGCTTGGTGAAGCCCAGACGCTGCATTAGAAGATGTAGCGATACCTTATTAACCCTTGACCATCCACTGTGGAGTTAACCAATGACTTCTATGGGCGCTAGAAAGACGAGAAAGAGAACTCTAAACCAGAGGCAGTTCAGTTCCCCTTGAAGCTCAAAAATGATGTCAGTCTAGAGAGCATGGACCATGGCTTCCATTTCTTTTGCATTTTCCAAAGAATGGAAGGTGCCTGGTATATAAAGTAACTCAGTAACCTAGTAACTCACGTTTATATAGCACTTGTAGGTTTAGAAAACACTTTATTACAACCCTGTAAGGCAAGTAGTATAATTAACGGAATTATTATTACCCCCATTTCACAGACGAGGAAATGGCCTCAGAGAGGAGTGACTTGCCAAGCATCATGTAACTAATAAATGTTCGTGATGGGATTTAAACCTAGGTCTCCTGACTCCAAATCCAGGATTCTTTCCACTACATCATGTTACCTCTCTAAAATAAGGAGGTTGTTTATTTCTGTTTACATTTCTTCATACAAAGCTAGTAGTTCCTTTAAGATGAAAGTTTACCTTCCTATGCTCTTTGTGTTCTCAAGCTCTTCTTTTTAATTTGAAAAAAAAATCTGAACTTAAGAAACATCAAATAAAATGATATTTCCAAATACATGGAAAAAACAAGAGAAGATTGCATATGAAACTGTGAATCCCTATGTAAAGATTGTTTTTATTTTTTGGTATAAAATAATTCAACATGTAGTTTCAAAGCTGGACTTCTTTCTGTTCTCTTCTTTTCTTTTCTGAACCCCTTTTCCTCCCTTTCTCTTTTACCTCCTCCAAATTGAAAAGAAAAGAAAAGCAAAACTCTCTTGACAGAAATGCACGAACAAAACAAATTCCCGTACTGGCTATATCCAAAAATGTATGTGTCATTCCACAACTTGAGTCTATCACCTCTCTCGAAGGAAGTGAGTAGCATGCTTTGTCATTGGTGCCAGGGAAGCATGGATGGCTATTAAAATCATCAAAGTTCTTAAGTTCAAAGTAGCCTCACTGCAATCTCTGCTAGACAGATTGAATGGAGAATGCATAAATTCTGGGATCTGCTTAAGGAAAGACCTAAATAAGCTAAAGATGGAATAGGAGGGTGACTAGGATGTTCATGATGGGGTGCTTGTGCTTGGACCCTAATTCTAACATCACATTTCTCCTTAGCCTCTGCTTGGGTGCCTGTGCCTGAACTCCGGTTCTAAAATCACATCTCTCCCTAGCTTCAAAGTATTGGCCCAGGCAGCCTCTCTCCAGTTCAAGGGCAGCATGCCTTACCAAAAAAACTAGTTCTCAAAACATATTCTTTCCCAGGCAGCCTCTCTCTAGCTAAAGGGCAGCATGCCCCCAAATTATCTCTGCTTCTTCCTTAGTAAGCAGCTATGCCCAATTATAGATTGATTTCTGGATGATAAACAGAATCTAACATGTATCCTAGACATAGTCAAATGTATACTCCCTTACATTAATCTTGTCTAACAAGACACGTGATGGAATCCTCCTGGATATTCCCAGTCAGCCGTGAACTTTTGGTGACTTAGTGATGTTTCACAGCAAAAACCACACCCACAGGTAGCCCCCCCCCCCGCCCCCTCCCCCGCCTTGGGCTATTTCCCAGTGAACTCTGGGTAAGATACCTGTTCAGTAGATACAAAAAGTACATGCTCTTTAAGAACTGACCAAACCTTAGTCACACCTTGACCACTCCCTAATCCCACCCCCAAACACCTAACTGACAGATTTCATCCCTAAATCTTGTACTTAAACTTTCCCTGTAGCCCTGTATGGTTGCAGGTTCCTTTAGAATTCTTCCCCGCTTTATTTACATAAAGCGTAATAAATCTTTGCCTCCTTGACTTAAAGAATGCTTGGGTCTGCAAATTCATTCCAGGTGGCCTTGCCTTGGGAACTTTGGTTTGGGATTTCTACATCCCTGGGTTCTTTTCTCCCTCAACAGTCAGAGGCCAGGAGGACAGGCCATATGATGGTAGGTTGAAGGCACTGGGAATTTAGGCTAGAGAATATTTAGCAGGGAGCATGGTTTCTGTCTTCAACTATTTGAAAGGTTTTAAGGTAGAAGAGGAAGCAGAATTAAGAGGTTTTTTTTTTAAAATTTATTTTCAGTTTTGAATTCTCTCTCTCCACTTCTTCCTCACCCATTGAGAAAGCAAGAAATATGATATCCATTAAACATGTAAAGTCATGTCAAATATATAGCAGAATTAATCTGTATGCTTGTAGAGGGTAATTTATAGGGAAGCAAAATTTTATTTAATCTTAAAGTGAGCTACCTAAAAATTAGAACTGACCAAAAGTGTCTGCCTCAGGAAATGGTGTGTTCTCTGTTCATGGAGGTGTTCAAGCAGTTGTGGATGTTCCCCCACTGGGGGATATCTTAGAAGGAAATGCTTCATGAGAAACGGTACTTTGACTAGTTTATATCTGAAGTACTTTCCAACTCTGTGCTCATCACTCTGATTCTGGAATGAATGTCTTTTCCCACAAAAGCCTCATCATTTTCCCCCAGGTATTAGAGAATGGGAAAAGGAAAACACTATTATCTAGGGCAGAAGTTCCTAATGTAACCTTTTAAATTAACTACATTTCAAAATAATTGATTTCCCTGGTAATGCTATGTATTTTTTATGCATTTAAATATATTACTCTGAGAAGGCATCCATATACCTTTTACTAGACTGCCAAGGGGTCCTTGACACAAAGGATGAAAAGGATCCCTGATCTAGGGGCATAAACAATCAAAAGAGAGGAAAGAACCATCGAGGCAAAAAGAATAACTCATGGGGGAAAGCTCCAGTTCTAATACTCTCACAATGTCTCTCCTGTAGGTAGCAACCTTTCCGCCTCTTGGATTCTCCATAGTCCTTCTAAGAAAGTTCTGGGAGGCACTTACTGCACCATGGAATAGGATGTGGGGTGCCCATTGTGATAGTGACTTCATCTCCCTCTCTCCCCACCTCAATCTGTGAGCTCCAGGGGGTGAGGAAGTATGTTTAAATTCTGGATTTCTCCCAGTGCTGGGCATGGACTCTGCATGGAATGGATACTTGTTGAATCTGGACAGTCTCTTGATCTGTAGGCATGTGTGAACCTTGGCTAAATTTCAGGCCTAGTTAGGCCCCTGCTTAACATTCCGCTGGCTGGAAAACTGTTTTGTCAGGGCAAAGGTCTATTTTCTCTGACACATCTTTTGGTTGTGATTTATTAAGAATATCATGACATTCTCCTCTGGGGCCTGCAGAGTTCTCTCTAAGAAGTACAGTAAAATCCACATGAGCATTAATAATAATAATTCTCATGTTTTTTAAAGTTTAAAAAATGTTTTCCTCACAATAACCCTGTGAGAGGATCATAGGATTTACAACTTGAAGAGACCTTAAAGATCATCTGGTCCTAACTCCTCATTTTATAACTAAGGACGTTGAAGTCCTGAGGGCAAATGACTTGGCCAAGGTCAAGTGACAGAGCCAGTTTTTCTGGCTCCAAATACAGTGCTCTTTTCATAGTAACATAAATATGATTATCTCAATTTTCCCAATGAGGTTTCCTTGGCTGGGTAAATTTTATGATTACTCTATTTCCACATAATTGTTTTCCTTGTAATCTTATGTGTTTTGCTTTATGCATACAAAGACATTAATCTGATAGGTGGTCCACAGGCTCCATTAGATTGCTAAAAAAAAAGTCATGATATAAAAAAGGTAGGAGCCCCTGCCTTATGGCATAGAATGCTAGGGTGGAAAGGAATTTTAGAAAATACAATGTTGGACAAAATGATCTTGAAGGTTTCTTTCAGCTCTAATAATCTGTTGATCACAGGCTACAGGAGGATTGCATGGAGCCTTTTTGTTGACAGTAGGTTTTATTTGTCCAGCCTGTGGGTGGATGTAGGGTAAACAAATTACCAGGGGGTTTCCAAGAAGGCCAGACTATAGATTCTGACACCTTGTAAGACGTTTGACATTTTACACCTGTTTTTCTTGCAGCCCTCTGGGTATCCACAAAGTAACCATTTAGAGTCCCTGTTGCTTATAGAAAACAGTTGTCGACACAGGTTTCATGCTTTTGGGGTCACCTCCTGCTTTGTATATGATCAGAGACATGCTCCTTACTGAGGAATATCAAGAATGAAAGGCACCTTGGTGTAGTGGAAACAACAGTAGCTGTAGGGTCAGGAGACTGAGGTTCAGGCCTTAGCTCTGGCAGTTCCTGGGAGCTATTCAGCATCCTAACAATCTGAAGCATCCCAAGGTCAAATGAGCTGTCTGAAGAGGTAGTGAGGAGAGACAAAGGATCTCTACACATTGGGGGTCTTCCATCAAAGGCTGGATGACCACTTGGTGGGAATTTTCTAGAAAGCATTCTTATTTAGGTATAGGCTGAATTAGATGGCCACTGAGGTTCAGTTTTGAAATTCTGTGATCCTAGCTAGAAGCATGGACAAGTCACTAAACCTTGCTGGATCTGAATTTCCTCATCTGGAAGGGGCATATAATATTTGCATCACTCATCTCACAGGGCAGTGAAGGTCAAATGACATAATGATACAATAGCTCTTTTGTTACTTCTCCATCCATACCGGAGCTCCAGAGAAGGTGCCCGTGAAGAGCTCACTCCTTGGGACCCTACTTCTTTGTCTGTGGCCGTTTTCTATCCTGCTGCAGAGCAAATTTCATTCTGCCCCCACCTGCACTCCCCTTGCTCTGAGAACTGTAATTCATTCAACACTACCATTGGCTTTGGAAGGGGGATGCCAATGGACTGTTAGATTGTTCCATTTATAGTCCTTGGAACATCCTTTCTTGTCTATCTTTCCCCTATTTGTACTATCTCCCTCTATTAGAATATAAGCTCTATAAGGGTAGGAGATGTATAGCTTTTGTATTTGTATCACTTGTTCTTAGCACAGTGCCTAGTAAGTAGATAGCAAATGTTTAATAAATGCTTCTTCATTCATCTATTCAATACTTCAACAGAGCTATGAACTGACCATGTGGGTGTTCTCTCCAGCAGTGCATCCTTCAAGACTTTCTTAGTCTACATGGTTCTTAACCGTGTCTTTCCAGAAGTCCTCCACAGATAATCTATCTACCACATTACTGGCTTTCTGGTGGTGCAGTGGTTAGAGCACTAGGCCTAGGGTCAGGAAGAGCTGAATTCAAATCTAGTCTCAGATACTTACTAGCTGTGTGATCCTAGATAGGTCACTTAACCTGTTTGCCTTGGCGTCATCATCTATAAAATAGGGATAATAATAGCACCTTTCTCCCAGGGTTGTTGTGTAGAGCAAACGGGATAATATTTGTAAAAGCACTTAGCACAGTGCCTAGCATAAAGTAGGTCCTATATAAATGCTAGGTATTATTATTATTACTATTATTTCTTGAGTTTTAAATAATATTGTGAATACCATGGCAACACTCAGACTACGCTTTTGTTATTCCTTCTTCTTGTTATATGTGTGATGCACATTTCTTCTCCAGTTACACTTGTTCTTAATGATGTAATTTATTCTACTTTGTTACACGGACACACATACAAATATACATGCATATGTAAGTTATCATCCAACTGCAGTTATGGAGGCAACACAATAGGGTAGAAAGGGCATTGGATGTGGAGTGACAACAGCAGGACTTGAGTCCTGGCCCTGCCACTCTGTGTGTTCCAGGACACATCCTTTCTCCTCTGTGGGCCTCAGTTTCTTCCACTGTAAAAATGAGGGTGCTGAACTATTTCAATTGGCTCCAACTTTTTGGATATGAGGACCTCTTTTTAACATCAAAAATTTTCACAGACCCTCATGTGATTAGTAGTTGAACTATGATTATTTATCTATTAAAATCATGATTACAAAAAGCTATCACAAATTCAGTGATATTTTTAATTAATTTCTATCTTATAAATTACAATAGCATCTATATACATTCGAAAAATAGCAATGCATAAATATATATGCAAGACATTTATTCAGTCCTACAGAAGGTATGTTTGCTTATTTATTATGCTGGATACTGCTGCATATTTTGTTAGAGCTAAATACAGATAAAAATGACAATGCATAGTGTGTATATGGTTTGAGTATCTCTTTTGATAACTTGGCAGCCTCTCAGAGGGCAACGATGTCCTCATTGAGGCCCACTGGATTCACTCTGTCTAAGATCCCTTGCACCTGTACTATGTTCTAACACCTTACATTTGGAAGGCCCCTTGCAGGCCTAACCTCCTAAATTCTAAGGCTTCTTCCAGTTCCAACATGTTATTTTTGTATTCTAACAGTCTATGTTTTAATGTTGTTGGCATTCCCATCATTCCTTGCTCTAAAGTTCCTTCTAGCTCTAGCATTCCATGATCCTCTAAACATTTGTCCATTACTAGGCACCTAAAGCTACCTGAATCAGTCTTTGTGCAGAAGAGACCAGGAAGAACATCCAGGGTGGAAGTTCCTGGGCTGTCCTGTGACAGCCACAACGCTCTGTTTTCCTGAGGGGCCCTCTCTGTGCTTGGCTAGAAAAACGATCACTTGACATGATGATCCTGTAGTTCTGCCAAGGGAGCCTGCTCCCTACTTTTCCTTTTCTCCTTACTTGTTATACCCACTTTCCCCCTCAATGGAAGGATTTTCACCATCCCAGAAACTTGATTTCTTTTTTGGACAGAAGGATCAAACAGCAATCAATAGTTATGGGCCTTCACTAAAGCAGCTAATGACACAGGCTAGTTGTAGCTGGATGCTTAACGACTACCCCTAGCTTTAATAGGGATTGAAAAAATGAAGGAATAAATGTCTTTCAAAGTTGAAGGAAAATGACTAACATTTGCTTAGTTGTAATTTAGTAAATATATGTCAGGAAGGCAAATTTTAGCTCAAAATAATGAAAGTCCAACCAAAGAAAAGGCCATCTCATGCAGTACTGAACAACTTGTCAGAGGAAGTGTCCAAGGACATGAGCACCTGTCAGGAAGGTTTTCTTGGGATTTCTAATAATTCTACGGTTGTTTGTTTGGTTCTTTAGTTTTGTAATAATTTGCCATGTAATTCTGGGTTTCCAGAGCTGCTAAGTGGCAGATTTGAACTTGGGTCTTGTCTTTTGACTGTTTTAATTTCAGGCCCACTGCTTTTTATACTATACTTTGTTTCCTTGAACTGGAATGAAATACCATTTCCATAGGGACAGTGAAGGAACGTCACAATTTTACGATCCATTACTGACACTATCAATAGGATATTTTAAATATTTGTCAGGTAACTAGCCTAATGGCCTCTGAGGAGGTTCCTTCTAACTCTTAAATTCTATGATTTGTTACTCACAAAAACAAAAACAAAACAAAAAACCTCTCAAGGGCAGGTATCATTATCATCTCCATTCGACAGATATAAAAACTGAGGCCTGGAGGAGTTAAAAGGCTTTCCTAAAGTTTCACACTAAGTCATTACAGAATCATAGACCCTTAGAGCTAGAAGAGGCCTTAGAGGTTAACTATTTTAACTTCCTAGCTTGTGAATAAATTCTTGCTATAGCATCACTGAAAAACCTGTTTGAACATCACTGGTTGATACTCAATCCAGGAAATTTGCTTCATTGTGAAACAACTGGGTTATTTTTCTTTATTTTGATCCACAACTTCCCTGCCACCCCTAACTACAACTTCTCCCCATTAGTCCCAGTTCTGCCTTCTAAAGCTATTTAGGGCACATTCAATCTCTTTTCCACAAACATGGCAAGTAGCCAAATAGAACACTAAATGTTAGAGCAGAAAGAAACCTTAGACATCATCTAATCCAGTGGTATCAAACTCAAATAAAAATGGGGCCCATCAATTTGTACATAAAGATGCCTATAGGTTACATATGGACTTAGCTTTAAAATGCAATATTATCTATGTTTTATTGTATTTTTATTTATTTTGTTAAATATTTCTCAATTAGATTTTAATAGGATTGGGGCTGCATGGTGTGTTTAATACCTCTGATCTAATCTAATCCCCTAATTCTAAAGATGAAGAAGTGGAGGCCCAGAGAATTGATGTGACTTGTCACCTGGCCATCTTCAGGCCATGCTCCTGCACTACAGACTCTACCTCTTGGGTTGGCTTCTTATTGGTGATTCTTTATCATTCTGGTTTGTCCTAGGCACCTACACTACTGTGTCCAGGCTATCTCCATACCATGTTGATGCAAGCTTTCTAACTTTCCTCAACTCTTTTATATCCTCTAGCTCTAGGAAGACAATTAAATCAATACTACCAATCCTGGAAAAAGATGTGCCAATCAATAGTTCTATGACTCCATTTTGTGAATTCCCTGACCAAAACCCTCCTCCCTGGTCAATAACTCCAGTAATGTTTATATAGATATATGTATGTATATGTACATGTGTGCATATATACATATACATATATACATATGTGTATATATACATATATTATATCTATACATATATAAATATAGTTTTCTACTATTAGAATGCAAGTGTCTTAAGGGCAGAAATTGATTTGCCTTTTCTATTTGTGTCACCAGAACTAAGTACAGTATATAGCATACAGTAAGTACTTAATAAATGCTTTTTCTTTAATTAACTAATAATTCAAGGTCACAAAGTAAATGTTTTTCTTTTCATTATCATTTCCCACCTGGCAGTACTCCTCTGGATTTCATCATACCCCATGAACCTTCTAATCCCATAAGAGCACATCAACCCTGGAACTTACACGTCATTAGTATCCCCTGCCCCTGTCGCCCTTCTGTGCCCTCATTGGAGAGGGTGGAAAGTGAAGGGTTCCTCCCGGGTTCTCCATTTAAGAAGCATGCCTAGCCAGTCATTTCTTCATTTTCCAGCCAGCTGCACTCCTCTGGGCTTCATCATACTCCTGACCTGGTACCCCTCATCACTTTTCAGCTTCTTTATATGTTGTCTTCCCCCATTAGACTGCGAGCTCCTTGAGACCATGGATTGTCTTTTGCTTCTCTTTGTATCCCCAGCCCTTAGCACAGTGCCTGACACATAGTTGGTGCTGAATAAATGCTTATTAGTTGACTAAAGTGGCAGAGCTGGTACTTGAATCCTAGTCTTTTGCAAGTCCAGTGCTTTTCTTACTATACTAGGTTTCTTTTATGTGGGATGATTTACCATTTTCAGATGGGAGTAAGGATATACCACAGCACTTAAAATTCATTCCAAGCAGTTATCAAGAGAAATCTTTAAATACTTTTACTCTTCTATTCCTGAATCTAGCCATGGAAAAAGTAGATTCTTTTGCTTCTGATTTCACATAGTGCTTCACATGCATCCTCCCTATAAGTTTATCTTGATCTATTTCCATTTATTAAACATTTTCTGTGTTAAGTGCTGGGGATACAAAGAAAGTGAAAATATCCCTTGCCCTCGAGGGCCTCACAGTGTATTTGGAGAGACAAAATGCAAACATTTTATATACAAACAAGCTAGATACAGGATAATTTGGAGATAACCACAGACAGAAGGCACTAGTAGTAAGGTGGGGGCAGGGAAAGTCATTGCATTAGGTGAGATTCCAGCTGAGAATGGAGGCAAGGGTAAGTAGGGAGAGAGTTCCAGGAATGGGAATGTACTGCTGGGTGTGTCATGTTGGTAGAACAACAAAGCTAGGGTCACTGGATCACAGAGTACTTGGCGGGGGGGGGGGGGGGGGGGGGGGGGGGGGGGGGGGGGGGGGCGGGGGGGAGGTGAGTAAGGTCTAAGAACATTAGAAAGGTGTTGGGAGGTAAGGGTGCAGGTTATGAAGGGCTTTGAATGCCAGACAAAGGGTTTTACATTTGTTTCTGGAGGTGATAGGAAGTCATTGAATTGGGGATGGGGGTGTTACATGTTCAGACCTGTGCTTTGAGAAGATCAGTTTGACAGCTGAGTGTAGGATAGACTGGAATAGGGAAGAGACTTGAGGCTGAGAGACCAACTAGAAGGCTATTGCAATGGTCTAAGAATGATGTGACAAAAAACCTACATGGGAGTGGTGGCAGTGTCAGAGAAGAGGAGGGGGCTGAAATGAAAGATGTGAAAGTGGAATCAACAGGATTTGGCAACAGATTCCATATGAGGGGGGGAGAGAGAATGAATAGTCATGGATGACACCTAGGTTGCAAGACTGGGTGACCAGGAAGTTGATTGTAAACCTCGACAGTGACGGAGAAATTCAGAAGACAGGGGAGTTTGAGGAGAAAGATCAGTTTTGGACATGTTGAGTTTAAGATGTCTGTGGGACATGATGTTCAAGATGTCTAAAAAGCAGTT
The DNA here is from genome assembly GCF_011100635.1 of Trichosurus vulpecula. Taxonomy (NCBI): domain Eukaryota; kingdom Metazoa; phylum Chordata; class Mammalia; order Diprotodontia; family Phalangeridae; genus Trichosurus; species Trichosurus vulpecula. The sequence goes on along the minus strand of NC_050573.1, from coordinate 92,621,081 downwards.
AGAGATGCAAGATTGGAGGTCAGAAGAGGTGAGAACTGGATAAATAGATCTGAGAAGCATCTGCATAGAGGTGATAATTGAATCTATGGGAGCTGATGAGATCACTAAGAGAAATAGTATAAAGGCAGAAGAGAAGAGGGCTCAGGACAGAGCCTTGGTGGACATCACAGTTAACGAGTGTAACCTGGGTGAAGGTGTAGCAAAGGAGAGGGAGAAGGAACAGGCAGATAAGTAGGAGGAGAACCAGGAGAGAAAGTAGTGTCAGGAAAACCTAAAGAGAAGACAATATCAAGGAGAAGGGGGTCATTAACATCCCATTCGCACTATGTAAATTTGTTTGAATTTCTTCTTATGGAGTATCATATTCAGAGATAAAGGGAACAACAGAGGTCATTAAATTAAACCTCTTCATTTTAGAGATGAATATTAAAACTATTAACAATAAAAGTGACTGATATTTATGTGGCATTTGAAGGTATATAAAGCACTTGAGCCATACATCTTTTTGTCTTAGTGACAACTAACATTTATATTCCATTTTGGGTTATAAAGTACTTTATATATTATTTAATTTGATTCACATATTGAACCTGTGAGATAGGTGGGTAGTAAAAGTATTTTTATTTCCAGTTTACAGATGAGGTAAAAGAGCTGAGATTGAAGTTAAGTGACTTATAGAAAGCAGAGGGAAGACTCAAATCCACGTCCTGTGCTAGGACTCCTCAAACTCTTTTTTCTTAAGTGTTCTTCTTTCCTTTGCTCTTTCTATGCCAATGAGCTGAAGAACTAACCTGCTGGTAATTACAGAGGCCCAGAGGAAGACAAGCTCCAAAGAAGTGTGTACGTCACTTGATCTAATTTGAAATCAGTGAACATCTTGATGGTAATTACCAGAGAAAGTGATGACAACATGGCTACTGACAAATAAGAAGGATAGAAAAGCAACACTCACCAGGCATTAACTGCAGCAGCCTATCACATGAGCAAAAGAAGCATCGCCATATGTGATCAGAGAAAAGACAGGTACATTTCAATTGCCAGATAGAGGGGAACACCAAGCTATAGTTTGAAACTAAGACAATAGTAAAGTCACACGTTTCTCCTTTATGTGATTAGAGTAAATAACCAATCAGCCCAGCTTTGGAATTTATATCCTCATCTAGGCTGTCACGATTGGTGGGTGAGTGAGTGAGGGCGCATTCAACTAGACTATCTAGTCAGCCCCAGGCCATCAGAGCAGACCATGCTTCATACCTTATCACCTGCCCATCTTGCCATCTTCCCTGTGTGGGTATCCCTTCACACTCCCAAACTTTCCGCCTTTTGCTCTGGGCTCAGTAACTAAAGCAATACTACCACTGTTTTCAGATCAACTGCCTTCTTTATGGATCAACTTGTCATCCCAGTGACTCATCAAACCCTCCTTTCCTGGGCCCCCATTCCCATACATCCATTCTCTCCCCCATTTGCATGTAATTTCACTAAGGAGAGGGACGATCTCACTTTTGTATTTGTATCTTCAGTGCTAAGCATAATAGGGGGCACACAGTAAGCCCTTGAGAAATCTTTTTTCGTTCATTCGTTTTGTACATGCTGAACTTCCTAAAACTGTTCCTCTCCTATAGGGGCTCCCCACTGTCTTATCTCTCTGGCTTCAGTTTCCTCATCTGTAAAAAAGGAAGTGATTAGACTACATGAGCTCTACGGTCCCTTCTAGCTCTGGCATTCTATGTTCTATGGCCCCTCGTCAGCATCTAGCATTTCTAAGATTTGATGAAATCAGATCCTTTCTAATAGGCACCCAAAAGCCCACCTTGCTTATCCTACCTTTTCCTCCAGTGTTCCCGTTAGGCTGCCCTTGCTCATTTCCAAATCTAGACAGAAAGGTAGAGCATCTGGCAATGCAAATATAAGCATGCAAGACAAGTTCCTGCCCTCACAGTGCTTACTTTAAACAGGAAAGGGAGATGAAGAATGTGGCTAGTGCATAGGTGGCCTGGTGAGGAAACAATTGGGAAGTCAAAGCCCATTCTAAACCTATGCTCCTGTCCTATCTGGATTTTTTACTTTTCCAACTAGGTTAGTTCTACATATATTTCAAGGCCTAGCTTAAATTCCATTTTTTTTTTTTACTGATGACCTCAGCTAACAATGATCTCTCCACAACTGACTGCATATATTACTTGCTATCTGGATTTCCTATTTTAGTGCTGACTATATGCAATGTAGTATCTTATTGATGACATACTATTCTGCCAATTCTCCTTCAAGGGTATTGACTGGTCTTGCTTCCCCAGTTAAGACAGGGTATGCTTTGAGGCTGGTACACTGCCTTCTACTTCTCTTGCCTACCTAAAATTAAGGAATCAGAGGACCTAAATCTGGGTGCTACCACTTACTACCTGTATGGTCTTGAAGAGGTCACAGCCTCTCCTGGCTCAGTTTCCTATTCTGTAAATTGTGGGGGGTGGCTAGAAGATTCCTTCTAGCTCTGAATCTCTGAACACAAGATTACATATTGCTTAGCACAGGGCTTGGCACATTTTATTACTCAGATTTATATGATGCTTTATAGCTTCCAAAGTGCTTTCCAGTTATAAAATGTAAATATCACTCTCCCTATTTCATAGATGATGAAACCAAGGCTGAGATAGGTAAAGTGACATTGTGGTGTATTACACATAGAGAGTTTCTAGGAATAAAAAGAGTGATAAGCTGCTGTACTCTACTTTGTTCAGAGCACATCAGGTCTAATATTCTCAGTTTTGGGACATCACATTTTAGGAAGGGCTAGAGAGTATACAGAAGAGTTGTATCTTAAAAGAAGTGAGGGATTCTGGGAGGTAGAGGTGAGGAAGGAGTATATTTCAGGCATGCAGGCTGCTTGTGCAGAGGTATGGAGATAAGAGACTGAGTACTGTCTAAGGAACAGAGAAGGAGGATCTGATTGGACTAAGGAATGTGGGAAGGGGAGTAATGAGGTGGCAAAGACAAGCTGGATGTGAAGGGCTGCGAAGGGCTTTCAGAGCCAAAGAGAAATTTGTATTTTATCCTAGAGGTGAAAGGGAACTACTGAAGTTTATTGAGTAGGGGAGTGACCTGGTTTTTGATATATGCTTATGGGAAATCACTCTGGAAGCTGTTAGAATAGAGAATGTTAGAGCTGGAAAAGACCAGAGACACCATGTAATCTAACACTCTTATATTACAAATAAATAAAATGAGGTCTAGAGAGGGAAAGTACCTTATCAGATGCTGGGTACCAGCCACTGCACACATTACAATGTTTATTTCTACAGGCTTTTGTTGATTTTTAATTACATCCCGTGTGTAAGTATTGCCTGCCCAACAAGATTACAAATTTCTTGAGAGCAGTGAACATCTCTGATTCTGTATCTTTACACGGTAGGGGGGCATGAGATTTTTTCCCTCTGTAGAAATGGGAGGAGTTTTCCTCTGGGAGTGGAGAATCCAGACCTGTGGTGATACATTATGACTCTCCACAAATTGGCAATGCCACTTTGGAGGAGGCCAACTCTTGGAGAGTTGGTCAGCTCATGATCACCTAGCTTATGATCACGCAGTCAGTATATGTCAGATGTAGGAATAAAACCCAAGTCTTTCTGTCTTGAAGGCTGCCTTCTATCCAGCATGGTTTTTGGCCTCTTGCACCAAAGAGGGTGTACAAAAGTCTTCTAATTGACTGAAGGAATTTTCATGGCATAGAAAATATGGTTGTACTGAGAAGTGGAGAAACTGTGATCATAGATCTAATCCATATTTTTAATCCTCCCCCTAAACACTATCTCAGAGTGGCATGGGGAAGCACGTCTAAATCTGTGATCCTAAGGAACAACAGACATAATTAGGAGATTTGGGTTCAAGTCTCAGCTCTTCAGTAACTCACCATATGATCTCAGGCAAATTACTTTCCCTCTCTGTGCTTCAATTTACTTAGGGGAAAATAATTTCTAGAGAGGCAATGTGGCATAGTGGACAGAGGCATGGCCTTGGAATCAAAAAATTGTGGGTCTAAATCCTGACTCTGACACCATCGGACCAAGGGCAAGTCGCCTTTCAGCATTCCCAGGCAACTTTCTACAACTGTAAGTTATAGGCAAGGTGCTAATATACATTAGTAGAAGGAGTTTCCACTCAGGGAGATCCCCCTACCAAAAATGGAAAACAAACCAAAAAACCTCTACCTTCCTAGCTTACCTACTGCATAAAGTTTGATATGAAGAAGAAATATATGCAGGAGGCTTTGAAAAGTATTAAGTCCTATGTAAATTTTATTTTTAGCCACTCATAGGATAGAAAACTAGAAGAGACCTCAGACTTCATTTAGTTGTTACAGCTAAGGAAGTTGAGGCCCAGAGAGGTTAAGTGATTTGTCCAAAGATACACAGCTATTAAGTAGCAAAGTGAAGTCCTCTGACTTTGAATTCAGAGGTCTTCCAAGTATACATGCCTTTTCTGCAAAAGGATCTGAACTTTTGCCTTTGTATCAAAATGGCCTTCCAGCAAAGCACAAACATCGACAGACAAACCTTGTCTGATTCAAATCCCAATACATAGTTACCAGAGTTTAACAAAGTCTCATTATTCTTGCCAAAAGTTCCACTTCGGGAAAGCTTCTGCCTAGTGTAGGTCAAATAGGACAGACTAGGAGATAGAGTTGGTCCCTGTAGAGATGGCTGTTAATCCCCATTGCAAATAAGGAGATGACTGTATGTATATAGATTCTCTTCAGATTTTTCATAAAGAAGTTGTGTTCTGATTTTTGGTAAGGAGTGAAGGTTAGGTAGGGGTAAGAAGGGGAAGGGGGGTGGGAAAGATATGGTTAAACAAGCAGAAAAATGAAAAGGGAAGGGAATAAACATTTATGTACTGCATAATATGGGCCAGGTACTGTGCTAAGTGTTTTTTACAAATATTATTTCACTTAATCTTTACAACAACCCTGCAAGGTAGGTGCTATTATTGTCCCAATCTCACATTCGAGGAAACTGAGGCAGAGATTAAATGACTTGCCCAGGGTCACACAGTTAGTAAATATCTGAAGCTAAATCTGAACTCAGATCTTCCTCACTCTGGGCTCAGAGCTCTATTCACTGTGCCACCAGCTGCCTCACAAGAGGCAAAAAGGAGGGAAAAGAGAACTTAACTGGAAGAAATTCCAAAGATCAGATGGGTCTTAGCCTCTGTCACTACTGCAGGCCATACCATACAATTTACCTGAACATTTGGGTAAAGAACACTGTTCTTGGAGCCAGATATTCTGGTTCTGGCACTGGCCAGCTGTTAAGTCACTTAAAATTTTTGAGCCTTGTTTGTAAAATGGGGTTTGTACTACCTACCTCAGTTTTCAAACCTTAACATTACTACAGAAATGTTTGTGAATATTATTATTATTATTATTGTGGTGGTCATCGCTGTTAGCAAATGCTGATCCAAGGTACCAGCATCACACTGTACTCTCAGATAGCAGGTCCCGATTTGGCCCCTAGACCGGGGTGTTCTAGTCTCTTAACCATTATGTTTACCCTTCTCTATCAACATCCTTCCTAAAATACGATCATAGTACTACCATAATTCACTTAATTCTCTTGATGATGTATGATCAGAACAGAGAACAGTGAGACTGTTCTTTTCCTTCCCGAGAGTCAGAAACCGCACAAGATTTCACTTTCAATGTAAAGTCTGAGAATCTAAGGGAAAAGGCAATTGTAAACCATGCATCATTTCACACTGGCAGGTCTCTTTCTTTCAAACCTCCTCTTCTTCTTGGTGAACCCCTATTTTTAGCATTCCATCAGCTGCCTCTGCCTAACATCTTTCCTATTGACTCTGCTGTCTCGGACAAGACGACCCCACAGTCACTTAGCTGGAGCCGTGGGCCCTGAACATAGGCAGCTGAACTTGGTTTGGAACTGGAAATTACACTAGGTTTATCACAGTGTCTTCAGGTACTTTCTGAGCCCTGAGGACACAGACTCAGGCTAGGAAACTCTTCCAGGCTCAATGCAGCCTAGGGAAGATGTGATTCTAGGAGGAAAATCTTGGCATCCATCTATACAGGAAGGGCTCCTTTTAGGCCTTAGAAACAGTAGAAGTGGGGCAGGGATGGTTGGTGAGGGCAGGGATGGAGACTAGGACTGAGGCATAGGTCAGGCAGAAGGGCTCTGGCATCAGTAAGAACATAATAGCTATCTTCAAGTATTTGTAGGATTGTGTTTCAACAATCTGGCTAGCAGCTGTTGTGGGAGTAAAAGACCAACACAAGCCCAACAACAAGAACGCTACCAGCATGCTGCAACAGCACAGGTTCTTTTGATCTGCTTTAGTAAGGAAATCCATGTTAAGGGGTTGACAAGCTTACTTTAATTCAGCATACAAATATCATTCACTTGGTTCAGGGGAAAAAACCAGTACCCTGAACTTCAGAGCAAAATACAAACAAAGCACAAACATCGACAGACAAACGTTGTCTGCTTCAAATCCCAGTACAGAGTTACCAGAGTTTAACAAAGTCTCAGCATCCGGGTTTATGAGCTGGAGGGCTCTTAGCTACAGCTGCCCGGAGTCTCCACACCAGCACCACCATGAGTGAGAGTCCTGCACAAATGGCTCTGTCTTCTCTTCTTAAAGCATTTCAGACATCATCAAACTGTCATCTGAATGACCAGAACTTAGGCTCCTATGATTGGCTCTGGAGTTAGCACCTCCCCTCAGTTAGCCCCACCAATCCATACCCACATAGGTTTTACGCCTAATAGCGGTTTGGGCCTGAGGCTTAGCACCTAGTAAGATTCAATGAAATACACTGAATTACTCAAAGGGAACAAAATCCAAACTCTTCAAGGGCACTTGGTTGAACTAAGTGATAAGAGCCCATTTTGCTTACCAACACAGATTGTCATATGGAATAATAGGGATTAGACATGCTTTACTTGACCTTAGAGGGCAGAAAAGGAACAATGGGTGAAAATTGAAGAATGGCAGATTTTGGCTCAATGGAAGGAAAAACTTCATAATCACTAACACTGACCCAAAGTAGAATAGGCTATTTCGTTAGGCAATGAGTTTCTCACATCCAGAAGACTTCAAATGAAATCTAGATGAGCAGTTGTGGATATTGTGGAGGGGATTCAGGTAAGGATTAGACCAGGTGACCATGGAGGCTCTTCTTCATTCCGAGATTATGGAATCAAACAGAACCAGATAGAATCTAGGGAGATAGGATGAGCCAGAAGGGTCAGGGTGAGCTCCTAGGATGGGCAGGTTATAAATCAAATCCAAAGAAGACTAGGAAGGTTTGAAAGTTGGCCTCTAGAGTCTGGGAAGTGAGAAATACAAGCAGAGGGGAATGAGAAAGAGAACTCATTTTCCAGGTCTAAGATCTCAGACAAGTCATTTAATTTCTTTGATCTTCCCTTTTTCTTTCTGGAAATTGGGATAATAATACTGGAAATGACCAACCTCTTAGGGTCATTGTGAGAATCAAATGAAATAAATGGATATAAAATACTTTGTGATTATAAAGCACTAGAGAAATATAAGAGATCATTAAAGGTAGTGAGCAAGAGGCCCCAAGATAAGCTCTGACCATAGAAGAGAGGATGCTGGTGCTCTCTATTTTCTGACATATATTTTTGCCATGTGCAGGCTAGGTTTGGTTTCTAGGTGTTCAACAACAGTTAGGAGGGTCTACTTACATACAAGATTCAAAGCTGGAAAGGACATTAGAGACCAACTCAAAACCTTCATTTTAATGAGAAGGAAACTGAATGGTTTAATTAAATTAAACAAACACCTATTAAATACTTATTATGTGCAAGGCACTGTGCTAGGTGCTGGAGTTATGAAGACAAAAGTGAAATGGTAGCTGCCCTCAAGCTGCGTACATTCTGATAGGGGGATATAAATGATGCACAAGTAAACACAAGATGGGGCAGAGTGAATTGCCTAAAGTCACATTTCTAGGTATAACAACGGTAACAACAGCAACGTCAATTATAGGAAAAGTAGGTGGGCCTACCAAGTATTCAGAGAGAGGGATGATCAATGGATAGACCAAGTTCTATATTAATATCCATGGGATATTAAAAGCCAGAGGAAACTTTTCAACATGTTGGCTAGGTCCATCAGGGTTCTTAGGTTCATCTTGGGTCTCTGAAATGTTTTTTAATATTTTGATAACTATATGTCAATACTACTGGTTTCTGGTGCATTCCCATGTATTTTTTTTGGCACTGAAAAACATCATTTTGAGAATGAGTCCATCAGCTTCATCAGATTGCCAAAGGGGTGCATGACACAAAAACTTAAGGAAGCTCTGCTCTATATGAAAGATTTGTGGGAGGACTGGAAAATGAAAAAATTTTAGATGGGTTGTGGTCTGTACAATGAGAGAGCATGTTCACCTCAGCAAGATCATGGATTTGTGGAAGTATTAACAATAGAAACTCACATTTCTAAGTATAAATGTACGGTTCTATCCTCAGTCATTAAATATAATTCCAAGGTGTTAGTCAGGATGGTCATATGTGATGAAGTTTCATAAGTGTAAGCAACTAGTTTTCACCCTGGGATCTCTTTACTAAATGTGAACCCTTCTTTAAGTAGGCTAAAAAGGGACCATCATGACTGGTTAATACCACAAGCCAACCATACCCCTGAGACTTTAAACAGCAGATAAATTTCAGGAGTGACTTATTTCAGCATTGTCATCAGGTTCCTTCTCATGGAGGAGACAGACAAAGTGTGTGTGTGTATGTGTGTGTGTGCGCGCATGTGTGTGTGTGTGTGTATGTGTGTGTGGGAGAGAGAGAGAGAGAGAGAGAGAGAGAGAGAGAGAGAGAGAGATCCCAGAGGAAGTGCTACACTCTCTCCCCTCCCCAAAACTGACCCTGTTATTGAGGAGACTGGACTAGTAATAGACACTACATCCAGAGGACACAATAAGGATCCAGGACTAGACAGATACATAAAGGAAAAAAAAAACCACACACACAAGAGAGGAAGATGCTTCAAGGATCTTGATCCCTAGCACTAGAGAAGAATCCTGGCTGTGGATCCAAGAAAGGACTGGTTTACCCTTTGGCCACATGAGGTCTCAAAACTCTCCCATTCTCCCATGCAACTATGTGTACTTGTATCCTCCAGATTTATGGGAGAATGTTTTGTGCCAATTATGATTACTATATCATCTTATGGTAAATCCCTTTAAAAAATAGGTAATTGAGGCCTGATGGCTTATGTTAACAGAAAGCAAAATGGTAGGACCTTATGAATGACAGTAATAGAAACCCCATCTTCTTAGGGTTACCCTTAGAGCCTTAATGGGAGTAGTAGTCAGCCACCTGCTTGGGACTTGGCCTGTTACTAGGAGTGCAAATGGAGTGAATGACCTCAGAGGAGATGTCGCCTAGAACTTACAAAGGCTATATATATATTTTCACAATACTCCTGTGAGATTGTTATGCAAGTATTATGCTCCCATTCTATAGATAATGAACCTGGGGCTGAGATAAGTTCAGTAGCTTGGACCAGGCTATACAGCTAGCAGAATCAAGATTCAAAACCAGGAGCCATGACATTAAAGGCAGTGTTACTTACATGAACCACGTTTTCTCTGAGTTGGGGGTGGGGTGGGGTCCTTCCTTTACTAACTGTTTTTCTATTTCTCTGGAATTGCTGACTCTTAATTCATACTTCAGTGCAAGAATGTTTATGCAGGCAAATCTCATATTGTGAGGGTGCCCTGGGGAAAAGGATTAAAGCCTCTTATTTCAGAGCATTAAACTAGGGCACAGATGATGTTTCTCTTCCCTTGTTCTCTTCCTGTTTAATATTAGCTAGTTATAGACTCCACTTTGTCCTGCATCGAATTCCTCCTGAAAATCATGGCCATGTTTATGCCACAGCACAAGACAGTTTTGTAAAAATACAGTGCGCTAAAGAGATAATGAACTCAAGAAAGATGCTGGTCTTGATCCCTTTTCTCTAGGTAGAGAAGAGACGGGCTTTTCCTAGGCCATTCTTCTTTGTTTCCTCATGTTCAGGAATTATACCAGAGAACAGGATTTGAGAAGTCATTCTGTGGATCTCATAATCTTAGGAGTAGAAAAGCTCACAGAGGCCCAGTCCAAACCCTTGCGTGCAGTGGGAACCTTTTCTTGGTCTGTACTGTCAGGCATGTTTACCAACAGGGCAGGAAGCAAGGCCTCTAGTGAAAAACTCATGAAATAGTAATAACAATAATAATTAACATTTATGTAGTATTTTAAGGCTGGCAAAGCATGTTTCTTGGAACAATCTCATGATGTAGGTAGTACAAGAGTTCATGCCTCCATCTTATATTTGAGAAAACTGAGGCACAAAAATTTTAAGTGACTTATACAAAGTCATACAGCTATTAAATGTCAGGGCTTGGACCTCACGTCTTTTGATTACCAGTTTGATGCTTTTTCAATAATAGCACAGGCACCAAGAACTCCCTTGGACACTGGCCTGATTCTCCAAAGCTTTTCCCCACTTACCTGACCTGGTTTGATTCCAAGATTTTCCCATTGCCCTATTCACCTCTGAGTGGGGATCAGGCTCTTGGCCAGTTTCTTCACATCTGTGATGTAAAGACGTGAGTCTTTTGCAATAATTCTAGAAACCATAATACTATGATACAATGGGAAGAGGAGAATGGCAGAAAGCTTACCAGTATGTCACTGGTCATCTGCTTTGTCAGCTGTTTCTCACTCAATACAGCAAATATTTATTGAGAGTCTACTACATGACATAAATAAGATCATGTCTGCCTGAAGGGAGTTCACCATCTAGGAATGGTGATAAGATATGGGCAAAATTAACCAGGACAAACTGTCAAGAGAGATCCTCTGGATCCCGGCATAGAGGTCATGTGGGGTTCTTGAAGTCTATGCCAGGAGAACTCAAAAGCTCAGGCAGGTTTGAGAAAGTTCTTAAAGATTCAGAAGTGTGCTTCATGACTGAGGACCTGCCTAGTAAAGAACATGGAAACTGAAAGGACAGATGGCCAGCAGGGGATATTTTGGTCATAGATGCAGACGATGAATTGACTAAAGTATGGAGGGGGTTGTGATCAGCATGGATGAAGGAAGTACTAATAGAACCTCAAATGCTGGTGGTGAGAGGGACCTAAGCATCTAGTCCAATCTCTTCATTTTACAGATGAGGAAACTCAGGCCCAGACAGACCAGTGAATCCCCTCCTACAGACACCATGTCCTCACACTTCTGTGGTTTTGTTCAGGCAGGTCTTTTTGTCTGGAATGTTCTTGTTCCTGTCTTTGTCCTCAATCCTGATCATCCCATTAAAGTAAAAAAATCACATGAATCTGGGGCCATAAGGCCTCTTCTAATTCTCTAGGTCTTTAACAATTTTCTTCTTCAAATCTCTTGTAGCATTTTATTTTATACTCTGATATAATATGGGCAGCTAGGTGGCTGAGTGCATAGAGTGCTGGGCTGGGGGTTAGGAAGACCAGAATTCAAATCCAGCCTCAGGTACTTCCTTAGGTGTGTGACCCTGGGCAAGTCACTTAACCCCTAGTTTTTCAGCATCTGTAAAGTGGGTACACACTGGAGAAAGAAATGGCAAGCCACTCCAGTATCTTTGAAAATCCATGGGGTCATGTTGAATTGGATTCAACTGTAAGACTGAACAACAAAATTATTCAATACAGTGATCTGGGTTGGTGTTTTAAGCCCACCCCAACCCCACTAGAAAATAAGATTCCTGAGGTCAAGGACTACCTTATCTAAACTTCATTATCTCCCCTAGCTCTCAGCACAGTGCTCTACATTCAAAAGTATCTTACTAAATGTTTATTTCATTATAATAGATTATTCAAAGTTACACAGGAAGAAGTGGCAGAGCCAGAACTTGAACCCAAGGCTGTGTTCTTTTCTTAACACCATCCTGACACACGCAGAGACAGCTAAGAACTACAAGGGAAGCACAAAGTGCCGTGCAAATTCAGAGGAGGGAAAGATCATTTCCAACTCTTGGAAAGATGAGATGAAACTTCCTGGAGTAGGTGATATGAATGGAGTCTTAAAGGATGGGCAGGATTTCAATGGGCAGTAATGGTGGGGCACACCAGACAAAGGGGACAGCTTGAGATTGAGGCAAAGGTCAGAAGTTAAGGAATATATTCAAGGGAGTGTCCATAGTTTGGTCTGGCTAGAGTATAGGATATGGTAAGGTAGGACAGGTAGGTGGTGCAGGAGATAGAGCACCAGGAAGATCTGAGTTCAAATCCAACTGGAGACACTTATAGACACTTCCTCTGGACTGTATGATCTTAAGTCACTTAACCCTGTTTGCCTCAGTTTCCTCATCTATAAAGTAAGCTGGAGAAGGGAATGGCGAACCACTCTAGTATCTTTGTCAAAAGGAGAAATAAAGAATCAGACAAGACTGAAACTACTGAACAACAAAAGGGGAGCATTGTTTCCTACTTGATTCAGTTTCTTTGGTTCTGCTGTCTGTCCACAGATTATATGTGCTCTCCTTGAGGTTCCAAGGGCTCTGAGAAAGGCAGACCCTATAGAAGACAGTGTGTTGGTAAGGGTCAGGAGACCTGAATTTGAATCCCACTTCTCTGAGCCTCAGTTTTCTGATCTGTAAAATGGGGGTAATAATATTTGAGAAATCTGCCACCTACAGTTGTAAGAAAAGCTTTTTATAAACTTTCAAGGCTACAAACATGGGATGTGACAATTATAATGCTATTTATAGTGCAACTTGAAACTGCTCCATGGCATGGTGCTAGCTGTGACCAGCCCCGTTTAGCGCAGCTGCAGGGAATGCCAAACAGGGATAGGGGACCTTTGCAAACAGGCCTCTTGCATGAAGAAACTGAGGCTTCATTAACCATGTTACACACAGGGTCTCAAAGCAGGCACAGGAAGCCTGCTAACAAAGTTCCCCTTTAAGACCTTTGCTAACATGGCCTGAGGCTGGGGTGAGAAGACAGAAGGAGCCAGGGAACAAGCCGATATCTCCCCCTGCCTTCAATTCTGCTCTTCAGCCCCATAGTGATAATAATACTAACATCCTAACATTTTTCACAATGTTCAGGCTATCCCCTGTGTCTGAGATGCCCTTCCTTCATTGCTTTGTCTACTACTGAATTCCTACCCATCCTATGAAGCCCACTCATTTATTTCCTTCTCTAGGAAACCATTCCTTATCCCCTCAGTTGACTCCATAAATAATAATAATAATCCCGATAATAATAGTCATCATAATAGTTAATAGTACATAATGTTAAGTTTTGCTAAGGAGTTTACAGATACTACATGAATGATCCCATCTGAGTCGGCAAATTGAGGCAGGGAAACTGAGTTTCAAAGGGTGATTTGCTTGTAGTGTCAGAGATAGGATTTGATCCCAGGTCTCTCCTGACTCCATGTCTATACTCCTTCCACTATACTATGATGTCTCCCACAAAGCAGTGGGCTTGCACCTCCTTAATGCTCTCATCATGTAACGCTCTGCTTTATGGGTATTTGTGTTGGTATCTCTTATATGACTGTAAGCCCTATGAGGGCAGGCACTTCCTCATGTCTAAATTTGCTATTTGCTCTAGCTCCAGAGTACCATGTCCTATAGTAGTTGCTCAATAACAAGAACAAAAATTCACTGAATATAGAACACATTGACTTCTCTCATTTTTTTAGAGCTAGGTGAGACCTCAGAGACTACCTATTACAACCCATATCTCAACAAAAACCCTCTCTACTTTTTATCTGGAAAGTGGCCATTCAGCCTTTGCTTGAAGACCTCCAAGGAGGTAAGAAGTCTTACTTCTACTCCTAGCAAATAATAATGGTTATTTTTTTCATTTGGACTGGACTGATTTGATTTTTTATAGGCAACTCCCACTGCAAATGCAGATCAGTATCTCTGCAACCTAGAGAGTTAGAGCTGCCTGGGCACAGAGGCGTAAGTGACTTACTTTCTCAGGATCACATAGCCAGGAACAGATGTCAGAACCGGACTTTAATGCCCATCTTCCTGACTTTGAGGCCTGTTCACTATCTTCTCTGTCATGCAGCTTCTTATTGTTAACAAAACACTACCACCACAGTAGCCAATCAAAAAGGAAAAGGATAGGTAAATGTTCTTAGAGAACACAAGAGACAGGTTAAAAAATTTGCAGAAATACTTTTGAAACCAATAGACCGCATTTAACAAGGCAGTAGTAAAGGCTCCCAACAAGTATATGCCATTGAATTTTTTGAATGCAAATAAAAGTGATCATTTTTGGATGGAGTCTATGAAATAGCAAAGATCCTAGAGTGGAATCAAAAGGCTCTCTATGGATGAACTCAGCCAAAAATACATCAACAAGGAAGCATTGAACAAATGGTTCTGTCAAGCACATTTGTTTACAGAAACAAAGAAGTTTATGATAGAGATTTAGGATCAAGTCTTTGCTATCAAAAATCATAGAAAAAGACAGGATCAATTGGCAAAAATTATACACCAGAAGCTTGCAATCCTTTATAAATAAACAGATGACAAATATCCATACTACAAATACAAACCCCAAAATACCCTTGAGAATTCAGGAAATAAACTTCACCGGAAATGGAACATCATTAGAAACAGAACTATTACCTACAAATGCCCAGACATCCCAAATGATCCATAAAAATTTACCATCCCAAATACCTAATCTCTAAACTACAAAGAATAAAAGGCTCTCCAAACATAGACAATTCAGAGAAAAAATAAGACCATGTGGGTATAGGAGGAGGGAACCCCTGTCATCCTATCTGCTGCTTGAGTTGTCTTAAAGATGGTTTTTAGTAAGCCTACAATAAATGTGCTAAGACCCCAATATTCATTTTATTATAAAAGAGGTCATTTTATCTACCTGTGAAAGTTGATGGAACAGTAAATATAAAAGAATAATAGTAGGAGATCAACTTGTCCTCAGAATGTTTCTATATGAACATCATAAAAAAGATAAGAAGAATGAGATGGTGCTTTATATAGTGCTTTAAGACTTACAAAGCACTTTATATACAGCCTGAAGTTTACAGGACAAGGATTATCATTCTCATTGGACAGGTGAAGAAAGTGAGGCCAAGGGGTATAAAATGATCTGGGTAGAACAGAAACATCACACAGGTCTTTCCAGAATGTCATAGTATGACTGATAGCCATTACAGCTGTATCACTTTGAGGTTTAACAAAAAGCTTTCCTCCCCACAAAAGTAAGAGTGCAAAGATTATCCTTCATTTTACAGACAGGGGAATTGAATCTCAGAAATGGGAAGCTACTTGTCTAAATCCACAAGGCATCGGTGTTGGGGGTGAGAGTTCCAAATCAAGTCTTTTGGCTCCAAGATGGAAGCTCAATGGATAAACAGAATCTCTGACAACTAGTGTTGGCCAGGGAAACTTGACATCAATAGTAAATAGAGAAATGGACAGTTATCCATATCTTATTTGTATTCAGCCCATGTGATAATACTTGACACTTCTTTATAAATGATCCTTGCCATTTCAGAAAATCAGCCAGAGCTGGTAAGACTTTTAAATTGCATAGTAGTCCAACTTCCTCAAAGTAGGCAATCAGGAGACAAAATTCACAGAACTAATTATCAGAGTGGAACCATAATGCTGTAAATGGAACACAGAGGGCTTCAAAGTATGTCTCAGTGTGTGTGACTATTGACAGTTCCTATAAGAATCCCATCAGGGAACTCTCCTATGATCTTTAAGCAAGATTGGAGGGTCCACTGAGTATGTTCAATACTGAGTAAGTTTCTGTCTGGAGATATAGAACTCAAGATTTCCTGGCAGTTCTGGGTACTACATTTTGGTAAGGATATGAACCAACTGGGATGCACATGGAGGAAGGTAACTAAGATGGGAATACTGGAAAGCAGTGTGAAGTGAAGTGAGAGTATTTAGCCTCCAGAGGAAAAAAAAAATCACAAATGGAAGGGAAGGGGAGAGGAAGAGATCAGAGCTATCAAGTATCTGGAGAGCTGTGACAGAGAAAAGCAGATTTATTCTGTGAGGCACCAGAGGATAAAACTTGGACTGATGAGCAGAAGCTAAAGGAAGGTAGATTCTGGCTAAGTATGAGAAAGAACTTTAACAACTGGACTATTCAACATGAAGTATGTAGCCTCAAAAAGCAGTGAGTTCTCCATCACTTCTCAGAGAAGCAGCAGAGAAGATATATGCTTTGGGTAGAGTTTGGGCTAGGTGCTCTCTGAGGTTTTAGTAAACTTCAAAATTCGGTGATTCTGCAATCCTTTTAGAAAAAGAAGATACAGTCCTTTCTTTTGAAATTCCAATTTGGGCGGGTGGAGGAAAGCTTCTAAATGAGAGTCTGGGGGTGATTAGGAAATGGATCAGTCTTTGTATACCTCAGGGACCTAATACAATGCTTTGCATGCTCCAGAAATATTTGTTGATTATTGCCCTATGACAACTCATTTATTTAAACAGATTCTCTCATCTTTACCTGTAAGTTACATAGAGCTCAATTTGGAGACCACAAGGCCTCAAAGGTAAGTAAATCTTGATTAGCTGAGGGTAAATCACAGTTAAGTAGGATCTCACCCCTACTTAGCCAGGAAAAGTATTGCTTTTAAATTTGCAGGCCAGACTTTCAATAATGTTCTTAATTACTTCTCTTTATATTGACAATACTTAATTACTTGCTTTGTTGACACCAGGCTCCTTCTCCTTTACATTTACTTTTCCTGACACTTACTTAAGAAGCAAGGACAACAACAGGGATGTTTCAACAATCTGGCTAACAGCTGTTGTGGGGGTGAAAAACCAACACAAGCCCAACAACAAGAACGCTGCCAAAGCCCAGGTTCTTTTGATCTGCTTTACTAAGGAAAGCAACGTTAAGGGGTTAACAAGTTTATTTTAATCCCGCATACAAATATCACTCACTTAGTTCAGGGGGAAAAGCCAGCACCCTGAATTTCAGAGCAAATACAAACAAACTACAAACAGACCAAATACGATTCATAGTTACCAAGAAAACCAAGCCCAGGCATCCGGCAAGCTGGAGGGCTCTTAACTACAGCTGCCTGGAGACCCCACATCAGTGTGGCACCAAGAGTGAGAGCCCTGAGCAAATAGCTCTGTCTTCTCTTCTTATACCGTTTCAGACATCATCAAATGTCATCTGAATGACCAGAACTTAGGCTGCTACATTGGCTCTGGAGTTAGCACCTCCCCTTACGAACCTAGAAGTTTCACACCCACACAGGCTTAGCACCTAGTAATTAGGGGTTTGGGGCAAACTTAGGAGCAAAGATCTAATCAGGCCTCCCTTAGTTAGCCCCACCTTGGGCCCCACCCCAGTTACCAATCCACACCCACATAGGTTTAGCACCTATTAGGGGTTTGGGCCCGAGGCTTAGCACCTAGTAAGACTCAATGAAATACACTGAATTAATCAAAGGAAACAAAAGCCAAACTCTTCAAGGTCACTTGGTTGAACTGAGTGCTAAGATCCCATTTTGTTTGCCAACACAAGGGACCCTTCCCCCCTCCCCCAATCCTGCACCCACACCCATGTACTCACACACTCTGATGGCTCATCAAGACCTAGAGGTGAACCTGGGCTCTCCATGGCTGTGCCAATCAAACATAAGCTTTGGAAGTCCCTACCAGGCTAGAAAGGTTTGGAGTATGGGTAATGGATCATGTTTCTGTCCTGTGAACACTAGTCTAGCTAAATATTAAGAGGCTCATCATAAGACCTATCACCAAGTTATGAATCTTTTTGAGCACAACTTTGGTGCTATTTTCTAGCATATATATGTTCTTTTATCATTTTAGGAGTGAGTGGCTTATATTAGGAACAATATAATATAGTAAATGATTTTTGAATTATATGCTAATATGATTCACTTTTATTTATTAAAACTTTTTTTGTGATACATTTTGGTTTTTAAACCAGTCATTTCCTGGCAAAATTCTTCCCCACTGAACATCCTCTTGTACAAAGAAAAAAGACTTATGCAAAACTGATAGCACACATAGCCCCCCACTTTTCTACTAAGAAGAGGGAAGTTTTATCATCTGTTCCTGAGACTTGGCTTATGTTTACCAAAATTGTTTCCTGGATTCTAAGCAAAGAAAGACGTAGAAGTCAGTAATAGGCAACACAATATAGTGGGAAAAGCATTGGACTGGGAATCAGGACACCCGGCTTCTTGTGTTGGTACTTATTTGAGCTGCTTTTTTCTGGGCCTTAGTTTTCCCCTTTGTATAGTAACATGCTTAACATTCTAGAATTCTGAGAATATCCTTGACACACCCCACTGTCCTCCCCTCCAGTCCAGTCATAATTCACTTGACCCAATGCCAGAAAATACAAATGCAAAGTAAAATAAAAAAAAATTAATTTTGGTTTTTAAAATACATTATCTAAAGAAAACAGAATCCAAGTAAATTAGTTGTGGACCCAGGAACTTTTAAAGTGAGTCATGTGTTCCGAACTTTCAGAGAGCCTGTTTCAGCTAAAGTATATTTAAATTTTAAACTCCCCGACACACACATTTCCCTTGCCAATATAAATCTTCAGCAGGTCTCCATTCTTAAACCAAATTTTATTCCAGCAAGGTTTGCCTTTGGAATTAATCAAGTGGCCTTGTCATATTCTAGATGAGGCAAATGTCATGTTTCAGGAGTTTAATAAAGAAGGCCACGCTTAAAAAATAAATAGAAAACATGGATGGGGGGTTGGAGATGAGGGATGGGGGATAGGATCTCAGACCACTAGCTCATTGCTATAAATCCCATAGTACCACCCCCTTTCACTGAAAGAAAAAAAAAAGTTGTTTCTCTCCACTGATGAAAGAAGACTGATTCAGCATAAGATCCATGAATATACATCTTAGGTGGAGCCCAAATTGCCAGGACCAAGCCCTTGGCGGTCTTCAAGGGATACCAAAACAACTAGTTTGTCACTGAAAATGCCCAAGGTGGGGTGGATGACTCTCTGGTAGAGAACAGATTTCTGCTTTGGGCAGATGTGGGACTAGATGACCACTATGGTAGTTTCCAATCCCTGAGATTCAATTATTCTCCTTAGGTTGATTTGATTCAGTCATCCAAATCCAGCAAATCCAGAGGGTGGAGAAGGGGATGGAGAGGAAAACAGTTTGGTAGTGTGTAGACAAAACAACTGGGCATTAAATGATCACTTAACTTCTCTTATGGTACTTAGGTTGTTGGATATACAATATTTAATGATATAATAAATACATCAAGACAATTGGGTCTAGAATTCAGGGGTAGGGAACCTGTGGCCTAGCGGCCACATGTGGCCCTCTAGGTCTTCAAAGGCAGCCCTTTGACCAAATCCAAACTTGACAGAACAAATCCATTTTGTTCTGTCAAGTTCTGTGAAGTTTGGATTCAGTCACAGGGCCACACTTCAGGGCCTCCAGGCTGCAAGTCTCCCCTCTCCCCCACCACCACCCTCCCACCTGGTCTAGCTCATCAGTTTATAAGTGTGCATATTGCTTTGGGTACGAGAGGTCTTTCTTGGGTTCTAATTTTGGTTTAGGAAAGTTAGCTCCCATTTCTAGGTCACAATTTCCTTCTCTGCAAAATAAGATAATTGGTCTTGATGATCTCTAAGACTCCTTTTAGTTTTAAAATACTATGGTCTGAGTTCTAATATTTGTCAATCTAAGGGCCCTTATAGCTCTAACACTGTATGCTTGAAGAATCTTTCCCTTCAGAGTGATAATATTAAGGAACACAAAGATAGCAGACCTCTGAATAATCTCTGCCAGCTTCTGGAAACGCAATTAGTAAGAGAAACTGGACTTGAGAGTCATTCAAGATGTAGACAAAGAAACTTCCCCCCAAATCCTGTTAAATTTTTTAAAGCAACAAACTACTATATAGATCACCTCTAATCCCATCAAAGCTCTCCAAGTATCAATTCATATATATGTACATATATACATAATACATACATACACATACACACATACATATACATACATACATATACACATAAAAGTTCTTATAAAATTGTTCATTCGTTAGCAGGTGTTAAGAGTTGATCAGATCTCCTTCTTATCCTGTCTGGACAATATCATTGTTGCATTTTGAACAGTTTAGGAAATCAAAGAGAAGCCCGCTTAACATAATTGCTACATTCTGGAAACAACCTGAGCCCATGTTTCTAATGATAGCCTGACAAGGCATGATATGCTGAGAAGAGACAAAAACAAGCAAAAATTAATGTACTCTTTGGGGCAGTGTATGTTGGATCCCATCTTGGTCTGGAGAGGAGCCTAAGGGGTGAGTTTTCTAGACATCCTTTGGAAAGTATGGGGTGCAACACAAGTTGTTTAACCTCTAGGCCTCAGTTTGCTCATTTAATGTAAACTGAGGGGTTTGGACTAGCTGGTCTCTAAGGTTCCTTCCAATTTTAAATCTATAATCATCTGATCTAAGTATAATGTGGATTGACCTTAGGGTCAACTGACATGGCTTTGAGTCTTAGCTCTCCCACTAATTGGCTATTCAACCTTGGGCAAGGACGTTCTGGAGTTTATCTGCTTATCGGTAAAATGGGAGTATTAATCCCTGCCCTGCCCTGCCCTGCCTCCATCCCAGGGCTATTGTATAGGCTGAATCAAGTAATGCCTACAACACTTTGAAAACCTTAAGGTAATATATGTTTCAGGATTCTTGTTAATTTTGGGGTGGGGGGGCAGAGAGCATGTTCTATCAGAACCTGAACTGATCACCACTGATGAATCTGCTCCCCTTGGGGAGGTGGAGGCCCCTAAGATGTTTGCCTTAGTCCCTAACAGAAGGAGGGGCAAATGGCAATATTCTCATCTGACAGAAGGGAAAATTTAGACCTAGGGAGTTTTAAGTGACAGGCTCATTTTCACTGAGCTACTTCATAACAGAAATGAGAGGAGAACAGATTAGATCATAGATCACAGAACCACTAATTCTAAATGCCAAATGCCAATTTTAGGACCTGGTGCAGAACAGGGGATTAGTAGTGCCTACTCTGTGCCAGGCACTGTACTAACTGCTGAAGACAGAAAAAAAAAAGGCAAAAGACAATCCCTGCCCTCAAGGAGCTCATGATCTAATGGGGGAGGCAACAAGCAAAAAAAAAAAATACAAACAAGCTATATAAAGGACAAGTAGGAAAGCCTAGATTTTCAGGCCCAGTGGTCATGGATCTCATTTGAGCAGTAATGGTCTCACTGAGGAAGCCCTATAGTATTTAGAGGTTTGATAGAATTAGTGCTATGTCACCCACAGACAGGAGCATCTGGAAGATGTCAGCATCTTTAGCAATGGTTTTTAACCTGATGTCCATGGACCCCCAAGGAGTCCCATGGATAGATTTCAGGGGGTCTGTGAACTTGGATGGGAAAAAAAATACATATCTTTATTTCTTTGTAATTAGTTACCTTTGTAACCCAATGTATTTTATGTTTGTATTAAAAAAATGTGGTTCAGAGAAAGGGTTCATAGTTTTCACGTGGTTGCTACAAGGGCTCATGACACAAAAAGGTTAAGAATCCCAGATTCCTTCTAATTGTAAGCTGGGCAAGACGTCTTCTGGAAAAGTGGTTCACACCCTTGCTGAGCAAGACTCAGAGGTTTGTTGAATAAAATATCTGGGTGGTGGTATCCATTAAGGAAAAAGGAACAATCTTAACACATTCAGATGAGACACTTTGTTGGAAGATAACCTTTAAGGTTGTGTTTTGCTCTACTGAGTCAAATGTTACTTGATAATCAACCAGCAGTAAGCACAGTGGGATCTTGTATGCTCTACACCTTTCAGTCAATTGCATGACTGTGAAGATGTGGTTCACTGGAGAAAATCATTGACAAAAGCCTGCCTGTTCCTTTCTCATATTTTTTAAGGATTTTTTTTTAAACACTAATATTCTTCCATTGATGCTTTACGGCTGTAAATCATAAGACACGAGAATTTAACAATCAAAATTGTGGGTGACTGAAAGGGTAAAACAGAGAGGTATGCCAGGTAGACATAACACTTAGGTTGTCGCAAGGGTATTATCGATGCTAACTTGTGGGTAAGAAGTGGCAGGGAAGATATCATCCCGGAATGTACAATTGGAAAAAGACATAGGTCAGTCGTGGAACACGAACAAGAGGTAATGAATGGCCAGCCTGCTCCTCCCAGAATGTAAAAAGGCCTGGACAAAGGCTTCTGGCACATTGGAAAGAACCTCTATGGAGAATTTCTGGAAGGGGATGGGCGTTAAAAGCTCAGAATAAAAATATGTAGATGGGTTGTGATTGGTATTCTGGGTGTGGTCTATATCATGGATCCACAGAGATGTTTAATTCAAAGACCTTTTTGATAACGTCTGATGTTGAAAAAACACTACCCTGGAAGCCTGGATGGTAATATAATTAGGAAGATTTGTATTGTATAATTGTATACAGTGTCAATTACTGAGTCATACTATTGTCAGCTAGCAATGGTACCAAGTAGGACTGCCTTTGCTCTTTCCTGCCCCAGAAACCACCACCAACATTCCTGCCACTCATTCCCTTCCCCTTTTCACTTCCTGGCTGGACAATGACTTCCAGAGAGAATCCACAATCCCCTCCCCCTTTCTCTTTCCCACCATCATCATCAATTGCAACTTATGAGGCAAAACATTGTGAGAGAGAGCCAGGAGGTAGCACATAGCAAATAAGTGAAACCAAACCACCTTCCCTTGGACCCTCGTGAAGACAACCCAGTACTCAGAGCTTCAGGAATTATAGTGCCTCCAGTCCCTGGTCCTGCTTCCGTCTTAGCCCCCACAGCCTTCATTAAGGAGAGAAATCCTACTGGAAAATGGTTCTATCAATCTCACAGTCGTCAATAGCAACTGCTGACCAGCCGCAGCTGATAGGAAAGTAAGCCCTAAAGCCCTGGGAATAGCAAATGCCTCCCTATAGCCATCATTCTGGATCAGTTCTTGTGAGATTGGACCTGCCACCAGTCTCTGTATATTCTGCAGACCCTTTCTTTTAAACAACCACAGCTACTGAAGACCAGGAAAAGAAAGTTAATTCCTCTAAAGGCCTTGGCATCGTCAAATGGTTCAACATCACAGATAGATGTGTTTTATATCAATAGAAATGAGATGAAACAAGATGCATGACTCCCTGCTTTGCTGTTAAATTTGAAGGACCACTGGGCCTTTCCATTTGACTTGAATTTGAAACCTCTAGTAAGTGTTATCTCACGTGAGCTCCTTGAAAACAGAGCTTGTCTTGCTTTTCTATTTGTATTTCTTGAACTTACTAGAGCACTTTACACATAGTAAGCACTCAATAAACAAATGTTCATTCATTCATTCAACGTTGATTCAGAGGGAAGTCTCTAGTGGCCTGACCAAAAGTTCTGTCCTCTCCTTTGTCCTCATGGAATCTTGGCATTTGGAAAGAGCTTCAGAGATCATTTAGTCCAAGCCTTACCCAAATAGGAATCTTTGCTGTAGCATCCTTGGCAAGGGGTCATACACCCTGACTGGAAAGCAAGCTCATTTCTGAGGGAGTTCAATTTACTAAATAGGTCTAATTGACGGTAAGTTTTTTCCTCCTACATTGAGCCAAAATCTGATGCTGGTAACTTTCACTTGTTACTATTAGTTCTTCCCCATGTGGTCAAGGAGAATCAGTTTAATCCTTATTAGGATTATGTGGAACAGTGGATAGAACCCTGGGTCTGTAGTGAGGAAGGTTTGAGATCAAATCCGGTCGTAGGTCCTTACTAGTTGTGTGACCCTGGGCAAGTCAAGTTATCTCTATATGCCTTATTTTCCTCAACATTAAAATGAAGACAATAATAGCACCTACTCACTGGGGTTGTTGTGAGGAGGTAATATTTATAAAGTGCTTAGCACTGTGCCTGGAAAATAGCAGGTGCTTAATAAATGAATCCTCCCTTGCTCCCTTCTCTCCTATCATAGCCTCTTTAAAAACCCTGAAGACAGTAATCGTATGGCCTCTAAGTCTTCACACCTTCTGGTTTCTTCAATGGAATTTTTGCAGAGTATGGTCACAGGAACAGAAATTCATAGATTCAGAGCTAGAGGGGACCTTGGAGATCATCTAGGCCAACGCTTCTTAAGCTGTGGGTCATGACCCCATATGGAGTTGTGTAACTGAATGTGGGGGTCGTGAAAAATTTGGCAACAGCAAAAGGTTTCTGGTTCAAATTCAGCCTCAGACACTTACTAGCTCTGTGACCCTAGGCAAGTTGCTCATCTTCTCTCTGCCTTAGTTTCCTCAACAGTAAAATAGGTTTAAAAATAGCATCTACCTCCAGGGTTGTGAGGATCAAATGAGATAATATTTGTAAACTGCTTAGCATAGTGCCTGGGCACATTCATAAGTACTATATACATGTTAGCTATTATTGTTATTAAGAAATACTAAAAAAAATGCTAATGTCATTGAAACTAGATTCCCACTGGCAGAGCTGATCTGATTGAGTCTATTCTTCTCAAAGTTCATAGACTCAATATTATATGTTCAGGAACCCAAATTTTAGGGACTTGTACAAAATAGTAGAATAAAAGGAAAGGCATTTCCCAAAGAAAGGAATTTTACTACCCTCTCAGTGTTGATTTTGCTTCAGCTAAGGCTATGCTGCCATTCCTGAATTTGTTAGCTGTGGGACATTAGCTTCACAGGGTAGATATATCTCACTTGGCCAAGATATCACAGCAAGGGATGTGGATGTAATTCCACTGGTTAAATGTAATAGATGCAATCAAATGTGTCCTGCTCTGGAGAAAGCTAGTGCTGCTTAAGTGGGGGGAAAAAAGCTCCCAATTAGTCTTAAATGGATCTGTTCTGTTTAAGAGTTCACCAGAAATTTCATTGTCTTAATGACCAAATAAAATTAAAGGAAGTAAAATATGTATAGCTGGGAGAGACCCTGGAGATGGTGAAACCATAGCCCTCGGTTTTACAGCTAGATGGTGCAGTAGGTAGAGTACTGGACTGGAAGGCAGTGAGACATGAGTTCAAATTCTACCTCAGACATGAGCTGTGTGGTCCTAGTTAAATCAGTTCTCAGTCTTAGTTTCCTCATCTGTCCATATGGAGAGAATAATAGCACCTACTTCAAAGCACTGTTGTGAAGATTGAATGAGTCAAGATTTATGAAGCACTTTGTATACATTAAAGTGTTCTAGAAAAGTTTATTATTATTATTATCATTGCAGATGAAGAAATTGAGGCTCAGGGAAGTGACCTGAAGAGCCCTTCGCAAAGCTCAACGTTGAACCCAGGTCCTCTGACTCTGGTTCTCATGTTCTTTCTCCTCTTCCCCTCTGTACACTTAAAGCAGGTCTCTAGGATCTGTTGCAGCTCTAGCATTCTATGATTCTAAAGATACATGCATGGACTTAGAGTCGCAAGGCTGGAACTGAAGTCAGAGGACATGGGTTCAAATCCTAGCTTTACTGCCTCCTACCTACAAAACAGTAACTTCTCTGGGCCTCAGTTTCCTCAATCATCAAGTTGGATTTGAGGATCTTTAAAGTCATTTGTGAACTAAGGCTAGGAGTCTGTGAGTCCTGGGTCACTGAGGGGTCAGTCACAAGTCACATTCCTTCTCTTCACTATGGGATCTAGACTTTGGGTTCAGGTCCATGCTTCACCACTCACTGGCTGGGCTTCCTTAACCAGGGCTCTTTATCTCTCTCAGTCTGAATTTTCTTATCTGTAAAAAGAGACTGATACTTAGACCACTTTTCTGAACAGTGGTGTTGTGAAGAGAGTGTTCTATCTGTCTTAAAGAAGGAGGTATCATGGTACAGTGAAAAGAGCCCTGGAGTTGGAGAACATTGCTCCAAATTCATACTCTGTTATTTATGACCTGTATGATCTGGGGCAATCACTTTAATTTTCTAGGTCTCAGTTTCCTCATATAGAAAATCTAAGACCCATGGTACTCTACATGTGAGTTATTATTTACATATTACATATTATTTACATATTACATAGACCAGGGGTGGGGAACCTGTGGCCTCCAGGCCACATGTGGCCTTCTAGGTCCTTGGGTGTGGCCTTTTGACTGAGTCCAAGTTTTACAGAACAAATCCTTTTATTAAGGGGATTTGTTCTGTGAAGTTTGGATTCAGGTAAAGGGCAGCACCTGAGGACCTAGAGAGCCACATATGGCCTTGAGGCCACAGGTTCTCCACTCCTGACATAGACCATTTATATAGTATAATGAATGGCCCACAGTATATGGTGTAATGGCTTGAATAAAAGTAGTCAGTGTATCTACATATAGTAAATGGACCAATAGTGTACTATTGATGGATCCATGATTGCATCCTACCATCTGTGTAGATTAGAATAATCTATGCCTTTTCATTCTATATAATTCTTATTAATGTCCTTCCATGAATGGAGGCTCTATCTCAACACTTGCTCACCTGGTAAGCTCATAGCTGCCATGGGTTCAATGATCATCTCTATGGAGATGACTACTGGACTGATTATATCTAGTACTAGTCTTTCTCATGAGCTCTGGTCCTCATCACTCATAAGGCACTTCAAACAGGATGTCTCAACAGTATCTCAAACTTCTCCCCTTCTTTATTGCTGTCAAAGCCACTATTGTCCTTTCAGTTCTCCAGATTTGCCACCTAAGCATTATCCTAGATCTCACTCACTCCAGATGCAATTGGTTCCCAAAGTTTGTTTTCATCTCTGCAAAATCTTTCCTCTATATCCCCTTCTTTCCATTCATCCTGCCATCCCTCCCCCTATTTTGGTATATCATCACTTCTTATCTGTTCTATTATAAAATATAATAGCCTATCTTTTGACATACTATGTTTTAAGGTCTTTTCTAACTCTAGCACTCTATATTCTTTGTTCTATTATTTTAAGATTCTATCGGTAGTATCCCACCAATATATGATCTGACATTCACTGGATGTAGCCATAATGGCTTTTGTTTTCTTTGAATGGCTCAGCTTGCCTCATTGAGCCTCTGGACACTGTGGCTTGCTCTTCCGGGGCAGGAGGCCCGGGGAGCATGCCGGGAAGCAGACAGCTTCCTGTGTGAGGAGTCATGGGGCTGGCTGAGGGGAGGTGTTAATGTCTATGCTAGGGGGAGGGGCCAACTCAGGAACCAATCGGCCCTGGTCATTTGGGCGGAGCTTGATGATGTCAAAAACCCTATAAGAGGGGAGAGGACAGCTTGAAGATTCTTCCTCTCTTTCCTTTTCCGGTTGGAGCCAGCGACAGTTACAACGACAGTTACAGAGGCAGTTACGACAGTTACGTCAGTTACAGCCACAGCGACAGACACAGCTGAAGCAGGAGCTGCCAGTAGCAGAGCTAACCTACGGGAGAAAGCTGAACAAAGACTTCAGGCCATTACAGCGACAGTTACAGCGACAGTTGGAGCCAGAGGCAGTTACAGAGGCAGTTACGACAGTTACGTCAGTTTCAGCCACAGACACAGCTGAGGCAGGAGCTGCCAGCAGCAGAGCTGATCTACGGGAGGAAGCTGAACAAAGACTTCAGTCCAGTGGGTAATCTTATTACCATCGAGGGGGAAGCATGATTTTGCTTTACGCAATCATGCTTCTCTGTAGCCTCCTGGTTACTCTTGCAAGGTGTACTTATTGGGCCTGGAAGATTTTGATCAACATATCAAAATGGGGCTTCTGGTTCATGGGTTGGTTACTGTGGAGCCTAAATAAATGTTTTGATTCTTCTGCCTTCTACTTTGAGAGTTTCTTATATCCGGCGGTTCCGAACCTTTCAGACATGTTTATGATCCTCTTTGAGATTATAAACTCTGCCCTCCTGATACATTTGGCGTCACGAACAGGATCGCTAGGTATAAGATCTCTATTTAGAAGCAGAACAATTTCAGAGGAAGAGATGAATATCCCAGGATGGGAGGATCCATTTTATTCCTCCCTAGCAAAAGAATTGGCTAAAAAAGCTGGACCCTGTGAAAACTGGGAACCAAGGCTACGGAGAGGAGATCCTAGGGATTTGGAAAAGTGTTTACGAGAAGTTGGGATTCAGTCAGGGGCATCACTATCTCGGCAAAGCTGGATAGTGTTATCAGCCTACCGGCTAGTATACGAAAGATTGAGATTAAGTGAAAGACATGGGGGCACTCCTACCCCACAGGAAGAAGGGAAATCTCAGATAGCAGAAGACCAAACTGACTCAAATGAGAACTTTTCTATTAATGTGGCTAAGAGCAACAGGAGAACAAAAAAGCCCAGAGTGCATTTCAACCCAGCCCAGAAAGAGCCTGACTGCCTGCTTCGTCCTAGCCATGGTGGCAGAGGAAGTGAGTGGGGAGAGAATGAGACAATGTTAGGGGCTGAGGCACAAAACACTACTGGGGTTCAGGATGTGCCTCACACAGAGAATAGGAGATGGTTAAATGATCAGACAAGGGCTCGACCCATACAAAGGAGGAAGACAGAAACCCGAGGTGAAGATTCAGTTACAAGGGAAATTCAGGAAGATTTCTCACCGCAAGAGGTCACAGATATTTTGAGTAGATTCAGCCAAAGAATAGGAGAACCATTGATATCTTGGATGGTAAGACTCAGTGATCAAGGGGCCAGTGGAATATCAGTAGATGGGACAGACTGCATGAGATTCATAGGTATCAGCCATGATCCTCTAGTTCAACAAGCTTTTAGGGAACATCATCAGCAAGGAGATGGTGATAGCGGGACTACTCTGTTGGCATTAGCCGCTGTGGGATGCAATAAGAGATATGCTACTGATTCTATGTGGCCCACTGAGCACAGACCCTGGTATTCACTTAGAGATTGTATCATGAGACTAAAGGAGGAGGTAATGAAGACTGCCATTATGACAGGAACTGCAGACAAATATTACAATGATTCAATGGAACTGCCTCATAGGAATTTAATAATTAGGACAGCTCCCCCTGCTTATAAACAACTAATTTTGAATTTATTACTTGGAGAAGTAGGGAGCCGTCTTACAACAGTGATAAATAAGATTTTACAGTTATATGACTTAGGTGACTGGGGAAGGGATAGATCTCCTCAAGAGAGAAGGGTGAATAACCAGCAAACTTGGCGCCAAAGGAGAGTAACAAGGAAAGAAATGTTTACTGCTTTATTGAGAGCAGGAGTAGGTTTTGAAATGATAGATGGAATTCCAACCAATGAATTATATAGAATGTACAGAGATAAAGGCCTTGATAACAGGAGAGATAGGGAAATCAGAACTGCTCCTGCAAATGCTACAGATGTTGAACCTTCATACCCAAGTGAATCACATGAAAGGGAATACTAGGGAACAGGCCAGGCCCCAGCCCAAATTAAGGAAATACACAGGCTGGATTGTAGACCTCACATTAACTTGACCATATATTGGAAAAATGGGTCAAGTACGGTAACTGAGGCGTTAATAGATACTGGGGCCGAGGCCACCCTTATTTATGGAAATCCAGACAAGTTCAGCCATGGAACTCCTATTACCATCACAGGACTAGGAGGGACTGAAATATCAGCCAGACAAGTTAAATTGATGATGAAAATTGGACAGTTGCCCAAGAAAGAATATAGTGTGGTTATTGTGCCTATTCCTGAATACATCATTGGAATAGACATTTTGAAGGGTATGACCTTAAATTTACCTGAAGGGAAATACCAATTTGCTGTGAGGAAAATAGGCATTAATGCAGTCTTAGTGGGGAAAATCAAGATGGATCCAATCACTTTGCCCGAACCTTCTGAAGTAATTACTTTGAGGCAATATCGTGTGCCAGGTGGGCAAGATGAAATTGCCAACACTATAAGAGAATGTGTTGAGGCAGGAGTGTTAGTCCCTACAACTACTCAATGGAACAACCCTGTCTGGCCAGTCCGAAAGTCAGATGGAACATGGAGGATGACAGTAGATTATAGACAGCTGAACAAAGTGACTCCTCCCTTGTATGCTGCTGTCCCAGACACGGTTACTTTAATAGAGAGAATACAAAAACATGAAGGGACTTGGTATGCAGTTATTGATTTGGCCAATGCCTTCTTTACGATCCCAATAGACCCCAAGCAATGGAATCAGTTTGCTTTTACTTGGCAAGGCCGACAGTATACATTTACACGCCTGCCGCAAGGATATATTCATAGCCCAACTATTTGCCACAGGATTGTAGCTGAACATTTGGATGAATTAAAGTTACCTGGTGTACAGCTTACACATTACATAGATGACATCATGATACAGGGAAAGAATATAAAGGAGGTGGAGGAGAGTTTAGCATTATTAATTGACCATATGAAAAGCAAAGGATGGGAAATCAACCCCGCAAAGGTTCAAGGGCCAGCTCAAACTGTAAAATTCTTGGGGATACAGTGGAATAGAGGACTGCGAGAAATTCTCCCACAAGCTCGACAAAAAATCCAGGATTTTCCCACCCCTACCAATAAGAAAGAGGCCCAAAAGTTCATAGGGCTGTTTGGTTATTGGAGACACCACATCCCACATTTGGGACAGATTTTAAAACCCTTGTATAAAGTCACCAGAAAGAAATATGAATTTGACTGGGGACTTGAACAAAGTAGAGCTTTTGAGGAAGCAAAGGCTGCTATTCAATTAGCTCTAGACTTATGGCCTATGCAAAATGGGCCAGTGGAGTTACAAGTGACTGTACAAGATGACTATGCAAATTGGAGTCTGTGGCAAAAACAACAAAGCCGAAGTGTACCTTTAGGCTTTTGGTCAAGGAAACTGCCCTCATCTGGAGTGCAATATACACCTTTTGAGAAGCAGCTGTTAGCTGCATATTGGGCTTTAGTAGAAACTGAGCAACTAACTCTGGGTCATGAAGTGGTATTAAGGCCTGGAATTCCAATTATGACTTGGGTAATGAGTACCCCAGCTTCTCACAGAATTGGACATGCACAAGAGGCAAGCATAATCAAATGGAAGTGGTATATTCAGAATAGGTCCAGAGCAGGCAAAAATGGAGTTTCTGCTCTACATGAATCTGTGGCGAACATTGATACTGAGAGCAATGAAAAGCCCCTTGAATCTAAGCAACAGATGGTACCATCCTTAGTGAAATGGAATAATGGATATGACGGACTAAATGAAGAACAGAAGAAACATGCTTGGTTTACTGATGGGACAGCAAAATATTTAGGACAGAAGAGACATTGGAAAGCAGTAGCCTATAACCCCTGTACAAGGAGAACTCTGGAAAGTTCTGGGATAGGTGGAAGTAGCCAATATGCTGAACTGATGGCAGTGCATCAGGCCATCAGAGCAGAGAAAGGAGGACAATGTCATATATTTACTGACTCGTGGGCGGTAGCTAATGGATTAGCTACGTGGATGCCTATATGGAGGAATCAGAATTGGGAGATTCATGGCAAACAAGTTTGGGGTAAAGAGTTATGGGAAAATATATGGGACATGTCTTTGGTTACAGATCTGTCAGTTTTTCATGTTGATGCTCATGCAACCCTGACCACACCAGAACGTGAGTACAATGCACATGCGGATCGACTAGCAAAGATTGCTACTGAATGTATTGTCCCTACTCCGACTCCAACTGATGACCCAGCCTTAGCAAGATGGGTCCACCAGACTGCTGGCCATTTAGGGGTCCAGGCCACCCATCGATGGGCACAGGATCGAGGTATCAGTATTTCTCATGCGTTGTTAAAACAAATAACAGAGGAGTGTTGTATATGCCAATTAGAAAAAGAACGAACTCTTCCTAGGATAGTTACTGGAGAAATAGCAAGGGGAAAAGTTCCAGCCCAAATTTGGCAGATAGATTATATTGGCCCACTACCCCAGGATAAAGGATGTAAATATGTATGTACGTGTGTTGACACCTATTCCGGTGTACTAGTGGCTTGTCCTTATAAAGACGCAACTCAGAAAAACACCTGTAAAACTTTAGATATTGTAAGTTTATATTATGGAACCCCAATGCAGATTCAAAGTGACAATGGGTCACATTTCAAGGGCAAAGAAGTGAAAAGATATTGTGTGTTGAATAATATAGAATGGATATATCATATTCCATATTACCCACAAGCATCTGGGCTAATTGAAAGAATGAATGGATTGTTGAAAGAACAGCTGAGAAAATTAAGCTCAAATAATTCATATCGACATTGGAAGGATAATTTGTCTATTGCCTTACGTAATTTGAATAATAGACCCTTAGGGGGGAGTACACCTCTAGCCAGAATGATGACCCCAAATCTGCAGATCAGAGAACAGCAAACATGTGAGATCCAAAACATTGAATTTTGGACTGTGAGGGAAGATGTCCCACTACCAAGTCCAGGAACACCTGGTTCAGCAGGATATGATTTACATTGCATAGAGAATTTTAGGTTAAATAGGAAAGAGATAAGAAAAACCCCTACTGGAGTATGTATGAGAATCCCCAAGAATCATCTTGGATGGATATTACCTAAACCAGGATTAGCGGCTCAAGGAATATATGTATTGGCTGGAGTGATAGATTCTAATTATCAAAAAGAAATTGTTGTGACACTCCAGAATATGGGTAAAAAACCTGTACAATTTTGTAGAAATGATAGGATGGTTCAAGTCATTATTATCCCCTGTGAAAAAATACCCTTTGTGAAAACTAACCCTCCTCCCAAAATAACTACTAGAGGGGCAAAAGGGTCTTGCTCCATTGATAGAATAAAGTCAGGAGCTAAGGTATGGGTAAAACGGAAGCCAGATGATATTCCAAAGGCTGCAGAAGTTATAGCCCATGGGAAGGACAACACTGTAACAGTTGTTTATTCAGGGGAAAATAATTACCAAATCGTACCCCTGAACCATATATTTTACCGTGAATAGGTTATAATAATAGATTCACAGACTATTCTTTTTGTCCTTTGTTTTGGCTAACCTTGTTGCTAGTTTTGTTTCCTTCAGGCTTAAGCACCCTGCACTTTCCGGTGACTGCCTAAGCATGTAGTATTCTTGGAATTCCTGCCAGCTCGTTAAAGAAATGACCTCTGGAATGGGACTTTTTGGGGGCAGGGCCATCTCTACATCCAATTTCAGCATGAAGAAGCTATGGAAAATGAGACCTTCACCCCTCACCCCAAGATTTTGAGCCCCAATCGTTCAAGGGGGGTGGAAATGATGATAGTGTTCTGTTTACTTATTTTGTGTTATCCTTGCTGTGTTGTTTTATTGTTATGATATTATTGATCCTATGTAATGGATACAAGGATTTAGGGGTGGACATTTGAATTATTAATAATTATTTTGGGGATGATTGATTGAAGAGATTATTTTGCTGGGATCTAGGGGTGGATCGCATTTGAATCGTTAACCAATGTTTGGGAATGTCACTGAATGATATGTTTTGCTTTATTGTGAATGATATGTTTTAGTTTCCTTTGTAATTGGATCACAATGTATGTTCTAGGATACATGGCTGATTAGATTATGTATCCTATAACAAGGGGTGGAGTGTAGCCATAATGGCTTTTGTTTTCTTTGAATGGCTCAGCTTGCCTCATTGAGCCTCTGGACACTGTGGCTTGCTCTTCCGGGGCAGGAGGCCCGGGGAGCATGCCGGGAAGCAGACAGCTTCCTGTGTGAGGAGTCATGGGGCTGGCTGAGGGGAGGTGTTAATGTCTATGCTAGGGGGAGGGGCCAACTCAGGAACCAATCGGCCCTGGTCATTTGGGCGGAGCTTGATGATGTCAAAAACCCTATAAGAGGGGAGAGGACAGCTTGAAGATTCTTCCTCTCTTTCCTTTTCCGGTTGGAGCCAGCGACAGTTACAACGACAGTTACAGAGGCAGTTACGACAGTTACGTCAGTTACAGCCACAGCGACAGACACAGCTGAAGCAGGAGCTGCCAGTAGCAGAGCTAACCTACGGGAGAAAGCTGAACAAAGACTTCAGGCCATTACAGCGACAGTTACAGCGACAGTTGGAGCCAGAGGCAGTTACAGAGGCAGTTACGACAGTTACGTCAGTTTCAGCCACAGACACAGCTGAGGCAGGAGCTGCCAGCAGCAGAGCTGATCTACGGGAGGAAGCTGAACAAAGACTTCAGTCCAGTGGGTAATCTTATTACCATCGAGGGGGAAGCATGATTTTGCTTTACGCAATCATGCTTCTCTGTAGCCTCCTGGTTACTCTTGCAAGGTGTACTTATTGGGCCTGGAAGATTTTGATCAACATATCAAAATGGGGCTTCTGGTTCATGGGTTGGTTACTGTGGAGCCTAAATAAATGTTTTGATTCTTCTGCCTTCTACTTTGAGAGTTTCTTATATCCGGCGGTTCCGAACCTTTCAGACATGTTTATGATCCTCTTTGAGATTATAAACTCTGCCCTCCTGATACACTGGACCACACTGAGATTATCATCTTAGTAACATCAGCACTTTTGCTGATGTCCCACCCTCCATTACACTATTCCCTTGTGGGCCCTAATGGCAGTGAGTACCAGATTAAAATAAGAGATCAGTCTGTCAATGGATTCCTTTTCTACCTCAAGACTTCTAACCCAGGGAGAATTGGACTGCCCAAAGAGTACAGCAATCCTGAAGCACCCAGGCATAAAAGTATTCAATAAAGATGGATCAATTCAAAAGGACCAAAGGAGGCTGCAGAGAAAAACAGATCGATAGCCTTATCACTCCTGGTCTCTGGGACCTCCCTGTATTTGCTACACACTAATAAAGCACAAGTTTTCCTTGTAAATTGCTAGGCTGCTGAAGAACAGTCCTAAGCTGATGAGCCAATAGCTGCATATGGTCAGAATTACTTTCTCCTCCTTGTCCCTAACAAAGAGACTCATTCTAGATGCTGCCTCTACTACTTTGTCCCTGCTACCAGATTTTGCCAATGACTATGCAATGAAAACAAACTAAAAAGCATCCTTCCTTCTTTATCACAGAGGCCTTAGTATTTTCTTCCAGCAACTGAACTTGGCTTAAAACCAAAGATCTCACTCTCCTCTCCTTATTTTTTATCTTCTTCATTTAATTCTCTCTTAAGCCTGCTACTGTACCTGTCAGGCCAGGTTGTCAGCCTCAAGTCCCTCTAGTATGAATTAAAAGAAGGAGGTTTCAATGGTGCAATTGGAGGCATCTGCTGTTTTTGGGATGGGCTTTCATGACAGAAGACAAGATCTGGGAGTGGGCAACATGATGTTTGGAAAAGTAATTATTTTTTTTTTCTGAATAGATTGGTAAGAGACTAAGATCACTGTAGGTTCTTGGACTACAGAATGCTAGAACTGGAAGGTAACTTGGAGACAATTTAGTCCAACCCCCTCATATCACAGACAAGAGAACAGAGGTTCAGAGAGGTCCTGGTTCATTATTCTTGGATTATATTTTAAAAATATTTATGGCAAGAGTTTCTTCTTTTTTTTTCCTTTAGATTGGACTAATGTATTAGGACTGGCTCAAGGAAAGCTTGTCAAATCTTCTAAACTTGCATTTGACGGCACCAGTCTCACTTTTCTCCATCTGGTTGAATACTATAAAGAACCATAAAAGCCCAGACTGTCAGAAATGGAAGGAACTTTAAGGACTATGTAGTCCAAACCCGAATTTTAATATGAAAATACTAAGGTCTGAAGAGGTCAAGAGAAGGTCACCAAGATTGCACAGTAGTAAGTAAAAGAACTATAAGCCATTTTCCTAAAAGAGACTCAAGAAAGGATGTAAAACTCATTCTTGCTATTGTGTAAATAGCAGAGAACACAATGTCAAATATGCCTTCTCCTATGGAATTTTAACAGGGATCAAAGGCAGGAGTTGTGAACATTTTTTCGTATCATGGACCTTTTTGGCAGTCTGGTGAAGCCTATAGATCCTATCTCAGAATAATGTTTTTAAATGTACTGGAAAAATTCCAAAACAACAAAAACAAAAAACCAAAAACCAAGTGCCCAGGTCTCAGGTAAAGAACCCTTGATCTAAAGGAATGAAGCTCATATGAAGGAATTTCAGGGATAAGCAGATATTCAGGGGGGATTTGGGAGGGAGAGGTAGAGAATAGAGACTTTCAAAGGGCCCTAAAATCATTCTCTCCAATCGTCTGCCTTTCATTCCCCTTTATTCTCTTCCCCTTGCCCTCTCCTCTCCCCTTTCTTCCTCTCCTGTCTCTCCACCTCCCTCCTCCTCTTCCTCCCTCTCTTTCCCTCTCCCTGTCTCTTTACTTTTTTCCCATTAGGTTTTGTTTCCCCAAAAGTCTGTTTTACGAGTATATCATATCATGAGCTTCTTTAGATTCAGTCTCACATCTCTTCTCCATGGTCTCCTCTCCTCCATCCCAGTTTCTCAGGAGAGGGTCAACAGCTAATATACACTGTAGGATAGGGATTTAATTAGCCATAGAGTTGCTTTGCAGAGGGTGAGGGAAAACACTGAAAGTGATTGCATGAATCTGTTACTGATTAGATGAGTAATGCAATACCAATAATATAAAAGTAAGAAAAATACAATTTTGGAATATTCAAGTTAGAAGGCATCTTAGAATATAGAAAATTAGAACACAGAATGTTTGATGGAGGAGATACTTTAGACATCACCTAATTTGAATCACCTAGGTTTATAGATGAGAAAGGCAAAGTGACTTGCCTAAAGTAAGTCAGTCAGTCAGTCTCTCTCTGTCTCTCTCTGTCTCCATATATATGGAGAGAGAGATATACTTAGATATAGACATATAGATGGATAGATAGATAGATATAAACTATATAAATATAGATGTATAGCACATAAGAGCTTAGTGGCAAAACTGGAGTTCAAATCCAGGTCTTCTGACTCCCTATTCAAGGCTCTTTTGACTATAATATAACAAAAAGAGATGCTTTTCCAGGGTCCCCAAACCCAGTATGACCTTGATTTCAGGAACACCACAGAAAGAAATCCATCTCCCTACCTAGAAATTGAACAGTGCTGTGGAAAGAATTCTAGATTGAAGTCAACAAACTTGGGTTTGAATCCTGGCTCTGCCACTTATGACTTATGTGACCTTAGACAAGTCACAAGGCCCTCTCTGGGTCTCAATTTACATAACTAGAAAGTAAGGGTATTAGACTGAATGGCTTCTAATTCTAAATCTACTGTATGATCTGATCTAAGACATGGATTAATTTTGACTCAGTTATTCAACTGTTGTATGATCTTGGGCAAATCACTTCCAGAGTGGTTCTCGGCATCCCAATCTGCAAATGCAGGGGCTGGCCTAGATGATCTTTCTATCTTCCGTGTTCTTTTTATATTATAAAGGCCTTCCAGCTCTTATTCAACAACTCAACAAACATTTTCTAAGTGATTATTATAAGGCAATGTGCTAAATATGAGGAATACAATGAAAATGGAACAATTTCTGTCCTGGGGGCACATAAAATATGTGCTCAGGTCTGTATAATTCAAGGTAGAAAGATAGGGGTAAAGGAGAAACAAAAATCCCCTAGGAATATTTATGTTCCGTATTTTCTTACATTCTATGTATTATGTACTAAGGTCTCCTCTCAGCTCTAATGTACTTTACTCTAAATGGACTTTATACGACTATAACTTAAAAAAAAAGAAAAGAAAAATAGATGTCACTATATATTCAGTAGCAAAGAACAATAGAGAAAAATGACAGATGGACTCAAATATAGTGTGTGATCAGGTAACTGAAGAGTCTGGGTACACAACTCATTCTGAGATTCTGAAAGCAGCAGGTGCCTTGTTTTAATGAGGAGGTGTGGAAAAGCAGAGAGAGGCCCTATCACTGGACAGGCTTAGGACAGTGTAATTGTCATATGACATCTGCCTGGGTCAGGCCAATTTGAGATGTTAGAGTTCACTGATCAATAAGAATGTATTAAATGTCCGTTAGGTCATCACTTCTTAGGGATGTTGTGGAGGATTCCTTTTCAGCTACAGTTTGGACTAAATGCCCTTGGAAGTCTCCTTCAATTTGGATTCTATTAATCGCTTTCGCCTAAGTACATGAGCAGAGGGTTCAGGAATGGCTTTAGAGAAGAGGGGGCACCAAAGGGACCTCAAGTCATACTTGTGTTACTCTACCTCTCAGGAGTGATATTAAGAAAATATTTTGTTATCTGCAAACCTTTATTAAAAAATGAGGAGTTATGACTATCACAAGGCCAGCTCCCTGCTTTCAGGCTGGACTGAACCAAAACCAGGTTTCCGAACAGCAAGGTCTTTCTGACATATCAAGGAAGCCAAGTTGCTTTATTTTTCTGGTTTCCTTATCTGTAAAATAGAGTCAAGGGGGTTTCCTGAGGGAATCTCCACGGTCTTGCCCAGCTCACTGCTTTGGATAGTGAAGTTCCAGCCTGCAGAGACTGGGTGAAACATAACAATAGCAAAGAATATATTTTATCTTCCCAATGATTTACCTTTTGACATGTGAAACCAAACCTTCACTCTCAACCCACTCAATCATATGCATGCTTAACAATTATTGAAGTACATAATTAGTTCAGAAACCCCCATGCCTCTTATTGCTTTGCAAGCAGCAGAGTGCTGGTGGAGATATTTTTAAAAGGCCTGTATGTGTAATTACCCTCAAGTCTAGAACTACTCCTGAGGAGCTATTTGGATCTCTTGGGTAAATAATTTACTTTTACAACTTTCCATTAAAGATTAAAGGGAATTAAATTAAAATTAAGATGCATTAGAGTTGGAAAGGAAACCGGAAATAGAGCTGAGAATTGCACTACTTATGACAAGCTACTGGTTCACTCTTGCAAAGATACTAGTTTGGTGATAATTCCCAGATCTGACAATAATTTTTCCATAGTGTTAGCAGCCCTCTTTCCTCTGGCCATTACCAAATAGCTTGAGATATGAACTTCCTTCCATGAGGGAGATGTAAAGGTCAAGGATGACTCAGGCTGTGAAACTATGGGACCAGAAGGATGGCAGTGCCCTCAAGACACATAGTTTAGAGGATGGGAAAGTTTTTTGGAGGAAGGTAATGAGTTCTGTTTTAGACATGCTGAATTTGAGATCCTGATGAGATATTTAGATTAAGATGTCCAGCAGGGGTTTAGTAAGAGGCAACTTGAGTCTGGGAGAGGGATAAGTCTTGGAAATATAAATTTTAGAGTCATCTGTAGAAAAAATAATTTAATCTATAGGAGCTGGTAAAATCATCAGAAGAGATGAGAAATGAGAGAGAGAGAGAGAGAGAGAGAAGAAGAAGAAGAAGGAGGAGGAGGAGGAGGAGGAGGAGGAGGAGGAGGAGGAGGAGGAGGGGAAGGGGGAAGAGGAGGAAGAGGAGGAGGAGGAGGAAGAGGAGGAAGTGGGGGAAAGAAGGGCGGGAAAGAAGGGCGAGAAAGAATCTTGGGGAATGCTACCTTTTGTGGATGGGAGTTGCATGATGACCCAGAAAAATAATAGTCAGACCAGTAGCAGGAGAATCAGGAGAGAGAGTGCCTTGGATGCTAAGGAAGAAAGGAGTACACAAGAAGAGGTGGTGGACAATAGCACTGAAAATAGCAGAAAGGTAAAATGAGGACTTAAACAGGCCCATCAGATTTAGCAGTTGAGAAAACAGTTTTAGTAGAATGATGGGATCAGCAGATACACTATAAGGGGGCAAATAAAATAGAAGGAGGTGAGAAATGGAGACAAGGAGAAGAAGAGGAGAGTGGTGAGCCCAGAGCAGCAATGACAGACTAGATGGGGAAATGGTAGAGAGATATGAGGTCACGGTGAGGACATAAAGTTGAAAGAATGATGGAAAGGGAGAGGCAGAGGACAGAGTATTATTACCAGAGAATATGATTGCACCCAATATTATGTAGGAAGCACAGAGCCTGTCATATAGTAGGCAGTTAATAGTTATTTGCTGACTGATCCAGTGGGTGGCCGAGATAGTGTGAAAGTTGAAGCTGATGGACTGGGAGGCAGGGGTACTAAAAAGTTGTCAATGGGCATAATGAAGTTTGAGAGCAGGAGAGGAAGATGGTAAACTAGAAACTGGACTCCTTATGAAAGGAGGAATAGGAGGACCTACCTTCATATTCTAATTGTGCTAATTACTCCTTTGTGTGACTTTGGACAAGTTACCTTAATTCTCTGGATATCAGTTTCTTCATCTAAAAAAGAAGGGGAGGGGCAGCTAGGTGGTGCAATGAGTAGAGCACTAGGCTTTGAATCAGGAGGACCTGAGTTCAAATCCAGCCTCAGACACTGGATACACTTACTAGCTATGGGACCTTGGGCAAGTCACTTAACCCCCAATTGCCCTGTCTTCCCTCCTAAAAAAAGGGGGGGGGAATGGAACTAGATGACTTCTAAGATTCCTTTCAAATCTAATTCCTATGGTTCTGTGACCAGGTGTCCTGTAGATGATTGTGCCAAGAATATTAACTGAGTGATAAAGATAAGAAGTGTCAAACTTGCAGGCAGGAGTGAGTGCTGCCCAAACTAGATTAAAATGCAATTGGGAAATGTTTAACAAAATAAATCAAAATACAACATAGATAATGTTAATTTGTAGTTTTCTAAATCAATATGTGGCCATTTCTATTTGAATTTTACACCACTGATATAGACTAAGACAATAAATGTCAATGGAAGAGAAGCTACTGGAATTATGGTCACAAGATGGTCTAGTTGTGACAAGGAGGATCAGGGAGAATACCTAATTGTCCTCCTTATCTCAAGGACACGAGGAGAGTTTTAGACTTAGAGATGATGGCCAAAGAACAGGGTCTCCTAGAGACAGCTAGGTTTCCTTGAGTTCTACATGGAAAGAATGTGTGATTAAAAAACCACTAGGATTAAGGGGAATTCATTAATAATATAGTGGAGATTTCAGAGGTCACAAGAGAAAGTCAGGGCAGAGAAGGAAATGGATTGTGGATCAGATAGAGAGATAATATATGTAAAGAGCTTTGTAAATCTTCAAGAGTTATATAAATGTTAGCTGTTAATATGGAGAGAAGTAGCAGAGGAGAAAGATTTTTGTCTCAGCTGACAGTGATTTTGAATTGCAGGGATCAGAGGAGCAAGAGGTGAGACCCAGAATGGAGGAAGATCAAGAGTACCAATGCCTAGGGTCCAAAGATGACTGAGCAGAACTAGCAAAATAAAACTGGTTTCTTTCTCAAGAGAAGTCATCCACACATAAAATATTCTTCTGATCACCATTATTAAGGACTCCAGTAAAATACCTCAGGGGGACCCAGCAAAAGGAAAATCCAATATACGTGATGGCCAGCTGGATTATTCAATGAGTGAATAGTTCTAAAAGTGTGGCAGAATTTCAAATGATTCTTCTATCCACAAGCCATGCTCTCTCTTTCTCCATCAAATCTCTCACTTTCCATTTCCCTATCGATTTGTTGTTTAGTCATCTCAGTCCTGTTTAACTCTTTGTGACCCCATTTGGTGTTTTCTTGGCAAAGATCCTGGAGTGGTTTGCAATTTCCTTTTTCCAGCTCATTTTACAGATAAGGAACTGAGGCAAACAGGGTTAAGTGACTTGCCTACGGTCACACAGCTAGTAGGTGTCTGATGCCAAATATGAACTTGGGAAGATGAAACTTCCTGACTCCAGCCTTAGTAGTCTATTCACTGTACCACCTAGCTGTCCCTCCCTATTGATAGGATCTAAAAAAAAAGTGAAAGCTGGCTTGCTGAAATGCTCCCATACTATAGCTAGCTAGGTGGCAAAGTGGGTAGAACCCTGGGTTTGGAGTCAGGAAGACCTGAGTTCAAATCCAGCCTCAGATACTTACTAGCTGTGTGACCATGGGCAAATCATGTAACCTCTGTTTGCCTCAGTTTCCTCAGTTGCAAATGGGGAATAATAACAGCACCTACCTCTCAGGGTTGTTGTGAGGATCAGATGAAATGATATTTATAAAATACTTAGCGCAGTCCCTGCTGGCACACAGTAGGCACTATATAAATGCTAGTTATCATATCACCCTAGGGTCATATATTTGACACCTACATTGTGTCAGTTCACATAGCAGAAATTCTAAGAAGGCTTGAGGTGACTTCCCCAGTGCTGATGGTTTGGTTATTGACTGAGAAATATTCAAAGTATTTAGAAAAGGAAGAGACTTTAGATGAACTAGCCAAGCTTCTTCATTTGCAAAAGAGGCCACTGAGGTTTAGGGAAGGGCCCTGATTTGGCTGTGGTCACACAGATAAGATTAGGGAATTTAGATTGGGGAGAGATATCCAGTTTTCTTTCATTTTACAGATGAGGAAAGTGAAGACTGGAAAGAAGAAATGAATTGTCTAGGTCCACATAGGCACTAGATAGAAAACACTGAATTTGAACCCAGATTGATTCTCTGATTCCAAAAACAATGGGAAACTATAATAATAATTATGATGATAGCTCACATTTATATGTATTTGCAGCCAGAAATCATTTTATATCCACTAATTTCAGTTTGATTCAACAAGCGCTTCTGAAGCATGTCTTCTGTGCCAGGCACTGTGCTAGGTGCTGCACATACAAATAGTGAAAATGAACCTGTCCCTGGCCTAAAGGAGTTGTCCTTCCAGTTTAGCTAGTGGGAAGTAAAATGTGGACAGACATGAAAATATAAAATATTATAAAATAAAGACAAAATGAGGTGGAGGCTAACAATTGGGTGAATCAGGAAAAATGTCTTGAAGGAAGTGGCACTTGGACTGAGCTTTGAAGAGATCCAGGGATTCTAAGAGATGGAGGTGAGAAGGGAGTACATTCCAGGTGTGGGGAACAGATAGAACAACGGCATGGATGTCAGATAGGAAGTAGCAGCAGCCCAAGTGGGTTAGAATGAAAGGCAATAATGTGGGATCATTGTGGAAAGACAGAATGCAACCAGATAGATGCCAACCAGAAGAGCCTGGATTTCACCTTAGGAGCCATGGGGAATGACTAAGGCATCTGGAGCAGGACAGTGATTATGGTTAGACTTGTGCTTTAAGAAGATCAATGTGCCAGTTATGTGAAGAATGAGGTTGAGAGAGGAAGTGGATACAGGGAGACAGATTAAGAAGCTATTGCAATAGTCTAGAAAAGAGGTGAGGAGGAGCTGAACGAGGTGCTTGTCATGCGAATGAAGAGATGCTGATGGATGTGAAAGATGTTGTAGAGGTAGGACTGACATGACTTGACAAATGACTGGATATGGGGGTGGGGCAGGAAGTAAGAGTAAAGGACCAAAGATGACTCCAGGGTTACAAATATGGATGGTGAAAAGAAGGATGGTGTTTTGATAAAAAGAGAGAAAGTAGGAGGAGGGGGTGGTTTAATGGGAAATAGAATGAACAATCTTCAAAAAACCTCTCTGAGGTTGTGAGGGTAGAAGCCATTATTCCTATTTGAAAGGGAAGGAAATTGATGCTCAGAGAAAGTGATTTACCCAGGGCCACACAACTGCTAAGTGGCACAGCTGGAAATCAAACCCAGGTCTTCTCATTCTAGTGTTCTTTCCATTTTATCTCACAGGAAAGAACACAGATGGGTATCTAAGAATGGGATGTCAGGGGCACCAAAAAGTGCTGAATGATCGTTCTCTAGTGCCCAGAATTCCACTGTTACTTATTCTTAAAGTGATTATTACTAATTTCAGGGCTAGAAAGGACCTCAGAGGTTATTTATTCTAACCTCCCACATACTACAGAAACTGTTCCGTAGCACCCCTAACAACAAGAATAACAACAAGAATAACTATCATTTACATAGTGCTTACCATGTGCCAGACACTGTGCTGTGTTTTATAAACATTTCATCACATCATTGCTACAACCCTGAGAGGTAGGTGCTATTATTATCCCTATTTTACAGATGAAGAAACTGAGGCAAACAGGGTTAAGTGACTAGCCCAGGGTCACACAGCTAGTAAGTGTCTGAGGCTGAATTTTGAACTCAGATCTTCCTGACCCCAGGCCTGGTGCTCTATCCACTGCACTGCTTAGACTTCACTGTGTCTCACTATTTCATGGCCTACGCCTACCATTATTAGACAGCTCAGACTATTAGAAAAATCTTTATGATGAGCCAAAATATATTTGTCCCTACATTCACTTGTTGAAGTTTTGTCCTAGGGAGCTACAGAGGAAAAGGTAGGTCCTCCTTTTAGATGACAGTCATGTGATATTTGGAGATAGATCTTTTCATGGCACAGTGGAAGGAATGCTTCTGATTTAAGAATCGGAAGATGGGGGTCCAATCCTACTCTGTCAACTACAAGTTGTATGGCTTCTCCTTGTGCTTCACTTTGCTCCTCTGTGAAATGGACCATAAAAGAGGGCAGTGAGATAAGGACTTGTGTCAGAAATCCCATGAGAAAACTAGGAGATCCCACTTAATACTAGAAGATTTCTCTTTGGAATGCTTGTGCCTTCCCTTTAGGTGGTTCAAATACTCAGGACATTCCCTTGCTTTCTAACACGCTGGCAGCATAATGTAGTGGAAGAGACACTGGCCTGGGAGTCAGGAGACCTGACTAGGTTCTAATCCCAACTCCTTCAATAATGTCACTGGGTCTTAGTTTATCTATTTACAAAATGAGTGGACTGGATGAAATGATCTCTAAGGTTTTTTCCATTTCTCACATTCAATGTTATAGCATCCCGTTCAGCTCCAAGTACTATGATGTTATGATTCTACATCCACTTTTGCAAATAGTTGGCTTAATTGAAGCCCTGGAGATAATTCATCTCCTTTTATCTATTCCCTGCCAGGCAGAGCTCCAACTTCCAAATGAACCTCCCTAAGGTTGCTGGCAGTCTTGCTAATGCAAGTCATCCTTTTCTCCTTGTTGGTCCTGATCCACCTCCTCCTCCTGAGTCACCAAGGTCCTCAGGGTAGGGGGACATGGAGAGCACTTTAAAAAAA
Organism: Trichosurus vulpecula; assembly: GCF_011100635.1. Taxonomy (NCBI): domain Eukaryota; kingdom Metazoa; phylum Chordata; class Mammalia; order Diprotodontia; family Phalangeridae; genus Trichosurus; species Trichosurus vulpecula. The sequence continues at coordinate 92,576,144 of NC_050573.1, read as the reverse complement.
TCTGTTGTGCTAAGAGATGGGGGGAAGGGTTGTAGGAAGGACATAATACGTAGTGATTTGGACAGAATGAAGGGTGAGTTTCCTTATGGGATAAACTGAAGTGGGGAGAGAAAAGTTTCTGATAATGTATGCCATTCAGTCCTTTTAACTTTTCAAAGCACTTTTTCATCTACTAGGTCATTTCAGTCTCATGATTTGGCAGAGTGCATACCATACCCTTTGTACATAAGAGGAAAGTGAAGCCCAGAGGGAGAGGTGTGTGGTGTAGTAGAAAGCTCACTAGGCTTAGAATTTGAAGACTTGGGTTTGGGATAGTAAGATCTGGATTCAAGTCCTACCTCTGCTCCTTACTAGCCACCTGAGCTTGGGCTACTTCATTTCTCTGGTCCTCTGTTTCTTCTCTGTAACATGGGAAGGGGACACTAAATGATCTGAGGTCATAGAGTACACTAGATCCAAGTCTAAGACTAGAATTCAGGTTCCTAGCCCATTATTTCAGTATGTTGTACACATTTCAGTCAACCAGTAAGCATTTTTTAAATGTATCCACCCCATGCCAGGTACTGCATTAGGTGACAAGAACATAAGTACAAAGTAGAGACAGTTCCTGCCTTCAATGATCTTACCTTCTACAGGAGAAATATAATGTTCACAGACAAATACATATAGGCTATTTACAAAACAAATCCACAGTGATTTGAGGCTGGAGAGAACCAGGAAAAGTCACTTGAAGAAAGTGGCACTTGACCTGAGCCCTGAAGGGAGCCAAGACATGGAAGTTCCAAAAAGTGCAGGTAAAGAAGCAGAGCATTCCAGGAATGGGGGATATAGCCTGTACAGAGGCTGTGTTTGTAAACCTGTGTTCTGAAAAATATAAGCAAGATTATGAAGATCATAAGTAGTATATGCAAATTATGAATCACCTGGCTAAAAATGAGGATCTATGGCGCCTTTTCTACAGAGTATAGAGCAAGTATATCCATGAGTACCTTTGGGAATACTATCTGAACAATTCAGAGGCCTGGTTCAGTCGTATGTTCCAGATGGCTAAAGATTGTTGGAAGCTTCATCTTCAGAATAAAGGGTAGCACTTTACCTGTAGGGCTGTGACGTGAAAGAAAGATTAGGTTTGTCCTCCTTGGCCCAGAAGGCAGAACAAGGAGCAAAGTGGAGAAGTTGTGGAGAGACAGATTTTGGCTCATTTAATGAAAAACTCCCCAATCACTTGAGAGTAATGATGTAGAAGGAATTTTTGCATAGGGCAAAGCATGAGACTAGATGCTTTTTGTAGTCCATTTTTAACTCTAATATTCTGTGATTCTAAGAGTCTACAGGTTTAAGACCGTAAATCTAAGTCTAGGATTTTATAATTTTAAGGTTCTTAGATTCTAAATGCCTGATAGTCTACAATTGTAAGACTCTTTGATTTTAAGTTTCTATGCTATTAAAGACATCTGAGTTTAAGGTTCTATGCTACCAAGGTCCTAATAATTTACGTTCTAAAATTCTTTGAGTCTAAGATGCTAAGAGTAAAGAATTCTACTTGGTGAAATTTTAAGTTTCATAACATAGTGATAAAATTATGCATGTTAAACTGATAAATTTGAAAAGCCATTTGCATAAGATCCAATAATGCCCTTCAATGACCTGCCACCCTGAATTATTCAATGGGGTAGGTAAGTAAATAGATACATTCTTGTATGGTTTTTATGTTCCACTGTGGTGACTTCTTTTCCCTACATGAGAGACAATGAAGGTAACACTGAAAATGCATATGTAAAATAGAATGACCAGCGTCTGGACAATGAATTAAATGAGCAAAGTTTGGGCAAGACATTTTTAAAGACCTACGTTAGGTCCAGAAATTATGTCCCTTCCCTCTGCCCATCTGGATTTACTATCCATAGGAGGGTGTGTTCGCTGCATCACATTACTTAACTTAACACAAAATCAATCTCTATGGGCCACAGAGGCAAGATCTTCCAGCATTAAAGTTATGTGCATTTATAAAAAATCCTAAGAAAAGGTATTCCTTGTCCTCCCCTGCCAGCCGCAACATATGGTGGCTGCCTATCTTACTTGTATTTAGCACCAAAGCTGCAAGTGAGGGTGAGAGAAAAGACTTGGGAGGGAGGAACGGGACAGGGAACAAAATTATTATCTTCAAATATTTGAAGTGCAGTGGAAGAGGGATCAGATCTGCTTTGTCCCAGAAGCATAAGTGGTGAAACCCATGGGGAGAGAGAAGGAAGAGCCTTCTGACAATTTGAGACATTGCAACAATGTAAAGGAATCCTTCATAAGGTAGCGAGATCCCTATCATTGGACATGTTCATTGGAAGCTACTTGTCAGGGATGTTGTAGGGGAAATTCATGCTTTGGATAATGATCTGAATAAAAGATGTCTGAGGCCCTTTCCAACTCTGAGCTTCAATGATTTTATCTGTGGGTAGTCAGTCCTTGGGAAAAACATTCAGATCTGAATCATCACTCCTGTCTCATTCTACTAGTTGAAAACAAATCCCCAAGTAATACTAATGATCATCTTTTTCACATTACTATAGCACTTTAGGGGTTATGAAATACATTCCTTATAACTAAGTTTGGGAGACAGGTAGTGAAAATATTATCCTCACTTCATAGATGAGAGAACTGAGCCTCATGTAGGTCACATCAACTAGAAGATGTCAAAGGTAGAATTCAAACTCTGATCTCCTCACTTTAAGTGCAAGGTGCTTTCTTCTCCCTCATTGTAGTCTCTGGGCTCAGGAGAAGCTGCTGGGGCTCTGATGCCTCACATGCAGGCAGAACAGCTGATTAAATTATGAGACAAATTGATGTAATGTGAAAAGATGGGAGCAATTACCCAACAAGCAGGCTCTGAAGATCTTGAGTTAGAGAGTGTCTTCAGACCAATCTAGGCCTAAGCACTCTCACAGGGCGGGAAATGAAACTGGCTAGAGTGTACTGAATGAGGCTGGGATATTATGGTTATTAATAAGAGTAATAATCACAATTATATACAACACTTAACAGTGTGTTGAGCCTAATGCAGCAGCTAGTGAATGGTTTCCTGGGAGTTAATGCTCACCTGTGTGAAGTGGATGGATTGCTGCAGGGCCTCTGTGTATGTATGTGGGTGTGTGTTTAATCCAGGTGCATTTTGATTTTATATAGTGGACCAGTCTTTGAACAGCTGTTTGCAAAACATATTTGGGGAAACCAGTTTCCTAGAATGACAGGATTAGAATGAACTTTAGGGATCATCTACTTTAGTCCCTTCATTTTATCCGAAGGGAAACTGAGGCCCATAGAGAGGGAGACCTATTCAAGGGCCCACAGCAAGTAAATTATAGAATTAGGACTCAAAATTAGGTCTTTTGACCCCAAATCCAATACTCTTTTCATTCCACCATCCTATCTCTCTAATTTAGATCAATACGGGCAATCCCTACTTAATTGTTCATTCATTCAACAAACATTTTTTGAGTACCTGCTGTGCGCAGAGCACTGGGTGGAGAGGGGATAGAATAATGATGAAAATGCAGCTCTTCCCCTCAAGGAGCTCACTGGTCTAGTAGGAGAAGTTAAGATTTGTATACATAACTAAAATAAAGATTAGAATGTGAAAAGTACGTGGGATAGCAGACACCTAATAAGTGTTGATTGACTGATGAGGCCAGTTGAGGAAGAAAGTACTTCTAGCTTGTGGGGGAAATCAGGGAAATTGTCATAGGATACAAGGAAAAGTTGGAAGGGACTTCTGAGATCATCTGTCCAAAGGGCGCACAGCTTAATAGTAGACCTGGGATGTGAACTCAGACACTTAGATCCTCTGAATTGAAGTTACTATTTTATTTGGTCCTTAAAAGACAGATAGGATGTAAGCAGGGGGCTGAGAAGTGAGATAGGAAGAGGATGAATGGATCAGGACTGGAGGAAAGTTTGAGATGTATGGGGTAGAGAAGTGTGCAGTCTGGTTGGCGCACACAGTATGTAAAGAGGAATATTGAGGGATGATACTGGAGAAGTAGGTTGGGGCTAGATTATGAAAGGCCTTGAATGTCAGCACTTAGTATATTATAGGAGCTTAAGAAATATTTGCTGAATAAGTAAATGAACAAATATTTAATTCAACTGAATTGAATGCAGGTCTTGAGCCTTCGAATGTTTTTTGTGATTGATGTTTAGTTTGCTGTTAAAGTACTTTAACAATTTATGAAGTTATTCAGTTGCCCAGGAGAAAGCAGCCTTCTATTCTGCTGTTGTGAATTGAATCTATGCTATGAAAACCCAGGAGAAGATTGATCTTTGAAAAAAGCACAGAATTAATCATAAAACTTTTTGGTTCTCAAAATAGAGCCTAGCTTTAGAGACAGGAAACAATTGTAACCAGCTACTGTTAGATACATATACGCCAAAACCTCAAAAGATTGGCCAACTGCCTAGTAGTAATCTCTTGCCAATGGCATTACCTGTTATGAATTATTAGTGTTATTATTATAGTCAGCATGGCCAAGTGGATAGAGAACTGGCCTATGAGTCAGGATGGCCTGGATTCAAGTACCACCTCTGACACATATTTCTTTGTGACCCTAGGCAAGCCACTGAACCACTCGGTGCCCCCAGGGAGCTTTCTAAGACTATAAATTGCAAAGTAGTTGCCAATCTGCATTGGTAGAGGGAGATTCCTCACCAGAAATTCCCTACATCAATGAAATGCTTTGTATGTGTATATAATTTTTAACTTTCCCAAATGCTTTCATGCCTACTATTTCATTTGCTGCTCGTAACACCCCTATTTGGTAGGCAGAGCAGGGACCATTTCCCCAACTTGACAAATTGTACAATTGACTGACATTCATATGCTGAGGCCTGCTCTTCATTTGTTGAAAAAGTTGTCATTGTGGGAACATTGCCACTTCAGAGACCACTTGAAGGAAGTGGAAATTTTGAGAAGAATTGGGTTTGTGAAGACATCAATCATGCCCTTCTTACAGGTTTTCATAGAGAAATGGGATTAAATGCATTATGTGTAACTTCAGAGGACAGAACTAAGAGGAGTGGGTAGAAGTAACTGGTAGTGATCTTTTATCTTAATAGAAGAAAGAACTCTCTAAGAGTTATGGCTATCCAAGAATAGAATGGGTTGCCTTGTAGCATATACTCTCCATCCTTGGTAGAGGTTGAATGATGTTTGTTCTCCTACCTCTCCCTGTCAGCCCTCCCCTAGATTCCCCATAATCAGGGAAATCATGGAGTAGATTGTTGTATGAGGTGGGAGGTTGGTCTAGGTGACCTCTGAGGTCCCTTAGAGTTCTAGAACTTTGTGATTTCATGACTTCCTGAAGGAAGGTGACTGATGAAGTAAGGGGAAATGAGACTCAAGGAGAAGAAGCCAGTTATCACCGGTATTTTTTTTTTAGAAAGGAATAGCAATGATACTTTGGTCACCCAACATATATATTATTTGATGAGCCAAGCCTGGACAAGATTTCTTTAATGAGGTGATCCTGTGATTACCCTGTGTTAAACTTATCTCAAGACTGGATTCTATCTGGGTTTATTATTTGAAATCAGAACTGAACTTTTGGTCCTGAAGGTATGATCAGCCAAAAGAAAATTTCAGCAGCAAAGAGAAGCATGTTTGTCTGTATTTTAGAAGTCAGCCATCCAGATCTAAACTTCCTCTGAAGTTTCAAATGTCTGTATTTGATATTCTCAACTGTATGTCTAATGGACACTTCAAAAATCAGAATGCAGAAAACATAACTTATTTCCCCAAAAGCTGCTTCTCCTTCTGGCTTCACTATTTCTATCTATAATACTAACATTCACAACTCTCCAATGTTCATAAAACTAAGACTTCCCTTTTACTCCTCTCTCATAGTCAATCAATTAACAAGAGTTATGGATTTTACCTACTTAATATTTCAGAATCACAAAATGTTAAAGCTAGAAGGAACCTTAGGGGTTTTAAATTAGATATAATGGGGAAAATTTTTTTAAAGAAAATTTTCTCTTTAAGTTACATATTTTTAAAAGGATGATCAGAGAATGGATAGGGCCACTAGGTATAAATGAGACTTTGATGACAATAGGGATTATGATAATTGATTATGGAAAAAAAGATAGAGCTGTTAAACTCTTCCCTCTCTCCTGCCCTTTCTTCCTTTCCTTCCTTCCTTCCTTTTTAGCTTCCTTTATCTATAAAAGAGAATGCTCTTTGGACTACAAAAGACAGAATGAAAGTGACTAACAGGAAGTTGATACTCAAGTAAAAAGATAAAGAACACCTAGTTGCCACTGATAAAGAGATCAAGTCACTAGACCAGAATTAACTGCAACCCATAGTACCAAAAGTGATATGATTGCTGATCTATCCATAGTGAACTTCAAAAGATTATAGGGACAATGAATAAGTTGTCAAAAAAACCCCAATTTTTTAAAATTAAAAACTTTAAAAAACTATATGCAAGATTGCTCTAAAACACAAATAATAAGAGGAATGAAAGTTGAAACAACTCTGCATTTTTAGCATATACCCAGCAAATGGGCAAAGATGAAAAAAAAATGGAAAGAATCAATATTGGAGGAAATACAGGCACACTGATACACTGTTGGTGAAGCTGTGAACAGGCATAATCATTTTGGAAAGCAATTTGGAAATATATAAAAGAGTGATGAAAATATCCATACCTGTATGTTCCACTGCTAGGCATATAGCCTACAGAGGTAAAATCCAGAAAGCAAAGTCCCATATAATAAGAGTTATAATGAAAATTATCATGATAATAGCTAACATTTATATAGGGCTTTGCAAAGTACTTTACATGAATTATCTCACTGGATCCTTACAATTCTGGCAGGGGGTGGGGAGAGCCAAAATGGTGGAGTAAAGGCAGGGCCTCACCTGAGCTCTCTCTCAAACCCCTCCAAATACCTTTAAAAATAACTCTAAACAAATTATAGAGCAGCAGAACCCACAAAAAGACAGAGTGAAACAAATTTCCAGCCCAAGACAACTTGGAAGGTTGGCAGGAAAGGTCTTTTGCACCAGGGTGAATGAGGACTGCAGTTCAGCACAGGTCACTCCAGTGCAGACCCTGTCACAGCAAACCCAGAGCAGGCCTTGGGGTGACTGAATCACTGGCAGCAGTTGGTGGTTTCCAGACCTCTCAGCCCACAGATGCCAAAGACAACTTAGAAGGTCAGCAGGAAAGGTCTGTCACACCCAGGTGAGAGTGGAGCACAGTCCAGTGCAGGCCACACCAGCATAGCCCCAGCCCCAGCAAATCAGGAGGAGGCCTTGTAGTGACTGAATCAGCAGTGGCAGTGGCAGCAGCTGCTTCTGGAGCTCTCAGCCCACAGATGGTAAGGGGGTTGAAAAACTGGTGAGAAGGAGATTACAGGGGTCTTTTTGCTAGCACTAGGGTAGGACTCTGTTGCTTTACTGATTCTTGGATCTGGGCTGCAGTCCTGGGTGGCAGTCCCAGGGCAAGGAGGAGCACTGACACAGCAGAACTTGTGGCTACCATGGAAGGGGGATACTCCTCACAATTCTAGGGCAGAAAAGAGTGCTTATGGCTGCTCACAGACCAGAGTACAGGCCAAAAAAGTAGCAAACACCATTCCTTAGATTATGCCACTTTGGAAGAACTGAAAACTTACAGGTCCTTAGAAGAATTTTTGAAAACAGCTGCACAAAACCCCTGAAACTTGGGACAGTTCACCCTCCACCATGGAAGCAGAGTCCTACCTTAACAAAGGGAAAATGAGCAAACAACAGAAAAACTCCAATTATAGAGAGTTACTGTGGTGATAAGGAAGATCAAAACACACACTCAGAAGAAGACAACAAAGTCAAAGCTCCTACATCCAAAGCCTCCATGAAAAATATGAATTGGTCTCAGGACATGGAAGAGCTCAAAAAGGATTTTGAAAATCAAGTAAGAGAAGTAGAGGATATATTGGGAAGAGAAATGAGAGTGATACAATAAAATCATGAAAAATGAGTCAACAGCTTGGTAAACGAGACACAAAAAATACTGAAGAAAATAACACCTTAAAAAGCAGACTAGGCCAAATGGTAAAAGAGGTTCAAAAAGCCAATAAGGAGTAGAATGCTTTAAAAAGCAGAATTTGCCAAATGGAAAAGGAGGTCCAAAAGCTCAGTGAAGAAAATAATTCTCTAAAAATTAGAATGGAGCAAATGGAAGTTAATGACTTTATGAAAAAATAAAAAACAATAAAACAAAACCAGAAGAATGAAAAAATAAAAGACAATGTAAAATATCTCAAAGGGAAAACAGCTGATCTGGAAAATAGATCCAGAAGAGATAATTTAAAATTATTGGACTACCTGAAAGCCATGATCAAAAAAAGAGCCTAGATATTATCTTTCAAGAAATTATCAAAGAAAACTGACCTGATATTCTAGAACCAGAGGGTAAAATAGAAATTGAAAGAGTCCATCAATCACCTTCTGAAAGAGATCCCAAAATGAAAACTGCCAGGAATATTATAGCCAAATTGCAGAGTTCCCAGGTCAAGGAGAAAATATTGCAAGCAGCCAGAAAGAAACAATTCAAGTATGGAACCACAATCAAGATAACACAAAATTGAGCAGCTTCTATGTTAAAGGATTGGAGGGCTTAGAATATGATATTCTGGAGGGCAAAGTAGCTAGGATTAAAACCAAGAATCATCTACCCAGCAAAACTGAGTATAATCCATGAGGGGGAAAAATGGATATTCAATGAGATAGAGGAATTTCAAGCATTCTTGAGAAAAGACCAGAGGTAAATAGAAAATTTGACTTTCAAAAACAAGACTTAAAAGAAGCATAAAAAGGTAAATAGGAAAGAGAAATCAAAAAGGGCTTATTAAAGTTAAACTGTTTACATTCCTACATGGAAAGATGATATTTGAAACTCATAAGACCTTTCTCATTATTAGGGTAGTTAGAAGGAGTATATATAGATGGAGGCCACAGGTGTGAACTGAATATGAAGGGATTATCTAAAAAAAAATTAAGGGATGAGGGAGGAATGTACCAGGAGAAAGATAAAGGGTGAGGTAGAATGGGGTAAATTATCTCACATAGAAGAGACAAGAAAAAGCTTTCAAACTAGAGGAGAAGAGGCGGGAGGTGAGGGGGAGTGAGTGAACCTTACTCTCATCAGAATTGGCTCAAAGACAGAATAACATACACATTCAATTGGGTATAGAAATCTATCTTAGTCTACAGGAAAGTAGGAGGAAAGGAATTAAGAGATGAGTGTGTGTGTGTGTGTGTGTGTGTGTGTGTGTGTGTGTGTGACAGAAGGGAGGGCAGATTGGGGGAGGAGGATGGTTAGAAGCAAAATACTTTTGAGAAGGGACAGGGTGAAAGGGGAGAGAGAATAGAATAAAAGAGGGGAGGGAGAAATAGGATGGAGGGAAATACAGTTAGCAATGGTAACTGAAAAAATTTTGAAGCAAGTTTCTCTGATAAAGGCCTCATTTCTCAAACATAAAGAGATCTGAGCTAAATTTATAAAAATGAGAGCCGTTCCCCAATTGATAAATAATCAAAGATATGATCAGTTTTCAGATGAAGTAATCAAAGGTATCTATAGCCATATGAAAAAAATACTCTAACTCACTACTGATTAGAAAACTGAAGATATAAAACAATTCTGAGATACTACCTCATACTATTAGATTGGCTAAGAGGACAGCAAAGGTAAAGGACAAATGTTGGAGGGTATGTGGGAAAAATAAGACATTAATGGAGTTGTGAATTGACTTAACCATTCTATAGAAAACTATGCCCAAAGGGCTATAAAACCATGCATACCCTTTGAGCTAGCAATACCACTACTAGCTCTGTATCCCAAAAGAGGTAAAAAAATGGAAAAATACCTATATATAAAAAAAATATTTATAGCAGCTCTTTTCTAGGTGCAAAGAATTAGAAATTGAGGGGATGCCCATCAACTGGGGAATGGCTGAACAAATTGTGGTATGTGACTATGATGGAATACTATTGTACTATAGGAAATGATGAGCAGAATGCTCTCAGAGAAACCTGGAAAGACTTAAATAAGCTGATGCAAAGTGAAATGTACTATGCACAAAGTAACAGCAATATTATAAGATGAATATTGCTGTTATTTTTACATAGCATGACTTTAGTTCTTACACTGATTAGCCAAATATCCTTTCCCTGTAGAGGCTTGGGCCAATATCCACCTCTGTCTTTTGAAGGAATCCTTCTCGTCCTGTACCTTCTCTCAATTCCAATTTGGTTGGGGCTTTGCAGCCCATCGTCAGAGACCTACCCCATAGACAACTTAGGACATCAACATGCCCAGTGATTGGGATCAACCATCCAGTCACATATGCCTTGTGTGACTTTTTGAGATGAGGATTTATTGGACAGAACATGTATCCCTGTTTCTGCTGAGTGACAAGAACAGACCAGAGACAGCTCTCCTAAAAGCATAAGGTCAGCCCTTTTAAAGCTACCAAGGCTCCTATCTGATGATCCTAGGAAGAGAGAAATTGCATACAATTATGTTCAATTAATAATGAGATTACCTAAATTGCTAAAGAGCTCCTACTTCCCCTTCACAAATTCCTCCCCACCAAGGACCAACAGCCTCTGTAGTAGAATATTCATCCTTCATTGAAATGTCTTGAAAAGTGAATAACAAAATTAACAACTATTAGGATAGACATACAATGAACTTTTGTACCTCATCTGTCTGTCTTAAAAATAGTAGAGAACAGGAGAAGTGCCATAGGATTAGAAAAGGGCAAATGTTCTTATTTTCATAAAAGGAAAGAGAGTAGATTCTGCAAACTATAAGTGTCAATTCCTGGCAAAATTCTAGAGTGTGTTATTAAGGAGAGGACTGCAAAACATCTCAAAAAGGAAGCAGTCATCATAAAGAAGCAGCACTGCTTGATCAATCAATTGATGATCATTACTGTATAACTGCTATATGCAAGGCACTGTGCTAAGTGCTGGGGATACAAACACAAAAGTGAGATAGTCCTTGCCTTTGTCAGGAAGGCATGAATTCAAGTTCTGTTTCTGGCAAATACCAGCTGTGTGACCTAGAGCAGGCCACTTAACCTCTAAGTGTGCAATACAACCCAAAGACTTTAAGTTGCAGAGAAGGCCCCAGTCTGCATTGATAGAGGGAGTTCCTTTTCAGGACTCCCTAAATTGGTAAAATCATAGGTTCAGTAAAAGAAAAGCACTTTACACGCTTGTGTTATGGCAGCTAAAAGTGTGGTAGCCAACTAGCTAAAGACTGAGGTAGGCAGATAGACATAGACAAGTGACTTATCCTGAGTCACAAAGTAATTGTTGCAGTGCAGAAGAGTTGTAGCCTTGTCAGTGGAAGGAAAAGCCAAACCTCTCAAAGTTGCAGATTTTTGAAGTACTGGCATGATAAGAATAATCCAATATCACAATCTCTATATCATTTTATACAATATATATTATATATGTATGTGTACATATACAGACACATACACATATATGTATATGTATATATGAAATTTCACTTGATCCTTTCAACCATAACATAAATCTGGTAGTCAACAGTGATTATCTATGTGTGAACAGTTTGTTGCTAACTTGGAGGGAAAGATAAGCTAACACATGGTTTGCAGCAGTGGAGCAGAAATGGAGTGAGCAGGTTTCCGAGATTTGGTGTACAGCACTGCATTTGCTCATCTGAGCCAGAACACTTGCAAATATCAAGACAGGTTTGACAAAAATGATGGGGAAATTCAGAAACTGCTAAATGAAAAACAAGAACTCCACAGAGTTTACCAGGAGAATAGTGAATCTGTCTCTAAGAAGGCAGAGTTTAACTCCATCAGAAGTAAAGTGCAAACAAAGTTTAGAGAGATGCAGGATTCTTGGCTCAGTAAGAAGGCAGATGAAATTCAGTTTTACATTGACAGTAATAATCCAAAATCCTTTTTTGATGCCCTGAAGGCTATTTATGGACCAAAGACCTATGGTGCATCTTAACTACTCAGCACTGATAGAGCCACATTGATTAGTGATAAGGATGTGATCCTGAAGAGATGGATTGAACACTTCCATTGTATTCTCAACAGACTGTCATCAATGCTAAAGCCATTTATCATATACCTCAGGTTGAAGTCAATTCCTCTCTAGCTGAATTTTCAACCAAAGAAGAGGCTTTGAATGCCAATAGACTCCTTTCATGTGGCAAAGTGGCTGGTGCTGATTCTATTTAAGCTGAGGTTTACGAGGTGGGGGTCCACTGCTCATATAAAGGCTGACTGAAATTTTCAGGTCATATGGCAAGAGGAGTTCATCCCTCAGGAGTTCAAGGATGCCTCCATTGTCCATCTCTATAAAGGAAAAGGAAATAACTTGTCCTGTGACAATCATGGGGGTGCAGTGGGGTGGGGTGGGGTGTCTCTCTTAGTCATTGCTGGCAAGATTCTTGTCAGAGTCCTCCTTAATAGGCTGATCCTTTACCTGGAAGATGGTCATCTAACTGAGAGTCAGTGTGCCTTCAGAAAGGGCTGACAAATGGTAGCTACTGTGTTGGCTGCCCAACAACTCCAGGAGAAACACCTGGGACAGAACAGAGATCTGTACACAATGTCTGTCAATCTGACCAAGGCCTTTGATACTGTCAGATGTGAGGGCTTGTGGAAGTTCATGGCCAAATTTGGATGTCTGATGAAGTTCATCAATATTGTATGCCAGTTACACAATGGCATGCTCGCACACGTTCTGGATAATGTACAATGCTCTCAGACTTTCCCAGTCACCAACGGAGTGAAACAGGGCTGTGTGCTTGCTCCCATGCTTTTCAGCATGATGTTTGCAGTGATGCTGTCACATACCTTCACTGAGGACAAAAAGGCAAGCCAAGGCTAAAGTGGAGGGAGAGTTGGTGTGTGACTTTTTATTCTCAGATGACTATGCCCTCAATGTAGTCTCTGAGGCTGAGATGCAACAGAGTATGTATTGATTCTCTGCCACTTGTGCTATTTTGGCCTGACAATTAACACTAAGAAAACAGGCTCTCTACCAGCCAGCACTACAACATCAATATGTAGCCACTGGTTACAGACAATGCAGAAATTTTGAATGTGGTGGATAAGTTCACTTACTTTGGCAGTAACATTCCAAGGATGTACACAGAGATGATGAAGTTGAGGTAAGCATTGCCAGAACTAGCTCAGCGTTTGGGAGGTTTCAAAGGAAAGTGTGGGAGAGAAAAGGTGGTAGGCTGCCTACCAAACTGAAGGTCTACAAAGCCAGTGTGCTAACCTCATTATTGTATGCCTGTGAAACCTGGACAGTCTACCAGAAACATGCCAGGAAACTGAACTGCTTCCATTTGAATTGTCTTAGGAAGATTCTGAAGATAACCTGGCAAGATAAGATACTGAATACTGAGGTCTTTTCTAGAGCTGAACTGCCAAGCATTCAAACTCTGCTGCAGAGTACAGCTCCAATGGGCTGGCCACCTTGTTTGAATGCCAAATGTACATTTGACTAAAAGATAATTTTGTGGGGAGAACTCACACAGGGCAAGATCTCACATGGAGGTCAGAAAAAGTGACACAAAAACATCCTCAAGGTCTCACAGAACTTTAGAATTGATCATGAGACATGAGAGACACTGTCACAAGACCACCCAGCATGATGTGTCTGTATCAAAGAAGGCTCTGTGCTCTATGAGCAAAGCAGAATTGTGGTAGTGAGATGTGCAAATTTATAGACATCACCACTCCAAATGTTGATACAGACTATTTGTGCCCCAAATAGAGCCTTCTGATCCTGTACAGTCAGACACACTGTACCTTGACCCCAACATAATACTATCATTTTGGTCCTCTTTGGGTACGAAAGACAACACCTAAGTCAGGTAGTTCAAAAATTGTTGACTATTTTACAGATGGGGAAACTGAGACCCATGGAAGTGAAATGACCTAAAGTTATGTAGTCAGAAAGTGGCAGCGCTGGTTCTTGAACCCGGGTCTTCTGACTTTGAGATCAGTGTTTTTTTTTTTTCCATTACATCCCATTACTCTTCTCATGACTGCTACTTTTGGGTGTTTATTTCCTTGGGTTTGGTGATAAAAGGCTCTGCCAAGTGATTAAAAATATGGCATCACTAAGAAGAGGGCTCATTTTTTATGCTAAACAAATGTACCCATTGTAATTGTGTTGGGGAAAGCTATTTCATCCTTTAGAGAATGCTGCAATTAGAAAATGAATTAAAAACAAATTAATCTTTGCCCTTTCCCACTTGGATTGGGCTCATAAGCTTCACAGGGGGACATATGCTTCAACAAAGAGCACCCATATCCATCCAATAAATCTGGGATTGGGGCAGGGAGGTAGGTTTACATATTATACTTTATTTGCCAGCAAAAGGCAGGAGCAGAGGCCAATGCCTTCCTTGGGCCCAGTGATAACTTCAATTGCACTGCCGAGAACTGAACTGAAGTTTTCTCTTCTTGACTTTTAAAGTACGAATTAAGTTGGCTGACATTTAATGAGAACAAAAAGGGATTCTGGTCATGAAGAGTAACAATTTCAATTTTCATAGTTCTTTGCAGTTTGTAAAGTTCCTTTTTCTCAACAACGCTGTGAGGCAGGTAGTATAAGGATGATAATCCCCATTTTATAAATGAAGATACAGGAAGTCAGAGAGGTGATCTGACTTGCCAGGAGTAATAAGGGTCAATACCAGTAAGTGGAAGAAATGGGAACTGAGCCAAAAATTCCTGGGCCAGTGCTCATTCTGTTATACCATACTGCCCATCACGCACGCCACATAAACTCTGGAATTATGTGCTAAGGAATACTGGACTGGCAGTCAGAGTAATCACAGAATTTCGGAGTTTCAAAGAGTTTTCAGAGGTTATCTAGTATAACCTATACCTAAAAAAGCATGAATCACTTCCGCAGGCGGTTCAATATCAGTTACCAACCAATCAACAAGCATTTGTTAAGTGATTTCTATGCAGCAGGCTCTGGGATACAAAGGAAAAGAAAAAAAGCAATTCTTGATGACAAGGAGCAACATTTAATGGAGGAGACACGACGTAAGCAAACAGATACATGGAAGATACACACAGAGTGCAACGGAGTTAGAGGGAAGGCAGCTGGGAGGACTGGGACAAGCCTCCTTAACAAGGTTGTATTTGATCTCAGTCAATAGGAGTCATCCAATCTTTCCTTAAAAAGCTCCAGTGTCTGAGAACTCATTTCCTCTTGAGACTGCACATTTACTTCACTTGTGGATGATTCTAACTATTAGCATATCTTTCTTTCTAGAGAGCTAAAATCTTTCCCCCTGTGACATTCATTCATGCACGTCTCCCCGTGGAGCCGCATATCTCTGTTTTTTCTTCTGTATGACAGTTGTTCTAGTAGCAACCCCTACCCAGCTTGCTCTGATGTCTTCTCTATGCCACACAGAGGTGCTCCTCACCCTCCTGGTCACCTTCCCCTTTGCATGTTTTGGTTTATCAAAGTCCTTTCAAATGTGGCACCTAAAACTGAACATAATACTCCAAATTAGGTTTTGCTTTCATAGCCTAGGTTAGATTACACTCTTAGTTCTGTCCCTAAGTCACTACATGAAATTGGGTAAGTTTCATCCTTGATAAATCAAGGGAGCTGATCTAGACCCTAGAGTATGGGTTCTTAACATTCTGTGTGTCACAGATCCTTTTGGCAGTCTGGTGGAGCCTATGGAGCCTTATCTGAATGTTTTTAAATACACAAAACATATAAAATTTCAAAGGAAGCAACTGTACTGACAAATAGCTATCATATTTTTTAAAAACAAAAACCAAGAACTTCATGGACCCCAGTCTCAGAAATCTGCTCTGAGGATCTCTAAGGCTCTTTCCATGAGGAGGAAAAAAAAATCTAGTGAGGAAATGAGGTTGGTGGCAGATTGTCCAAGACAGGCTGGGACTTCAATAATTATCTAAGAAGTGTGGATTTCATTCTGTGGTCACTGGGAAGCCATGACTGAAATCTGCCAAAGGGGAGAAACTAGAGAGAATGTTTAAAGAGCAAGTCTACTTTGCTGAGGTAAGAAGCTATAAATTGCTCCTAAGGAAGGTCTCAAACTGTCTTTGAATGATGAGGTCAGGGAGCAGGTGACTTTTTGGGATTCCACCTGCAATACTGAAAGCCAATTCCTCTTTTAACAGCAAGTCTCATTGTCCATTTTGTCTGTTTGAGGGTTCAACCCAACTCTGAACTCTCCCTTGTGTTCTCAATTCCTGCAGTAATGAAACACCACCATGTAAATATTCAACACAGTCTGGCACCCAGCAGAAAAATGAGGATCCCATGTTGCTAGAATGGACTTTATCAGTTCCCTTTCGGTAACTCAGGACAATGCCTGAAGAAGCATAAAACAGAACTGTGAAGAATTATAGATGAAGAATTCTAAGTTAGTGGAAAGAACATTGGCCCAGGAAGTAGATTTGAGTTGAAGGTCTAGCACTGTCAGGAACTACTCATGTGAACCTATTCAAGTCACTTTTCTCTGGACCGCTGGACCCTTTGTAAATGGAGAAATACACGATTCTCATTTTATGGGTGGGAAATTTGAGGTGAAGAGAGGTGAAGGTACTTCATTGCTGGCCAGCTCAGCTTCTGCTTTTTCTGTCGCAGTATGTAGAGAGCGCCGGGTTTGGAGTCAGAAAGACCTTGGTAATAATTCTGCCTCAGACACGAATTCCTGAGATAATGTTTTACATATTTTAAATCATGGATGGACACAAGTACCTTTTATTTAAGCATGTGTCCTCTCATGAAGTTTATGAGTTCAGTCCAAGTGGGAGAAGGAAAAGATTAATTTGTTTTTAATTCACTTCTGATTTATAACATTTTCCAAAAGGATTAAATCGTATTTCCCAGGACAATTACACTAGGTGTACGTATTATTGTCTCTATTTTACAAATGAGGGAACAGAGGCTCAAAGAGGTCATGTGGGTTACCCAAGGTCATGCAGCTTCAAAGTGGCAAAGTTGGGACCTAAATCCGGATATCTTATGAGCTGTCCTATACTATGCTGCAATTTTCTCCCTTTTTTGATTCCTAATGAGATTCCCAAAGCTTGTGATAAATGAGCTTCCATCACAGTTGCTTTGGTTTTTGCTTTGCTGCACACATGGAAACACAACCTTTAGTGCTACCACAAGATGCATCACATTAATTTACAGGAGGTGTTGCAAGGAGTACAAAATATGAGTGTCACATTATTAATTCTTCTCTGCCTTTGGCATTCCAGTTTAGGAACTGGATCAAACTATTTGGAGCAAAAGCCCATTGGAAAACACGTGTACTATGGCATATAGTTTTTCATATTTCTTTCACAGGCCCATACCATGAGGAATGGAAATGATATTTTAGTAGCCACACACATTTAGAAGTGGCTCTTGGAGGTGAAAAGAGAACAATTCCCATGAAAGCATCACATCTTAAGAAAATAAGTGATAGAGGGACAGTTTACCCACCCATGACACTCAGTTTCTGGATAAACACATCAATTAAGTTCTTCAAGAACAGTCTAGATGACAACTCATCCAGGATGCCATATAGGGGATTCTTGTTTCAGGTCAGAATGGATGACCTTAATATCCCTGCCAATCCTGATAGTCTACAATTTAGCAAAGGGATCTAACATTGCTACCATTTACATAGGCTGTTCATCATGCCTAGAATGAAGGCCTTTCCTCAAGTCTATCTTTCAAAATTCTTATTGCTTCACCTTGGGTGATACCTCTGCTGTATAGCCTTTCCTGATTTCCTCTCACCCTCTCCCATCACACTGCCATCACCAAGCCATTACTATCACCTCTATCCTCAAATATTCCTATAACACTTTTATGTTAGAGCTTTCATTACTTAATTATATTTCATTTATTTGTTTATGTCATTCCATCCCCTCCCTCTTCTACCCCCTGAATGTGAGCCCCAGAATGGCAGGGATTGTACCATTTTGTTTATGTATTCCCAGTATAAAATTTTCTGTATAATAAGCCCTAAATAAATGCTTGTTTATCTGAACTGAATAGAATCTTAAGAACTGGAGAAGATTTCTGAGGTCATTTAGTCCAATTCATACCTAGGCAAGAATTCCCATATCAGCATTCCTTGACAGTCTCCACAGTAGAGTGGTAGCCACTAGGTCTGATTGAGTGGAGCCAAGGACCTTCCCCTTCCTCAACCAATCCTCATTTCCCTATTGCCCAGTTCTCTATGTCAGCTGGATGCTGAATCCCCACATTTTCATCTCTGCTAGAGGTATCTGAAGGCCCCACTCTACTCTGTCCTCTTGGTAGGGGACTGTCTATCCTGTCAGTGTTTCCCAAATACTCAGGCCTTGCCATCTGCCCTGCTGATTTCCCTGCTTAAATGCTACCTAGCATTTTCATCTGCCATGAACTGAACATGGTCCCTCATTTATATGCTGTCTCCCCCAATTACAACATAAGCTCCTTGGGATGAAGGATTGTCTCAAATGTCTATTTGTATCCCCAGTATTAGCACAGTGCTTTGCATACAATAAGCACTTAATAAATGGCTTTTAATTCAATTTCATTCCGTAACAATCCTTTCTGCTTTTAGCTAGCTCTAAATGTTAGGAGATTTCAGAAAGAGCCTCTGTCTATCTTTGAAACTTCTAGTTCTGGCCTTTGGGGTAAAGCAAGACAAGCTTAATCTCTCTTCTTAGGACAATCCTTTAATACTTGAAATGTTATCCTGTCCTCACGAAGTCTTTTCCAGGACAAATATTTCCAAGTCCTTGTGTAGGATGGGTTTGAATCCCCTTTAGAGACAAGTAGAGACAACCAGTGGATAGAGTGTTGGGCCTGGCATCAGGACGACCTGAGTTCAAATCCAATCTCATATACTTACTAGCTGTGTGACCCTGGGCATGTTGCTTAACCTCTATTTGCTTCAGTTTCCTCAACTCTAAAAGGGGGGTGATAATAGCACCTACCTTGTGCGGTGCTGAAGATCGAATGAGATCCTCAGATAAGATAATATTTGTTGAGAGTTTAGCACAGTATCTGGCATATAATAGGTGCTATATAAATGTTTATTCCCTTTCCTTCCCTTCCTTCCCATCCTGCTTGTCCTTTCCTGATAGTATTCTACTTTGCCAGCGTTGTTCCTAAAATGTGGCACCCAGCAGTAAACCATAATATTGTAAAAGTGTATTCTGACTGAGGTAGAGCGTAGTAGGACTGTCAGATCGTCCTATTTTATGACACTATCCCTCTATTAATGGAACTTAAAGGTGAATTAGCTTTTCTGGGCTACTCTGCGCATTCTGTCTGCACTGGAAATCCAGGGCAAAGTCTCTATATGGGTTTACTTTGGGGAAAGGGAATATCTCTGGGGAACTTGTACTAGTCTTGTTTGTCTGCTGATATAGAATGAGACTGAGTAAGAAACCAAACTTGTTCACTCCTCTCTTAAGGGGTTCTGTTTCCTATTAGGGGTCTGGAGACTGTTTCTAGGAAAGGGCATCATGTTTACCGTGTCCCTTGGCAAGTTTCCTTTCTGAGGCTCTACTTGTCTCTATGTATCTGGGTATGACTAGAAGGATTCATAAACTTGGCCTAAGCTGACCAAGACATCAAGAGTTGGAATCCAGAAATAAGAACAGTTTTAGGCTGGTCTTATAGAGGATGGTATGTGAGTACTGGTGTGGCTACATGGCACAGTGGATCGAGTACAGGGCTTGGAATCAGGAAGACTCATTTTCCTTAGTTCAGATCTGGTCTCAAACACTGACTAGCTGTGTGACCCTGGGCAAGTCACTTAACCTTGTTTCCTCAGTTTGCCCACCTATAAAATGAGCTGGAGGCCAAAATGGCAAACCACTTCAGTATCTTTGCCAAGAAAACTTCAAATGGGGTCACAAAGAGTCAGACATGACTGAAAACGACAGAACAACATGACAATAACATCTGAAGACAGGTATCACTCAGTTATAACCTGCGACGAGAAATGAAACCCAAGCTTGGCTATGTAACAGAAGCCTCATTAGTTTCTGGTGAGGTGATTTTGTCCTTCATGGTAAAGGTATAAAACTGGGAAGAAGGTGTCTTATTAGGAGCATATATCCTCTATGAGGATTTTTTTTTGGCATCAGCTCCCACTGTGACGTTCCATAATGAATGTAACCAGTTCTGTTTTCTCTTTAGTCTTGACAGAACTGAGAGACTCAGGCTCCACCTCCAAAGCAGCTAGTGTCAGTATAACTAGTAATGAATAATAGGTCTTTGCTGGTTTTATCATTAAATAACAACTCATATTTAGGCTAAACATCAGAGTGTGTGAAGGGAAGTAGTATGTAATAAGGTTAGAAAGGTAAGGTGGGTTTGGGCTGTGAAGATAGTTAAATCCCCAAAAGTGAGTTGATATCTGATCATAGAGTCAATTGGGAATGACCTGAGTCTAGTAGGGGACTAACATGTTTATGTCAGCATTTTACAAAACTCATTGTGGCAGCTTCAGGTATCTCTCATATACCGTGATCTCAAGGTCTATCAACAACTTGACTGCTCTCTAGCTTACATATATCCTGCCTACAATGGTGCCCAGAAGGGAATATAATATTCCTGATGAGATGTGACCAAGGCAGAGTACAGAAAGACTATCACACCTCCTTATTTCTAGATACCATAACTCTTTCAATGAAGCCTAAATCTCTATCAGAATTTTTTTTTTGCTACCATGTCACACACCATTAACTCAAATTGAGAATACAGTCTATTAAAAAACACTTGATCTTTTCAAAATTAACTACTTCTAGGCATGATTCTGCCATCTTATTTTTGTGAAGCTTTTTTTTTCTAAATCACAGATTAAGATTTATTTATCATTAGGAAACAAAATATAGAATACATATGTTGAGAATTGGAAGGGACTTAGAATACAGGATGTCAGGAAATGGAATGTTAATTCCTGGATGACCTCAGGCAGTCTTAGCATGTTAGAACTGGAGAATGAGAGATCTGAGGTAGTGTATAAGTGACTTGCTAAAGGTTATACTGTAAAGTACAGGCAGAGTGAGATTAGAATCGGAGTCTCCTGCATGCCAGGCCATTGCTTGAACTGGAATGGGGAAGCCTGTTTCTCTTCCTATCATACATTCCCATCACCCTTAGTACCCATAATCTCACCTCTTATACATTGCTCTGTTTCAGTAAACTCTAACAGCGATTTTATGCTTTTCCCCCCCTGGCTGAGGCAAACACTACCTCAACCCTCAGTCTGAAACTATAAAGCTGCTGTCAAACTGAAAGCTGATATCAGATCTGTGGAGGTTCTACGTATATCACCTACACAAAGAACAGACAGCATATGCAATGAGAGGTGGCTGGCCATTGGCCTAATCATGCAGATTGTGGTTATTTAAGCTTTAAAAGTCTGCTTTCACCCCTAGTCAGTGTTCAAAGATGCTGGGAAGAAAAATGACCGTAGGCTCTATGCCAAACCTTCTCAGTACTCTGCTCTGCATGCCCAGAAAATGCCTTGATGGACAAACAAGCATAGTCCATAAAGAAATAAGAATTCACTGATACAGGGTGATATGGACAGGGCCTGCAGTGGCCAATTCAATTCCAAGAACTACATCAGACCTAAATATAGGAACATGGAAGAAAATGATGACTGGAGTGGTAGAGGGGAATGTGTATCAGACAGGAAGGCAGGAGACCTAGGTTTCAGTCTAATCTGCTCTGTGACCTTCAGTGAGTCTGGACCTCAGTTTCCTCATCTGTGAAATAGGGATGTTGGAGTAGATGACCTCCAAAATCAGATGAGGAAGCTGAGGCTTGGTGAAGTCAACAGATTTGATCATGGTCACTGGGAGAGAAAGTATTAGGGTAGGATGTGAACCCAGAAATCTCCTGATCACAAGTCTAGGGCTTTTCCCACTATAGTATGTTTGCCCCATTTGGGGAAAATTAGATATGGAAGCGACATACCTAAGATCACAAAGCTAGAGTCAGAGCTGGAATTAGAATCCGGGTTGTGATTCCCAGACTAGGGATCTAGATTTCTCTCCTCGTTATTATCGCTGCAGCGTTATTATTCATTACTGAGCTATGGAGTCTCTAAAAATAACATGTTTCTCTAAGGAAGGACACCCATGTCTTTTATTTGGAAATCAGGAGCAGAGAAAGCATTTCCAGATGACTAACTGCCAATCAGGAGAAGAACAAAACATGATTCTGTTTCTTCCTCAAGTAAAGCCCTCAAAGCAGAGCCATTTGTAACATGGCACTAATGAAATAAGCCACAGGGAGTCTATCCATTTGGTGCTCAGGGTACTGGGGAGGATACTGAGAACAACCTGTTCCTCCCTGCGGCACCCACCTTATGAGGCCTATTCTTCTCCTTCCAGTAACAAGCCTGTCAAACCACCTGCAGTGAGATGGCCACACCTACAGACCTTCTAAAAAATGTCGAGTTGTCTCAGGGTTTGAGACTTGAATGTAATATGCTAGGTCATACAATCACAGAATGTTAGAATCTGTTTAAGTCTTAGAATAGATTGCTACAACAAAGAATGTAAGGACCTTGAAATATAGAATGTTGGCATATGAAATTTAAGATCTTAGAACACATAAAACTGAAAATCAGAGCCGGAAGGAACCTTAGAAATCAGTTAGTCTAATCCTCTCACATTAAAGATTAAGAATTTGAGGTAAAGAGAAGTGAGACTTTTCTAAGGTCATATAGAGGTGCGGAACCCAAATTGAAGTCTCCTGACTCCCAGGAGACTCTCCACTATGCCAATCATTTGTGTGTATATGTGTGTATATACATATGAAATTATCTCTATCTTCAAAGAGATTACAGTTTAGTGATATGCATATAGTACACAGTGTATGTATATATGTGTTATATATATATATACACACATATACACAAACACGTATGCAGAATTAAACTAATATAAAGTAGAGTATGTTAATTACCACAGAAGAGGCAAGGACAGAGTTGTGGGAGTTCAGAAATGGAAGAGATCACAAACTACCATCGATGGATCAAGGAAGGCTTTCTGGGAGAGGCATAACTAGAGCTACATCTTGAAAAAGAAGACGAATAGCTAACACTTTTACTGTACTTTGAGAATTGCGAAGCAATTTACAAGTATTTCATTTTAGGTAATATTATGTCCATTTTGTAGATAAGAAAACAGAGGCTCGGAGAGACTGAGTGGTTTATCCAAGGTTTATCCACATCTAGTATCAGAAACAGGATTTGAATTCAGCTCTTTCCTAACTGCAAGTCCAATGCTCTTTCCACATTTTGGATCTTGTCAGGCAGAGATAGTGTGAAGTTAAGTCAAAAAACTTTTGTTAAGCACTTATTACGTGCTGTGCTAAGCATTGGGAATGCAAATACAAGCAGAAAGGCCTGCCCTCAAGGAGCTTACATTTTAATGGGGGAAGATAGCACATTAAAAGGAACTGAAAAGGGAGTGAGGAGAAAGTACCCCCATGGAGGTCTTTGGGAGAGAAAGTCTGGAGAGTCAGAAGCAGAGCTTGGGGAGGAAAGGGTGAGAGACATTCTGTCTAGAGAGAACAGTGTGAGCAGATGCATGGAGAGAGGCATGTTTACCCAAAACGATGAGTATAACATCCCGTACATAGCAACATGGTACCTAGTACAAGCATATAAAAGTGCTCCTGATGGTCTTTCTCTCCATTTAGACTATAACTTTCTTAAAGGGAAGGGCCATATAATATACTCAGTATTTTTATAACTATGCTTCAGCCCAAAGAAACTAGCATAGTCCTTTGTACATTATAGGCCCACAAGAAAAATATGAATGACAGATTTGTTATTGGCTGAAGATGAAAAATTTAAGTCCCCTAAAAAGTTCACTTCGTCATCAGCCTTCTAGTTCTTTAACTACCATCACAGATTCCAGTGGATGCCATCTATACATATCTGTCATCCTCTACTCTACTAGCAAGTCAGTGCCAATCATACTTCTTAGAGTGTACTTTCCTAGAATATACATAGGTACACTACCTGAAATCATCAGGCAGTTTCATGATACCATAACTCAGATTATAGTAACAATTCTATAATTTAGGAAATTGCATTTCTAGGTAGTCAAAATTTAAACTAAAATAACTTAGCATTTTCAGAGACCCAAAACTAATTTTTTTAAAATGAGAAAACAGGTCTTTGCCTCTACTGGTAGGTGAGTAAGAAAGAACAACTCCCTATATTTCTTTCTGTTTTCTGCAATTAGAGGTATGGGGTTGGGGGTAGAGAGAGGAAATAGGCTCAGGCTGTACTTCCCCAGCTACTAAAGCTTTTGGGGAGACTGAGGCAGGGCAATACAGAAGCCAGAGCAAGGAAGATGCCCCTTAGGATTTTGTTAATGGCATCCCAGGACTGTACAGGTACTGGTGTGTGTGTGTGTGTGTGTGTGTGTGTGTGAGAGAGAGAGAGAGAGATTGGTTTGACTCTTAAAGCTCTATGGGCTACTCTGCTTTGGAACGATCAGAATGAATGAGTGACTAAATGAATGAAGAAAGCTTTTATTAAGTGCTTGCTATATTCTAGGCACTGTGTTAAGTGCTAAGGATGTACATATAAGCAAGTAGGACAGCCCCTGCCTTCAAAGAGTTTTACAATCTTATAGAAAACACATACAGAGGAATGGTGGCCAGGGAGGAATGTTCTGGACAAGGAAGTCATAGGGATGGTGATTAGAGTCATAGGACAATTGATTGAAATATTTTGTCTAAGAGTGGCAAGATTGATTTGATTACTGTTCTCAGCATTTTAGTTAAAAAAAAAACATAACATGGCATAAGAAGGAAGGATTTGAGCATGGGAGCAAGAAGATGCCTGGGGAGTAGCATGGTGGGTCTGGGTTAGGGCTAGATATGGGGAATGATCACTAACAAAAGCCCAAGGTCCAGAGAAGGAGCTGCAGTTGCAGGTGGACACTAGGGTGAAGGAGTATGGTAGCACTGAAGTGGCTGAAGAGTGAATCAGAAGGTGAAAAGTGTTTGTGTCCCCTAGAATTAGCCTCCCTCACAGAACTCTAGTTATTGTATCTTAGAGTGGGATATTCATCCATGATTCCTTAGTTCATCCCACAGACATTTATTAAGCACCAATTGTGTGTAGAGTATCATCCTAAGCATTGCACAGTACTGCCCTAATGGAGCTTAGCCTAGGAAAAAACAACTTACATATCAAGAGGATTTACAATTAATATTAACATAGGCTCCATCAATCAACCAGCATGAATTACAGCTGAAAAGGATCTTAAAGGTCATCTAATCCAATTACTTCATGTGAGAGACCAGGAAACTGAAGCCCTGAAACAAAGAAATGAAGTGACTGGTCCACGGTTGTACAGCGAGTAAGTAACCAAAGACTTTTCCCCATGAGAGCCCTTTGAGGTAGGTAGTTTAAGTATATTATCACCCCAGTTTCATAGTGGAACAATTGGAGGCTCAGAGTACCAAAGTGACTAGGCCTTCTCACTTGGTTACGATGTATACACAACATTGATTGGTGCAACCTGACTTCAGGGTACACCTGTATTGGACAGTGGGCTCAGTGGAAACGCTCCTTGTTCTGATATTGGATATATAATAGTCAGGAGGACTAGGGGAGCAAGGCAGGGGGAGCAAAAGCAGATAACTTCTTAGTTTCCTTCCAAGAAGGAGTAATCTTTTTCGGGAAGGTGATGGGTATGCACATCCCACGACCTGGGAACATTCCAAATTATTGTTATCTTCTGCTTTTGGGGCCTGCTTCCCATTCCCAAATGCCCTGACTTCTACTCCTTTATGGGGAATGGAATAGGAAGATACCGCTGGCTCCTTGGGACAAATGTGGAAGAGCTATCATTCTGGAGATACTGCTTTAGGACAGATATTTCTATGGCTATGATTTCCAAAAGGAAAGCAAAGTGGAAAATACAATACCTGTGTCCCTGGGGATGAGTAACTACCCAATCTATGCCAAATCATCTGCTGTCTACCAGACCAAGAGGAGATGACTCATTTTTTGCTGACTCAGGGCTGGATGAGAAAAGAGGCTGCCTATAGCATGAATGTGTTCAGAATTAGCTTACAGAATGTTAGAACTGGAAGAGCCCTGCCAACGTGAAACAGAAAATGTCACAAATGGAAGAGATATTAGGAAATAGAATGATAGAACTTAAAGGATTTTTAAAACAAATAGTATTAGAAGATAGAACAAAGAATGTTAGGGCTCAAAAGATTCTTAAAACACACACCATAGATTGTATAAACTGGAAGAGAATTTGGAATGTAGAATACTAGGACATAGAATATTAGAGCTGGACTTAGCCTTAGAAATAAGTTCATCCAAATTTTCATTTTAAATACAGGGAACTGAGACACAGAAGGGGGAAACTACTTACCCAAGCTCACAGAGTGAGTAATAGAGTAAGGACTAGAACTTACATGTCCTAAATGTCAGCCTGATAATTTTTCTGCTATAATCCATTATTCCACTCTATTCTCAAAGAACTAACAAGGACTTCATGACAAGGAAATGAAAAGCAGTTAGCGCACAACTAAGTAGAAATGTTTCTTCAAAATGTATGTAGAAACAAGAATTTGGGAAATGAATCACCACTTTAAAAATTTTTTTTACTTTGCTTGCCATGGGTCTATAGCCCCACATATTAAACTTGGAACGAGGAGACAGGTTATAAACTCCAGCTGATCACGAAGCCACAGTTCCTCTCTCAGGCTCAGGCTCCCTTTTTATAAAATAAAGGAGTCAGACTAGATGATATCTAAGTTCTCTTCTAGTTCTAAAATTTTATGATTTTATTCTGTTTGGACACAGAGAGTTAAACTAGGACCAATTCAGAGAAATCAAAGGGAGAAAGATTTCAGCTGGAATTTCTTTTCCTTTATATTTGAAAGTCTTTCTCCTAGTTGCTTGCAGAAGATATTGTTTGTCCTCAGAATTGTTAAATTTAGCCACTATTGTCTTGTACTTTGAAGCACATGGCCTTTTTTTTCTGAAAGTGATCTGTGGATCCTTTAGATTGGGTCTTTTTCCTGTATTCAGAAGTTCTCAACACTTTTGTTTCTTGCATTATGGAGTTCAGGTTTTTTGACTTATCAGATTCTTCTGGGAAGGCCTATAATCCTTCAGATTCTTTTACACATCCTGTCTTTGAGAGCAATGTGTTTTACTTGTATCGAGATTACATGTTCTTTTAATGTTAATACTTTTTTGGTTCTCATCTTACCAATTGTTCTCCAGTTTAGCATACTTGCACTGTCAACATGTTCTCTTTTGCTTTTTTAGAAAAACTAGCCACTATAGATTTGTTTCCTATTTTTAAATTCTACTAATTATTTCTGCTTTTCAGAACATGAATTCTGACATATGTTCTCCTATAAGTTGTTCTTTCAACTTATATTGTGATTTCAACTTTCATTATGATTTGTCTTCCTGCGGAGGTAGCATGATCTCTTGGGGATCCAGAGGATTCTGGGTTTCATCACTTTCCTTTATCTTGCAATATTTATTTAGGGATATTTGTAATCTTTTAAATGTCTTGTTACTCATCTTCCCTCCTGATTGTATTCTTTTCCCTATTCATTTATAAGATTGTGATTCAATTTCATCAAAACCTATTTCTTCCTACAAGCATCTTTGTGATTATACTTCCTACTATGTAGCAGAGCTGACAATTTTTTATCTTTTTATCAAAAATTTTTAATTTAAGCCATTGGAAGAACTTTGGTATTGTAATTATGGAAATACATCTCTGATTTGTGAATAGAAATTGGAAAAAAAGAGGATTAGCTTTAAAGAAATTAATGGAGACAACTTTAATAGAGAGCATATATTTTCTAAAGAAGTAGATATGTATTTTCAGTTTTTAAAAATCATAAAATTAATTGCTAAAAGGGATCTTATCAATTCCTCTTATTTTAAAAATAAGGAAACTGAAGCCAAGAGATTACGTGACTTAGTAAAGGTTATATGATTTGTAAGTAGCAAAACTGGATTTTGGACTCAGATAAATAATTTTTCTAATCTAATCTAATCAAACGCAGGTCCACTAATTTCAAATACAATCATAGAACTTTCAGAGCTAAAATGATGTCCAGAGCCTCATTTAATCCAATGGCCTCATTTTGTAAATGAAATTCATTCACAAAGTGACATTTCCAGGTTATATAACTACAGGAAGAGTCACAAACTAAAACCTATGTCTCCTAACTCTGAGTCTAAATACTCCTCCTAATAATGCTTACTATATTAACACTTAAGTGGCACATCCCCATTCAATATACTCCTGTAGCTCCCTATTACCTCCAGAATAAAATTTAAAATGCTGTTTAGCTTTTAAAGCTTTTCATATCTTGGCCTCTTCTGACATTTCCCATCTTCTCACCATCTACTACTCTGCATATGCTCTGCAATTCAGTGACACTGGCCTCTTTGCTGTTCCTTGCATTCCTCTATTTCTAGGCTGAGTGTTTTTACTAGCTGTCCTCCATGTCTAGAATGCTCTCTCCTCCTCTCTGCCTCTTATCTTTCCTGCCTTCCTTCAAGTTTCAGGTAAAGTTCCACCTTCTGCACGAAGCCTTTCCAGGTCCTCTTTAATCTTAATGTCTTCTCTCTTTTGATTATTTATCATTTGTTCTGTATATCGTTTGTTTCCACAGTTATTAGCATGTTGTCTCTTTCATTGGACTGTGAGCTCCTGGAAAGCAAGGTCTTCCCCCTTCCCTCTTTTCTTTGTGTCTCAGAACTTAGTATAGTGCCTGGCACATAGTAGGCACTTTGGTGCTCATTGAATGACTGACTAAACTGAGTTTTCTCCCCACTGAGATTTTTTATTTTAGTTGCGTTGCCCCCTTACATTTTCACATTGCTCACTTTCTTACTCTTTCCCCTTTGATGGTAGGTTTAAAGCTGTCTAAATCTTCTTCCATATTTGGGAATTCACTTTTCACTGCCTTTGGTCCTTGCCCTATGTAACTTCTAGGGGGACAGGACTGGACTCAGCTAGATGCTAGTTCCCTTTCCCTCAGCCCAAGTGTATCTATGGCCCTTGACCCAATTTCACACATGCTTTAATTCTCTGGTCGGACCAAGTCAGTGCCTGATACTTTTTGTGGGCATAAGGAAGGGTGGAATGAATGTCCTGGGAAGGTTTTCTGCTTCTGTTGAGTTCCCTAATGCATGGGCCTCCTCAGACAGAGTGTGAGTCCTCCTTGTATTTCTCTCTCCTCCGTATGTGGCTGGGTAGAATTGAAGTTCACTGCTTTCTGCCACAGGAGTATGGTCAGGGCTGATGTGCGGTGGCAGAAATTGCAGCAGGAGGGACTTTACATAGTGGGACCCAAAGCATGAGTTGATGGGTATGTTTGTGTACCTTGCTGGAGAATGGAGGATGGTGGGGGGGGGTGCTAAGTGAGCATTATGGATTATTGTTCTTTGCTATTTGGTCATAAGGCTGTTACATTATTGAGCTTCTTGCTTTCTTCTCTGGTGGAGACAGGTATAATTGTTTTTACCACAGATAAATGATTTCTCTTTTGAGGCTTTTTTTAAAAGAGTGAGTGGGGACTAAAGAAAATGTCTCATTCTCCATTTTGCTGGTCATATGACCCAGAAGTCAGATTTCAGCTCCATAGAAGGAAGAACTTTTTTAACAGTCAGAGCTTTCTATTGATCAGTCCATTAAAAGAATGGGCAAGTGGATATCTGTTGATCATTTGTTAGGATTGCTTTTGACGAATATTATGCTTCAGTTTGGGGATGCACTACTATGTGATTTTTAAAATCCCTTTCAATTTTAACATTATATCACAAGTTCCCTTCTAGGTCTTATATGCTAATATTCAATATCATATGCTCATAGGTCCCTCCCAGCTCTAGCATTCTATGCCTCATGTTATAGACTTCTCAGTTTCAACGTCCCTTTTATCACTAACATTCCATGGTTCTATAATGCTTTCTGATTTCTGGTATTTGTCCCTAGGATAGGCCACAGGAAGAAATGTGATTGGCAAACTTCCATATTTCCCTATGATCACCATTCTCTTTGCTTTTGCTGGTCCCTTCTACGCAGGTGTCCCAGTATCCTACTTCCACTTCCCACCTCCCCTCCCTGCACCCTGGTGCAGAGCAAGATATGTATGTGTTTGAGTAAATGGTTTGGGATCATTTGCAAATTGCCTATGAATTGTCAGCATTTACAAGGATGCTTCTTTATGTACCTAAGAGTACTAGGAAAAATTTGTTCTTTTCAGGAGTTTAACTATTACTCCTACAATCCAATTTATACCATTAATATACATTACCATGAGGAAAGCAGGGAGAAAAGTTTGCAGCTTATATGAATGGTGGCTAATTTGCTGGTGGTCCTGTGAGCTGATTCTGATAGCACAGTGGAGCTATCAGCACCACAGACAAGGAAGACTTTGGACACAAGGATGCTTTTAGCTTGTTATGATTTTTGTTATATGAAGTTATCTAAGTTTATTATTACCTCTTGTAGGATAAAAGAGAATGTCAATTTGGCAACTATTAATGGCTTCTCCTCCCTTGTCAAATTCAACCCAGCCTGCAAATGCCAACCCATCTCCTCCAGGAAGCCTAACTTGACTACTCTATGGTTCATGCTGATCTCTCTTTTCTTCTAATTCTGTTAACATTTATTCCATTGAGTCACAGAATGTTAAAGCTGGAAAGGGACATTAGAAACCACTTAGACCAAAGCATATATTTTATAGAGGAAGAAATTTAGGGATAGAGAGCTTAAATGAATCATCTAAAGAGGTAGCTTAGTGGTGCAGTGGACAGGGTGCTGGGCCTGGAGTTATAAAGACCTGAGTTCAAGTTCAGCCTTAGATACTTAACTAGCATGATGCTGGACAAGTTGCTTAACTTCTGTCTACCTCAGTTTCCTCAACTGTAAAACGGGGATAATAATGATATGTACCTTCCAGGGTTGTTGTGATAATCAAATGAGGTAATAAAATAAAGTATTCAGCAAAGTGTGTCCCACGCGGTAGGTGCAAAATATATGCTTGTCTCCTCTCCCTTATGTCTCAAGGTCACAGAGCTAATAATCACCAGAGTTTACTTGAACTCAGGTCCTCAGGTCCAACACTCCTCACTCAGCACCACAGGTGTTGGCTTGACAAGGGTTAACAGCTGATAACTATTTATTTGAGGGCATCTGGCCACAAAAAGTAAAGAATCAAAACTGGAGGGGGACAGCTATGGATAGTGGAAGTATGAGAATAAGTAGGATGAAAGAGAGAGAATACTGGCTGGGGATTTAGGAGATGTACTGTAGTCTTACTGTGCACCAATTTGTGTGACCTTGGGAGAATAAGCCCTTCCTCTCTTGGGATTTCAGTTTCCTCTTCTGAAAAACAAAGTTATTGGACTAGATAATCTTTAAGGTTTCTTCCAGCTCTGAAAGGCTACGAAAGCACTAAATCATGGTGAAAACTAGGAAAGCCTGAGAGAAAGGAAGTCATAAGATGTTATGGCAAAAGGGGTCAGACAAAGTAGAGGTGAGAAAATGTTATTGAATAAACAATTCAACAACTGAACAAACACACAGGACTGGGGCTTGAGAAAAAAAACCAAAGGTCAAATGGTACAAAGGTTGAAAACTTCAAAGACATTAACCAGTATAGGAGGCCCTTTTCTCACTGTATGCCCCTGTCCTGAGTCCTTTTAATAACAACTGACATTTACGTTGCATTTAAGGTTTACAAAATACTTTGCTTATAATAACTCTATGACATAGGCAGTGCAAGCATTATAATTTCCACTCTGGAGATAAAGAACTTGAAGTTCAAAGATGTGACAAGACCCTATCCATGGGCACACAACTAAAAACTACAGGGGCAGAGATTTGAATTCAGGTTTCCTGACTCCAAGTCCAGGCCCCTTTTCATTATGCCATGCTGCCTCACTTGCATGGGAGCTAGGGCCTTGCTGACCACACTTTCTCCTGATCCTTAAAGATGAGGCCTTTTAGAAGCCAGAAGCCAATTTCATATCATCTGTACTACACAATTTAACAACATTTAAATATATAGGATATTAGAGATTAAAGAGAACTTAGGACAGAATACATTAGCAATGTGTAAACTAGAAAGAACCTTAGAACAGGATTGTCAGTGCTATAAAGGACCTTGTTAGAGCATAGAATATAGAACATTACAACTGGAAAAACATGTTAGGTATCACCTCATCATATCTCTCCATCTCATGGTTGAGAAAACTAGGTACAGAGAGTCAAACTGATTGTCCAAAGTGATAATGATTTGCATTTTCATATTGTTCTTTATTGTTTCCAGGGAGTTAATCTTATTTTTCCAAAAAAGAATGCAGTCAATCAATGAAGAAGTCTTTATTGAATGCGTATTACCTATATAGTTATGTGTTTGGCATGCTTGTTGATTGATTCTGGGTACAACCTGCTATAATGCTTCCTTTTTAACCTCCACGGCACCTGGCATTGAGGCCCCCGTGGATGCTCTATAAAAAAACATGAACTGTAGGTAGCTTGTTTGTGCCTAGTTATTTACATGTTGTCTCCCCCCACCTGATTATAATCTTCTTGAGAACAAGGACAGTCTTTTACCTTTCTTGTTATACCTATATCTATATGCCTCACACTCAATAAGTGTTTGTTGACTGAATGACTGATTTGGCTTATCGAATCCAGAGTATTGTTTAAAAAAAAGAGCTTTCTAAGTGGTTAAGTGCTATAAAAATATTAGCCGTCACCACATAGGTTATGTTGCTAACATACTTTTTTCATTTAGGTAGGAGGTGCCTTCAGTTAAAACTTTATTAATTCTACTATTTGAATTAAGATCATTGTTAGGAATAATGATCTTTGTGAAAAGAATTTCTTTAAAATTTGAGGCAGTATTAATTTTAAGTTGTTGTTCCTAACAACAATGTTGGCATCAAAGAATTACAGAATCTAAAAGCTGGAAGGAGACCTCAAATATCAACTAGTCCAACACATGCCTGACTAATAGTCCCTTCCTATGTTCTACAATTATGCTCACAGATATTCTAGTCTTGCTTCTCTGAACATGTTCCAGCTTAGGAGCTGCATAACCTTACTTTGATACATTGCCTTAAAACTTTAACAGTGTTGATGACGATGGACATTGATATGTCATGTTGCATTTTGTGGTGCCTTGAAGTTTGCATGATACTTTAAATCTGTGATCTCATTTGAGTCACACTAGTAAATTAGAATGGCAGGGACTTTACAGATTAGGAAACTGATGCTTAGAGAGTGTAGTCACAAAGCTTGCAATAGCGAAAGTAGAATTTGAACCCAGGACATACTAACATAGGTCTCTTGTACTTTGCCATGCTTATGTTTGCAGTTACTATTAAAGAATTGTAGTAAGGGGAAGTAAAAAGAGTTAACTGACAAAGTTCCTCCTCTTAATAGGAGAAAAAAGCCTATTCACTTGTTAGTAAGATGTGGAAGAGGTAAAATCAACAAGGTTTGGCAAGAGATTAGCTATGTGGCTGGCACATAGTAAGTGCTTACTAATGCTGACTGACTGACAGTTGACTAATCTCTCTGATTAGTTTGGGAGAAGCCAGAGTACTATGACTAGGGAACTCAAAGCTGCTGGCAGTGGAAAGATTTTAGACAAATTACCTGACCTTTCTATACTTTAATTTCTTCATAGATTAAATTAAATGGTTTGAGCTAGAAGATGATCTCTAAGGTCCTTCTGGTTTTAATATTCTGCAACCCTATGATTCTCTACATGAGAAAGGACATCGATGTCATATTAGTGTGGGACAAAGAGAGCCAGCAAAAGGTCCAAGAGGCTTTGGGAACCAATTTAAGAATCACGGTATTATAAAAGAGTTTGGTCATAAAAGTCTATGTAAAATCATTATTAGCTTAAACTGTGATTTAATGAATCAAGGATTAGTGAGAAAGGTAATGAATTTCATTTTAATGTTTATTTCTTTTAGAAATTATTGTATAATATTTTTCTTTCCTTAATAAATCCAAATTTATTTGGATTTAATAACTTTGGTGGAATTATAGTACATTTTTATAATAAAGGTCAGAAAACATCCTATTTTTCAACAGAATATCCCTGTTTTATGAGAGTAAATTGTTAACTCTTTGAAGGATGGTTTCATTTTTGTCTTTGTCACTCTGTACATGTGACACTAATCACACTAGTGTGTGAAACTAGTACTGTGCCTAGTTCATGGTAGAAAACTTAATGTTAGTTAAACTGAAAAAAATGCCTTCATGTAAAGACCAAACAGGAGGTGACAGTATACTTCTACTACCTGATAGCTGTGAACCTAAACTATAGGGTTAGTTTGTTTCTGAGAAACAAATAAACATTTTTAATAGTAATAATACCTAGCTTTATATAGAGCTTTATGGTGCTTTACTTATGTTTTCTCATTAGACCCTCACATAACCTTTTGAAGAAGATATTATTATCACTCCCATTTTTAGACAATAAACTGAGGCTGAGAGAGGTTTAGGTACTTGCCCAAGGTTACACAGTTAGGAGTATAAGAGACAGTACTGGAATTTAGGTCTTCCTGACTTGTCCAGTGCTCTATTTACTATGGCGCCTAGCCAAAGCTACAGTATAACAAAAAACACTAAACTGGATTTTAGGAGATTGGCATCCTAGCACTGTTTTTATTAGTAAAGAGCTGTGTAAATTGGAACTAATCCCTTTGCTTCCTGGGGCCTCAATTTCCTCTCTGTATAGGCCCCTGTTACCTCTCAAACAGGGGCTTGATTAGATTTGACATTCTGTTCTTAAGAACCTTTACTGTTCTAATGTTCTATGTTCTAACATTCTATGTTCTCAGGTACCTTATAGTTCAAGCATTCTATGTTGTAGCACCTTGTATTCCAGGTTCTAACGTTCTGTGTTCAAAGGTCTCTCCCAACTTCAACATTCTAAGATTCTGATTTGCTCTAAGTAAGGCTCTATCTGTACCCACAATGGTATAGGTAGTTTCAACAATCTACCAATCAATATACTTTCTCAGTTTGCCTAACATCTAATGGAGGCAGAATTAAACCAATTAGCAGTAACTGCTAGAGTCACAGGTGAAAGCTCACGTTTGGTAAGTGCCCAGAGGAATAGGTACAGGCCAATGAGCAGCCTAATTGATACCTGTATACACTTCCTTTTCTTTGGACTTAGGAGCAGAAGCGAGATCAATATGGGAGCTGTACCTAGAGAGATCTGTGGCAGAGATTTCAAATCTCAGCTATAATCTGAATCTTGATCATAGATATGAGGGTCGTGTTGGCCCTGGGGAATCTTTAAGCCAGAATACTGAGGTGACAGCCAGGGTGGCAGCACCATGTAAAGTCCTGACTATGAAAGTCAATGATGTGGTAAAGAGGCCTATGGAGCCCACAGATGAAGTCAATGGGAAATGGTTTTAATTGTTTTGTGCAAAAGAAAGCAGCTTAATTTCAGGGTATTTCCAGCTATCTCAGGCAGAAATATTTTGGTACAATTATGGGAAGGTAAGGAGGCTGAAGATGGGGATCAGAGGCATCAAGTACTCAAAGACCATTTGGGAGACTCTTTTTAGTAACTTGTTATCAGAAAGTTTTGTCATTCCCTGGATTTTTGATAAGTATTTTTTTCTTCCCTTTTAACCATAATGTACCAGGCTATGCACATTCAAGACTAAGGGGATGAAGTGACTGGCCTAATGTGTCTCAGCTAGTAAACAGAGGAGTTGGAACTTGAATTCAATCCTCTAATTTCTGGTTCTCATCTTTCCTCCCTCCTCTTCTTCCCACTCCCCTTCCCTTCATCCCAAACTATGCATTCTGGACTATAGGCAGAATTCTTATAGAAAATGAATGACCCAATTCCCTCATCGAGTGTATAGGCTAATTGCAGGGGATAAGATGAATATGTAAATATACAATTCTAGAGAAAAAGAAGGAAGGAAAGAAGGAGAGATGGAAGGAAGGAAGGAAAGAAGGAAGAAAGGAAGGACGGATAGACAGATGGACTTCTGAAGTGTCAACCATGTGACAGACACTTTGCTAAGGACTTTATAAGCATTATCTCATTTGATTCTCACAACAACCCTGGGAGATAGGTGCTATTATTATATCCATTTTGTGGTTGAAGAAATCAAGACGGACAGGCTAAATGACTTGCTAGGGTCACACATCTAGTAAGTATCTGAGGCTAGATTTGCATTCAGGTCTTCCTGCCAGCACTTAATGCATTGTGCTACCTAGCAGTCTCTATGTCTTCTCTTTAGTAGTAGTCTTTATGGAGAAGGTGGGCCTTGAATACTATCTATGATTTGGAAAGGTAGAACTGCAGTAGGGCAGTAAGAGCGAAGCCAAGGAGTTGGTAAGGCTGACAAATTCTACATTATAGTGATGAGCCGCTAGCTGAATGCTGGTTTCCTTTCCATTCAGTATCACCGCAAGGGCTTTCCCTGGTCCCCTAAGGCTCCTTTCAGTGCCTTTCTTCTCCCTCTTAACCCTGAGTTGTAAAGTTTCTTCAAGTTATAACGCTGTGTTCTGTGTTCTGCCTCTAATGTTTTAATTTCTTTTTATGTTCATTTGTTGTAGTTTTTCTGACTTTTCGTGACCCCACTTGGGGTTTTCTTGGCAAAGATACAGGTGTGATTTACCATTTCCTTCTCCAGTTCATTTTACAGATGAGAAAACTGAGGCAAACAGGGTTAAGTGACTCACCCAGGGTCACACTGACTGTGTCTGACTCCGAGTTTGAAATTAGGAAGAGTAGTTTTCCTGACTCCAGGCTCAGCATTTTCTCTACAGCAACACCTAGCTGCTCCTTTCTTTCTAGGCCAGATTTAAGGAGAAAAGTAGAATTTTCAAAAGTAACTGATAAATGTAGTTCAGGGTAGTTGGACATGAGAGACTGTGGTGAATACCAAAAAATGTTTAGATGGGAGTCAGTAGTTATTGTGGTTAGAGCTAACCAAACGTGCACAGGAAAAAGGTGGAAGTTGGGAGGTGAGGTGTGATGTAGTTGGGATAGTACTTCTGGTCTTTGGTTGTGGGTCTCCTTGTGTCATCACTATGGGGTGTGTGTGTGTGTGTGTGTGTGTGTGTGTGTGTGTGTGTGTGTTCACAGGGGACTGTTTTGGTCTTGGTTCATTGCTTGTGCTGCTCCAAAACCTACCCATGAGATGCATCACTGGGGAAGGAAGCACTAATGAGAATTTTGAAACGATCCTCTTTTTGTTATTATTTTCAGTTGTGTCTAACTCTTTGTGACCATGTGGACCACACTGTCCAGCGTTTTCTTGACAAAGATACCAGGGCGGTTTTCTGTTTCCTTCTCTAGTGGCTTAAGGCAAACAGAGGTTTAGTGACTTGCCCAGTGTCCCACAGCAAGTAAGTATCTGAGGCTGGATCTGAACTCAGGTCTTCCTGATTCCAGGTCCAATGCAAAATCCACTGAGTCACCTAGCTACCTCTGAGATCTTCCTTAGTTCTGATTATCTGAACTGAACCAATTTAACATGTTTCCAATTTCCCATCCCTAAAGAAAGAGGTAGTGGGTGCAAGTACTAACAGAGGTAACTGCCCTGGCCTCAGAGCCAGGTCTGCTATCCTGGGATGTTGGATATCTTGCAAGAAGATCCAAGGGACTTACAGCCTGTCCCAGACTTGACAATTTAAATTTAGTTTTTCTTCTTAGTTTAATCCTTCCTCTGGAAGTTTTATTTACATTATTTATTTCCTTAATTAGCAAGATCTGGTCCTTTTTCAATTCACTTAGGAACTACATGCACTTGGGCAAGTCACTTAATCTGTTTTTTTTCAAAAATCTAATAGGCATGGTATTGTTGCTTCTGCCTCACCTTGGCGTCACTGAGAGGATCAAATGAGATATTGGGTATAAACACAGTCTGAAAAGCATCTATTAAATGATCATTATTATGACTGCTAACCTGGTAAAAATGAAAAAAAAATAGAGGTCTTGGAGAGAGATACACAGTGGAATCCCAACTCTGCTGTCATTTACTAGCTAGGTACCCTTTGGCAAACCCCTGTACCTCTCTGAGACTTAGTTTCTTCTGTAAAATATGGATGACTATCCCTGCTCTCTCTTCCTTATAGGGTTGTGGTGAGAGGGATCAACTGACATAATGCCTATAAAGTGCTTTTTAACTGTAAAGAATTTTGTCAGTTACTATGATTTTTAGCCATAAATTCAAAATTGGTTGAGGCTAAATTGCTACAGATTTCTTGGCCATCTCATTACTGAAGACTATATTGTCCCATTTTTCATTGAAGGCATTAAGGCTTACTCATAATAGAAACACAGGCAACAGGCCAAGAAAAATACTGAATTTAAACATATACCACACACACACACACACACACACACACACACACACACACACACACTTGTCTCCTTGACAGAAAGGAATTATTTTCTTCTGTAACTTGCTGATAAGTGCAAGACTTAGGAGAGAGTGATAGGTCAGTTTCCATCATCTTGGAAATGCCAAAGAAAGATTCAACATCACCTTAAAGCACTAGAATAATCAGTATTGCATTTTGTATCACAGTCTAGAAGTCAGATAAACACATATCACATTTTCTAGCTGTAGCAGAATTAGGCTCTTCTGGGCTTTGCCCTATCTTTTTTTTCAATTCATCTTTCAAGACAGGTCTAAATTCACTACAAATACAATTTTCAGTTTTTAAGTGGGAAAATCTCTTTTTCATAGATTTAAAGAATCAGAGGCCTAGAAATGATCTCAGAGCACAGCATGCTAAAGCTGGTAGGTACTGGAATATACTACAGCATGTTAAAATACAGAAGACTGAATATTGTGGCTAAAGGAGATATTAAAAAGAAAACAGAATGTTAGAACTAGAAAGGATCTTAGAGATAATCTTGCTCTATCCTTTCATTTTTTTAGATTACAAGAAAGGGAGGTTAAGGTGCCTGCCCAAGGCATTATAAGGATTCAAAGGCGAGCTTGTATGCTGGCTCCCAAAACAAAGCTCTTTCCAGTGTATCATGTCATTTAGAGGAATGAGTTTTGCCTTCCTCTTCCTTTCTCTTCCCACTCTCAAATTATTGCCTAGGTGTTCAGTCAAGAAATCTTTACTGAGTGCCTCCTATGTGCCCAGCATTATGGGAAACAGAAAGCACAGAATTCTGAATAAGTCATCATTTAGCCTGTGTTTGAAAAACTCCAAAGACAGAGAATCATATAAAGTAACCTATTCCAGTCAATCAGAAATCTGCCTCCCTATAACGTCCATCTATCATTCTTAATTCTATTTTTTAGATGAAACAGAACAACTCTAATACTGTTTTCACACAACAGTCCTTCAAATGTTTGAAGAAAGCTATTATCTATTCCTCAAGTTGTCTCTTCTCTAGACTAAACATCCCTGATTCCCTGAATGACATTTCAATATCCTAACCATCCTGGTCACTCCCTTCTGAAAGTGTTTGAGTTTATCAATCCCTTCCTAAATTGTGGCCCTGAAAAGAAAATCTATATGTACAAAGATTTTTACAGAAATATTACATGTAATTCCTCTCTCAAGCCCCAACAATCTAAATGTTCAGCAATAAGAAAATGGCTAAGTAAACTGTTGAATGTTGAGGCAGTGGTATACTTTAATGTGATTGCCCAACAAATATGAGGTATATAAATAAACCTGGAAATAAACTATTCATGAAATAATGCAAAGAAAAAAAGCCAAATTCTAAGAATGAAATACACACACACACACACACACACACACACACTATGGCTACATTAACAGAAAAGTGAATGAGAAGGAATGCAAGGTAGCTCTGATAAGGAATTAGAGACAGCAACTGATGTGTATTGAGACATTTTTATCTTGGAAAGTAATACATTTAAATGCAAATAGTTACTAAGGAAGTTCAGTAGGTTGTATTGATGTTCAATGCAAAACTTTTATTAAAATATTTTAAAGTTGTGTTTCTGAGACCTGAACTAGAGGATTAACTATGCAGTATTCCTCTTTAGTAACACCAACCTACAACAATAACCTGGAACTTCTGGTTCTTTTCACTTTTATATACTATCTGCATATAGCCCCAGATAAAGAGAAAAAACTAGTGTAGTACTCAGAAGAACTGTCAGCAGTTGCTACATTAGTACTCTCACAGCTCAGCTGCCATGGTATAGTAGTTACAGTTAGTATAGTAACAGCCAGATCTTTGGGGTCTACTTTGTTCTTATTAGCCCCATAAAGAGATGTCCAGTCTGTAAGCCCATTGAAGAACGGAGACCTCTGGATTGAAATGCTTCTAGTTTTTGTCTCTGTGAGCAAGAAGCAGAAACTACAGAACATACTGAGAGAGGAAGTAGTTACTAAAGAGAAATGATCCCAGACCAGGCTCCTTGTCAGCACCACGGACAGGTCTATAGAAGCCTAACTTGGGGACAGTGAGAGAGTCAGCACTATGGTAAGGACAACGCCAAGCAGGATTCTAGAAGCTGAAAAGCACCCGGTTATTAAATAAGAAGACAGGAGATTTAAGGAGGAACGCTGAACTCTAATGATGCTTGTACTAGACTATCATTATGGAGGCTTGTGAAAGATTCTATCATTTACAAAAAGTGATTCAGATCCAAGAAATACACTGGGATTCATGTAGTTGAATTGTTGGGATCCCTGGGAGTCTTTCCTGATGTGGGCATTTCTGTGTATTTCTGGTATGTTAACCCATGAGAAGATAATTAGGGCATCCGTTCCTCTTTGATGTCTTTTTGCTGGGCTCTTGGTACCTGAGGGTCTTAGGGGCCAGTCTTTTGACACTGATGAACTAGTGACAGGGTCTTCCTGAGACAATCTAGGCTGGATTTCTGATATAACTGAGATGCTGTTCTATCAATCTGCGGTGCATTTTAGGAGGCCCAAATATATTCTCTACTACTTCATTTCTAGTCCCTCCTGGGGAATAAGGCAAGACTTTCACACTCAACACCTGACTTCAAAGTTCAGTCAGCAAGAAGAGACCTGTGACTGTTTTTGAGTTTTGATAGCAGCCAAGTTCAAGCAGTGGAGAAGGGGACAAAAAACTGTAGAGAGGATGGTGCCTGAATTTGTAAGTGGGAGTCAACATTTCTGAAGAATGCCATTTGTGGACTCCAACTCAAGCTTTCACCTAGCAGTATGGCAGAGCAATCAAACCAAGCAACAATTGGAAACTGAATAGAGTTTTACCAATGAGTATCAGTCTCTGTATTTATTGACCATTTCAATGGCTCTTCAAGCAATTTCCCTAACACTCAAACTGTCTGAACACTTTCAGACTATTTACAGCTTGGATAAAGCAAGCTATGCAGGGAACCATGCATTACCTCTCATTAGGTCTGTGCCAAAAAATGTCGGATGTTGCTTCCACAGACCAGTCTTGCTATATTCTGTCCACATTTACTGTTCTCCTCAACAACTCTTTCAATCTTCCAATTTGAAAAATATTAGCTTGAGGGCCATAAAATGTTTTTTCCCCTAATATCGGTTTTTGCTGCCATGGCTGCTATTAACAATGTCTTCCTTTCCCAACCTTGTGGATTTTATCTAAATTTTTCATTAACAGTCTAAGTCCACAGTCTTCCTGGAGTGCCTGAGTCAAGAGGCCAAATGGTGACCCAGCCCTGGAACTGAGTTAACACAAAACCAAAGGAGGAGGGCATACAGGGGCTGACATAAAAGACAAAAGTTCTAGAGAGGTGATTAAGTCAAGCAGATGACCAACTCCTTCAACACACCCTGTATCTTGATCTAATGCTGACCAATCCAAAAGCCCCATTTTATAGATGAATCTCTGTTTCTACAATCAATTTTTCTCACTTGTTCCAATCCCTTGGATTT
This sequence comes from Trichosurus vulpecula, assembly GCF_011100635.1. NCBI lineage: Eukaryota > Metazoa > Chordata > Mammalia > Diprotodontia > Phalangeridae > Trichosurus > Trichosurus vulpecula. The sequence goes on along the minus strand of NC_050573.1, from coordinate 92,534,153 downwards.
GGATGCTCTAAAGAAATCCAGGTATTGGCTAGCTGAAGGCTTCTGGTTTATGTTTATGTGGATCTCTATTTTACCTATGACCTCTCTTTCTTCCCCTCACTGTCTGCCCTCCCCCCTGCCTCACTATGAGGATCACCTTTCTCCATATTTAGTTAATAAACAGCAAGTACCAGACCTCCCTGGGTAGGATCATACAACAGACTTTTAAATTAAAGGAAACTTCTGTGGTCATAATCTCCATATTTCCTAGCTTCCTCTAATCACCAGAGGCTATATGAGGGGACTGTTTTTTTCCTAAGAAATTTCAATAAATACAACTAGATTTGGATTAGTCCTAGCTCTGCAACTAACCACTCTGTATAGCTTGGAGTAGTCACTTCACCTCTCTTGGCTTCAATTTCAGCCTCCACAAAATGAGGGGGTTAGGTTAAGTGACCTTTAAGTCAGCTCATCTTCCAGCTTTATGAGTCTGTGACTCTTTCACTGCAGCTGAGATGACTGAGTGCAGATAAAAGTTTTAAGAAAGCAGATTTCCATTCTGTATGAGGAAAGACTTTCTAATGAGAGGAGATATTCAACAATAGACTTCTCCTTCTAGAATGTTCAAAAAGAGGTATGAGATTGACCTAGACAACTTGCCAGATTACATCCTTCCTTTGTATTCCATAAATTCATGACTGTTTACACATGGAAAAACTTGAGGGGAGGTGTTTTAATTAAGGGAAAATTATTTTCTCTTGCTCAGCAAAGAAATAAGGCAAAATAAACCAAGACACATGCGTAAAAATGGAAATTCCTTGGAAAAGGGAGGAGAGACATGAAAGAACAAGATCTAAATCTACTCTTCAGCGAGGATTAGGAACTTCTAATAAAAGCAATGGCCATGTTAGCCTAAAATCAATAGGAAAGAGATAAACACTGTCATTTCCCTTTAGAACTACTTTGCACTTCAGAGGAAAGCAATAAGCCCCACCTTGCAGGGATAGCTCACTTTCTCTTCAGAATACTATCTATCTAGAAAGATATGAGTACAGCCACCAATGGTTTTATTTATGAATCAATGAAGCATCTCTTGGGTGAGTAAGAGAAATATGGTTGATAGTTGCTGAGCAAAGCTGACAGAGGTATCGGGATAAGTCCTAAAGGCATCACAGGCCATGACAGCCTGTCTATTCCAGATCACCTAGATCAGAGAAGTTAAGGTCACACAGCTAACAGGTTCTGGAGTTCTAACTCCAATTCTAAGAAATCTGACTCCAAGCCCTAGTCTACTTTGTGTCTCCAAGTTCTAGGACCTGAAGTGATGGTGGTTGAGAGGTAAAGGTGACAAGTCTATCCATAGAGTCTACAGTTTAGTATACTGTAAAACAAAACAAAACACTGAACTTAGAGCCAACAGAAACTTGGAGTTTACATCCTGATTCTGATACCTATTAGCTATATGACTATGTGTAAATTACAAACTTTCTAAGCTATAGAATCTTCATCCATAAAATTGGGATAAATGTACCTGCAATTCCTACCTCACAGGTCAAATGAGATAACATGTACAGTGATTTGTACACTTCAAAAATTGATGCAAACGCTGTCTTCCTGCTTCTTTCTTTTTGCCACCACCAGCAAATGGTAAATGATTGCTTAGAATTCTCTGCAACTGTGTACACAAAGGCTTTGTCAGAAATCATCCACAACTATATGTATATTTGTGAGTACAGTGGGAGGGATCTGTCAAACATCTAGTTTGAGAAACAATGGAGTACAGTTTTTTATAGTAGTAGATTCTACATTGCCAGTAACCCACAAAGGTGGGTAAATCAATTTTTGAAGTGTACAAACTGTGGGTTTAAAGAACACATAAGAGGTGAAGAATACTTAGGATAGTTATAAAATTATAGATAATAAATAGATAGCATTAATAAGTTAATTAAATAAATAAAAACAAATTAATAGTTATTAATGTTAAAGCTGGCAGGAATTTTGGACCTTACAGAGTTAGAACACAAAACACAGATTATTACAGATGGAGACAATAAATGTTATCTAGTCCAATTCCATCATTTTAAAGATGAGGAAATTGATTCCCAGAGAAAAATGATTTTCCCAAGATCATACAGCTAGTTAGGGGTGGATATAAGACTTCTAATACCACCACTTAAGGATAACAATAATTTCTATAGTGATTCTATAGAGACAAAACACTTTACACATGTTGTCTCATTGGATTCTTAGAAGAACTCTTACAAAGGTAATGCAAGTATTATTGTTTCCATTCTACAGATAAGGAAACTGAGGTCCAGGCTGGGGAACTGACTTGTCTGAGGTTACACAGGTAGGATCATGCCTTTAAATTCAGAAAAGTCCATAAAGGTCATGTACCCTCTCATTTTACAGATAAAGAAACTGATGCCTGGAGAGGTTGACTTTCCCAAGGTCCCACAGTCAGTAAATAGCAAGGCAGGGATTTGAACCCAAGTCTTATGACTCTAAATCAATCTAAGTCCTTCAACACCACATTCATTTCTACAACATGAATATGTACTATATTCTAGGTGTGCCTGAGATCAGAGATGAGTAGTTAATGGTGACAAATCCTTTGGTGAAAACTTCATTCTGATCTATGAGCTGGATCTCAGCAATCAAGGGTTAAACCACCACTACACATGATATGAGGGTTCAAATGTTGCTAATAGCTATCATTTCCTCGGGGCTCACCAGGAGCCATGTATAGTTTATTAATTAAATAACTTGGAATTTAGACATAATATGATCATTAATCAAACCAACCGAGTATGCATGTATGTATATATGTGCGTGTACACATTACCAATTCCAGGAAAAGCCAATACCAAATGTTAGCATGTCAAAGTTTCTATGAACTGGCCTCAAAAGACCCATTGATATAGTTCTTTCCAATGTCATTATCATATTTCTTTCTACCCTAACTGAACACTCTGCTTGATTCACATCAAGTCTAATAACTCACACTGTGGGGCAAGAGTGGACAGAGGAGACTCTTCGCAATCATCTAAAGGATGATAAGCATGGAAGGCAAAACAATATAGTGACCAAAAAACTAGACTCAGAATCTAAAGACTTAGGTATTAGACCTGAGGCTGTCATTAATTTGCTGTGGGACTTGTGGGCAGGACACTTCACTTCCCAGGGCTTCAGTTTCTGCTTCTATGAAGTGACAGGGGTGGTCATCCCCAGTTCTACCTCTAACTAACTCCATCTCTTGTCAGATTACATAAACTCTCAGATTCCATTTTTTTGATCTGCAAGATAAGTAGGTTAGATCAACTGTAGGATCATAGGCATTATGGCTTGACCTCAGAGATAAAATAGTTTTTCTTCTTCCTTTTACAGGTTAGAAAACTCAGACCTAGAGAACATTAGTGAGTTGCTCAAGGTCATGTAACTAGTAAATGGCAGAGTAGGGTCCAGCCAGGAAATTGAGACAAAGAGAAGTGAAGTGAGATCACACAGCAATTTGGTGACAAAATGAGATCTAAAATCCTAGCAATTCTGATTGATCACTCCTTTTGCAGTCTAGTTTCCAGATCTAATATGTCATATTCTCAGATTGCTTCTAGCTCAAGAATCCCTTCTTTCCTTCAAAGCTCAGTTCAGACAGCAACCTCTACATAAGACCTTTCTTGTCCTCTCTAGCTGATAATTTCTTCCCAACTAAGATTACCTTATATATGCTATACATGCTATCTTCTCCAATAGAATATAAGTTCTTTGAAGGCAGGTACTGTTTCAATGTGTCTTTGTATTCCCAGAATAGTGCTTGGCATATGGTAGGTGTTTAATAAATTATCGATTGATCAGTGAAGATCAAATGGACTAGGGTTGAACTAGGTACCTTTAAAGGTCCCTTCCAACTCTGAGATTCTATGGCTGGCTGACTAACTATTAAGCATAGTTGTGCTAGGCTCTTGAGATATTAAAAAAAGGCATGAATCGGAGTTCCTCCTCTCCAGAAGCTTTCAGTATGGTTGTGGAGATAAGACATAAAGAAGAAAGGAACACTAGGTAGGAAGTGATAAGTGGTAACTGTGCTTTACAGACACTATAGGAATTCAGAGCCACTTGCCCAACATGAGAGCCATAGAAGACAAAGCTTCCTCCCCTGGATTGTCTGAGTGAAGTGAAACTCTTCCTGGCCCATATCCAACTGTTGCTGTGATTACATAGGTGCCCAAAAGGCCTGTGAATATCAGGGTTACTGAGATGAGGAGACATTACAACAGATGGATATCTACAAGCCAAAAATAACTCTAGTTAGACCTCGGCTACTTCCTGATAAACAAAGAATAAATGCCAAGCTAGCTGTAAAAGGCAGTGATAGTTTGCTCACTTTCGGATTCAAGAACAATTTACCATTTTGTTAGCATTTTATCTCTACGAAATAGGCCTTCCCTGACTATCGCAGTCTGATCTCTTCCTCTTCTGACTTCTTTAAGTACTTACTATATGAATCATGGAACCAGAAGATGTGAGACCTAGAAGGCCATTTAATCCAACTCTTTTCTTGATGCATGATAATGAATGGTCATTAATCTCTTGAAGTCCTCCAAATATGGAAAGTTTGCTATGAGTAAGGTCAGTCCCTTCCATTGTTGAGAGAGTTTAAGGGACTTGCTTGGGGTAACATAGCTAATAAGAGTGAGAGGCAGGATCCAACCCCAAGTCTTCTGAATCCAAGTCTAGTATTCTTCCACTGTAACCATCTTAGTGCCTCGTGAAAGGAGGAAGAAGAAAGCCACTGGAAGAGGAAATGAATAGTCAAAATAGCTGAGTTCTACTCCTGGATTTCTCACTAATTCATCCTCTAGTTGATCATGTGCTTGGACAAGTCATTTAAACAGCCTAGTTCTCAATTTAATTATCTATAAAATAAGGAGCTTGGATTAGATGATCCATAAGTTTCTTTTCAGAGCTCAAATCCTTTAATTCTATAATTATAAGGTTGCATGACAAGATAATGTTGATAAATGTCATTATGATCTTCAGAATCCTTTACATGTAAAGCTATTTAGAATTTACAAGGATATATAAAATTTCATTAGCATCCCACACTAACCCTGTGAATTAGCCATAGCAAGAATTATTATTATTCAGATTTTCCAGATGAGAAAACCGAAGCTTAGGTAGGCTCAGTAAAATGCTTGAGATCATAGTTAGTAAGCCAGTGAGTGGTGGATACAATCATAATAGAAAATTAACAACACTGAATTCAGAGTTAGAATCCCTGGGATCTGATCCTGATTACCACCCCTCCTAGTTCTGTGAGTAGACAAGTCACTTTATCACACCAAGCCTTGATTTCTTCATATTTAAAATGAGATAATACTTGTACCTTAAAGAATTGTGAGGAAAACTCTTATAAAAACTTAAAATGCTTTAGAAATGCCATTATTATTTTTATCATATGTTTGTTCTTCCACTGTGCTTGCTGCCTTCATACATGAGTATAGACATGATATGAAAAACCCATTTGTCTTGGATGGAAGGTTCAGAGATTAGGTTGTTTCAGTTAGACAAGGTGATGCCATTTCTTCCCTATGAATATGAATCTACAGAAAGCTGCTATAAAGTAAGAGCACACTTTCCCTTATTCAAATAATATCAGCTGATGTGCCTCCCACGACACACAGTGAAGGGTGCATCATCAGAAATGACCAGCTGGCCAAGAGCTGAAAAACGACCTGCTCCCTGCAGCGCTGTTTGCTCACTGAACCAGATGGACAACACCACATACTGCTGAAAAGCAACCTCCTCTACTTCCAAAACCAACTGACAGATTTGGAAAAGCCTGTGGATGTCTGCCAAGCTGACTGGCAATTCTGTTCTGAGGGTAGTCTATTCAGTGGCCCCTGCCAGGGGAGTTGTTGGGGGCGGAATAGGATAATAACACATCCATCAGCCAGTACAACCCAAATTACCCTTTCAGCCAATGGTTTAAATGGCCGTGCCTGGAATAAGATTGTTGGCCAATGAATGATTTGGGGCATTTTTGTCCAGGCAACATTCTTAAACAGAGATTGCATCAGGACCAAAGGCTGTACCTGTGTACTTATTCTCACCCACTTATGCCCATCTTCAAAGTATCTACTCTAACTTATATCCTTAAACATTTACTCATGCATACACTTTCACACCGTAACACCTCTCCTTATGAAAAGTCCACACACACAAGTGCCCATGTACAGACATAACACAATACCTAGCCTCACTGATATAATGCCATCTCCTTTCCCATTGATTATCATACCTTTCTTTGTGCAACTGCATACAAACATACACACACACACACACATATGTAGATATATATAAATCCCCACATATACACATACTCACTTACATTCTTGTATGTGTTCTCTCTCTCTCTCTCTCTCTCTCTCTCTCTCATGCAGTCCCCAAATCTCCTCACACCTACCAATATCCATCCCCCTACATGTACACTAACCTGCAACCTCACTTGTATGCACAAAACCATCTCTTCACAGGCAAACATTCTCTATCCTCCTACCTCTGTTCCTCCTTCCCTCTCCCCACCAAATAAAAAAAACAAACAGATAATTCAAGACTTTGTTGGGGAAATGAATAAATTATGGGAGAGTGGGGGGAAAGGGAGATGAAGGGGGGAAGAGAAGAGTCAGGACAATGTTAGGACAAACATTCTAACTACGAAGGTATAACCTTAGAATTTGGGATTGAAAGAAGCCTTAGAAGATAAACTTTAACCCAACCCAATCCCTAACTACAACATCCTTGACAGGCAGCCATTCAGACTTCATCTGAACACCTCTAGTACCTCTGGTGACAGAGAGTTCAGTGCTTCCTGCACTTGGGTAATCCATTCTGCTTATAGACACTTATCTATTAGGAAGATTTTTATTGTTCTGAGCTTTAATCTGCCTTTTTCACAACTTCCTCCTATTTCCCTCATTCATTCCTGTAGGGGATGAATCTGCACCCTCTACCTCAAGAGAGCATTTCAAATGCTTGAGGGTAGCTTTTACATCCCTTCCTCTGCACCTCCAAAGCTTTCCCCTCTTCAAATGGAAATATCCCCAAACTCTTGGCCCTCCTTACATGGAACCATTTCAGACCAGAAGCCAGGTCTCTGGACACTCAGTCCCACTCTGAAACCAGTGCTAGCCTGAGAACTTCCTTTTTGCCCACTCTCTTCACATTCCTGCACAACAGATAATTGCCCGTCTACCCAGAGTCAGCCCTTCCCCCTTGGGCCTTGACCCTGATGACGCTAGTTTATGACTGACATTTCTTTCAAAATCCCTGCAGGTTGGCTTTTTCTCAGGCCCTGGTTATTGGAGATGTTGTCTTGCCTTTGATGCTTACTAAAATAGCCCAGTGCCTTCACAGGGCCTCTGATTTTGATAACAGACCCTACTTTCACACCAATAACAGAGATCGGAGGGCAGATTATCAGTTATTTTAAGATCCTCCAGGGGCAGACAAAAGTTCAGCTCTGAGCGTGCTTTGTTTGTTAATCTCAAAGACCCTTGCACAGTCAAAGAATCATAGAATATAGAATTTTAGAGTCTAAAAGGACCTTAGAACATCGGCTGTTACAATAAAGAATATTAGGGATAGAAGGATGCTGCTAACATAGAATGTAAAAATATAGAATGTTTGAGCTGGAAGGAACTTTAAAAATATTGTAGATTAACTCCCTCCTTTTGACAGAGGCCCCAGAAAGGTTAAGTCATTTGCCCAAGATTACACAGTAAGGTGGCAGAATAAAAGGTATTACAAAGGTAGTATCCTGATTCTTGGGCCAGTAATTTTCTCATCACATTATCTTTTACATTGTGTGGAATTCATTTATCTCTTGCTGAAGTATCATGACCTAAACTTGAGTTCAATGATAACTTTTGTGCAGATGGTCCTGAGATCTAGATATCCAGTGCCAAGCTCTCTTTTGAACTCCAGTACCATATTACTGCCTCTTGAACATCTACAACTGGATGGTTTGTAAGCATCTCAAATTCAAAATAAACAAAACAGAACTTGCCAGGACTATTACAGTAGCCTTCTGGTTGGTCTCCCTGACCCAAATCTCTTTCTGCACTAGTTCATCCTCCACATAGCTTCTAAAGTGATTTTCCTAATGCCTAGGTCTAATCATGCCATCTCCCTACTCAGTAAACACCACTGAGTCTCTATTACTTTCAGAATCAAATATAAAATGTTCTATTTGCTATTTGAATCTCTTCGTAATCTTGACCTTTCTATCTTTCCAGTCTTTTTATGCTTTACTCCCTTCTACTTTGGGCAGCAGGGTGGCACAGTGGATAGAGTGCCAGACCTGGTGTCAGGAAAATCTGAGGTCAAATGTGGCTTCAGAATCTCTCTATCTGTGTAATCCTAGTCAAGTCACTTAACCCTGTTTGCCTCAGTTCTTCGTCCATAAAATAAGCTGGAGAAGAAAATGGCAAGCCACTCCAGTATCTTTGCCAAGAAAACCCAAATTGGGTCATGAGGAGTCGGACATGACTGAATAAATGAACAACAATCCTTCTATAATATAGTGACATAGTTTCTTTCTTTCTCTTGACACATCATCTCCCAACTCCACATCTTTTCACTGCTTGTCCATCATTCCTAGAAGGCTCTGCCTCCTTATCTCCACCTACTTACTGGATACCTTGGTAGCCACCAAAATTCAGCTCAAATCCCACTTCTGCAGAAGGCCTTTTCAGGTCTTTCCCTATCACTGGTTAATTCCTTCTCTCTGAGATTACCTTCCATCTATTCTGCATGTATCTTGTACGCACACAGTTGTATATGTGTTTCCTCCCCATTAGAATGTGAGCTCATTAAGGGTGGGGACCATGTTTTTTTGTCTTTCTAGATCCAAAGCTTAGCAGAGTTCTTGGCTTATAGTGCTTAATAAATGCTTGGTGACTGACAGACTAACCATTTTACTCTGCTGCTCGAGAAACTCTAGTGCTCCCCCTTGCTTTAGGTACAAACATCACTGTTTAGTTTTTAAAGCCCTCTACAGTATGGCTTGAGCTTTTCTTTCTAGGACTATTGCATGTTATTTTCAGCAGCCCTGCCTCGGCACAGGAAGTCACTTTTGTTCTTGTCCAATGGGTTGAAAAGGAAATTACTTGGACCCTAAGTGAGGAAAGGAGTTGTGGTCTAAACAAGCTGCTGGTGTTTCTAAACTAGTCCAGTTGTTTTGACCCTTCAAGGACAACCCAGGAGAAATAGGAAAAGACTAGCAAGCACAGCTGGTGTGTTTCCCTCTGTGTCACCTTGTTTGAGCACTACTGTTGCTCCCACCTTCTAGAGAAGGCATCTGGTACATTGTATTGTGTCCATTCCCTTGGGCAAACCTTGATTGTCCATGTCAGTAAACTGCCTGGGAGTCTGGTCATGTTACATAGATATGGAAGTGGCACATGATGAGATGCATCCCTGCAGGCACAGCTGATGGCTGCTTGTCTGATATTTTTTCCCAAGGGCATTCTTCCATTCCCTGAGGGCATGCCTACTGTAGGGGCCACAGACTCTAATAGCATCTGTATTTATTCTCATTTCACAGAATGTTTTGCATAGTTCTTATGCATTTATTATTTTTTATTTTACATGATTGACTTGCATATAAGTATAGTATCTCCCCTAATAGATTGCATGCTTTTTGAGAATAGGGAATATATCTCAATCATTTTTGTATTTTCCATGTATTGAGTAGGCACTCAATAATTGCTTGGTAGCATAATGGATAGACTGCTGGACCTGAAGTCTGGAAGACTCTGAAGTCAAATCTGGCCTCAGAGACTTACTAGCTATGTGACCCTGGGCAGGTTACTTATCCCTATTTGCCTCAGTTTACTCATCTGTAAAATGAGCTGGAGAAGAAAATGACAAAGCACTCCAGTATTTTTGCCAAGAAAGCCCAAGAGGAGTCACAAAGAGTTAGAAAAGGCTAAACAACAATACTGAATTAGGCTAAAAAATAAAGACGATGTAGAGGCAGCACATTGTGGTAGAAAGTACAATGGACATGAAGTCAGGAGACCTGGGTCTGCATCCAATCTCTGCCATTTGCTCTATGTGTATCCGTGGGTATGTTACTTAATACCTCTCTGAACCTCAGTTTCCTTGTGTATAAAATGAAGATAATATTGGCACTGCTCAACTCACAAGCTTATTAACTATGTGACTTTGGGTAAGTTATTTAATCTTTTGAGACTTATTTTCAATATTCAAAGAATATAGATATCATCTGCCCTGCCACACTTAACTAGATTGTTGCAAAGGTCCAACAATTTCATGCATGTAAAGTACTTAGTAACAATAATAAAGTGCTACATAAATGTCAGGATTATGGTGCCTACTCTGATGCCTCACTTGTTATGGAGGTGACACAAGGTTCTCAAAAGCCATGCCCATGTTGGGAGATTCCAATCTCTGGAATGTTGGCCACCAGTGGAAGAATCTGTTTTGGTCCTGACAACTTGAGAAAATCATTCTTTCAGGCATGGCTGGTTTCTGATCTAGGCAGATGGATGGACTCCCTGCCCCAATAAAGTCATAGATCTTTTAAAGTATTGGTACTAATATTAGTAATCATGAGGTAAGTATGATTCAAAAAATAAGTAAACACCACATGCCAATGTAATTACTGATGAAATGATATTTGGGACTTCCCTAGCTTCTCTCTGTCCTCACAGAATACGCATGTCCCCTGATTTCCCTACTAACCAAGCTCTGTGTTTGCCCAGCTCCAGTGGTGACTTATTACCTACATTTTCAGCCTTATGCCAGGAGATGCTGGGCTGGCCTGGCTGCTAGATTTGGTCCCTCCTGGTCTGCCCTGTCCCACTGCTATCCATGACCCTCACTATGCTGACGCTTCACTCTACCTAGAGATGGATTAATTTTTAAAGACAACTTGCCTTCCTTTTCCACAGGGGAAAGGAGTACGGACAGCTTTCTAAATTTAGCTCAGCCTGTCATAACGATTAACTATCACATGGGGCAGGGAAGGGGGCTGATCCAAAAGGGAAAGCAGCAAAGAAAGGGAAAGGCAAAGAAGTGATGAGGAGATAAAGTCCATCCTGCAGCTGGACAAACATCTAATGCCAGATGGCAAACATACCCAATTAGGGAGTGTTCTGATGAATGTTCATGGCAGAACCATGAAAAATAGGAATTTCACAGCTCACCATTGTCACACGAGTAGCAATCACTTGCTGTGCCAAAATGGGGGCTCTGACAAATCTGCATCTTCCCATAGGATTAGCTCAAAAGGCATATTCATAGATATGAAGGTTGGAAGGGACACAATTATAGCTGTATATCTATTGTGTAGCCTGTGAAGATGATCTTTGATTTGCCGAGCACTTTTAAAGTAAAAACTTGCTCACTGCTTTCCTGAAGTAAATTCTCTGTTTCTGAGGGTTTTTTTTCCCCTTTGCTAGATGAGAGGTTGGGATAGATGCTCTCTTAAGTGTCCTTTTATTTGGAAGGGACTTCAAAAGTCATCTGAGCCAACTCTTAACTGAGGCATAAATGCCCTCTACAAAATCCCCACCAGGGTGCTTGTAAACCTTCCATAATAGAGAATACATTAATTATCAAGAAGGTTTAGTTATTTGGAAGCTTTTCCATATATTCAACTTTGTATAATCTACTTCTTGTTAAATGCTACTCCATTGGTCTTAGTTCTGCCCTGTGGGGACAAGCAAGGTTTACAAACCACTTTCTTCACAATTCTTTGAGGTAGGGACTATAGATACTACCAAATCCTCCCTCCTTTCTTCCTCTCCCCCTTCCCCTCCTCCTCCCCCCAATTAGGAAACCAAGGATCACAAAAGTTAAGTGATTTGCCTAGGGTGATACAAAAAGGCCAACAGGAATTTGAACCTGGGGATCTCTGACTCTAAGTGTAGCACTTTTTCAAATATAGAACAGCAACTTTCTAATAATAAGTCATAAAAAATAGACCAGGATTTGGGGGAGATATTAGGAAGGAGAATCCCGAACAGAAATATTAGAAAGGAAAAGAAAGAGGTAGCCAGGTAAAGCAGTGAGTAGAGCACCAGCCCTGGAGTCAGGAGGACCAGAGTTCAAATTTGGCCTCACACACTTGACACACTTACTAGCTGTGTGACCTTGGGCAAGTCACTTAACCCCAATTGCCCTGCCTTCCCCCCCTCAAAAAAAAGGAAAGAAAGAAAGAAAGAAAAAGAAAGGGAGGGGGAGAGCATTTGGAAAATGCTCACCTAGAGTGATGGCTCACATAGAGAACAACTACCTGCCTTCCTCTAGCTGCTATTACTTCTCCATCTTCAAATACCATACACAATTTTAGGATGTGTCCAAATAAATTACTCCAGATATTAAATAAAATTTCATAGAACAGTTCACTCAACCTCTCCAAAGCCTTCTAAGATAACCTTCCAGGTACATGCCTATCCCTGGGACACTGGGAAAAAAATCAGTAAATCAAATCAATGGGATCCTTATTTGAGGCACAACTGTCAAAGTCCATTGGTTTGTAATAACAGAGGGGATGCTATGACATGAGCAGGCATGTTTTGCCAGAGTGGAGATTTAGGGAGATGAAAGTGTGATGTGAAGGAATTAAGATGGGATTTGGATTCAAATTGCACTCCCACCACAACACTGGGGATCACTCTACCTCTCTGGGCCTCTGTTGATTCATATGTAAAGTGAGGGAGTTAGACTAGTTAATCTTTAAATCCCTTTCAGATTTTACAGTTGGAGTTTATGATTATTCTTCCTAAAATTTCCTTTAATAATTTTTTCCTAGCAAAATTATCATAATTGAGCACTGTGACATTAAGTTGGAACTTTTTTTGCTGTTTTAGAATGCTAAATTAATTAAGTGTCTTTGATTAAGCCTTACTAGGTGCTAAGACCAGAGCCAATAGTATGAGCCTAAGTTCTGGTCGCTCAGATGACATTTGATGATGTCCAAAGACTGTATAAAAAGACAGAACAGAGCTATTTGCTTGGGGCTCTCTCACTCTTGGAGGATTGTTGATGTGGAGACTCTGGGCAGCTGTAGTTAAGAGCCCTCCAGCTTGTGAACTCAATGTTGATGCCTTCTTGGTAACCATGAATTGTATTTGGTCTGTTTATAATGTACCTTTGTAATTTGTTTGTATTTGCTCTGAAGTTCAGGGTGCTGACTTTTTCCCCTGAACTAAGTGAATGATATTTGTATGTTGGATTAAGATTGCTAACCCCTTAACATTGCTTTCCTTTGTAATGCAGATCAAAGGAATCTGTGCTGGCAGTATTCTTGTTGTTGGGCTGGTGTTGGTCTTTCACCCCCACAGCAGCTGCTAGCAATAAGCACACATTGTAGTTTTAGAAGTGGAATTGACCTTAGAGGAGATCTGGTAGAAACTCTTCATTTTACAGCTGAGGAAACTGAGGTACACAATGGCTGACTCCAAGTCATACAAGGAGTAAGTCAATCAGCATTTATTAAGCAATAATAATCAAAAGAACAATTTGAAACCAGGTCCTCTGAATCCAGAGCATTAAAATGTAATTGGTATGTGGTGTCAAAGTGAATAACATACTGGACTTGAAGTCGGCCCTGGGTTCAAATCTTGGTATCTACTTAGCTGTGTGACAATAAGGGTTGTTAAACAAAGGCTGCCTTGATTAATTTCATAGTGCCTGGTTTATGGTTTCCATGACATTTTCTCTGTTATGTTTCAGGTTATGTTTGTTTCTTAGAAATTAGTAAATGTGTTGTCTTTCCTCTGGGAAATGTAAATGAACTAATACTGCTTACTAGAGAATATGTACATGTCTATACACATTTATACATATGTATATTAATAATCCAAGTTTTGCCCCTCCTTATTGGGATTTTTGCATACTAAAAGTTAATTCCTTCTCTGGCCCCCTCTACCTCAAATAGAATGTTAACATTCACTTGTACTATCAGAAAAGAAAAAAAAAAGTTTTAAGTACCTCTACCAGAGGCCTTTCATCCTTACCTGAGAGAGTAACCCAAGGTAATCATTCTGACAATGATCAATTTGGAGGCAGAATTCCCTGGAAAGACTCAAGCCAATGCTAATTGGCTACTATATTTTGTATAGTCATATCATTTTAATTGTTTCTTGCTTTTATTTTGCTTTTCCCCCTAAGACAAAGGAAAGATCTCCAGCCCCACCCCCAGTTTCTGATATTATAACTAATACACATATATTGGCCTGGGCACAAATGGTATCTATCGCTCTGAGAATTACAGATAAAATCCTCTATAATTCTCTTATTACCTAATCTTGAATAGATGGAGAAACATTTCAACCTAGTAATTTCATCCTACTTAGTCAGTTACTGAGCTCAAAGATCCCAAACTGTAGATCTGGAAATGAAGAGAACAGATAACACCCCCACCAATCACCATCCTGGAAACCTTGAAACAGAGATAGTACCCCTAATATGCACCAGAGATGAAACTTTTCCTATATAAAAAGAGAAAGCTGAGAAAGGTGAGAGACTCTCTTTGGTGCTATGACAGCCCAACCACAGGGATGTAGATTAAGAGGACCACAACATCCCCACTCCCAATTCTAGCTAGCTATAAAGAATAATTTCTAACTAGACTAATACATCTCAACTGAACATGCAAAGTTTGCATGTGTTTTCTCCTTTTCTAGTATAGACACTGAATTACCATGTAATCACATGCTAGTGGTGAGTAGCCCAAATTAGACAATTCTCTTAGCTTTTTTGAATCTCTGATTTTCTCATCTGTAAATAGGTATGATACTGCTTGTGCTATGTAGCTCTGAGTTGAGAGGAAAATACCTTGTATACCTTAAAAAACACCATGTATTGTTAGCTCTTGGTATATATGAGCCTAGGAAATTTTACAATGATCAATAAGCCAAAATTATTATAAAATATATACTTGGAAAACATTTATACAACAAATACAATAAAATAAATGTTAAAACCCTTAGTTGTACCACTTTTACAGAATCTGTTGCCAAACAGAAATCACACATTCAACCCTCCTTCCAATGGTATTTAAACAATTTCAGATTAACCAAGTTCTACCTAAATCTGGGTTACTTCACTGAGGTAACCAAAGTATGATAAGATGAGAACATAATAAGTGTTTAATAAATGTTGGTCAATTGGTTGGTTGACTTTTCAACAAACAAATCAGCATTTCTTACGAGCAATACACCTATCCCAATGTTGCTGGCATGACTCAACACAC
The DNA here is from genome assembly GCF_011100635.1 of Trichosurus vulpecula. NCBI lineage: Eukaryota > Metazoa > Chordata > Mammalia > Diprotodontia > Phalangeridae > Trichosurus > Trichosurus vulpecula. The sequence goes on along the minus strand of NC_050573.1, from coordinate 92,518,885 downwards.
ATCAACATTCCTTTTCAGGAGCTGCCCTCCAAGGGTGGATGTAAGGCCTCCTGAAGCCATCAGTAGGTACTGCTCATTCTCCCATTAGAGTGGACTTAAGTTTTGGAAGGAACAAGAAGTTATTTGAAGCCAAGTCAAAAATTACAAATATGGAAGGGAACTTATAAAATAAAATGTCAGAGATGGAAGGGGCAGCAGCACAAAATCTTAGTTAGAAGGGTTCTCAAAAGACATCCAGTACAATCCGTAGCTAAACAGTAATTCCTTCTACAATTCACCCAACAAATAGCCATTTAGACTTCATTTGAAAAACTCGGCTAAAGGGAATTCCCTCCTTTCTGACGTAGACCATTCTACATTTGGAAGGATCTAATCATTTGGAAGCTTTTTCTTAGTAGAACTTAAACATCCCTTTGCAACTTCAATAGATTATTTCTAATTTTTTTCCTCTTGGGTGAAGCAATATAAGTCTAATTCCTCTTCTTCAAATACCTGAACATATAGGTATTATGTTCTTTCCAAGCCTTTTCTTTTCCAAGCTAAGCATCCCTTATTCCTTAAATTGATCTTCACATAGCATGATCTCAAAGGCCCTTCACTATCCTATTCACCATCCTCTGTACACATTCTAACTTACAAATGTCATTCCTAAAATGTAGCAACTAGAACTGAATGCAGTGGTTCGGTATCTCCAGTCTGATGAGGGCCAGGCACAGTAGAACTATCTCCTTTCTAGCCTTAGATAATACATATTTCTTAATACGGTCTAAGATCAAATTAGGTTTGTTAGTACCCATATCACATTAATATCTTACATTGAGTTTGTAGTCTGCTAAAATTAGAGATCTTTTTCATATGACTTGCTACATAGCTACATCTCTCCCATCTTGTACTTGTAAAGTTGATTTTTTGAATCTGTGCAAGATTTTACATTACAATTACATTACAATTAAATTTCATCTCATTAACTTTATTCCAATTATTCTAGCCTATTAAGATGTTTTTCATAGAATCATTGAGTCAGAAGGGATCTTGCAGGCAATCTGGTTCAAGATATACCTAAAATGACTCTTTACTAACCTACCAAAACCAAAACAAAACAAACAAAAAACCAGCAGTACAGTTTCCACTTAAATACTTGCAATGATGGGAAAGTCACTACATCATAAGGCAGTCCATTTAACTGTTAGATAACTCTGACTCGTAGCTGATTTTTCTTTACATTTAGCCTTTTAAAATCCTGTCGTATAATATATTAGCAATCCCTGTTAATCGTTAATTTTTTTGTCATTGGCTAATTGACAAGCATACCATTCCTTTAACAACAAAGAATTTTTAACTATGAAGTATTAGAACTAGAAATTGGAATGGAGAATATTAGACGCAGAATAGGCTTTAGAACATAAAATCCTAGTATACAGAATATAGAATATCAGAGTTGTAAAGCAGTTTAGAACGCAGAATATTAGAACACAGAATACAAAAGAATACTCAAACTGGAAGAGACCTAGGAAATCATGTGATTTAGTGTCTTGCATTTTAGAATTGAGAAAACTGAGACCTAGGAAAGAGAAGTGACTTTCCTAAGATCAGACAGTTGGTTAGAAACTAAGCTATGGCTAGAACCAGGTCTCCTATTCTTCGGCCAGGGCCCTGTGCCTGTTAAGTAGCAGTAGTTTAAATAAATACTTGATGATTGATTGATCTACCCAGGATCATACACCGTTTTTCTGGTAAATAAGGTAGCTGACCAGTGGAATAATACTATTTTGGTCTAAAATGAAGTGTGATTATAACAAAACTATTTTTCTTATATACTGTAGTATCTATATCGTAAGGTTATTGTGAAGGTCAAATGAGATAATATATGTAAATTTAAACTTTACAATGATATAGAAATGTTAGCTATTATTGTAAACTGACTCTGAAGGTCATTCTTCCTCACTCTCCCTAACAAATGAGTTTCAAACATGTTCTGAGTGACTGAAGATTCATTGAAATCACTGCATATCCTCCCATGAGGACTACTTTGAAGATGATCAAATTCATGTGGCTCTATGGGACTTTACTCTAGCCCTAGGGGGCAAACCTAGGACCGGTGGATTGTTGTTGTAGACACAAAGATTTTGGCTTGATACAAGGAATAAGTCCTAGTGGTGAGGACTATCCAACAGTACAGTGGACTACATTATCTAGTAGTATGCGTCCCCTCAGCAGGGGTGGTCCCTTCCTCTTCTGAGATGCTACGATTCTAAATTTTATTGTGTTTCTTGGAAAAATAAAAGCAAGTCATTTACTTTAAAGTCAGACCTCATTTATGATTAAGCTAATCTGAAAGTACAAAATTTTGTATTATAGTAAACCCTGTCCATACAAAACTTCTGCCAGAGGTGAAGGGTGAGGGCAGGGGAGGTAGAAAAGATACAATCATGTTATTACAAGAAAACAAGAGTATAACCTTATTGAATGGCGATCTTACTCTGTGACTAACACATTCATTTTATTAACAGGCCTGAATTGGTACATTTGAAAACAGTAATCTGATTAAGACAGGCTGCCTCTCTCCCCCCACCTCCTGTGTTAAGGAAATTATTTTGTGTGTATCATCTTTTCCAATAATGTTTTTTTTTTTCCATTGCCTGGTTGGGGAACATTAAAGTCCTGCCTTGCTAAACTGAACACCAGGTGTTTGGGGCTATATCTACATAAAATGGTAACAGTCCAATCTTCAGATCAGGACAAAACACACACTTGAGCATGCACATGCACATGCACACAGCAAAGACAAGGGAAAATTGAGTCTTATCACTAATTCATGGAGGTAACGCCTGTTATTAGGTCTCAAATACAGTATGTTTTCCAAGAGATAAGTTTAGCCTTGTTTGAACAGGAAAATGAAGTGTTGTTAAAGCTGATGCTAAACCACTCAGTTAGTAGAAATGGCACTAGATTCAGAGGACCTGGGTTTGAATTCCAGTTCTGCAAGGCATTTAAGCTCTCTAGGCATCAATATCCTCTTCTGTAAAATAAGGGGGTTGGATTAGATGCTCTCTGGGGTTCCTTCCAGCTCAAAATCTTTTGTTCCTATGAGCTAAGCTAATCAGGTTCATGAATTTGGAATCAACCGTCTGGAGGTTTTTGACATATAAAAATGAACATTAAACAGAACAATGCTTTGTTCTTGGGCAGAATCATTCTGGGATTTCAAAACACCTTTTACAACCGAATGCAACAAATGTTTGTTGAGCCTCCTAGGTCTTTGATACAAGGCATATACCCAAGGACAGAAAAGGTACCATATACACCAAAATATTTATGGCAACACTTTCTGTGGCAGCAAACAACTGGAAACAAAGCATGCTCAAAAACTGAGGAATGGCTAAACCAACTTTGGTACATGAATGTAATGGAATATTATTGTGCCAGAAAAAAAAGATAAAAAGGAATAATTCAGAGAATCACAGGAAAAGAAGACATGTGAACTTATGCATATTAAAGCAGAACCCGATAAGCAATATATTTAATAACTATAATGGTATAAATAGAAAGAATAACAATAAACAAAATTGAATGTTATGTAATTATAATGCTGAAGTTTAACACTAGAGATGAAAAAATATGCCTTCCTTCTGTGCAGAGAAGGGATTCTGTGAGTGTGGTACATTACAGATACTATCAGATGTAGTTTGTGTGTAGGTTAGTCTGAAATGTACCTTATCAACCTAAATAATCTGGCTAACCCCTACACAGAAAAATAAAAGGCAGCACCAGTTCTTGGCTATTTAGACTAAGACCTGATACATCTGCAATAACTTTCCAAGTTAAGAAATACAACATACAATACAAATGACCAAGTGCCTAGGGAGTACACAGGAAATAGAATCTGCAAAATTCAAATGCCTTCTTATAGTTCAATGTGGCTCCATATAATTGTCTTTCTCCTTCAATGCAATGCACTTAGTAAGAACTTTTTTTTTTAATTTTTAGTTTTAGTTTTACTTTACAACACACGGTTCTACATAATTTTGAGTTCCAGATTTTCTCCCCTCCCTTTCCCCTCCCTCCCCAAGACAGCATGGAATCTCTTATAACTACCACGTATAACTTCGCATTGAATTAATTTATACACTAGCCAAGTTGTGGAGAAGAATTATGACCAATGGAATGAATCCTGAGAAAGAAGAAACAGAACCAAAAAACCAAAACAAAACCCAAAAACAAAAACAAAAGAGAAGAAAAAAAGACGAGCATGAAGTGTGCCTCAATCTGCATTCACTTAGTAAGAACTTTAATAAATGGTCAGATAAATGAGTGAGGGAATGAAAGCTCTGGGTGAATGATAAGTAGCTACTTAAAAACCTTCCTCATCAATTCTTCTCATTTTATTCTTATTTCCAGGTACCCTTCCCTGGGCTTAGCCTAAATCCTGTACAGTGCCTGCTGCATAGGCCTGTTTCTTACTGTCTGTACTACTGACTGATAACTTTAATGATAACAGAATATTTTTTAATAAAAATGGAGATAATTACCCTAATAAATAGAAAATTCTGCTTGTAGCCTCCTCTAACATCTGATTGTGGCATGGAGGTGGTCTTGAGTCCTCAAAGACTAAGGCAGCAGTGGAATACATGCTCTGGCAGATCCAACCAAGCTAGGGAGATTTCAGATTTGGGCCCAGATCCATCTATCTAGGTAACTGAATTTAATTTAATTCAATTCAGCCTACCTTGACATTTATTAACTACCTACTAAGTGCAAGTGCAAAGGCCAGCTAGGTGATGCAGTGGATAGAGCACTTGCCTGGAGTCAGGAAGATCTCAGTTCAAATCTGGCCTCAGATACTTACTAGCTGTGTGACCCTGGGCATGTCATTTGATCCATGTGCTTTGTTTCTTCATCTGTAAGATGGGATTCACTGGAGAAGGAAACGGCAAACCACTCTAGTATCTTTGCCAAGAAAACCCTATGGAAAATGTCTATGGGGTCACATAGAGTCAGACATGACTGAATGGCAGTAACAAATTGCAAGGCATAATCTTTAGGGCTAAATAATTTTAAGAAACTGATGCTTAGAACACTGGCCACCAGGTGATGACTTTTTTGGCTCCAAGTCACAAATCTATTAATTAAGGTATAGCAAGGGCAATAGTAATAAATGACATGCATACAGTGCATTGAGGTTGGGAAGGAGCTTTTCATATATTGGAGTCTTAGAACAACTATGTTGGACAAGTACCATAAGTACTCTAATCCCTATTTTAGAGATGAGGAAACTGAGGCCCAGAAATATTAAGTGATTAACCAGTGGTCACAGACTAGTGAAGTGTCAGAGCTGGAATGTGAGCCTAGGCCTTCTTAAATCCAAAACCAGCACTCTAACCACTATACCATGGTACCTCCCAATATAGGCAGGAAGATTAGAGAGGCAGTATGGTTTTGGCAAAATAAATAAACAAATGAATGAATGAATGAAAAAGTCATTGCCCCCTGAGTCAGATGGTTTGGGTTCAAATCCCTCCTCAGACATTTAATACTTACGTGCATGACTGCAAACATGTTACCTTCCCAGGCCTCAATGACTTCATTGAGGTTGCTTCCACTTAAAAAATCTAATGTTCTATGTTCCTAGGATTATCCATACTTGTACAATTATGGACCCTTGGGGTACTCAAGTAAGCAAAGATAATTAGCCCTAAGAATACATCTATAAACTGTTCTTAAGTGGCAGTCTTTAGTAGTTGTCCATAATCCTATATATTCTACCATTAAAAATACCACCCAAGTAGTTTTTTAATTGGAGGTGAGCCAGAGAATTATTGAATGACAGAATCTCAGAGATGGAGGGAAGTCAGAGTCATTCTAGAAATCCAACTTGTGTGTACTTTTTTCATAGCATTTAAAAAATTTAACACTCATTTTTAAAAATTTTGGGCTCCAAATTCTCTCCCTCCTTCCTGCCCCTCCCCTACCCATTGAGAAGGCAAACAATATGACATCAATTATTGCATGCACTTTTTATAACTTCTCCATTGATCCATTCTCCATTAGAAGACCTACAATGAAAGCAACTCCCATGGGGCAGCCCACACTACATTGGCACAGATCTTTTAGGAAGCTTTCCCTTTCAACAAACCTAAATATCCACCATGGTAACTTCTTTGTTGTTCCTAATTCCATCCTCTCAGGACAATCAGAATAGGTTTAATCCCACCTAATTCCACTTCCGTATTATAGTTACGAGGCTCCTACAACTCTGACATACACCTTTTCTTCTGACTAAATAGCCTTACTTCTTTTAACTGATCCTTGTATGTCAAAGTCTCTGGTCTTCTCATTCTCCTGACTGTCCTACTACAGACATGTTCTAATATCAGTGTCCTACTAGTCAGTTAGAGTGTGACAAGAAGAGAGGAGAGTCAGAACTGACACTTCCCTTTTTCAGGAAGTAGAGCTTCTATTACTGAATGAATGATGAGGCATCCTCTGGGGAGGAAAGCATACCTTAAAAATGCAAATTCCAAAGGCTCTTCTGTAGTTGTTGGCTTATCTGATTTATAGCCCCACAACAAGAAGGGAATAAAAACTCTTGCCAAATATTGAAAAGGAAAAGAAATGAAGTCTGTCATCTGTTATCCAATTATGCCCCTGTCTGACTCTGCTGGACAGCCTTCTGGAGACAGCCAAATGAGGAAAAGGCCAAGGCCACTTCAATCAGGTCACCTCAGGCCATAGCTGTGTAGAACCAGTGTGGTGTGGCAGAAATAATACTAGCAGCTCACATTTTTATAGTACTTTAAGGTTCACCTAGAGTTTTGCTCAAAACGTAACTATATGGAAAATAATACAGAAGTACCATACCCATTTTGCAGAATAAGAAACTGAGGCTTTGAGAGACAGACTGATTCGCTCTTAGTTACAATGTTAGTCTTAGAACCAGGATTTAAACATGGGTTTTCTGGCTTCAAGGTCAGTAAAATTTCCATTATATCCAGAAAATCTGGATTCAGGTCCTTGGTGCTATCACTGCAATATTTGCTGCCTTTGCATTTCTTTTCCAAAGGCTTCTGTGTGCTGGTGCAAGGGGTATGGAAGAAAAGGTGAGGCAACAAGCAGACATGTTCAGAGGCAGTGTGGTACAGGGGAGAGAACACTAGAAGTGCCTGGGGTCAGGAGGTATCAGAAAAGCCCTTGTCAGTCCATACCCACCCATCCCTCCAAAAAAGAATTGTTCATGGAGGACAGTACTCCAGGGGTTATGAAGACAGGAAGCAGATTAATATCTGGAATGCTCAAGTAGGCCCCTGAGTCATTCTCCACATGGTGACCATTACAGTGGAGTTTAAAGAAAAGATATATACCCAAGTGAGTTTTTAAAAATATGTTTGTCTTGTTCTTGATTTTTGTTTTCCTAAAACAAAAATAAAGTACTGATTCTTGCTCAACATCAGCATATACAGACTAGGTTTTAGTTGTGTCTTCCCCACCTTCATTACCAACTCTGTAATGTCCTTTCTCTGAGTGTAAAATCCTACTCTTCCTACAAGGCCCAACCCAAATGCTACCTTTTTCAAGGAGCCCTTCCTGTCTGGGCTAGCCCACATTTATCTCTCTTTCTGATCTCTTCTAGCAATTCCTGCTGTGCTAGTTACTGGGACAATGAAGAGCTGGATCACCGGATTTTAGAATTGGAAATTATTTTAGACATGTGCTAGTCCAATTTCCTTATTTTTCCTGATAAGGAAAATGAGGATCAGAGGCTAAGCAATCTGTCCAAAGTCTTATATGTAGTTCATAATAAATCCAGGATTCAAACTTGGCTTGTCTGACTCTAAACCCTATTATATTATGCTCTCATACAAATAAATTAACCACAGTCTCTGTCCCCATAACTTTATAATAAGCAAAGTGGACATCTATACAAAAATGTAGCATTACATAATAACTACACAATAAACACAAGGAAAAATAAAACGTGTAGTTTTATTAAAACATAAGAGAACCAAAAGTAGTATTCAAAGTTCTACAAAGAAAAGTTAATATCCAAATGAAAGGAATAGAGGAAAGTCTCCTGGAGGAGGGAGTATTTGAATTGGGTCTTGAAGGGTATGGCAGATTTGCAGTGACAGATTAAGAGTAGGGAGAGAATATTTGGTATGGAGGAATAATTGTAGAGGAAGGACCATGAAATTCTGGCAAACAGGTAGGATTATCTAACTATATCATGTGTTACTGTCTTGTCCCCATATTATGCTTATTGGGGACAGGAACACTGTTTTATTTTCATCTTACTATTCAATTCAATTAACATTTATTAAGCACCAGGGATGTACAGGGTGTTCAATGGGGATTAGCACCTCTGGTGCAAGGGCTTGCTTGAGCCCTTTTCAGGGCTGTTCATTCACCTTTGGTGTCCACCTTCATTCAACTCTCACCTGTGGCTCCAAGAAGCTGTAGCATGAACAGTGGCCATGCCCTGGTAAACTGTCTTGGGAGATGGGCTAAACCAGGCTGAGAGTAATCAATGGGCCTCAAATCTATTGGTGAGTTGGGGGGATGTCTACCCCAAGCATGTGAAGACTTTTCCAGATGGAATGGGCAGATTCAAAGCCATGAAGATGGCTGAAGTGGGCATTGTGGAGCATTTAGAGCTTGGTCGGGCATCAAAGACACCAAGGTTATCTGCTGTATTCTGGACCATTACCAGTTTTCCTGACTTTTGTCTAGCCACTGAACTTCCATGACTGAGAGGAAAGAGTAATGTTGAAGAGTAAAGTTTGTGCAACTAGGCAGCACTTAAATCCAATTCACAAGCAAGTCAAAACATCATCCTGTGATGTCATTGATCCTTTTAAAAAATGAAGGACAAACAACAATTAAGCACCCATGTGCCAGGTAAGTGGTGGATGTACAAAAAGAGGCCTCAAGGAATTTACGATCTAATGGGAGACAATATGCAAATATATACAAAGCAAGCTACATATACGATAAATGGGAAATAATTGAGAGGCAAAGTACTGGAATGAAGAGGAGTTCCTGTACAAGGCTGCATTTTAGCTGGGATTTAAAGGAAGCCAAGAAGTTCAACAGGTGGAGTGGAGGAGGGAGAGCATTCCAGGCCTGGCAGCTAGCCAGAGAAAATGCTTTGGGCAGAGGACTAAACAGATAGAATATGCTCAATAAATGTTTATAAAATTCAATCACAGAACCATATTAGAGTTGATAGGGCACCTTAGAATAGTGAATGTTCCAAGCTCCGAGAAAGCGCCGAACTAGATTTGCCAAAAGTCAGGGAGAATAAAGCAGCTACAAGGACATCTGAGAGCTGCTGGTCTAACCAGAGAAATCCATAAGTCAGCCTTTTGGTTTCTGCTGGACTGGATTTGTAGCCCATCAGTCAGTATTGCCCCTTTCTTTTTTGTAATCTAGTCTTTGACAGCAGTCAGCTTTGTTGAAATGGAAATGCAAGATGACTTTATAGAAAGGGAGGTATAAAAAAAAAATAAAGACAAAGTGCCCTAAAGTTTACAGCCAATGTAAGTCCTTAAGTAGATACTATAAGTAAATACCTTATGAGGATTGAATGGTGAATAGCCCCATTTATCTTCTGGGCTACTCGTGAATAATAATGACCGACCAAAAAAAAAGGTCATTTTAGCTAGTATTTGATGACAGAAGCATGCACAAGTTCTAGTTAATTTTCCCTGAAATCAAATGCAGTTCAGAGTGCAGAGTTGTGGAAGAGAACCAAAACCCCTGTGTGCTAGGGGACAGGTAAGGGAGGAAGGATATGAAAGAAAACAGTATGATGTGGTAGAAATGCTGTTGAAATGTGTGGCAGGAAACCTGGACTCAGCCACCTTCAGCAGTGATTAGGTCAGCTGCGCCTATGCCTTACTTTCCTCAGCTATAAAACGGAGATAACAATCTCTGCCCTGTCTTCCTTGTGGGGCATCGCCAGGAAAACCATGAGTTGTAAAATGTTATAGAAATGGAGCTGCTGTTGTGTAAATGACAGACTGAATCAATCCATCTGTAAGTGTTTAAGTGCCACTTACGGGCTAGGCACAGTGCTGTCCTCAGGAGCTTATACTTTAGTGGAGGACACAACAAGAACAGCTATGTGTGTACAAGGTAATTTTGTCGGGGAATCAGGAAGGGTTGTCTGTAGGAGGTGACATTAGAGCAGAGCTCTGGTCTATTTATAAACATCTGTCATAGTCTGTGGCTCTTCTCAAATAAGAGACGCAAAGAAAGCTGAGGACACAGAAGTGACTTTAGCATCTTCAGAGCAGTGTCTGTTTTAAGAAGGTAAAATCCAGGGGCTGGAAACCTGGACCCCAGCAGCTGTCATATCACAACAATGTCTCTTTATGAAAACAAGGTCCTCTCTCCCAACTTTGCCCCAGACAGAGAGATCCTGTCCCTTCTCAGAGGAACCTTCTTGTGCTTCAGCCTTTTTTCAGAGCCAATGTCTGGCAGAGTTGAGGATGCTCAACAGGTTCTCTGGGCTGCCCCTTCTCTCTTGCTGAAGTTCTCAGACTTCAAAGAGATTCATTCAATAAAGCTGAATTAAGCATCCACTTTAGGAAAGAATGAGAGACAATGGTAGCAGAGTGGAGAGAGAGCTGGCTTCAGAGGCTGCCTCTGATAGATACCGGCTGTGTGACTCTGGGCAAGTCACTTAACTTCAGAGTGTTGTAGGCAATTCTTTAAGCCCATACAATATAAAGACAGTATCCACCTAGATTGGCAAAGTCAAGACTGGTTCTAGTTGTTGTCCTTTGTTCTCAAAGAGGACCAAAATGACATCACTGTGATAGGGGCAAGGTGCAGTATGTCTGACTGTGGCTGATCAGAGCAATATGAGCTCAGAAGCCTCTACCACAGAGCACAAATAGACCATATCAACACTTGCAGCAGAGATGTCTCTAAATTTGTACATCTCAAGTTTCTTTTGAGCTACTGCAATTCTGCTTTGCTCATAGAGCACCGGGCCTTCTTTGATGTGGGCATACCATGCTGGCAGTCCTCTGCCAGTGTATCCCATGTTTCCTAAGACTATAAAGATAAGATTTGGTCCCTGACCTCTTTAAACTGAGAATCTAGTAACCCTAGGATAATAATTCATAGACCATCTAGTCCAACTTATTTGGGGGGGTGGGATTGGGAGGGAATAATAGGAAAGTGCTTTGTAAACCTTTTTTTACACCACACCCTGCTGCCTCTGGCCCTTCAGCCCTTCACAATGCAACCCCTTCTTATCTTTCTAATCTTCTCACATTAAACTCTGCTCCATACATTCTATTTCCAGCTACGTTGGTCTACTTGCTGTCCCTCACACCGGATACTCCATTTCTTGACTCCAAACATTGGTTGGCTATACTAGCGTCTAGAATATGCTCCCTCCTCACCTCTACCTTTTGGCCTCCCAAGCTTCCTTCAAGACTGAGCTCAAATATCATCTTCTGCAGAAAACCTTTCCCAGTTTTCTATACGCAGCCCATCCCCACTCCAGTGTCCTTCTTGAGATTAATTTACATTTAGACTTTATACATGTCATACATATCATTCATATATGTTATATACAACACATATAAAACATATATACATGTAGACACATCTACTACACAAGCATATATGTATATAAATGTATGTTATATGCTGTGTATATGTGCATACGTGTGTATGGGTGTGCGTGTCCGTGTGTGTGTCTGTGTGTGTGTGTATCTATATCTATATATATATCTATATATATATATATCTATATATATATATATATATGTATATGGACACACACATATGGACACATCCATAGTTATTTGGATATGCTGTCTCTCTTAATAGGATGTTAGCTCCTTGTGGGTAGGAACCATTTTTTTGGAGGGGGGAGCTTTCTTTGTATTTTCACTGCTTAGCAGGGTGCCTGGCACATAGTAAGTACTCAATGTTTGTTGACTGACTGAGTGACTACCGTGAACACTGGAGGCAACTTATAAACAACCTTAGAACACAGAATATTAAAATGTAAGATATTAGCATTAGAAGAGACCTCTGAGATCACCAAATTAATTTCTTTCATTTAACAGAGGAAGAAAATAAGGCCTAGAGAGGGAAAGGCATTTACCCAAGATTACCCACAAAACAAGTGGCAGAGTCAGCACTACAAACCAGTCTACTGACTGACTCCCAGGACAAAGTTTGTGCCATTACAGTACACACTGGGAGATTCAGTCAGAGCTGAAAAGAAGCTTAGAGTCCATTTAGTCCACACAGATTACTTTACAGATGAGGAAGCTGAAGCTCAGAAGGGTCACCTGACTTGTCCACGCTCCAGTGGCCAGTAAGTATTGGGGCTGGAGCTTGAAATCAAATCTAACTCAGAGTTCAGCTCTCAGTCCCTTAGAATTCTGTAATTCTGTGATACCATTCACCACATGCTTCCATACAACTTGGCAGAAAGCCTTCAGGTTCTCAAACTGCAAATCTCAATGTCATATCTGACCTCAGGGGAAAATGCCTGGGTGAGTTTTATCAGCTTCTATAAATAGATCCCAATTGAAATGCAAACTTGAACCAATTAAGGATGACTCCCTTTCCCTAGAAAATCAGGGACTGGGACACAGAAGCAGGTGTGGGCTGCCTTTCCCTTCTCTACCAGCATACCATGGCAGCACCACCTGACTGGGCTATAAGTTAAAGCTCTCATAAGCCAGAAAGGCTTCCCTCCCCCATTCCTAGGGAACTTCAAAGGAAGCAAGAAAAAAAAAATTCCACTTTTAAAAAGCTGCTATTTAAAAAAAGCCAATTTTGCATGTGTAGTGTATTTAGCCAGCAAACCTAAATTCCAATCCAGCAATTTCATTTATTAGCTGTGTGACCCTGGCCAAGTCTATTAACCTCTCTGTGCCTCAATTTCTTCATCTATAAAATCGAGATAATGCTAATAGTTACTATTAACCCTGAAAAGCAGTTGTAAGAAAAGTATTGTGTAAACCTTAATGCACTACAGACATGTGAGGGTGTGTATGTGTGTGTGTGTGTTTCCTCTGTCAATTTCTGGTAGGTTTGAGTCTTTTATTTACCCATATTTTCCCTTTCGGAGCCAAGCTAATGGCTGGCCTGGTAAAAGAGAAGACTAATATAGCTAAAGGAAATAATATCCATCCAAAACACTTTAAAAAATTCTGTGATGTAGGCAGTCCAAATGTGATGGTACCCTTTTAAAAGAAGTAAACTGAGGTTCACTATCACATAGGTAGTGGGTGTTAAAGTTGAGATTCGAACCTATGTTTTAGGTCTCTGAGTTCAGCGTTCATGCTGCCCCCTAGCAGGGCATAGGGAATGGATGTTTCTCTGGAAATGAAGACAGGGAGGGAAACCCTCATATAGGGTGGTCTGCACTGAGGAGGCATGTTGCATACTCTGGTTTCTCAGAGCTGGGGTGGAGAAGGACGAGAAATAAGCATGTGTGGCAAAAACAAACCAACAGAAACGCCTAGATTCATAGCTTTAGAGCTAGAAGGAACATCAGAGGTCATCTAGCGGAAGTTCGGGCAGCTTGGTGGTATAGTGGATAAAGTGTTGGGCCTGAAGTGAGGAAGACTAATCTCCCCGAGTTCAAATTTGGCCTCAGACACTGGACAAGCCTCTTAAGCCTGTTTGCCTCAGTTTCCTCACCTGAAAAATGAACCGGAGAAGGAAATGGCAAGCCACTCCAATCTCTCTGCCAAGAAAACCCCAAATAAGGTCATGAAGAGTCAGACATGACAGAAACAACTGAACACAGATGAGATTCACATTCAAATAGAAACACGGGCCACTAAACCATACATAATGGTCCCCGTGGACATCAACATGGAAAACCATGTTAACATTATTTCTGTTTTATTGTGTTTTTATTTTTGTTAAATATTTCCCAATTACATTTTCATCTGCTTCAGGCAGCACTCGGGAATGTTGCAGATGCATGTGGCCTGTGAGTTGTGGTTTTGGCATATCTGATCTGGGTCCAATCTCCTCAGGTTACACATGAGGAAACTGAGGTGGGGGGGAGGGGGAAATGTCTTGTGCAAGGCCATATGGGCAGTAAGGATTAGAGGCAGAGTTTGAACCCAGGCCCTCTGACTCCAAAGTTAAGGTTTATTCCATTGTATCACAGAAAGGTAAAAGGATTTAGATTTTTTTTTTCTGCAGCAGAGGATAACCGTTGGTGTTATCAGCAGCACTTGCTTGGAGATGACATTATCCTAGGACCAGATGGGGCTACCCTGCTTCTAAGAGATCTGATGAAAATTTGTTGAGAGCTTGTTATTCAAGAGGAAGTGCTGCTTTAGCAGAAATACACAGATAAATTCAAGGAAGTTTAGAGGAAAACACTACCAACCAACAAACTTGAGGAGCCTGATTTATAAGCTTTCTTCAGGTAAGCTCAAGATGAATAGCTTCCCTGAGCAATGATGAAAAGGGAAGACGTTTTTGTACAAATGTATGAAGGGTGGGAAAAAATAAATAAGAGAAATCTCAGTGTGGGGAAACTGACAAGGGCAGCTGTGAAGAGGAAACTCTAGAGAACTTGCACCATATAGTCTCTGTGCCACTGTTTTCTGAGTGGTTCATGGCTGCAGCAGCAAAAAATATAATAATGGCGGTTCTAATAGCTGCATTTACACAGCTCTTTCTAGTTCATAGGGCACTTTCCTCATGAGCAGGCTGAAATAGACAGTGCACATGGTCAAATGATTTCATGTGAACAATCACAATTAATTTTTCTAAAGTCCTTTGAAATATACCAAGTTCTTTTTCCATCATGGCCCTGTCAGGTAGCATAGTATGATTATCTCCATTTAACCCTTAACCTTTCACAAATCATTTCTCTAAACCTCAGCTTCCTCACCTGTGAAATAGAAATAGTAACAACTCACATTTGCAAAGTGTTCTTAAGGCTCACAACGTGTCTTATAACGATACTTGTAGTTATGACCTCAGGGTTGTTCTGAGGCTCAAAGGAGACAAAAAGGCATCTATAGATGCATATTGCTACTGCTCCTACCTTCCTTCAAAACCTAAGTTTTCTTTGATTTTCCCTGGGAACTGGATAGCTAAGTGTCAGTCAATTGAGAAATAGCTGAAGAAAGTGTGGTATATGAATATTATTAAAAGAAAAATTATCATAATTATATTATTACATTTTTACAATCATATGAGAAATAGTTATAACTAAACAATGAATGTACAGAAATCGGAGAAATGTGGGGAGACTTTTAATAAGTGATGCAGCAGGAAGAAAACAAAGCCATAAAAGGATAACAGATATGATTATAGTAATGTAAATCAGAATAATACTAACAAGCAATCAAACTGTCATGAATAATACTGGTAGTCCTGGGAAAATGTTAATGAGACATACCTTGCTCCTCTGAATAGAAAGGTGGGGACTACAGATGTTGAGTGTGGTAAATATTGTTAGAGATGTTGAGGTTGACTTTATTTAAGTGTCTTTCTTTGTTACAAAGAATGGTTCAGTAGTGGTGATGGTAAGTGGTTAAGGGGAACAGGCTATGGTGTAAAAATAAAAGACAATATTCTTAAAAATAAAATAAATGAATTAAAATGTAGATGAGATGAGAAATTTGTTCAAGGTCACATGGGCAGCAATAAGCAGAACTGGTATAAAAACTCAATTCCTCTGAATCTGCTATTTGTACTATTTCACAGTATCTTTCTCATCCATCCTCCAACACAGGTGGTCTTCAAGAAAAACCTGGATAATCACTTGCTAAGGATGCCAAAGAGGGGATTCTTTTTTATTTATGCATTAGACTAGATGATCTGTCTGTGGTTGTGGAGGTGCCTTTCAAACTCCCAGATTCTATGAGTTTATGTGTTAATGACTTGTTTGAAACAATGGAGAATGCTGAATTAAACCCCAAAATCATATTAGAGCTCAAGCAGACTTGTAGACTATAAGGTTCTTAAGGGCAGGCACTGTCTTATTCATGTTTGCATCCCTCACATCAAGGAATACTTATAGCTTGCCCTTACTAGCTGTGCAATGACAGGTAAGTTGCTTAACCTCTCTTGGACTCAGGCATATCATCTATAAAATAGGGACAATAATATTTATACTACCCACCTCACTTGGTAGCAGTGTGGAAGGTGCTTTGGAAACATTAAAGGACTCCAGAAATGTGATTCGTCATTATTACTGCTATCCTCCTAGGGTCTAGTATAGAGTCCTGAACACAGGCAATACTTCCTAAGTGTTTGTTGATTTAAATTGAATACTCTAGCCAACAATACAACAGAGTGAACACTGCTTTGAGCCCTAGGGAAGAAAAGTGCTCTAGAAATCTAATAAATGAGCAGCAATGTGGCTAACATCTATCATTGTGTCTAGATACTTCCAAATCAATCCATTAATATAGCATTGATTGTATTCATGTAAAACCTTGGCTTTGCAGGGCCATGCTTTATAGGATCAGCATCTTATTTTTAGATGGCTTAGGAATCTAACGTTTTCCTTTGGATAAAAATGTTTGGCAAGGAAGATTACAGACACTCCTGTTACAGGAGAATAGGGAGAAAGTGTGCTATAAATACTAAGCAATTCCCATGATGTGTGAGGACAGGGCTTCTATAGAACCTTGGTCAGGGTGGGTTCTACGCCAAATGGCCAATATTGGGGTTCAGTGTTGTTCCGTACTCCTCTCTAAAAACTCTTCTTCTCTTTCAGTACTTTTCTTAAGCCTTCTTCCAGGCACTCAGTGCTTTCATATTATCTTATCTCCCTTTAGACAAATTGAATCTATTCTCTGGGACAATTTCTTCCCCTGTAAAATGAGGGGGTTGGATTATGTTATTTCTAAAGTCTCTTCCAGCTCTGACATTTTATGATTTATCATTCTTAATCCTTAAGTCCCTTCCAGCTCTAATGTTCTCTTCTGTATTCTAAGGTTTCTTCCAGCTCTGACATTATATGTTAGGATAGGGAGGCCGCCAAGGATCATGGAAAGAATGGGCTGATCAGAGAATAGAAGGTCTGGGTTTGAGTCCAAGCTCTGACACTTACAAGCTGTGTGACTCTCACACTTAGCTCTTTGAGCCTAGGCTTCCACACCAGGAAAACGGAGGTGACAATGCTTATAATATTTCAATTCAATAAGCATTCATTATGTGCCTACTATGTGTCTAGGCACTGAGCATACCAAAATAATGAAGTTATCAGTCTCACAGAGTTGGTGTGAGGAAAGCATTTGTAAACTTTAAAGCACTGTGGAAATGTCAGTCCCAGGTAGTCAAGCCCCTCTCAGTTCCAAAATTCTAGGATTTACACCTTTTAGAAGTAGATTATACCTGAATGCATACTTTATAGTGCACACTGCTATATCTTACTGCTTTCTGATTATTTCAAGTGTGTTTGGTTTTTTCTTCTTAAAATATGCTAGTCTTTTGTGGAGCATCACTATAAATCTTTCTGAGCTTCCACACAGTAACTAGTCCAGTACTATGGATGCTCCATAAATGCTTATTGACTTCGGTGAAATATAAGCATGCATTTTAAAAAAATAACTTTTTATTTTGTTTCAGCAGTGCTCCTGGATAGAGGTCTCAACACATGTCTTCCAGGGAGCTGAAACCTAAACCAGTATCTAGCCCTTCATGATTTAGAAATACTATGAAAGAATCAAACAGTCCTCTCATTTTCAGTTGTGAAGTTTCCTGGAAATTGAAGTATCGAACTGTAGGGAAGAGGATTTTGACTTTATAATTTGAGGTTCTAGTTTTCCAGTGAGGAAGAAGATGTGGTCATTCAGCAAACATGGTCATAGAGACATGTCATTTACTAGACTGGCTGATCTGCTTCCAGTACTTTCCAAAATGTGCCAAAAAGCAACTGAGGAAGGGATCCATATGGGATCCCAACTTCAAGGAAAACAGTGAAGGTTTCTAAATGCTGTTTGGCAGTCACATGATGTTTGCTTGTGGAATAAATTCATTCCCCTTTCCTCTGCATCACTCACCACACCACCTACCTCACCATCATGACCCCAGCCCCAACAATAATAGCTTTTATTTCATTTCAAACACATCAATGTCTTTCGAATGCCATTTCTGAAGCAGGACCTTCTCCATTTTAATCTTCTCCCTTCATGGAAAATGGTATTGGAATAATACTTAAGCACACATCTGTGAAAGCAGAATAAATCATTGTGAAGACTAGCTTACTGTTTCCTCACTCTCACTCAATTTCTCTCTCTTTCTCTCTCTCTCTCTCTCTCTCTCTCTCTCTCTCTGTTGTTCCTCTCTTAGCTTATTCCGAGAAACAAAAAGAACCCAAACGTGTCAGAACTAGAAGGGATCTTAGAGATAATTTTGTTTGCCATCCTCATGTTACAGAGGAGGAAACTGAGGCCCAGAAAAATGTGTCTTTCCTAAGGTCACATAGCTTGTGTGGCAGAGCCTGTGGCTCCCAATTCTCAGTCCAGGTTTCTTTCTGCAAGAACATAACTATATTTGCCACTTATTTCCTTGGATTGAAATGTCTTTGTGAATAAGGTCAGTGTGCACCTATCTTTGTAATATTCCTTATCCTGAGAACATCGTTTTGCACGCAGTAAATCCTTATACATTTTGCAAAATTGAAGTGAATAGTTCCCAAGCCAAGGCAGAAAGATGGGTTCTAAAACAGGCTCCACAGCCCTCAACCAGTCGTCTCCCTTTCCTCTATTTCTCTGAACTATCAGAATAGGGGAGGACAATGATTCTTCATCATCATCATCATCATCATCATCATCATCATCATCATCATCATCATCATCTCTCTCTAACTGGAAGGCATTTTGCAGAACACACATTCATTGTAACTCCCCTTATTTTAAGGATGAGTAAAACCGAGGTAGGAAGCAGTTAAGCAATTTGATAGACATGATATTACTATTAAGTATAAGTGGCAAAAGTGGTATTTGACCCCAGTTCTACCTGGAGATCCAGAAGTTCTTTCCATTGCACCACAGTAATGCTGCCCCAGCCATGAGTGGTTTAGCGTATAAACTCCTTTCTTTCCCCTTAGCGTACCTGAGACAGGAGGTTGCTTAGTGATTAAGGGAAAAATTTCATTCAATTAAATTCAACAGTTTTCAAATTTTCTACCACGTACAAGGCACTGTGTCAGACAAGGTAGCTACAAAGACACAAGGAAACAACAGTCTCTGTCTTCAAGGTACTTGCATTTTACTGGAAAAAAAACAACAAACTAAATGAAAAAAGAACCAAATATGTCAACCATAGATTCTAAGGTCCTCTTAATGTGGCCTAGAGAGCAGTTTCTTGGGCTAATAAACACCCTTCCCATTTGGTGAGCCTTTATAGCTGGCCTAGTCAGTGGCCAGAAACCATGATTTCCCTGGAGAATTCCCAGCATATCCTTGACCTGGATGAATCAAACCAAACTCTCAGTTCAGTGAATGGAGTGTTGGAACAATTATTGATTCCAGATCTTTTGCCACTATACTGTGTTATGTATGTATAAATCAGGATAAATGGGAAAAGGTTGGCAGAATGCCACATTTACAAAAATCTAGATTTGTTGGGGCTGAAAAATATTTCAAGAATTGGGTCCCACTTTTTAAGGACTTTGACATTTCAGCCCTCTCCCACAATCAGACTTTCATGCAATTATCATATATCATTCAATGAGGATCTAAATGTCATAGGTGACATGATCTAAAGCTGAAAATGACCTTTGAGATCATTGAGTCAGACTCCTTCATTTTGTAGGTGAGGAAGGTGAGGTCTAGAGGAAGGAATGACTTGTCTAAAGTCATACCTAAGTAACAAGATACCTAGCAAAAATCCAAACACAGGGCTTCCCAAAATCAGGGCATCTCACAGATCGAAAAGATTGAGATAAACAATCTAGTCCAATCTGCACCTGAACAAGAACATGTCTACAATAAACCTAAGAGAAAACATCATGACACATTGGAGACAGGGCTAGAACTGGAGTCATGGGACCAAAGTTCAAACTCTAGCTCAAGTATTTACTGTCTGTATGACTTTAGACAAGTCATTTAATTTCTCTCTCTCTCTCAGAGACAACCAGAGAGGGGAGAAATGATCTAAGAGATCCCAGAGAAGTGATAAACATTTGGCTACAGAGTTTGTACTTGGATGGACAAGGTGTCATTGTTGTGGACGACATTCCTTCTACTGGCGCAGACTGCAGCCCATCTTCACCTTTGAATTCTACATGCCTTTCCTTAAATATTTTCTAGAAGATCCATGCCTGGGTTTGAAGCCTTTCTCTGGCTCTTTTCACATCTCAAGGGTAGAACAGAGCCACAGAGTCATTGAAAATTCAATGTTGAAAGGGACCTCAGAAATCATGTACTTCAATTCTACCCGAATGAGAATCCTCTTCAGCAGCCCTGACTAGAGGTCATCCAGCCTCTACGTGAAAGGCTACCAGAGCATCAGTAAGGCTGTCCATTTGTTGCCTCTGATTCTTGATAATAAATGATTGGCCCACTAATTGGCTGCTGAATTATAGTATCTAAAAAATTATCTCTATTCTTTTGATTTTAGAGAAGATATGTTCTACATGGAATAGAAGATTATAAGTTTCTACAGTAGTCTATAGTGCTATAGGGGTTTTCAGAAAAAGTATATTTTACATACAGGCTGGTTTGGCCTTGCTTAATTCCTCTCCTACCCATATTCCAAGGGATTCTAATTGCATTGAATAGGTGTTTCCTGAGCTCATTCCAATGAACACCATCTTCCAGTTTTATTTTAGTTCTTATGAATTGTTATAATAAATTTCTGTTGCTATTAAAAATCTTTTGCTCTTCCCAAAATATGCTAGTAAATATACATTAATAACTACATGAGTATCTGAGCATCAGAAGAACCAGTGAGAGAAGGGAGTGGGATTCTCAGTTGTCAAAGGTAAGGAGTCAGATCTGTGAGTTGCTATTTCATCTTCCTGCTACTATGATCGAGATGTAGGAAAAGGAAATGCTTCAGATGATGCTCCTAGGTCTACGTTAGTCAGCAGAACCTGGGGCCGAAATATCACAGGAAATTCGCCTTCACTATCATTGCAGGCAATTTCTGCAGTAATTTTAACCAACCTCGGTCATGTTTCCAGCTAATCCCTATAAGCAGCAGACAGGCAAGGCTGGTGGAGTATCCCCAGGGACTGCCATGTTCCTCAAATAGATACTAATAAGATGAGATATCAGGTGTTTGCATACTACAAAGGGCCACAGCACTGCACAAAGGAGGCAAGGAGGGAACTAAAACCCATTGCTAGCATGAATGAAGAAACGACTCTGAATCCTATGTCTAGTCTGTTTTTTTTTTAATCTCTGAAATGTACTTCAATGAGCATCTAAAGTACTTTATCTCTGCTAACTGTCAGGGTCAATGAGACACTGACATTGCTTTTTACGTATTATCTTCAATCACTACTTGAGGGTGTAAATGCCATTAGCTGACCCCAGACTTCTGGTTAGTATTTTCGTGGTTCTTTTGGGTTTGATTCACTGCTTAGAGCTCATTAACTTTTCTAAGGATGATCTAAGTCCCCACTGGACTCTGTTTACCTGTATTCCTGACAAAGGCCAAGGAAAGGAATTCAGAATGTAGGTCAGATTCTAGCACAGAGCAGATAGAAGAGGTAAGTTCAAATTCTCACAAAATAAGGGCAAATAGAATGCAGTCAACTTTTGACCTAGCCAGGATTTGAACCCTTCTCGCATTTGTCTTTTTTTCTCAAAGACTTTGTTAAATGGTATACTAGAAGGGCTTTCTACCCACTTCTTCCCAGGTGCAAACCCTTCACTGGGTACTGCTAATTGTAAGGCTCTCACCTGACCCACTCTAGTTCATCCAGGACACTGGACACAATGAATTGTCTCGAGAGAGTTAAAATATCTCAGTGTTCACTGGGAAGAAGAGGAACTAGGTGTATATACAAACCAGTCCTAAATTTGAAGTAAACCTTAATGTTTACAAATTGTGAAACACAAGTTGTTTTTTTTTAACACATCTGTTTGATTCATTTTCACAAAATAAGGTTAGCAACTCATCAATATCACACATGGTGCACTTAAATGGTATTAAGATGGAATGTCGAATTAATCTCTTGTTTATAAGAGGCTTTGAAATGCTCAATAAGCAAATCTAAAAAACACTATAATTTGCAGTTGGCAAGGCTCATTCCATTAAAGCAATTTTCCCAATTCCAGGGGTGGTTGAGTCCCTTGAGCCAAAATCCATCAAAGTTCCTTTTGCTGACATTAGCATCAGCCTGCAGGAGGACCTATACAGAAACCACATCTTTGCCACTTGCTCAGATTAGGTGATTTCCTAAAGAATGCTCATGAAGTATAAACTTAGGTGAAGAAGTGAGGGGATCCTGACAAAGAGATTTGATCCCCACATTTCACTAGTAGATGGGGCTTCAGTGAGAATAACGATAACTTTTTTTTGAGTTCTATATCAGGTGAAACACTAACCAAGGAGACAAACTCATCGAAAGTGTTAGGGATGATTTTTCTCTTTTCTTGCACAGTTAAAAAAAAAAGAATTTGCTATGGAAGGTAAGGCTCTCCAGATGATCCTTTTTCAGAAGAATCTGGTAATAACTGAATGAAGCTCTGAATACTAGAAAGCTTCTTCAGTGAAATCCACATTATGAGAAAGAGGTATTTTTAAACATCTAGAGTGAAAAACAAAAATAGACGAAAAACACATCTTGTCCAGTCTATGGCATATGGTAAATGGATTTCCATTGAGTTAGTATGGCAATATGTCTATCTTGGATAAACCCTTTGGATAGACAGTAAGCTGGGCCCAGAATTTAGTAGTAGTAGGAGAAAAGGAAGAGGAGAAGAAGCTAAATTATATTTGGGAAACTGCATGTTTTCAATGATCCCAAGTTGCTGCTGTTGGTCTTCCAAAAAGACCGATCACTTTAACAATATTGTGTATGTGTGTGTGGTGTGTGTGTGTGTGTGTGTGTGTGTGAAATTATAACATTCTTTTTAAAAAAAATTGTTTCAAATTCTCTCTTTCCTTCCTACCCTTCCCCTAAACACTGAAAAGGCAAGCAATATGATATCAATTATACATGTGAAATCATGTGAAACATATTTCCATATTCACAAATTGCAAAAAAGCAAGAAAAATAAGGTGAGAAAATTATACTTCAATTTACACTCAGAGTTCACCAGTTCTCTTTCTGTAGGTGGACAGCATTTTTTCATCATGAGGTCTTTGGAATTGTCTTGAATCATTCCATTGAACTAAGTAGCTAAGTCTTTCACAGCTAATCATCATTACAATGTTGCTATTACTGTGTACAATGATCTGGTTCTGCTCATTTCATTTTGCATTATATAGGTCTTCCCATGTTTTCTGACACCATTCCCCTAGTCATTAGTTATAGCACAATAATACTCCATCACAATCATATGTTACAACTTGTTTAGCCACTCTCCAATTCATAAGAATCTCTTCAATTTCCAATTCTTAGCCATCACAAAAGAGCTGCTATAGTTAGTTTTGTACATAAAGGTTCTTTTCCTTTTTCTTTGAGTATCTTTGGGGTACAAACCTAGTCGTGGTATTGCTGAGTCAGAGCTTTATAGCTTTTTGGGCATTATTCCAAATTGTTCTTCAGAATGGTTGGACCAGTTCACAACTCCACCAACAGTGTCTTAGCATCCCAATTTTTCCACATCCCCTCCAGCATCTGTCATTTTCCATCTGTCATGTTAGCCAATCTGATAGGTGTGAGATGGTATCTCAGAGTAGTTTTAATTTGAATTTCCCTAATCAATAGTAATTTAGAGAATTTTTTTATGTGACTATTGATAGCCTTGATTTCTTCTTCTGAAAACTGCCTGTAAATATCCTTTGACCACTTATCAACTGGGGAATGGCTCTTATTTTATAAATTTGACTAAGTTCTCTATTATTTGAAAAATGAGGCCTTTATCCGAGAAACTTGCTGAAAATTCTTTGATATTACTTTGATATTGGATTCTAGTTCCTAATCCATTCTGCTATCCACTTCTGTTTTATAGGTGAGCACATCCCATTCACATTCATAGTTATGATTATTGTGTATCTCCCTCCATCTCATTTTCATCTGTTTATCTTGTACCTCCTCAAAAGTCTTTTGTTTCTGACCCTTGCGTACTTTGATCTGCCATCCCTTTCATCATTGTCACCCCCCACACCTTTTCTTATCCTCTTCATCTCTTATATCCTTATCGGGTAAGATAGATTTCTCTACCCAACTGGGTGTGTATACATATTCTTCCCTCTTCGAACCAATACCAATGAGAGTGAAGTTCAAGCATTGCCTTCTATCTCTCCCATTTCCCCCTCCACTGTAAAAGCTCTTCTTTGCATGCCCCTTTTATATGAGAAATTTTTTCCTATTCTACCACCTCCCTACTCCCTCCTCCCATTGCATCTCTCCTTCTTATCTCTCCATTGTTTTATAAGTTAATTTCAATATAATCAACTTATACCCATGCCCTCTATCTAACTGCCCTAATAATGATAAAGGTCTTAGGAGTTTACATGTATTATCTTCCCATATAGGAATGTAAAAATTTAAATTTATTGAGTCCCTTATGATTTCTCTTTCATGTTTACCTTTTTATGTTTCTCTTGAGTTTGTATTTGAATGTCAAAATTTCTATTCAGCTCTGGTGTTTTCATCAGGAATACTTGAAAGTTCTCTATTGCATTCTCTATTCCATTTTTGTCTCTTGAATTATACTCAGATTTTCTATGTAGGTTATTCTTGGTTGTAATTCCAGCTTCTTTGCCTTCTGGAATATCATATGCCAAATGCTCTGCTCTGTCAATGTGGAAGCTGCTAAATCTTGTGTGATCCTGACTGGGGCTTCATGATATCTGAATTGCTTTTTTCTGGCTGCTTGCAATATTTTCTCCTTGACCTGGGAGCTCTGGAATTTGATTATAATATTCCTGGAAGTTTTCAATTTGGGATCTCTTTCAGGAGGTGATCAGTAGATTCTTTTAATTTCTATTTTACCCTCTTGTTCTAGAATATCAAGGCAGTTTTCCTTGAAAATTTCTTGAAAGATGATGTCTAGGCTCTTTTTCTTTATTATGGCTTTTAGGTAGTCTGATAATTCTTAAATTATCTCTTCTCAATCTATTTTCTAGGTCAGTTATTTTTTCTGAAGAGATATTTTACATTATCTTCTTTTTCATTTTTTTACTTTGTTTTATTATATCTTGGTGTCTTA
Source organism: Trichosurus vulpecula (assembly GCF_011100635.1). Lineage (NCBI taxonomy): Eukaryota > Metazoa > Chordata > Mammalia > Diprotodontia > Phalangeridae > Trichosurus > Trichosurus vulpecula. Next base: position 92,493,590 of record NC_050573.1, on the reverse strand, counting down.
TGGAATCATCAGCTTCCACTTGCACAGTTCTAAATTTTAAGGAATTATTTCCTTCATTAAGCGCTTTTGTACCTCTTTTCCATTTGGCCAGTTCTGCTTTTTAAGGAGTTATGTTCCTCAGTGAATTTTTGGATCTCCTTTTTTATTTGATGTATTCTTCTTTTAAGAAGTTCTTTCCTTCATTGGATTTTTATGCCTCTTTTACCATTAAGTCAATTCTGCTTTTCAAGCAATGTTATAAAAAATGAGGAGCTGGTTGGTTTTAGAAAGACATAGAAAGACTTGTATGAAATAATGAAAAGTGAAATAAGCAAAACCAAGAGAATACTGTATGCAGTAATTGCAATATTGTTTGAAGAATAACTGTGAACAACCAAATTATTCTGAATACTATAAATACTCAAATCAACCACAAAGGACCTATGAAGGAAGATACTATCCATCTCCAGAGAAAGAACTGATAAATACAAGTATGCATAGTATGGTTTTATATATATATTTACAAATATGTGTCAAATGATGGCCTTCTTTACTGCAAGATGGGGAGGGAGGGAGAGAGCCAGTTCAGAATGTAAAATGTAAAGAAAAATAAATTTAATTTTTAAAAAAGCGTTTCAATAAAAAAAACAAAAACAAAACCCGATCAGTACTATAATGGGTTACATGTGAACCCTTTCCCCCTCTTCCATATTAACAAAACAAGAGAAAGATCTTCATTGCAGTAGGCAATTCCTTTATGAAGAATTTATGGAAAAAATGTGGACAAGAATCACACAGGATGATGACCCTTGAAGGGGTTGAAATTTGCCACATGTGAGTGAGGTTTCCTCCTGTGGCCCTAAATTCTTCTGTTCTGTTAATTCTTAAGATGAGTTTCTCTATGCCTTTGTTCTAGCAGCACATGAAAAAATGTTTACACATAAATCTTGCATGATAAGTTACATTAGGAAAGGTATGGAAACTATTGCCAACATAAAATTCTTTTTGCCTTAGGTCCTTGTAAGCTGTAGGCAAGGCAAAGACTTCCCGTGAAGAAACTCAATTCTTAGTAACCAAGTCTGGAGAAAGGGAAGTTTTCAACTTTAAAAGCATCAGTCTCAGAAATCTGCTCAAAAGCTCAAAATCTGTTTGAAAGCTAGGGTTCGAGGGCAACCTGGATTTAGGTGTCAAAGAAGTACGGAATGAAAAGAACTACTAGTAGGTGGGTGTTTGAGGTCTTGGGATGTAAGCTCAGGGACCCATTTTCCCCACTGCCTACGCCCCCATGCTCCTGCTGTGCCATCCCATCTTCAACTCTCCCTGCTCCCTCATCTGGCCATTAACCTCTCTCATGACTGGTAGACTTGACCCATGTTCTTAGAGTTAAATGAGATGAAGAAGGGAACACTCAAAAGAAGGAGAAGGAAAGATACTGGACATGCTGGGGGATAGGCATCTCATTCCCCCACCATGAGCTGTTCATGCCCCCCAGAACAAAAGGCAGGTAGGATACAAAGGGCTTTTAACATCTAATTCTAGTGATTTTTCTTTTCTATTTTCAAGGCTGGTATGGGGTTTCTCCCCAGATCCTCCCATCCTCTTGCCTCAGGGACCAGAATTCCTAGTTACAGTTCTGGATATGGGCTAGATAGACAGCAATGTTTAGCTCTCGCTCATTAACTCAAATGAAATGCCTTCCTGAAGCAGGAAGACAGAGTTCTTCTGGCTATCTGAAGAGTGTTTGCTCTTTACAATGCTTTATAAACTCCATGCCACTTCTGGATGGCTCTGATCATGAGGCAATTTTTCCTTAGGTTGAGCCAACATCTGATTCCTTCCAGCTTCTACCTAGAAGCTTTTCTAGGGCCCAGCAGAATGAGCAAAATGGTGACTCACAACATTTATTGACTCTACATTTTCACAGTCCTTTCAGGTTTACAAACCTTTTATGATTTTCATCACCACAGCCCAGTGAGGTAAAAAGGAGGGAAATATTCATTTTGCAGATAAAGAACTTAGAGCTCACAGAAGCCCAAAGTTACATAGTTATTATGGTATGATACTGAGATTTAAAACTGGGTCTTCAGATTATGGATTCTGTGTTCTTTTCCATCACCAACACACACTGCCTTCTTGAAATTCTCCTTCAAATGCTCAAATCCAATGATCATGTTCCTCCCCAGACTTCTATCCTCTTGGCTAAACATCTAGTTCCTTTGACTGATCCTTACTTGGTATGTCCTTCATGCTACACATTCTATCTCTCAACAAACTTAACTGCAAAGGAGCACAACCAAAAAAACAAGAGAGTACCTGTGAAATGCTGACTTCAACACCCCATGGATCTGGTGGTCCTCCACCTGCCAACTCTGACTAGCACACCTCCATGCTTTAGCAGATTATCTTGAGAGTTGCTGTGGTTGGGGCAGCTAGGTGGCGCAGTGAGTAGAGCACCAGCCCTGGAGTCAGGAGCACCTGAGTTCAAATCCGGCCTTACTAGCTGTGTGACCTTGGGCACGTCACTTAACCCCAATTGCCCTACCTTCCCCCTTCCAAAGGAAAAAAAAAGGAAAAAAAAGAGTTACTGTGGTAAATGAAGTCGTCACCCTGAAGTCAATGAGTTACTGATCCTCTTAGAAATGAACTAGGCTGTTCTCTGAATGACTGATACCCAAGCCCTGGGCCCTTCCTGGGCCTTCCCAACTTAGTAGACGTGCCAGAACACTATGAGGCATCAGATGAAAGGATTTTAGTGTTCTAAAACAGTAATAAAATGTAATATGACTTTGAAGTAAGAGCTACCTGATATAATATTAACTCTATCTGGGCCAGTTCTCTTTGACCTCTCTTTTTATATCCATCTATCAAACACGGAAATATAAAAAACAGCTAGACTAGTTTGCAGTAGTAGTTGTTTTCCACAGCATGTACAAAAAGAATGAATGAGTGTGTGGGCTCCTTTCAAAGAAACTCAACTTTCCCACTAAATCCTGGTTAGGTAAAGGGACAGAACATACTTCTTTTCTTACACGCTAAGGCCCCAAAGTCTCCATCTGGGAGACTCCATCTCCATGCTGGGAATGACTATAACAATTTTCATTTCATCCACCCACAATTTGTCAAATAGGAAGAAATTAGGCCCAAACTGCATCTTCAGATATGTCTCTGATGTAAAACTTTTCGCAGATAACAACACCCCAGAGGTGTTTAAAAAACAAAAATCTGAAACAAAAAAAATAGTTTCCTACCCACAACCCACATATGTTTATACAGATAGGGCATACGGTCAGGTAACAATTTCTTAGGAAATGAATCTTACACATTTCAGGGATTGGAGGAATCTCTCCAAAGGTCTTCCAAGAAACAAATTTAATTGAGTAATTTACTCTCTTCAAGTGAGACATGGTAGAAGCACAGAGCTCTAGGCTTAAAGAGCTGGAAGAACCATGAGGATCATCCATTCAAAAGAACATAGCTTTAGAAGTGGAGGAGACTTTAGAGGTCATCTAGTGCAAGCCCCTCTGAGGCCTCAGAAGTGAGGTGACTTGCCCAAAGCCATGTAGGTGGTAAGGGGTAGAGCTGGCATTCTGACGTGGATTCTCTAATTTCAAATCCAGTATTCTATCTACTGGGCCACATTGCCTGTAAAGGCTATTCAAACCCCCTCATTTTACAGAAGGGGAAAATGAGGGGTCCCAAGAGGGGAATTGATTTGTTCAAAGTCATACAAGTTAGAAATAGAATACAAGGGCCTCATTTCACCATTAATAGATATCACTGATTAATGTTAATTTGAACATAGGTTCTTAGAGGATAAAATGCTACTCCCTCAGCTCACAGATGGGAAAGCTGAGGCTCATAGATAGAGGTTACCTGACTTGATGAGGTCATACAGGGTATAAATAGAAGAACCTTGCAACTTAAAAGTTGTGTGATTCTAAGCAAGCCATTTAATCACTTTTACCCTCAGTTTATTTTTCTTCATCTGTAAAATGGGGATAACTATGGCCTCTAACTAGAATAATGCATATAAAACACTTTGTAAATCTTAAAGTACCATATAAAGTCAACTATGATTACCACAATTGAGGTACTACCATTGGAAGTATAAATGTTTATATTAATGATTTTCTAGTAATAATTTTAAAATACTCCTGTGAGAACCACATCTAATAACCTAGGGTTTCTTAAGTGAGCTCTGTAATGATATGCTGAACACTGCATCTGCCTAGGAGAGTTTTCTCTTAAAATCTGTCACAGTTCCAGCATGTCAGAGTGATGTCTCATAGCTCATCCAAAGACTTCAAATTATGGGATTAAAAGCTCTACAAGTCAACTGATCTCAGGGTTTGGCTCTCTACCACTATCACTGCCAAATAGCAACACACTTGCTTTTAAGATGGTAGATTTTTCTCTCACTCAGAGATAGAAGTGAGACATAAGCAAGCAGGCATTTGCTAAAAGTACAACACCCAGGTCTAAGGAATAACAATAAGACCTTACATTTATATATTAAGGCTTACAAATAATTTTACTTATATTATCCTATTTGATCCTTACAATAACCCAACAAGGTAGTTTCTCAATTTTTAAATGAAGAAACTAAGATTCAGAGTGGTTGTGTGCTGCCTGGAGCCACAGAGCTAGTAAGTGTTTGAGGGAGAATTTGAACCCAGGTCTTCTTGACTCAAGTCCGGTGCTCTGTCCACAATGCTCCACTTCAAAGCTCTGCATTATGCCGTTTGCCCCTTACATCTGTGACACAAAGAATCATAGGCTTAGTCCTGAAAGTGACCTTGAAAATGATCTCCAACCTCATCATCTCCTAATAAGGAAAGGGCAGCTCAGCGAGGCTAGGAGGCATCAGAAACTCGGGGCTTCTCACTCTAGAACCAGTGTCCTTTACCCCGTACCCAGCTTCGTCCCAAGGTCTAGTTAAGCTATTCTAAATAGCACCTACTCTATTACTATACTGGGCAGCAAGGTGGCACAGTAGAAAGAATGCCAAAATTGGAGTCAGAAAGATTTCTTTTCGTGAATTCAAATCTAACCTCAGACACTTAACTAGCTGTGTGACCATGGGCAAGTCACTTAACCCTTTTTTGCCTCAGTTTCCTCATCTGTTAAATGAGTTGGAGAAGGAAATGGCAAACCACTCCAGTATCTTTGCCAAGAAAATCCCAACTGGGGTCACAAAGAGTGGGATATGACTGAAAACAACTGAACATGACTGAACGACAACTATTACTGTTCATAAAAGGGGTACTGCTGATGAAAGCAACATACACACGCTTGTTCAGGGCTTGTGACAATAATTCTTTGCATCTGAATAGCACTTTATATTTTTTAAGTCCCTCTCACCATAAGCAATATGAGGACAGGAACCATTATTTCATCTAAACCAGGGCTGGGGAAGCTGCGGCCTTGAGGCCACATGTGGCCCTCTAGGTCCTCAAGTGTAGCCCTTTGACTGAATCCAAAATTCACAGAACAAATTCCCTTAATAAAAGGACTTGTTCTGTCAAACTTGGACTCAGTAAAAAAGGTGGCCCAACGACCTAGAAGACCACATGTGTCTATGGCTCTACATGCCCCACGCCTGATCTAAACTTTTTCTCCCCTAAGATCTCTTGAGAACTTTTCTCTTAATGGACTGAACTGAAACTCATTTGATCATCACCACAAGCCTTTCAGGGCTGACAGGACAAGTCATTTTACAAATGAAGAGACCAAAGCATGTACAAAAATGAAATGATTTGTTTAGTGCCTGTAGCCAGAATGGCCTTTGTTTTCTTTGAATGACTCAGCTTACCTCATTGAGCCTCTGGACACTGTGGCTTGCTCTTCCGGGGCAGGAGGCCCAAGGAGCATTCCAGGGAAGCAGACAACTTCCTGTGTGATGAGTCATGGGGCTGGCTGAGGGGAGGTGTTAACGGCTACGTTAGGGGGAGGGGCCAAGTCAAGAACCAATCGGCCCTGGTCGTTCAGGCGGTGCTTGATGATGTCAAAAACTCTATAAGAGGGGAGAGGACAGCTTGAAGATCCTCTCTTCCTTTTCCGGTTGGAGCCAGAGACAGTTACAGCGACAGTTACAGCGACAGTTACAGCGACAGTTACAGCTACAGTTACAGCCACAGCCACAGCTGAAGCAGGAGCTGCCAGTAGCAGAGCTGACCTACCGGAGAAAGCTGAACAAAGACTTCAGGCCAGTGGGTAATCTTATTACCATAGAGGGGGAAACATGATTTTGCTTTACGCAATCATGCTTCTCTGTAGCCTCCTGGTTACTCTTTCAAGGCGTACTTATTGGGCCTGGAAGCTTTTGATCAATATATCAAAATGGGGTTGCTGGTTCATGGGTTGGTTACTGTGGAGCCTAAATAAATGTTTTGATTCTTCTGCCTTCTACTTTGAGAGTTTCTTATATCCGGCGGTTCCGAACGTTTCAGACATGTTTATGATCCTCTTTGAGATTATAAACTCTGCCCTCCTAATACATTTGGCGACGAGGATGGGATCGCTAGGTATAAGATCTCTATTTAGAAGCAGAACAATTCCAGAGGAAGAGATGAATATCCCAGGATGGGAGGATCCATTTTATTCCTCCCTAGCAAAGAATTGGCTAAAAAAGCTGGACCCTGTGAAAACTGGGAACCAAGGCTACGGAGAGGAGATCCTAGGGATTTGGAAAAGTGTTTACGAGAAGTTGGGATTCAGTCAGGGGCATCACTATCTAGGCAAAGCTGGATAGTGTTATCAGCCTACCGGCTAGTATACGAAAGATTGAGATTAAGTGAAAGACATGGGGGCACTCCTACCCCACAGGAAGAAGAGGAATCTCAGATAGCAGGAGACCAAACTGACTCAAATGAGAACTTTTCTATTAATGTGGCTAAGAGCAACAGGAGACCAAAAAAGCCCAGAGTGCATTTCAACCCAGCCCAGAAAGAGCCTGACTGCCTGCTTCGTCCTAGCCATGGTGAAGCAAAGGTATTCAGACCAAGAGACCGGGATGATATTGTTAAAACTGTGATTGAACCAATGGCATCCGAAGGACTAAGAACTATATGTCTTGCATTCAGAGATTTCCCAGCAGGAGAACCCGAACCAGAGTGGGATAATGAGAACGATATTGTCACAGGCCTAACATGCATTGCTGTTGTAGGGATAGAAGATCCTGTGAGACCTGAGGTACCAGATGCAATAAGAAAATGCCAGCGGGCTGGAATTACTGTGCGGATGGTCACTGGTGATAATATTAATACTGCTCGTGCTATTGCTTCTAAATGTGGTATTTTGCATCCTGGGGAAGATTTCCTGTGCCTGGAAGGTAAAGATTTCAACAGAAGAATAAGGAATGAAAAAGGAGAGATTGAACAAGAACGCATAGACAAGATTTGGCCAAAGCTTCGAGTACTTGCTAGATCATCTCCCACTGACAAGCACACACTGGTTAAAGGTATAATTGACAGCACTGTCTCAGAACAGCGACAAGTTGTAGCTGTGACTGGTGATGGTACTAATGATGGCCCTGCACTAAAGAAAGCAGATGTTGGATTTGCTATGGGAATTGCCGGAACCGATGTAGCGAAAGAAGCATCAGATATCATTCTCACCGATGACAACTTCACGAGCATTGTCAAAGCAGTCATGTGGGGACGAAACGTATATGACAGCATCTCCAAGTTCCTTCAGTTCCAGCTCACAGTCAATGTTGTGGCAGTGATTGTTGCCTTCACGGGAGCCTGTATCACTCAGGACTCGCCACTTAAGGCTGTGCAAATGCTGTGGGTAAATCTCATCATGGACACACTGGCATCCCTTGCTCTGGCAACTGAGCCACCTACTGAATCTCTCTTGCTTCGGAAACCTTATGGTAGAAATAAGCCTCTCATCTCTCGCACAATGATGAAGAATATCTTGGGTCACGCATTCTATCAACTTGTGGTAGTCTTTACACTCTTGTTTGCTGGGGAAAAATTTTTCGATATTGACAGTGGAAGAAATGCCCCTTTGCATGCTCCACCTTCAGAACATTATACTATCGTGTTTAACACCTTTGTGCTCATGCAACTTTTCAATGAGATAAATGCCAGAAAAATTCATGGTGAAAGAAATGTGTTTGAAGGGATCTTCAATAATGCCATCTTCTGTACAATTGTTCTGGGCACTTTTGTGATACAGATAATAATTGTGCAGTTTGGTGGAAAACCTTTCAGCTGTTCAGAACTTTCAATAGAACAGTGGCTGTGGTCAATATTCCTAGGAATGGGAACATTACTCTGGGGCCAGCTCATTTCAACAATTCCAACTAGCCGTTTAAAATTCCTTAAAGAAGCTGGTCATGGAACACAGAAAGAAGAAATACCTGAGGAAGAATTAGCTGAAGATGTTGAAGAGATTGATCATGCTGAGCGAGAGTTACGTCAGGGACAGATCTTGTGGTTTAGGGGTCTGAACCGAATACAAACTCAGATTCGAGTGGTGAATGCATTTCGTAGTTCTTTGTATGAAGGGCTAGAAAAACCGGAGTCACGAAGTTCAATTCACAACTTTATGACGCATCCTGAGTTTAGGATAGAGGACTCTGAGCCTCACATTCCCCTTATTGATGACACTGATGCTGAAGATGATGCCCCCACAAAGCGTAACTCGAGTCCTCCACCCTCTCCCAACAAAAATAATAATGCCGTGGACAGCGGAATTCATCTTATAATAGAAATGAACAAGTCTGCTACCTCTTCATCCCCAGGAAGCCCACTACATAGCTTGGAAACATCACTCTGATCGTAAGCTGAATGTTAACACACTAGCTGCATTGTAAAGAAACCAATTGAAACTGGGTCTTTTCACACATTGTGATGGACAAGATAGTATTCTTGTCTTGGACTTCAACAGAAGACATACTTGTACGAATGTAGATTTATTTTTTTAAAACAAAAAAAGCTTTCCGCCAGACTTTGAGGGTGCTTTTTGGGGGGTGGGGAGTAATGAACTCTGACTGATAAACAGTAACTCGGCATAAGTGACCTGTGGATCATCGATGATACTTAAGAATGGTCCTGAACGGTGTGTTTAGCAAAGCTTTAGTTTCTCTTGATCCTTGAAGGGGGTGAGGGAGGAGGAAAGCTGAGAAAGACAATGGAGCCCTGGATCATTGAATTGATACTTTAATTTCTGCTGTTGGCTGTTAATAATTTGGATTATTTATGTTTATAAATGATACAGATCTGTTTACAAGGTTTGTAGATACTTTTATTGTTCCTGTTCATAGATGGGAAGCTTCCTTATAACTGATGCAGAGAAAAATTAGTCCTTCAAATACTGCTGTATTTTCAGGAAAAAGGGTGTTTCTATTGAAACTGTACTAAATTTTTGCCTACAATTTACCTTGTTAAATATTGTAGATAAATTGCTAATACTGATAGCCAAATAGATAACACTAATGCTTTGTGAAAACATGAGCAGCGGTGTCCTAATGAAGTTATGGCCTCTGTCCTAATTAGTTTCTTAAATACATTTACTACTTAATGGTTTTGAAAACAACTGTTTAATTTTTAAAAATTTTGAAAAACTTGCTAAATAACTTTTTGTTCAGAATTTAGTAGATTGTTTAATGCGGGACATCAATTACGTAATGAAAGTTGCTTGAAATGCTTTTGTTATTTCAGGCAAGTTGAATTAAATCAAAATACAACAAAACCTTAGTCCTTTTTGTTTTTGTCTAAACCTGTTAGTTTAGTGATGTCTTGGTGAATTGTGAGTGAACTGTGTTGATTTTTCTAATAAATCTTAAGAAACCTTCATACGGCATGAGGGCTGTTGGCATTTTGAAAAAAAAGGTTAGTAGTAACATACATGTTTTCCTTTTGTTTTTGAAACCTGTTTGTAAACATAAATAAACACGCCCTTTTATTAAAAAAAAAAAAATTTTTTTTTTTCTTCTTCTTTTCTTCTTCTTGGCTTCCTCATTATGTTCCTTTTGAAAAGAAACATTTCCCACCTGAGTTTGGCTCTGATGTTGGATCTTTGCATAACTGAAATCTCAACCAAACTTGAGATGATTTTATTTGAAGAATTATAGTCCATACTTGTCTATTCTTTTTGTCCTTTGTTTTGGCTAACCTTGTTGCTAGTTTTGTTTCCTTCAGGCTTAAGCACCCTGCACTTTCCGGTGACTGCCTAAGCATGTAGTATTCTTGGAATTCCTACCAGCTCGTTAAAGAAATGACCTCTGGAATGGGACTTTTTGGGGGCAGGGCCATCTCTACATCCAATTTCAGCATGAAGAAGCTATGGAAAATGAGACCTTCACCCCTCACCCCAAGATTTTGAGCCCCAATCGTTCAAGGGGGGTGGAAATGATGATAGTGTTCTGTTTACTTATTTTGTGTTATCCTTGCTGTGTTGTTTTATTGTTATGATATTATTGATCCTATGTAATGGATACAAGGATTTAGGGGTGGACATTTGAATTATTAATAATTATTTTGGGGATGATTGATTGAAGAGATTATCTTGCTGGGACCTAGGGGTGGATCACATTTGAATCGTAAACCAATATTTAGGAATGTCACCAAATGATATGTTTTGCTTTATAATGAATGATATGTTTTAGTTTCCTTTGTAATTGGATCACAATGTATGTTCTAGGATACATGGCTGATTAGATTATGTATCCTATAACAAGGGGTGGAGTGTAGCCAGAATGGCCTTTGTTTTCTTTGAATGACTCAGCTTACCTCATTGAGCCTCTGGACACTGTGGCTTGCTCTTCCGGGGCAGGAGGCCCAAGGAGCATTCCAGGGAAGCAGACAACTTCCTGTGTGATGAGTCATGGGGCTGGCTGAGGGGAGGTGTTAACGGCTACGTTAGGGGGAGGGGCCAAGTCAAGAACCAATCGGCCCTGGTCGTTCAGGCGGTGCTTGATGATGTCAAAAACTCTATAAGAGGGGAGAGGACAGCTTGAAGATCCTCTCTTCCTTTTCCGGTTGGAGCCAGAGACAGTTACAGCGACAGTTACAGCGACAGTTACAGCGACAGTTACAGCTACAGTTACAGCCACAGCCACAGCTGAAGCAGGAGCTGCCAGTAGCAGAGCTGACCTACGGGAGAAAGCTGAACAAAGACTTCAGGCCAGTGGGTAATCTTATTACCATAGAGGGGGAAACATGATTTTGCTTTACGCAATCATGCTTCTCTGTAGCCTCCTGGTTACTCTTTCAAGGCGTACTTATTGGGCCTGGAAGCTTTTGATCAATATATCAAAATGGGGTTGCTGGTTCATGGGTTGGTTACTGTGGAGCCTAAATAAATGTTTTGATTCTTCTGCCTTCTACTTTGAGAGTTTCTTATATCCGGCGGTTCCGAACGTTTCAGACATGTTTATGATCCTCTTTGAGATTATAAACTCTGCCCTCCTAATACAGTGCCACACTGCTTGTTAGCCGTAAACTAGAACCCCGGGCTTTTGACTCTCCACTCAACCATAACAACTCCCACTCAAAGGAAGGTATAGAATAGAAACAGAAGGATAATAACTACAGTGGTAAAGAGGCATCTGAGAACATGTATAAAGGTTACTATCAGGATATGATATCCACATTATATGAAAATTCCTAAAAATAGAGTTTGATTTATGATATCAATAAGAGGTTTTTATGCAGCACAGAAAAAAAATTAGCAAGTGCTTAAGAAGAAACACCAAACAACAATGTTTATTTTCTCTCAAAGAGTAAAATGTAAAACTAACCTAACAAAGCAATTAAGTATAATGTCCTGCAAGAGAAAAGATGAGCTGCAATGATTATTCCCATTTCTACTGGGCTCTAAGATTTGCAATACTTTCTTCACAGTAACATTGTGGGGTAGGTAGTACGAGCATTCATATCCTTGTTTTATACATGTTCAAATTGAGGGGGCTCCCCTCTGCATATTTATTCTATGATCCAGGGACATTAACCCCATTGCTCTTCCTCACACATGACCCCCATCTCTGGACTCTGTCTTTTCACTGTCCTGGTACTGGGAATGCTCTCTTTCCTCATCTTTGGCTCCTAGCTTCCTTCAGGACTCAGTTCAAATCCTCCTGCAAGAGGACTTTCCTTGTTGTTCCTTCTCCATAACACCCCCCCTGCCCCGCCCCCATGCCTTCCCTGTGAGACTGCCTCTCATTTACACTATAGATATCTTCTATAGTCACAGTTGTTTGGACGCTGTATCCCCCGCGAGGATGTGACCTCGTGGAGAGCAGGGACTGTGTTTTTGCTTTCCTTTTTATCCCTGGTGCTTAGCACAATACTTGCCACACAGGAGGCTCTTGAATACTAGTTGACTGACTGACTTGTTAACTGACTAGCCGATACTCATTTTACAGATGATGAAACTGAGGCTCAAGTGACTTACCTAAGACAGTGAATGTCAGGGCTGGGATTCAAGCTCAGGTCTTCTAAGACAAGGACTACACAAAAATCTAATCTTGAAACAACATAGGACCTTCGATTAAGAGCAATAACTTCAGAACTTTTGGATTCTTTTCTGGAGATGACTCAGCCTACATGCTCATCCACATCTTGTGTTCAGGCTCTATGCTGCTATCCAAGGCAAATTAGCATAGTGGAAAAAAACATTGGATTAGAGTCCAAAGACCTGAGCTGTGGAAAATGGGCTTACATTTGGAGACAGTAATTTCTAGGGTAAGGATAGAGGAAGGACTGAGGAAGGGAAGGTCAACCAACTGGTGTCACGAGTGACTTAGGACTCCTTTATACACATACACACACACACACACCAAAAAATAAAAAAAAACAGTCTAGAACCCACTCATACCATCATATGGCAAAATGAGTATCTCCACCAATCCCACCCATTCCCTGGCTTACTAACCTTTCAGGTCACTTATTTTTCCCTTTAAATAATAAAAACAATAAAAGAAGCACATATTTCTATGAAACTTTACAATTTATAAAATGTTTTCTTAAAAACAATCTAAGGTGGTAGGCAAATATCATTGGCTTCTTTTAAGGACAGATGAAGAAATTGAGGCTCGGAGATGCAGCTGACTTAGAGACCCAAACCCTGGTCTTTAACTCCAAGATTAGTGATGATTCCGCTTTACTGCACTATCTCATAAGGTTGCCCTTGGCATTCACTATAGTCTGCTATGGTAGGAACCATCGTCAACTTATTATCCACTCTTAACATCCTCCCTCCAAAACTTCATCATGGAATGGAGATGACTTGGGAGCCTTTAAGGCTATACTAGCAGACTGCACAATGGTAGATTCTACTATGCCAAATGAAGACATAGCAAATGACTCTTAAGTCTGTCACCTGAGGTCCACCCCACCTAAATTTGGAAAGGCTTGTCACCAGAGGGTTGGTCAAGGGGTGATGATTTATTTCAGACCTAGCAACTCACAAAAACCATTTCCTAAAGCACTGAAGGGTTACAATCTGGATATGTAGAGGGAGGGCCCACACCAATGAAATCATACTTTTTTTTGTTTGAGGTGATAATAACAAAAATAATTTTGACTATATAGAGACTTATAAAACACTTGAAATTGATTCTCTCCATTAATCCTCAAAACAGTCTTGTGGAGAGGACAGGGCCAAGATTTTAAGCCAATTTTAGAGACAATGAAACTGAGGGTTCAGGGTGGTACAAGGAATGACTTACTCAAGGTTATATGGTGAGTGAATGGTGGAATTAGGACTCATCTAATTTACTGCTCATCTCACTATTTTCCCACAGAAAGAAGTGTGTACGACTAGGTAGAGAGTGGAGAATAGAAGGTGGCTGGTCTATGGTGTGAAGATATGTACTAGGACTTTGGATTCCAAGGGAGAAAAAGAGGTCATTCAATACTTTCAGGCCTCTAGAGTCCTATTAAGGATCCCGAAGATCGTAAATCCTTTCAATTTGCTAGGACTTGCCAGAACTTAGACTCAACTGGCACAGCCAATGGAAAACCTGGGGTTCCCTCCATACCACCGGAAGGCAGGTGTACAGGACTTTCAACGAGGTCAACAATACATCGGCCAAAAAAAGGATCACAATTTGAAGAGCTAATTTTCTGTCTCTGACTCTACAGCCCCTGGCATGAATTTGCCAGACTGAAGCTAAACTCTATTATATAGGTTGTGCCTTGTTAGCTTCATTCTCAAAACCTTTTCTTCTTAAACTTTCTGAGGGCCAATTAGCAAACAAAGAGGATTTGCCACGCACACTGATAGTGAATTGTCAAACACCACAAAGTGGTTGTTCAGGCTGTTAAGTAATCGCTGATTAAGTAACCTTTCTAATCAGAGATATTTACACTCTGAATTCACTAGCAGGCTAGAAAGAATTGACTTTTTCTTTTCAGTAAGCCCACTGCTAGCACCGGAAAGAACCTTTACCACCTAAAGCCTTCTGAAGAGAAGCCAAATCAAAAGAACTGAACCACTGTGAATACATCAAGCTTAAAAGGTAACTGGTTCCTCGACTTGCTTATCTGCTTATCCTTAGGTATTCTGACCTTATCCTCATTCCTCCATCTTTAGGCCAATCATGCAACAAGGAATACCATGGACAAAAATATGTCTTGGCAAAGGATAGAACCCTAACTTTCAAAGAAAGAAGGGACAATAAATACATCTCTGAATTAAGTTCTATCCCTCTGAGAATATAGCCTTTGTGTGCTAAGCAAATGATCCCGGCCTCTTACACCTGGGATTGGTGATATCAAACTGGTTCTACTAAACTGCAAAGAATCAGCCCTGCCACACACTGTTTGTCATCCAGTGACTGGCCGAGATAGCTGAGCATGGAGGAAGAACAACTGAATATTAGCCACCAGAGGATGATTTATTTTTGTTTGTTGGTCTGGTTGGTTTTTTTTACTACCACAACTCATAGAGATTGTCAAAGTATGGATGAGTTGCAATCTGCATCAGTGGCAGGAGTATTCCCTGAATGATGAAAGCACGGCTCTTCTGAAGTACTGATACTCATAATTCAAAAATCACAAATAATAATCGTGTATTATTTTAAATAAGGGCTTATGCTTCAATAATATTGTAGTAATGGAAAGTGTTGATTGAATATTGTTCCCACTGCCCATTAGACCACAGACATTATAAAATCAGTATGTCAAAAACTCAACTTATTTTTCACCCAAAAGCCTCCCCACTTCTGAACTTCACTATTACTGCTGAAAATACTACCATCCTCCCAGTTCAAAACCAAAGTGTCATCCTCAACTCCTCACTCTCTCTCACTCACCATTATCCAGTCAGTTGCCAAGTCCTAACATCTTCACAACATCTCTTGTACGCAACTCCTTCTTTCTTCTGACACTGCCATCACCCTGGTACAGGTCCTCATTACCTCACATCTTTATTATTGCAATAGCTTGCTGGTTGTTCTCCCTGCCTCAAGCCTCTCCCCACTCTAGTCCATCTTCCACTCAGCTGTTAAGTTAATCTCACCTCCCTACCAGTAAACTCTAGGGGTTCCCAATCACCACCAGGATCAAACATAAAACTTTCTGTTTGGCACTTCTCCAAAGTTACTGCTCTGATAAAATTTATGTAATTGCTCTCCCTCTCATCATGGTACTATAAGAACAGACAATGGACTTTCATTACATTCTCCTTGCTGTAGAAAAACCTGTAAAGGTGGAACAGGGAAGTCTAATCCATAGAGATGTTGGGTCAAAATTCTGACAGTTGGTATTCTAGGTGCTCCTCTGTGCTGATTTCCTGTGGAGCTCCACCTTGCAAAATTTCTGAAAACTTTTAAGCCCGCCAGGGCAGTCACAAAACAACTAGGAGATTGTAGAAAAAGAGGGTAGGTTTCACCATGGTCCAGAAACATCCCAAGCACACACAAGGTAGGTAGCCCATCTGAAAAGATGGTAACAAGGGGGCAAGCAGAGAGAAGAAGGAATGCTGATCTGGAATCTTCAAAGACAAATTGGCTGGTTTGGGGAAAGTGATGAGATGAGGAAATCAAAGAGCTGGCATCTCAGAAATCTCAAAGCAGTGGTTCTTGGGTAAGAATGCCTAAGTTTAACAACTGGCTACCAGGATTAGATGATAATCACACCTGTAGGTTGATTAGATCTTTAAGAGACAAGGGCACCCACAAAAGAATCTTTCAAGACCCTGAAGTTTTTGAATGGGCAAATTACAATCAGATCTATGCCTTGTAAAGAAGTTTTGTCATCATGCATAACCCAAGTGTGTAGTCTCATTCGCACGCTCTCTACAAATTCTTTCTGCCTTTCTTTCTTCCTTTGGCTTAATACACACACACACACACACACACACACACACACATTATATTACATACCTACATACAAACATAGATATATATGTTTTACATATGGATTTATGTGTATATGCTACATATACACATACATCATCAGCTATCTTCCCTAGCTCATCTCCACCAAAAACTTGGGCTCTGCTCCATGGAACCAACTTGGGTTCCCCCAACACTCACTCTGGCATATTGTACATGTTTAATAAATACTATCTATCTAATAAAATCATACTTTTGGTGCTTTACTACAGGCCAGAGGTGGCCCTAGCTTCTCAGTGGCTGATGCCAGTGAAGCATAAGCTCCTGCAGGTCCAATAAAGCTGAAATGCCTTATATTTGGAGCTGAGGGGTGGGGAAGGCAGAGGGCAGGATGGATTGCATGGTTTTTGTTCAAGTAACAGGTGAACTAAGTGTGGAGAGATTTATCACTGGAAGACAAGTGATGGTTTTAGGTGCCACAGCAATTCATGAAGTCCATCTAAGTCAAGGAGGAGTTGGATTCTAGTTCAGTGGAAAGCCCTCACTACCTTATGAAAGGACAGATTCTAAAAGTTTTTAAAAGGCTTGAGTGTGTGTGTGCACGTGTGTGTATACAGATACACACAGAGAAAACAGAGAGACATAAACAATATATAAAATAACATATTCCAGGTTGAATTTAAATCCAATATTTTAAAATGCTGGTTTTATATAAGCTTGGCCCAAGTTTAAAATCTCTAATAACCTTTATAATAGAGAGTTTCCTGGACATAAAGATGTGGATAAAGATGTAGACATGTAATGTATTCTATCATATACGGAATTCTAAATCTAGTGTCATCACTTGCTTGCTTTGTGACCTTGTCTACATTACTTCCCTTCTCCAAGCTTCAGTTTTTTATATCTTAAATAGGAGACTGGACTAGGTGAGTCCTAGAATACAAACACTGACACACTCACAACCTCTCTCTCTGGATTTATCCATTTTCTCTAGCAAGAACAGGTAAGAGGACAAAACAGAGATTGTATGTTTGAAACATACCTTGATGATTAGTAGAGTGCTATCCCATGAGTGCTGGGTAAATACTGATTAATTATATTGTTTCACAACAGGTAGGAGGCAGAGTGAGATATCAGGAAGAACACTGGCCTAAGAGATAGGACATTTAATTCCTATCTTAATTTTCATAAAAACTGTTTGGGTAACTTTCAGGGTAAACTTTGCCTTTCTGATTCTCAGTTTCCTCTTCTGTAAAATGAGAGGGTTGCATTGGACTGAATAAATTCTCCATTTCTTTCCAACTCTAAGATTCTATGTCTTTTTTAGGACCCTCCTAGATCTAATATACTATATTCTGTATTCTGGCATACTCTATCTTCTGAGATCCTTTCTAATTCGAACATTCTATGATTCTGTTACACTTACTCATAAATGGGGTTAACTCCACTAAGCTCATACTGGGAAGAGAAACTATAGAAGAGGCTCTGAAAAGCTTTGGCAAAGCACACAGAGCTACATCAGGGGTTGGCCATTTTGCAAAGAAGGATGCCAACCTTCTAACCCTTTTCCTTCTGGCATGCCAAGGAAGGATAGGGAAGGAATGCTGAAGACTGCTCACTGACACCTGGCTCTAAGGAGTGGGAATATTTGTTGGAGGTAGGGATAAAGTGTGGTGGGAGGGTGGGAGGTCTTATCAGGTCAATAAAAACCAGCCTGCATAACCTGGGTTCAGATCCTGGAAGCAGAGCTATATTCCAAAGAAACTTTAGTTTCCAATTATTTCTTTATTTCATGTCTGATATGATAGTTCGGGAGGGCAGCCAGGAGCTTGAGTTTCCATATATGCACTATAACACAGCTCATGGGCAGTCCTATGGATGGCTTATAACCCTGCAAGGTCTTATTTTCACTCAGATTTTATAGACGAGGAAACAAATATCAGAGAGGCTAAAGGATTTGCCTGAGATTATTTAAGTAGTAAGTGGAATAGCCAGTCCTCAAACCAGTCCATGTTGTCACTCACAAATATCCAGTATCCCAAACGGACTCTGCATTTGGTCACAACCACATAATTCCTACCAATATTAGGAAAAGAGTAATTTTTTAACAAGTACTGATTATCACCAATCCTTGTTTTCTCATTAATTCTTGAAGCTCTGATAAAAATATTTCTCTTTCCTTTTCAGTTCAAATAATTTCAATTCAACAGATCTTTATTTAATGTTTACTTTATTCAAGGCACTGAGCTAGGTGCTAGGGATACAAAGACCAATGAAAAAAGACAATCCTTCTCCAAAGGAGCTTACATTCTTTTGGGTGGATATAATGTGTGTATATAGCTACATAAATGCAAGGTGAGTTGAGAAGGGAGAAAGCATTAACAAATGGGAGGCCTGAGGATAAATGAACAATGCTTTTGCCCCTGAGATTGGCTATGAGGGTAAGGAAGACACTGAGGAACTGAATAATAAGAAGCTGTAAGCCATAGTGGAAAGAGCTCTATGCCTAGAATTAGGATTCAATCCTTAGATTTAGCATACACTAACTGTGTGATCCCATTCTTCTCTTGGACCTTTTTCTTTATCTGTAAAGTGAAAAGAAATACACTTGCAGAATCACTAGTAGGAATTATTTTATCTGGGGTGAAAACATTTGATGGGCTACCGGTGACAGTTCAGTGTGGATGGGGGGCCATGATGCCAGAGTTTTGTATACTGAAAATTCTGACAGGGCAGGAACAAGGCATGGTAGCAGTGAAGAGGTCAGGTTGTTCAATCATGAGTGCAGTCATGCTAAGAAAGGGGTTCTGTTGTGACAGAACTCTAAGTGTACATGCCAGGGCATGGGCAAGGAAGTAGGGTTGCACTGTATAGCTCGGGCCAGTACAGAACTATAAGTCACAAGGTGAAGGCAAGGAATTGCCCTAAGGAGGACACCATATCCTAACTCCTTTTCATATTGGTGCCCTGGGAGAAGCTCTAGTCATTCCATCCAATTACCACCCTGAACACCTATACCCCTTGTTTCATTGGGCTGTTGTGATAAAGGCACTTTACAAACTTGAAACCACCGTATAAATGTGAGTAATATTAAAGGAAAGGCAAGAAGAGGAGAAGGAGAATGATAACCCTCTCTTTTGCTTCTTCTTTGGGACAACTCAGTGATGCCTATAGACAGAAGGGTTCAGGAAAGCTACCTTTTCTCCACTGTGCCAAATGTTTCCTCTTCTGAAATCAGCAGGGTGGCTTGAAACAGCTGCAGGTGTGTGTGGCAGATGGTTTTTCCACATGGGGCTCTTCCCTTATTAAGTAAGGACTGGTGTGAGAATTTCTCACCTTACAGATATGACTCCCATAAATCAGGGTTAGTGTAGATTGATTCATTGAGGAGGCTAATTGGTCTAACAGGTACTGAGAATGATTCATTCACAGCCTCACTAGGTCCCAGCAGTCGCTTCTCTTGTTCATGGCCCTTTGAAGATACCAGGCAGAGTTTTCTAACTCTTCCAGCAATGAAGGCTTAATCTCACTAAATTGAGGCTCTTGATTTTCTGAAGAGCTGAGATTTAGGGAAGGAAGAGGCTCTGTACTTCTCATTTAGTAAAGGGTTCCCAAATTCATTTAAGCTAGATCTGTGTCCTTAAACATAAAATAAAAAGGTAACTTCTTTTAGTACCATCTGTAGGTAGCTCCAGCATCAATGGCTTCTTTGCTAATACAGTAATAATAAGAATAATAAAATGGTAGGAACAGCTCACATTTATATTGTAATTCCAGGTTTATGAAATGATTCCCCTATGATAGGGCTGTCCAAAATGCAGCCGCATGCAGCCCACCTACAAGCATTGAAATTTACATAAATGCTTTAGTAAAGGAAGCTGAGCTACTGCAGAGCTCTCACTAAAATAGCAAATCAAAATATATTGTCTGTTGTTTCAATAAAAACCTAAGGTTGGACAGCCCTGCCCTATGACAACTCTATGAAGATGAAATTAGAATCTTGAGAGTTGGAAAGCACCTTACAGATAGAAGGAACCACTGAGGTCATTAAGTCATTGATAGTTTAGCCCATCACTAAGGAGGAATACCTTGTACAATATCCCTGACATGTAGATAACTATATTCTCTTCTCCAACCTAAATATCATTGGTTTCTTTAACCATTTATCAGGTAAAGTGATTTAGGATTCCCTCCTAATCCTGGTCATTCTCCTTTGGACACATTTCAATTTGTCAATGTCAATGTCCTGTGTTCCTTTAGCACTTGATCAATACCTTCTCCTCTTCTTCCTCCTCATAATAGCTAATATTTATATAGAGAACTTGGTAAGCCCAGGGTCATAAGCAGTGTAAGCGTGCCTTCTATTCTGCTGTACATTGTAATTATTGGTAAGAAACAATTCCAGACAAGAAGAGTCTCCTAAATCCAATACCCTTGGATTCTGGCAATTGGATTTGGAGTCAGAGAATCTGGGCTCAATCTAGAAAGATAGTAACCAGCAACTATGAATGAATTGAAGTGTCATGTCAGGGCTAGTAGTCAAAAAGCATGGTAAATAAATATCTAGGAATGAAAAGAGCCAGGAAAAAAAGTCAGGAGGGAAATAATATCACACACACACTCACACGCATGTCTAGAATTTAAGCATTCCTCAGAAGAACTCTTTGAGATGAACAATGCAAATACTATTATCTCCATATTTTGGAGGAGTAAACAGAGGCTCAGTAAGATTAGAAGATTTGCCCCGGGTTATAGAGTTAGTAAATGGTGGAGCCAAGACCTGAGCCCAGATCAGATGATCATAGGAGATGGGAAATTAGAGATTATTTAATCAGAATATCTCATTTTACACTTAAGGAAATTAAGGACTAGGGCAGTGAAGTCCTAGATCACAAAGGCAGTAAGAAGCAGAGCTGGGATTATGAACCCATGTCTTTCCACATCAAATCCAATGCTGTTTCCAGTACAAGATAACAAATTATTGCACAGGGCATCCCATAGCAACATAGAGACCTCTTTCCCCAGCTTCTGCCTTTAATCACCTTTTTCTCAGTAAACACAACTTATACATGAAAAAGAAGAGACCGAAAGGGCAGGTGTAGACAGGGTCCTGAAAGCAAAGTCACCCTCTTCAGGTTTTGGCCAAGAGTTGACTTTGGCCATGATTTCTGGACAAGATCAATCAATAATCATTTATTAAGTTCCTACTATGTGCCCAGGCACTGAACACAAAGAAACTATCTTCACTGTGGTAGGAGCAATAACCTAACCCCTTCTCCCATGCACATTAGGATAGTTCTTCCTTAGAAGCATTTTGACAATCCATCAGACTTGGCTGGTTCAGAAGACCTAAGGGAGCACCAGGGGTTCTCTGATGCTTGGCTGGTGGATCACACTGGACAATTAAGGCAAGGGAAATTCACTCAGCTGAATCAACTAAAGGTGTCCTTAATGTCTTATCCTCATTGAATGTCCTTCTCCTGCCAGGTCAAAATAAATCTCTTTGTTTTAACTTTTGAATGACCTAAGTGTCTCATTTTGTTCTAATATTGAACCTAAACAACCAAGAGAAGAGTCTGAGAGAGCCTGAACCCAAAATACCTACTCTCAAGGAGCTTATATTGGGTAAGACAACAAAGAAATAAGTGCATGCAAGATAAGCATAAAGAGAATTAATACAGCTAAATACAAAGGAGTTAAATCCAAGACATTTTGAAAGGGAGGGCATAAGCAGTTGAGGGAATCTGGAAAGACTTTATTTAGAAGGTGGTACTGGAACTAGAAAAGAGGCAGTCAGTCTATAAGGCAAAGGGTAGGAGGGAGTGCATTACAGACATGGTGGAGAGCCAGTGCAAAGGCATGGAGTGGAAGATGGAATATCGTGTGAGCGCAACAGAGGGAAGGCCAGACTGTCTGGATCACAGAATATGGGAGGAGGAGGAGTGTACAATGAGATTGGAAAGATAGGTTAGGTACAGATTGCAAAAGGCTGTAAGAGCTAATCAGGGCAGTTTGTAGTCTATTCTAGGGGCAACAGGTGAGCCGTTAGAGTTTACGGAGTAGGGTGGTAGTGACATGGTCAGAACTGTGCTTAGGGAAAATTACTTGGCAGCATAGCGGATGATGAACTAAAGTGGGGAGATACTTGAAGTAGCAAGACCAATTAGGAGACTGTAAAAGTAATGTAGGAAAGAAGTGATAAGAGTGAGCTAATGTGGTAGCTGTGTCAGTTAAAGAGCAGGTCAGATAGAAAGAGGAAGATTTGACAACTGACTGGATATATGGGATGAGGAGTTAAAAATAATATCAAGGTTAGAACCTGGGGAGACTGGAAGATGATGGTGTCTTCAACAGAAATAGGGACATTCAGAACAAGCATGGGGAGAGATAGGTGGTGGTGAGAAGTCAGTAAAGAAGGTAACCCTTCCTAAAAGTTTCCTAATATGCAGTTTTACATTTTCCCATCTCCCACCTCATCAGTCCTTTGTTCCTTCCCACCTCAATATTATTCCTTAGGGGCTACCTACTAATTAATCAGTCAATAAGCCATAACAAGGACATATATAAGTATAGATAGAATAAATGTAAAAAGAATAAAATAAATTCAAGGTAGTTAAATATAAGGTGGAATGAACACCTTATGCCAGGTGCTGTTTCAGATACTGTTGATACAAAGGGTGAAAAATAAAATAAAACAATTCCTACTCTCAAGGGGATTTAGTTCTATCAGGAAAGAGAAAAAACTGAATTACAGATAGACAGACAGACAGACTTTATACATACATAAGCACAAAATAACTACATGATAAAAACAAGGGAGTTATGAAGGGCTCTAATAGTTGGGATATGGAAAAGTTTTATATAGAAGGTTATGCTTGAGTTGAGTCTTGAAGAAAGGTAGGGGGTTCTATGATCAGGAATTGAAGGAGTGCATTTCAGGCATGGGAGGATGGCTAGCACAAAGGAGACCCATGAGCCCTTGGTGTTAGAAATAAAACTTTTCTAGTAAAAATAATTTTTAAATGCAAAAGAGACATTTTTAAATTCACAAAGCTTTTTTTTTTTTTAAGAACAAGAAAACCTCACAAAGATTGAATCTAAATTAAACAGCAGATTTCTTGAGGTTAAACATTATTCCAGAGTAAGGGGACCAGCGGAGCACAGAGAGATTCAACTAGAGAGAAGTGTTACTATTTTTAAAAGACCATTCATATCACCATAGCAACCCCTATAAACTTCTTAGAGGCCCTATTTTAAAAGGCTTTATTGGTTTGAGCTCTAAGATGGTCATGTATTTTATAGGAGAAAGAGAATTGGGCCTGAAGTCAGAGGACCTAGATTGGAGTCCCTGCTCTGTCCTTCACTACTCGTGGGACTTTGAGACAAATCACTTTACCCTTCTTTCTGAGCCTCTGGCTTTTTCATCTGTAAAATGGGGCTACTTGTATTACCAACTTCCCAGGAGGTAACTAGTTGTGAGTACAGCACCTTGTCAACTACATATCAGGGTCAGAGAAAATATTGCTATTATTATTCTTTCACCGTCAAGGCTTGTGCTTTTTTTCACTCAAAGTCAATCATTGGTCTCTTAAACCAACTGGTCTCTTCCTTTGATTTATTAAAACCCTAACAAAAATAATGAAACAAACTAATTACTACAGCACTAACATAGGCATTAACCATTCCATAGACTTTTGCAAGGATGAACATCATCACGGTTTCCAGTTTTTGGAAAGAACTATAGACTGGGAATCTTGAAACATGAGAGAAGCCTAGGCAATATTAATGATTGAGAAGTTTCCATTGATCAGAATACCCCATTCACCAGCCATGGATAAATATCCTTTCTGTTATAATTAATGGGAACTATATATAGGCATGACAGTAAGTATGATAGTATATAAAGTACCAGTGGGACAATAAGCAACTTTAGAAGACTGTCCACTAAGATGGGAGTAAATGTAACCTGAAAACTGATGAAACACCCAGATTCAGGATATTACATTTCTATTCAATTTGACAAATATTTATTAAGCTTCTCATACTATAGAAAGAAATCCCCTAACGGGGGCGCATGAGTTCCAATTTGTACTTGTATAAGTACAACACAAGATATCAGGGATATAGACTTATACAGAAATAAACCAGTCCTTTCTTGCAAGGATCTTGCATTCTACTGGGGGGAAATAGCATGCACACAAGCTAAATACAAGGTACAGTGAAAGAAGAGATCCAGAAAAAAAATTCCACGAAAATGTAAAGAAGGACTCAGCATTAACAACTTATAGGTGGGAAGAGATGATAAAAGCCTTCACAGAGGAGGTGGCTCCTGAGCTGAACAACTACTGCACATACAAGTCAATTGGTATAGTTGTGGAGTAAAAGTATTTACAGGGCAAGGGAAAAAGCACTAGATTTGGAGTCAAAAAACTAATCTTGTAAAAGGTATTTGAGAAAGGAGTACATGTGGGGATAGGAGAAGGGGAACATCTAGATTCTTAAAAGGCTGGAGAAGTATTATTAGGCTAATCAATGGCTAGGCTACAAAGTATAGCTGAACAATGCCAGAGGAGCTCAAAGAAGGAAGGCAGTAATGTGGGCTAGAAGATGCTTCAGGAAAGGCTTGTAAAACTGGTCTTTGACCATATGATACTCCCAGATGCTAGTATACCTTCAAAGACATTACTGTTGATATTTTCTGTTTCAACATATTGCTTCCCTCCAATAGAATAAGGACATAAATTTCCTTTAGAATAAGGACACTTTCCTTTTGTCTTTGTATTCCAAATACTGTATCTAGCAAAGTACCAGGCACACAGCAAGTGCTTAATAAATGCTTGGTAGATGAATAAATTATTAGTAAAAAGAAGGGAGATAAAGCTGTCAGCTGAGATAATCAAAGAAGGCCCCACTGTCCTCATTTTTAAAACAGACTTGATCTTCATGGTTCACTTTAGTTCTAACATTCTAGAATTCTCACAACAACCCCTCCATTGTACAGATATATCTGCCCATTGTAGAGATGGGCAAATGAAGCCCAGAAAGAGGACATTTGTTGCCTAAGGTCACACAGCTGCCACACCATGATAGACCCAGACTCGAGCCAATTAGTTTGGCTACCAGTACCCAGGTCTTTTTATTTTACTATGTAATTTGCTTCAAAATTAAAAGTACATTATAAAGGTGAGGTATTATTGAAGGAGAAGGAAAGAAAAGGGAATAAGTATTTATAATAGTGCTTGCTATTTGTCAGACACTATGCTAAAAGCTTTAAAAATATTATTTCATTTGCTCCTCAAAACGATCCCTAAATGCACTTATTGTTGTTATCTTAAAATATATTTTAGTAAATAGAGGTTAGGTGATTTGCACAGGGTCACACAGCTAAGAAGTATCTGAAGTCAAATTCACACTCAAGATTTCCTGACTCCAAAGCTAGAGCTCTATCCACTTTACCACATAGTTGCCTCACAAAAAAGTTGTACATGATCTATTGACATTTTTAATATAATTTACTGGGGGTACAGGGAGTGGAAGGGAATAAATATTTACCTAGCACCTACAATGTATCAGGCACTATGCTAAGTACTTTACAGATATCTCATTTGATTCTCACAACAATCCAGGCCGGAAGGTGCTATTATTACCCCTATTTTGCAGTTGAGGAAACTAAGGCAGACAGAGGTTAAAGAAACTTGCTCAGTGTCACACAGCTAAGAAGTGACTGAGGCTGGATTTGAACTCAAGCCTTCCTGATTCCAGGTCCAGTGCTTTATGCGATGTGCCACCTAGCTGCCTCTTATTGGATGAGTTCTGCATGCCTATAGAGCTAGCTCTGTCCCTGGGGAAAACAGTAATGGCATTTTGGCAGGAGCAGGCTCTTGGGAGGCAGGGTGGCATTCAAACATGCCCCACTGCCCAGAGCTAGGCCAGACCCCTGCAAGGAGCAGAAAGCCTGTCATATGATAGGAGAAGAAACAAAATCTTTCAGGCCCCCAAATGAGTGAATATTTATATCTCACTGTGAAATGTCTGCTGTTCTGGCCCTAGGGAAAACTTTTAAATAGATGCTGTTTCTGAGACAATCAGTCTTAACTATAGGGGCTATTGTGAAATGCTCTTTGTTTGGAAAAGTATGAGAGAGTTTATGCGTGTGTTGTTGGGGGGGGGAGGCAGTGTGGGGTACAGGATCTGTCTTTTCCACTATGCCTGGCCTATCTGAAGTCTTAATTCTCTCCCTGACCTCACAATTTGCTGCTGGGGACCAGATAAGCAATTAGGATGTCAATCCCACAGGACTAGGGCTGCCTTTGAGAAGAAGCAGCAGGTGTGGATGAACTTTCTCAGCCAAGATGCTGTTTCCATGCCAATGGCCTTCCTATCAGGAAGCTGAGGAATGAAGAAACATGCTACATGGACAGCCTGAATACTGAGCTGTGTGGAAAGTGGTAGAGCAATTAGTATTAGGTAGAAGGGAGAACCTACAACAGAGAACACAGAATGTCAGGGTTCTAAGGAACCTTAGAATGGGTAACATTGCTCAAAAGGAATATATAATACAAAACATCAGCCAGCACTTGGAGGGGCTTAGAACAAAGCATATAAGAAGAGACACAGAATGCAGAATAAAGAATGTTTGACATAGGACTCAAAACATAAAATGTCAGAAATGGGAATCATAAAACATGAGCTGTTAGAGAAGAGAACATAAAATGATAGAGATCAAATGGGATCTTAGACATAATTTAGTTTAATTTCTTAGTTTTATAGAGGAAGAAAACAGGTGTAGACATTAGAAGTGACTGTTGTAAGGTCACATGATAAGTTCGTGGCAAAACTAGGATGCAAACCCCATTTTCAGGTTGGTTTATTGGGGTAGTATTAGCAAGAGTAAAGAATATCAAGAGCAGATTCTGTCCAAAGAGCACTGATGGCATTAAGGCCTCATATCTCCTGGCTCAGATCACATCATTTTCTGGTGAACATTGCTTCCCCCTCAAAAAAACACCAGAAAAAAATTTTAAAAAGCTTTCAGTTCCACACTGCCTATCAAATAAAACCCAAGTTCCTTAGCTCGCCATTCAAGGTCTTCTACAATCTGTCTTGACCCTATCATCCCAATGCTCTCTTATATTAGTCCCCGATATAAAAGTTCCACTCCAGTCTTAACTATCCACTCCCTGTCCTCTGAATACAACCTTCTTATTCCTCTCATTTCTTATAGTTCCTCCCTCCTTAACCATAATCATATAAAAATTTATTGTTCATCTCTCCTCTGCTATGGAGAACATATCAGCCTATATTAACATCTGCTTCTTCCATGATCCTATAATTCAATTCAACAAGTATTTATTAGTCACCTATTTTTTAATAGGGTCTTGTACCAGGTGCTAAGAAAAATGCAAAGGTTGGATAAATCAAGCCAAAAAATCAAGTTGACAAATGTTTACTAAGCACCAACTTCATGACAAGCACTGTGCAATGCACTGATAATGTGAAGTCCCTTGTTCTCATGATGTTTAAAAGGTGATTTCTTTATAACAAACTGTGAGGTGGGTAGCGCAGAGGTAGTTATCCTATTTGACAGAGAAAAAACCAACCTTGGAGACGTTAAGTGAATTATCCAAGGTCACATGGCTTGTTACTGGCAGATACAGGACTTGAATACAAGTATCCTCACTCCCAGTTTATATTACCTCTTACTCAGTTCTCTGGTTCTGTTTGCATCAGGAAGCAATGAGAAGGAAAGAAGAGTGAAACTACAAATTTTTAATATCATGAAAAACCATTGCAATGATACTGAAGGCAAAAGAAAAATAAAGCCAGAAATTGCTGCCATGCCCATGATCTAGCTCTAAAATCACTCAAAACATTTTAAGTATACTATATGTACATTTTATACAGTCTTATAACTAAGCAAATGAAATTCAAAGATGCCATGCTAATTAACCTCAGGCCATTTACTTTATTATAGAAAAGGCTTTTTCTCCTGGTTGCTGTGAAAGCTGTTCAAAAGGAGATTGCCATCATTCTATCAGTAGGCAGGCAAATGTTCACAATGACATGTGCCCCAAATGCAGTGGGTCCTCAGACACTTACTTTCCTATGCTGATCATGAACTCCAGGGGCTCATGGCTCCTGATGCTGCCCCATTGATTTCCTTCTTTCTTATTTCTTTCCTGTGAGAAGATTAGACCTTAGAGATATGGAAAAATGGAAGGGCAATAACTAACAAGTATTGAAAATGGGCAAAATCCTTAATTTTAGGGAGAGGTAGTCTATGATGGTGTAACAACAATTTGGCTAGCAGCTGTTGTGGGGGTGAAAGACCAACAAGATCAGCAACAAGAGCTTCCAGCACAGGTTCTTTGATCTGCTTTACTAAGGAAAGTAACTTTAAGGGATTAACAATCTCACTTTAATCACACATACAAATATTATTCAATTAGTTCAGGAGGAAAAGCCAGCAACCTGAACTTCAGAGGAAATACAAACATCAACAGACAGACCTTGTCTGATTCAAATCTCAATTCATAGTCACCAGGGTTTAACAAAGTCACAATACCTGGGTTCACAAGCTAGGGGGCTCTTAATGGCTGCCCAGAGTCTCTTCAAGTCACACAGTACTCTTCCAGTGAGTGAGAGCCCCAAGGGAATACACCAACCTCTGGGTTTAAATATCCTGTTCAGGGTTAAAGGGCGTCACAACATTCCACTCAAACCCATGTGTCCTAAAAGCCTCTGGCATCAAAAACATGTGACTCAAGGCTGGCTGGAAAGCAGGGACTTGTGTGAGCTCCCTGCCAGGTCCCTCTAAAAACCTATAAAAATGGCTCTGAACAAATTCTAGAACTACAGAACCCACAAAATAGCAGAGAGAAGCAGGGATCCAGCCCAGGACAGCCTGGATGGTCACTGGGTGAAGTCTACTGCTCGAAGCTGGGAGCGGAGGGGAGCAGAGCCCAGCATGGGTGGTGGCAGGACCAACCAGACCAGGAGCCTGGCAGAACAGGCCCTAGCACCCTGAATCAGTGAGCTGTGGCAGTTACCAGACTTCTCAACCCACAAACACCAAAGACAACAGAGAAGGTTAGTGGGAAAAGCTGTGGGGGACAGAGTGAAAGGAGTTCTCAGTTCGGCCACCACCCCGGGGGTGGTGGGAGTGGTGCAGCTACAGGACTACAGCTACAGTTGCTTCTGGCCCCAGGCCCACGTGGTGGGAGGAGTTATGTGGCAGATCAGAGCAGGAGTGCAGAGCCTGCTGAAGATCTGAGTCAGGTCCAGGTTGGTGGTTCTTGGGGGAGGAGTAGTGCTGGTGTGGCAGAGCTTGCTGTATAGAAATAGCTCTGAAAACAATGGTGCATCCCCTTAAGACTGGAACAAAGTACTCTTTACTCTACAAGCAGTCATACCCCGCTGAAAAACTCAAGGGTCAAGTAAGTTGGCTGGGAACATGGCCAGGCAGTGAAAATGGACTCAGATTCAGTCTCAGACTTTGGAATCTTTCTTTGGTGATAAAGAAGACCAAAACATACAGCAAGAAGAAGTCAACAAAGTCAAAGAGCCTACATCAAAAGCCTCCAAGAAAAACATGAACTGGTCTCAGGCCATGGAAGAGCTCAAAAAGGATTTGGCAAAGCAAGTTAGAGAAGTAGAGGAAAAGTTGGGAAGAGAAATGAGAATGATGCAAGAAAACCATGAAAAACAAAAAATACTGAAAACAGTATTGAAGAAAACAACACCTTAAAAAACAGACTAACTCAAATGGGAAAAGAGCTCCAAAAAGCCAATGAGGAGAAGAATGCCTTGAAAGGCAGAATTAGCCAAATGGAAAAGGAAATCCAAAAGACCACTGAAGAAAATATTACCTTAAAAATTAGATTGGAGCAAGTGGCAGCTAGTGACTTTATGAGAAATCAAGATATTATAAAACAGAACCAAAGGAATGAAAAAGTAGAAGACAATGTGAAATATCTCATTGGAAAAACCACTGACCTGGAAAATAGATCCAGGAGAGAGAATTTAAAAATTATTGGACCACCTGAAAGCCATGATCAAAAAAAGAGCCTAGATATCATCTTTCAAGAAATTATCAAGGAGAACTGCCTTTATATTCTAGAGCCAGAGGGTAAAGTAGAAATTGAAAGAATCCACCGATCACCTCCTCAAATAGATCCCAAAAAGAAATTTCCTAGGAATATTGTCACCAAATTCCAGAGCTCCCAGATCAAGGAGAAAATACTGCAAGCAGCCAGAAAGAAACAATTTGAGTATTGTAGAAACACAATCAGAATAACCCAAGATCTGGCAGCTTCTACATTAAGAGATCGAAGGGCTTGGAATATGATATTCCAGAGGTCAATGGAGCTAGGATTAAAACCAAGAATCACCTACCCAGCAAAACTGAGTATCATGCTCCAAGGCAAAATATGGATTTTCAATAAAATAGAGGACTTTCGAGCTTTCTCAGTGAAAAGACCAGAGCTGAATAGAAAATTTGACTTTCAAACACAAGAATCAAGAGAAGCATGAAAAGGTAAATAAGAAAGAGAAATCACAAGGGACTTACTAAAGTTGAACTGTTTACATTCCTAGATAGAAAGATGATGTGTATGATTCATGAGACCTCAGTATTAGAGTAGCTGAAAGGAATATGCATATATATATATATATACACACACATACACACACATATATGTGTGTGTATGTGTGTGTATATATATGTGTGTGTATATATACATATATATATATATATAAATATATACACATATAGACAGAGGGCACAGGGTGAGTTGAATATGAAGGGATGATATCTAAAAAAATAAAATCAAATTAAGGGATGAGAGAGGAATATATTGAGAGACGGAGAAAGGGAGAGATAGAATGGGGTAAATTATCTAGCATAAAAGTGGCAAGAAAAAGCAGTTCTGTAGGAAGGGAAGAGGGGCAGGTGAGGGGGAATGAGTAAATCTTACTCTCATTGGATTTGACCGGAGGAGGGAATACCATACACACTCAACTGGGTATCTTACCCCACAGGAAAGAAGGAGGAAGAAGATAAAAAAGGGGGGATGATAGAAGGGAGGGCAGACAAGGGGAGGAGGTAATCAAAAACAAACACTTTCAAAAAGGGACAGGGTCAAGGGATAAAATCCAGTAAAGGGGGATAGGTTAGGAAGAAGTAAAACATAGTTAGTCTTTCACAACATGAGTATTGTGGAAGGGTTTTACATAATGATGTGGCATATGACGCATGTGGCATGTGTTGAATTGCTTGCCTTCTCAGGGAGGGTGGGGGGGGGAAGTGAAGATGGGAGAGAATTTGGAACTCAAAGTTTTAAAAACAGACGTTCAAAAACAAAAAAAAAGTTTTTGCATGTAGGAAATAAGATACAGAGGCAATGGGACGTAGAAATTTATCTTGCCCTACAAGAGAAGAAGGGCAAAGGAGATGGGAGGGGAGTGGGTGACAGAAGGGAGGGCTGACTGGGGAACGGGGCAACCAGAATATATGCCATCTTGGAGTGGGCAGGAGGGTAGAAATGGGGAGAAAATTCATAATTCAAACTCTTGTGAAAATCAATGCTGAAAACTAAATATATTAAATAAATTAAATAAAAAAAAGAAAAAAAGGAAAGTACAAAAAAAAATGTGACTCAAACACATGCAAACCTAGCTTTCCCTTGAGATGAAGAGGTCACCAAAGAAATAAAGTCTAGACTCTTCAAGGGTGCTTGATTAAATAAGTGCTAAAAGAGAAAACAGTAAAAGAAAGTCCCACCTTAATTACCAATCCAGATGGTGACTAACCTGAGGATGTTATGGTATCCGTACAATAAGGCAGTAGTGTAGTGGAAAAGGGCCCTGGTCCTGGAAGGAGGAGATATCACCAAGAGTCTTGGCTCAGCTATATGACCCTGGATAAGTTACGTCAGTCCCTGTGACTCAGTTTACTCACCTGTAAAATGGGGTTTATAACAACTGTACTATGCACCTATAGCAGTTGTTGTCAAGAAAGATTTTTTGTAAATAAAGCAATACATAAATAATAACTATTATTATTACATTTAGAATCACATGATATCAGAGTTGGAAGGAAATTCAGAGGACTTCTGGTTAGGTCACAAAATTCATTCATATCCTGGACAAGTGGTCATGTGGTCTTTTCTTGAAGATTTCCTCTGTGGGCTAACTCAGATATCGATCCTACTGTTGGACAGCAATGATGGTTAAGAAGATTGTCCTATTGAATTGAAATATGACTCCATTTACTATTACCTACTGGTGCCAAGCAGAATAACCAAATGCCTTTTCCACATGGCAACTCTTTAACATTTAAAGACAGTCCAGAAAAAAAAAAGAAAAACAACTCTCTCTGGATTTTCCTGTGCTCTAGTTGTATCCCCTTTCTCTATTTCCTAGCTAAATGATGTCTCTCTGATTGTGATTTGGGAGTTGGGAAAAGAAGCATTTGTAGAGGGCTGTGGCCTGCTATTGTGAATTATGCAAATTGATTTAATTATTTTGTAGTCAGACCTTGAGTATGCATTATTAACACATCTTTCAATACCTAGCTCAAATATTATTGGTTGATTGGAGAGAGAGTCAGAGGAGCCAGGTTCAGACCCTGCCTCTGATGCTTACTACCCATGTGATCCTGGCCAAGTCATATAACATCCCTGGGCCTCAGGGAAAGGGTTGTATTAAATGGCCTCTGAGGTCAACAAGTCTATGATCTTATTATCTATTGTAAGATGCCTTCCCTTATCCCTCCAATCTGAACTGATTTTTCTTTTTTCAGACTTGGCCACTGGTGCCTTTCATCCTCTTTCTAGGTTGGGACTAGGAAAGCACTTTACAAACCATAAAGTATGCGCAATTAGAGCAGGTCAAATTTGTACAGAGTTTTATGGTTCACTAAGTACTTTCTTCACAATAATCCTATAAGGTAGAGAGAGTAAATAATATCCCCATTTTATAGAAGAAATGGATGCTTTGAGAAATTCATGTACTTGCTTGTAGTCACAGGCACCTAGGAGATACCAAAATCATAAGAAAAAAGGCTTCAACATTTTGGGCAGTGTTTCTGTGGAAGAGTTATGGTAAAACATGGGCAAAAATCATACAGCATGAGAAGATGGGTTTGTGACCTAATTTGGTGGAAGATGCTAACATAAGGGGAAGTATCATCACAACAAAGTGTTACATAGTTATTGCATATATGAGTCTATGTAATATTCCTACTTTTAGTACGTAGGCTTCATGATGATAGGGGTCAAGGCTTCCTACTGTCTGAACATACTTATGTAAGGATAGCATGGCGCTTAATAAAATGTGAAAGAACAAAAAGAAAGGAGGGAGTGAGGGGAGAGAAAGATATCAATTTCCAATATTAATTTCATGAATTTACTTATCTCCCAGACCTCATTGATTTATAATATCAGTGTCAGTAGGATCCTTAAAAAATAAGATTTTAGATTTAGAGCTGGAAGAGACTTTAGAGGTCATATAGTCCAACCTGTTTCCTTTACAAATAAGGAAACTGAGGTCCAGAGAGGTTGTAACTTGCCTAAAGTCACACAACTTCATGCATTCTGATCCCAATCCAGCATTCTTGTGAATATTATTATGTTGTGTGTCTATGAGATATTTAGATTTTTGTATGTTATCACATCATTCAAATTTATTCTCAAAGGCTTGTCATGACCACAGGCTAAGAATGTCTCGACTATCCATATGACCGTGTAGAAGTCACGTCATCGTAGTCACTTCCTTGCTGCATGGCCCAGGAAGATCACTCTATGTGCCTCAACCTCAATTTCTGCATGTGTAATATGGGGATACTGAACAGACAGTTCCATGCATTGGGAGAAAAGCACTTAATACATTTTAAAGAGCCATAGTGCCCTTAGCCACCATCTAATCCATCATTTCCATTTTATAGACAGGAAAACTGAGACCAGAGAAGTGAAGGAACTTGTCAAAATTCACCTACAAAGTAAATACAGATGTGGAATGGATAATAAGGTTTGCTCTTGTGGTTTGTTGTTACAGCCATTCATGAATTTGATGAACACATATCATATCCCTAGGATCTATTTCTATATCATATTTTTGGAGCATAATGATCTCTGTGTATTTTAGCCTACAACTGCAATGCTTTCACTTAAATTTAGTCTTGGTTGGGATGTAGAGGAAAAGGAGGTGCTTCCTAGTGAAAATTCTTCCTGGGACATGAACTGTTACTGGTAAAAAGCCAGTACCCCTCTTCTCTGTGTTGCCTTCCTAACCACATCTTTATGTGAACTTTCCCATTTTTGACCCTTTGGTCCTAAATTCTGAGCATGTTTTCCTTCTTACTCCTTTGTTTTGGTTACCTGGTGGATTTCTGATTTTGATATTTGGATTATCATATGACCAGTCACTTGAGCCCTGGAACCAAGCATTGTGCTTGGACCTGCCCTACTTTCCTGGGACTTCTTAAGACTCTTTGGCCTGTCAATCACCCACCACCACCAACTCCTCTACCTCCTCTATAGCACCCTTCCTCCAATAACAAACACTGACAAGCACTCCATCCTATAGGAACCAAACATTTCAGAAACACAAGTTAGTAAATTACGAAACAGTATGTGCTTTTGACTTTGGATAGAAATTTTCTTCTGTCCAGTGCTCGCATTAGAAATCTGTGACCCCAGTTCTCCATCCTCTCCTTACCTTGACACTCCTTATGGAGCACAAAGAGTGCTTCATACATCTAAGAAACATAAAGGAATGAAGGCTTAAGGGGGAAAAAAAGGTTTAATAAAGTTCACCACTGAGAAAAATGTCACAGAACCCTGTAATGGCACTGTTGTTCATTCAACACTGAGGAACTCTGTATAGGAGGTTCTGGAAATTCAAAGAAGAATAAAACACAGTCCTACACTTAAAGGACTAGTTAGGAGTTGGGGTGAGGAATAAAATATGGACACAAAATATGATATGTGATACAAAAGGAGAAGAGAACACATGATGGGGAGAACTGTTTCACTGATGAGGTAGCATCTGAGTTGGGCCTTGAAGGAGGGGTAGGATTCTAATGGAGCAAAGACTTGGGGGACGAAGGAATTCAAGATGTAGAAAACAATATGGGAAAAGATAGAGTTCAAAGCATAAATAAGAGATAAAGAACATTCCATAGGGATTAAACT
Source organism: Trichosurus vulpecula (assembly GCF_011100635.1). Lineage (NCBI taxonomy): Eukaryota > Metazoa > Chordata > Mammalia > Diprotodontia > Phalangeridae > Trichosurus > Trichosurus vulpecula. Next base: position 92,458,127 of record NC_050573.1, on the reverse strand, counting down.
TGTTCTACTTAGCATTAGAGAACAGAAGTGGAACCCATGGGTAGAAGTTATAGTGAAAGAGATTTTGGCTCAATGTAAAGAGAGATTTTCTAACAATCAAGGTAGATAGAGTAAATCAGCAATGGTATGGGCTGCTTCAAGAGATATTGGGCTCCCTGTCAAATGTAGTGAAAATTTTCACTGGATAACCAGTTTCTGTGAATGATGTAGAAGAGATTTCTGCTTCCAGTAGGGGATTGGACTAAATGATTTCTAAAGTCCCTTCCAGTTGGTGGATACTATAATTCAATTTGGCTGAGTATAGAGTAAATGACACAAAGTAGTGAGAGATAAGGCTGAAAATCAATTTAATATAAGGAGACTGAGAGATTTTTTTGGTGGCCAAAGTACCACATCAAAGCAAAGGAGTCTTGTAGCTGAGAGATATGCATAATAAAGGCATAATTCTATATTAGGTGGTAGGAGAACTATGGACTTGTCTCTTTATCCTGGCTCCTTTTGTTCAGGCTCAAATTCATTTGTATGCTAAACATGAGAGGATTTTTAGGAATGTATAATTCTAAATTAGATAGTTATCTGTAACTTAAGGGATCTCCACAGAGACTTAAGTATTTGAAAGACTTAATCTTAGCCTAGGGACTTTTGTTGGTCGGGTTTATTGGCTATTACTAAAGAGTTGTTGGCTGTCCTTGTCAAGGAGTGGTTCTAGCCACTCTATACAAGCAAATTACAACAAAAATTGCTATCAGGTAGCTTTGAAGAGATGAGCCAAGAAGCGGGTAGCAGTGCCTATGCCCAGCAGTTACCACAAAACCATCAGGGACTAACACAGCAACTTGCCCAATAGTCTAACATACCTAGAAGGGAGCAGGCCCAGTGAAAAATGGAGCCATGACATCACCAGAAAACAATGAATCAATTAAGAAGCATTTATTAAGCGCTTATGGTGTGCCTAGCACAATGCTAAGAACTGGGAATCAGCAGTGCTGAAGATTTGGAGGTATGAGTTGTCCACTACATGTCTGTTTTGCTTCCATGTAAATAAACAACTAGCATTTGTATAGTGCTTTAGGTTTGCAAAGCACTTTAAATGTGTTAACTCATTTGAGCATAGTCTTCTTATCTGTGTGTTCCTTGCACATGATTACTACAGGCACCTACTCTCCCCAGTGATGGTACATAAATCTGTGGTAGAGTGTGCCCTAGGTCTGGGGGAAGAATGTTCTATTTTAATTTTCTTACTATGCTATTTCATTATTTCATTAAATACCTTTGTTTTGAATTGCATCCTTTGACTCACTAAAGAAAAAAAGTAAACACATCAGTGGGGGCTTGTGAGCTATGTTTGTGAGTAGATGCTGACTTACAGAGTATCTTGAACATGATGTATATTCTGGGATCTCTATGTTATAAGAGGAGGGTCCTCCAAGTGCTACATGAATTAGCTGATTATTAGTAACAGTTTTAGAACACAAAGTTAAACAGGAAACACTAAGTGTTGTTCAGTAAGTGAGGAAAGTATCCATCAAGAGGCTGAATAAACTAAATAAGGTATGTTGAATGGATTACCTTAATTACATTTTCACAGTTGAAAGGGACCTCAGAGACCTCATCTAGTCCAATTCAATACGAATTCCCTTTTACAACATCCCTCATAAGTAGTTTCTCACTTTTGCTTAAAATTTCCAGTAATGGACTCACTGCTTCCTGAAGCAGGATCAACCACTTTTGGACTCCTCTGGTTGTTTAGAAATTTTTTCCTTGCAACAAGCCTAAATCTGCCTTTCTCACTTCCACCGATTGATTCTAGTTCTGCTTGCTGGGGAGCTGGCAATATGAGTCTAATCCAGGACTGAGGCTGCAGGTTCCCCACCCCTGGAACTCTAATCTCTCTGTCTCATGTTGGCTCTTCAAATTTTTGAAAACACCTACCTTGTCACTACTAAATCTCTTCTCCAGGTGACAGATAGGTAGATAGATAGAAAGATGGATATGTAGGCAAATAGACAGACAGATGGAGCTTTTATTAAGTACCTAACTGTATTCCAGACCAGATGCTAAGTGCCAAGGATATAAATAGAAGCAACCAAGACTTTCCCTGCCCTTGGGATGCTTATGTTCTAGTAAGGGAAAGACAATAAATAAAGAAGAGGTGGAAAGTGTGTGTGTGTGTCTGTGTGTCTGTGTGGTCAACATGGTGTGGAAATGGCCAGGATCCCCAGTTCTTTCAATCATTTCCCAAATGGCACAGTATTCAGGAGCCACCCTACCATGTTAGTTGCCCTCTAGACATGCTCCAGGTTGACCATGTCCTTCATAAAATGAAGGGGCCAGAACTGAATGTTCCACATGGGGTTTGACTAGGACAGTTTCAGTGCTCTGCTTTCTACAAGCCTTGAGAGAACTGTCTAACCAGCTCTACAGCAGTACTGTACCAAGAAAAGATATCCTAATGGTATTGAAATGTTTCAGCAATTCCATTCAGCTTTTCTAGTGAGTGCCATCTTTCAGAATATGTACACAGTGCATAAAGCATATTTGAGTCTGAAGAAAATCTGAAAGGAAGTGAACTTGTTTCTAAGAAGTTGCTATGTTCTACTCAGTGGTGTCTGAGAACTAGTAATTGAGATTTGAATTGGGATAGCTCCAAATCTCTTATCTAGTGCTCTATAATAAACTCCCCCCAGACTAGCCAGCACTGCATCCTCTTGAGAGTAAGGGTTATGCAATCTTCTGGTTTGGGGAATGATGAGGGAGAGAGGTAGGATAGGAGAAGGGTAGAAACCCTGGAAAAGATTATGGAGTGACAATTTAAGTGCCTAAAGGGCAGGCACTATTTGATTCTTATCTTTGTGTGTTCATTTAAGCAAGCACAGTGTGCGGGGCAAAGACTAGGCACTTAATAAATGCTTGTTAGAGTAAATTGTAGAATAGCAGTCATAATCTCACCAGGAAAAAAAGTAGCTATTTCTGGAGATAAGCAATATGCAGTGGTAGGAATAGCACAAAATTAGGCAACAAAATTTTGGATTTAAGACTTGGCTCTGTTACTTACAGCCTGTGTGACCTTGGGCAAGTCATGTCTCTGGACCTCTGTTTTCTCCTCTGTAAAATGAGGGGTTTGGGCCAAATGATCATTTCTAACTCTTAATTCCATGAACATGAAGTGGTGAGACAAAGCCAGAGATTAGGGTGATGTGAGAGCTGGGGGTGACTGGGAACCAGCCACGAGGCTGGAGCCCCTTCCTTCCAGAGCACTCTGCTCAGGGATGTGCTTTGACACACAAACTTTTCAATGGAGAAGGCTTTCTGAGGTGAAAGAGAAAGAGCAGGTCCAGGAAACCTGTCATTTCGTAGCCATTAGCAAGTCATCTCCATGCTTCCTTTCTCCCATCAGTAAAAGGCATTAATAGTGCTATTACTACCCACCTGACAGTGCTGTTGTGAAGTAAGGGCTTTTTAAACTTTAAGGTAATATACAAATAAGAGTTACAATTATTTCCAGTTGCAAAGGATATGCATATATATGTACAAACATATACATATTTATGAAAATATACATGCTTTCAGGCACATATGTATGTATAGGTTTATATGGCAGAAGTACATCACAGCCTTATCAATTTTATTACTTGCTGTGGCCAAGTAAAATGATCAAAAAAAATTGTGTGTCTCCACACCACCACTGCCCCTCCCCCCATTTCATTATTCGTTAGCCAACTTTCTGATTACGAGCTTCCTTGAATTTATTTAGGGTGGTCACTGACCCACAGAATCACAGAAACTAAGATGTGGAAGGACCTCTTGTCCCAAGGGTTTTTAATCTTTTTGGTGTGTGTGTGTCATAGACCATTTTGGCAGTCTGGGAAAGCCCATGGACTCCTTCCTGGAATAACATTTTTAAGTGCATAAAGTATATAGGATTATATAGAAAACCAAATCTATTAAAATGCAGTTATTAAAATATTAAAAAAAAACAAGTTCATGCTCTAGTCCAGGGGTAGGGAAATTGCGGCCTTGAGGCCACAGGTAAGGACCTACAGGGCCAAATGTGGCCTGGAGGCCACAGGTTCCCCACCTCTGCTCTACTCCAACTCAAACCTGAATAAGAATGTCCTTTACAACATTCCTTACAAGTGGCCATTCAGCCTTTGCTGGAAGACCTCTTTCTCTGAGGGAGAAAGAGCAACTTTTCAAAACAACCTACTCTACTTTAGGACAACTCTAATTGTTAGGAAGTTTTTAATGACACCAAAACAAAGTCAGTCTTTCTTCAGCCTCCCTGCATAGTATCTCCTTCTGCCCCAGGCCACCTAAAACTAGATTAATCTCTCTTTCAAAAGTGAACCTGTCAATCATCTTAAGACAATGGTGTCAAATTCAAACAGAAAGAAGAGATTGTGAAATCATAAAAAGGGTTCCCCAGGGTTCTATATTTACTTAGAAAACAACATTATCCATATTCTATTGTATTCTTATTTATTTTGTTAAACATTTCCCAATTAAAATTTAATCTGGTTTGGGCACCATTTAGGAGTATAGTGGGTCACATATAGTGCCCAGGTCAGCCCATATGTTTGATACCTGTGCTTTAAGACATCTAAGGCAGCTTCCGTAAAGCAGAGTAGATAAAGTGCTAGGCCAGAACTCAGGAGGGACCTGAGTTCAAATTTTGACTCAGGCACTTTGGGCAAGTCATTTAATTTCTGTTTGCCTCAGTTAGCTTAAATGAAAAATGAGGATAATAATAGCATCTCTCTATGAGTTGTTGAAAGGATTAAATGAGATGATATTTATAAAGCCCTTAGCACAATGCCTATTATGTTGCTGCTGCTGCTTGTTGTTGTTATCATCATTATTATTATCTATCCTAGTCCCCCTAAGTTTTTTCTTATTTAAGTTCAACATCTCATGTTCCTTCAACCAGCCCTTTCACCAATGTGATCACCCTCCTTTTGGTATGCCCAGTTTCTCAGTTCCTCCAAAATCATGCACCCCCAAAGTGAACACAATAGATGTGTCTCTATTAAAGGAATTGGGATCATTCCCTCTTGTAGAGGGTGACAGCAGTTCTGTACTAGCTTCATAAATCCTAATACGGTAGCCAGGTACCACTAGTCCTCTGCTCCTACCAAGATAAGATCCTTTTGCAACCTCCCAGGATACCAGAACTAGGCTGTCTTGGAAAGAGAAGATAACAATAAAGTTCCTAGTTAGGTCATGAAGGCACTACAGACACTTTTCCATTCAAGCCTTCTGAGGGGCATAAAAACCCTCAGCACCAGAGAAGGACTAGTTACTTGGCATATGAGAGTTATGTTCTGCTATTGGTCTCTATTGGGGCTTCTCAAACCTCCTAGAGCAAGAATCAGGGACCTGAACTGATTATGATGAGGGACTGACCAGGGAGGTCCTTCTACTATCTCTGAGGGAGCTGTTGCTAAATGCCAGAATTACCCACTGTCTCCTTAAAATAAATAAGTCTATTTTATTTACTTATTTATCTTCTTTTCAGAAGTCATTAATACAGTTCTTCTGAGGGCTGACATCTCTCTTGACCTGGAATCTATGTTCTTGGACAAGAGACAAAGAGTGCAACACTGGACCCGTATTCAAATCCTTTCCATTTTGCTGTCAGAGCTCGCAAACAGATGGCACAGCCTCTAAAAACTCAGGGTTACTACTATATCATGATTAGGCACCAGCAGGTCTTTAGGAAAGGATTATTATTATTATTATTAATGAGAGAATGCATGTGAATAATGTAAAAACACTTCGTGATCATAATAATCTAAGCAAAAGTAAGTTATTTTTGTCATACTCATATTTTGTGAAAGGTAACTATTTGATTTTCTTTAATATCATTGTTGCTACTGCTATTACTATCTCATTAACTAGTTTGGAGAGACCTTGTTGTAAAAGGTCTTTACTACCTGAAAAACCAACACTGCCACCTCCTGGTAACAACCCTAAACTATAGGCTCCAGGTTAGCTGTGGTAAGGAGGAGGCTTTGAAGAATGTGCCTAGCTTCAACCCTCTTCAGTGAGAAAAACACTTTGGGCACTTGACTACTAAAAATGAACGGTACAGCCTTTGGTGAGAGTTAACTCTCTTCTGGAACCAACTTGATACAGTTCTTCCAAGACATCCTTTGGGTCCTCTATTTCTAAAAGAGCCAGGGCTATAACTAATATGACTCCTCATTCATTTTTTAAAGCATTGGCTAGTCTATACTATCTAGTTCTCAGAAAGGAAAAATTATTATTGAATGCAGTGGTTAAATTAAAACCCCAAAAAAAGGAAGAAGGAGAAAAGGAGAGTTGGGGAAACAATTGGCAAAACTTTGTGCAAATACATTTTTTTAAGTGTTGAAACTTGATTTGTTACAAACATCATCAAAACTCTCAACCTTTACTTCAAAGTGTCTCTATGGGCAATCCCTATGGGATCAATTAATCTCCACAATAAAAATGGAAATTTAATTTCCATAATAAGTTCTAAGGAAAAGGTCAGTTGTACCTCCCATGGGAAATTCATTTCCCTAGTTTGTTGTGTTTTAGATTGGTTTTCAAAGAGATGTGAATGAAGACAAGTATCTTATAGTTAAATATTTTGGGGTTCCATTCATCCCCAAAGGAAAGAAAAATTAATTTCAAGAAAAAATATCTCTTTTCTGAAACACTGAAGGTTTTCAAAGAGATGTGAATGAAGACAAGTATCTTATAGTTAAATATTTTGGGGTTCCATTCATCCCCAAAGGAAAGAAAAATTAATTTCAAGAAAAAATATCTCTTTTCTGAAACACTGAAGATTTTCTACTTTCTATGCTGAGATCTGTATGAGTGGGGTCTACATCTTAGCTTCTCTAATAATTCACTATTCAACTATTCTCCCTTAACATTTAAAGGCATGTGAGAAAATGAAAATAACACTGAACTTGGAGTGAGAAGATATGGGTTTGATTTCTTACTCTGACAATTATTAATTATATTGGTTCTTGGCAAGCCACTTAATCTTTCTTAGCCTCTTGGTCAAAAAGATGCTAATGTAATTTAATTGTTATTATTATTGTCTTCTACAATACCCAGACAACTCAGTATCCATTTCAACAATTTCCCATTTCCTGACTTTTAAAAATAGAGGAACTTTTCAATTTTTTAAAAAATACAAGAACCATACAAACAAGAAAATATTTAGGGAAACAGTTTAGTTGAGTGAAATTCAAAGTCATAATGGGATGTATGATTAAGGCACCTGGCATACTGGAGATTAGAATATTGAGAGGAAGAGAGGTCTAAGGACAAACTATTAGGGAACATTTATATTCAGAGATAATGAGGAGTCACTCCAAGAAAGAGAAGAAGCTGTTAAAGGTATGAGTAGAGTATCATATCTTTGAAGTGGAATGAGAGATTATTAGAAGTGGGTCACCAATAGTTTCAAAAGCTACAGAAAAGTGGAGGATGTTGAATGAAAAAAAAAATAAAGATCATCGTATGATCACTGGTGACCCTAGAGAGTACAATATAATTGCAGGAAGAGAAGTCTAATTTCAAGGAGTTGAGGAGAGAGTAGAAAGTGAAGATGTGTAGGCACTGAAGATAGAGAACTTTTTTTAAAAATAATTTTAGCAAGGAAGAGGGAAGATAGAAATAAGCTAAATATGTATGTCTGGGTAGGTAGGTGGCACAGTGCATAGAGCGCCTAGCCTAAAGTCAGGAAGATTGCTCTTCCTGAGTGCAAATCCAGCTTCACACACTTACTAGCTTTGTGACCCTGGGCAAGTCACTTAACCCTGTTTGCTTCAGTTTCCTCATCTGTAAAATGAACTGGGAAAAGAAATGGCAAACCATTCTAGTATCTTTGCCAAGAAAAGCCCAGAAGGGGTCATGAAGAGTCAGATATCACTGAAAAGCAACTGAACAAGAATATGTATGTAAGCAGAAGAGGAGAAGTTGGTGTTAAGAGAGAGAATAAAGATACATGAAAGAGAAGGGATGACTATAGGAGCAAGATATGGGAGAAGGTGCAAAGGAATGAGATCAAGGCGAAAGTTAGAGGGATTGGCTATAGTGAATAGTATCATTTATTTTTTACATATTTACATCATTAATTTTGTGCCCAGAAGTATAAAAGATAGAAGGTGATGCTAAAAAATTTTACAGGAGGAGGAAGGAAGGTGATGGAGTTCATAGTTAGAAAATGCCAAATGCATGAGTTGCCTCTAGGTTTCCTTCATCTGGAGCCAGTGTTCTTTCTTCTACAGTATTCTGTCTCCCAACTCAAATGGGATACCACCCCAGTAAGAGGTCTTCCTCATACTGATATGAAATCACTATAAAGAATTCAGGGAGATTTTGATAACTTACATCTAAAAAATATATTTGGAAAAATGACTGTTTTCCACAGCATGACTATGGAATATGTCTCATCATTGACATCTGAAGTCTGTGGAAACTAGTATCCAGAAAGATTAAGTGATTTGTCTGAGGTTGTATAATGACTCATCGGAATAGTTAGAAGTTAAATGCCAGGATGGCTCAAGAACTAAACCCTAGCCAACCAAATCTCACTATGGATGAGGTGTCTATGCTTGTGTTTAATTGGGAAATTATGACACTGCTGTAAACCCTTCCAAAGAAAGGATCATAATAAGCCCACTCAACAGCACACAACTTGAATAAGATGAGAGGCCCTAATTATGGACCAAATGGATAAGAGTGAACTGGCTCCTGCAGCAGCCATTAATAACACAATGAACGAATACTTTATAAGTATTCTTCAGCCACAAATGGGAGAAATTCCATTAAGACCATGTTATGAAATTGCTGCAGCCTTTCCTGATTCCCATCTCTAAGTGCATCAGTTATTTAAAATGCCACAAAAGAGCATATTCTATTTACTGGCACTGGGCAAACCTTGTCAAAGTTATTTGAAGAGTTCTCCATGTTACTTATAGAAGTAAATCTTGGGTCACTTTACCTAGCAGAGAGTCACTGCTAACTAGATTCTTCAGATAAGAATCTCAGTTTTGGAAGGAACCTAAACTTTACCTAATTGAAGTCCTGGTTAAAGTGCAAAACCCATACAGATATTCTTGCAATTTGTCATCCTGTCACCACCTGAACACTAATGATGCAGATCTCAATCACTTGTAAGGCAGCCTAGTCTACTGTGGAAAATCTCTGATAGAAACTCATGCAACCACTGGCCTAAAATCTAACTTCAATTCAAACCAATATTAAACATCTAATGTACAGAGCACTCTGCTAGATGCAGGAAGAGACATAAAGATTGAATAAAATAGAGGCTCTGCTTTGTTGCCGTCAGCACTGTGAAACAATAAAGACAATTCCTCACATTTTTATAGTACTATAAGGTTTACAAAACATTTTGCTCACAACTCTGTCTGGTAAATAGAGAACTGCATTAGAAATAATATTATACTTGGAATCAGGAGATATGTTTTTAAATTTAGGGTCCAATACTTACTAGCTGTGTGATAATGGATAATTACAAAACCTCATTGACCTTCAATTTCCTCATTTGTCAAGTGGGTATAATAATCTTTTGTTTCTCAAAGGATTGCCATGAGGAAAACATATTGTAAATCCTAAAGTCCCATGTAAATATAAGTCCTTATAACTCATGGAACTTCTAATCTAGAAAGGGGTTAGTAATCATACAATTTTTTTTAGGGGTGAGGGGGAACTGGATCTGATTTTATTGATATAGAGAAATCCCAGTAGGAAAACTCCTTCTACCAGCATGGAACAGCACCTGCTTTGCAACCTACAGTCTTAGAAGATTGTCTGCAGCTGGGAGAGGTGAGGTGATTCATCCAGGACCATAAAACTAGTTATGTGTCAGAGATGGGGCTTGAACTTAGGTCTCATAGATTTTTAGGCCAGTTCTCTATTCACTACATCAAGCTGCCTCTCTGTGAGATAGGTAAAAAGCACTGTGAACAAATAATTGTACAACAAAATAATACTATGTGGCTATGAAAAGTGAGAATTGCCCTGCACAGTCTGATAGGAGATGGAGCACGCAGTGATGCAGTTCATCCTTTCCTTACCTCCCAATACAACTCATCTACCTAAGCCTGATACAATGGAAAGAACACTAGTCTTGGACTCAGAAGACTACAGGATGATAGGATTTAGGGATTGAAAGAAATGTTATGACTAATATGGAAATGGGTTTTACATAATTGTACATATTTAACCTACATCAAATTGCTCACTGTTTTAGGGAGGGAGGGAGAAAAATTTCAAACTCAAAATTAAAAAAAAGAATGTTAAAAATTGTCTTTACATGTATTGGAAAAAATAAAATAGTATTAGAAAAAGAAAAGAATGCTCTAGGTTATTTAGTCTAATCTCATTTTACAGATGAGGAAACTAAGGCTCAGAGAGAGAAAAGTAATATACTAAATGACATAGAGGTAGTATACAGCATTCATTCCTTTTAGTGAGCAACCATTATTAAAGGCCTTCCTTGTATGTAGTTCTGGGATAGGCACTGGGAGAAAAAGTTTGGAAAACAAAGTCTTCTCTCATGGAGCTTACAGTCTAATTAAATTAAGACACAAACACAGATAGCTATTATATAACAAATACAGCAGAGCTGCAAAATAAAGTGTTAAACTCCAAAGTTTATGTGACCCTATCTTTTAGTTCTGTCCTTGCTGGCTATAAACATGTCAAGTTCTCCCGTCTTTAAAAACAACAACAAAAACTTCAATAGACTACTGGCCCCTTTAGCTATCATACTATTTACTTTCTTTCTCAGTCAATTTCCTTGAAAATGTTGTCTGTACTCCACTTCTCTGCTCTTAACCCCTTCTCAGTCCTCTGAAATCTGGCTTCTGATGCCATCGTTCAACTTAAACTTCTCTTTGCAAAATTATTAATGGTCTCTTAATCACCAAATCAAATGGTCTTTTTAAAATGTTCATCCTTCTGGAACTCTTTGAAACAGGTGACACTGCTGACCATCTCTCCTCCTAGATATCCTCTCTACTCTGTGGGGTGCATCACACTGTTCTCTTTTGGTTTTCTTCTTACTTGCCTGACCTCTCCTTTTCAGTGTCCTTTGATGGATCTTCATCCACATACCGGTGCTAACTATGAGTGTCCTCCAAGGCTCTGTCCTTGGTCCTATTATTTTCTTCATCTATATTCTTTCACTTGGACATACTCACTAACTTAAATGAGTTTAACTATTTTTACTATTCATGTGATTCCAAGATCTATATATCCAGTCCTAGTCTTTCTCTTGAGTTCTATGACACCACAACTGACTATTGGAATTTCAGATAAGATGTTTTATAGTCTCATATTCAACAAGTGTAAAACAGAATTAATTTTCTTTCTTCCCAAATCTACTCCTCTTGTGAATTTCCCTGTTTCTCTTGAGATCAGCACAAATCCTTCCAGTCACCCAAGTACACAACCTTAGTGCCATCATCGATTCCTCACCCTCACTTACCCACATATCTACACAGTTACCAAATCTCATTGTTTCTATTCTTATGACCTCTCTTGAATACAGCCCCTTCTCTCTGCTCACACAGTCATCACACTAGTTGAGACACTCTTCACCTCTCACCGAGAATATTGCCAAGAGTCTCCTAATTTGTCTTTCTGTCCCAGATGGCAACCAGGTGGCATAATGGAGAGAGCCCTGAAATTGAAGTTAGGAAGGTCTGAGTTCTAATCCTGGCTCAGGTGCTTACAATGTGATTCTGGGTAAATCACTTAAATTCTTTCAGACTCAGTTTCCTCATCAGTAAAATGAGATAATACTGGAATTTTCTTCATAGGTTAATTGTGCTGTTGAAATGAAAAAAATATACATAAAGCATTTTGCAAACCTTAAAGTACTATATAAATGCTAGCTATTATTATTAATATTATTGCATCTCTCCTACCATGTAACCCATATTCTACAGAGCTGCCAAAATGTCTTTCTTAAAGCTCAGGTCAGGCCATTTTCATCCACCTACTAAACAAACTCCATTGACTCTTTATAACCTGCAGAACCAAATATAAACCTTTCTCTTTGGCATTTAAAGCTTATCACAACCTGGTTACATCTTACTTTCTCATATTAATTGCATATTACTTCCCTTCACACATTCTATGGTCCAGCCAAACTAGCCTCCTTCCTATTTTTTCACACACAATGCTCCTTTTTCCATCTCTGTGCCTAAATACTGGCCTAGGCCTGTTGTTGACTCCCTTCCCACCTCCACTTCTTGCAATCCCTGGTTTCCTTCTAGACACAGCTCAAGTGTCACCTTATGATGCCTAGCTGATAATGCTTTCCCTTTCAAGGCTACTTTGTATCTGTTTTATACATGTTTCTGTATATACCTGTATATTTTGCATACATATGTGCATATATATACATATATATGTGTGTGTGTGTGTATATATATACATATACACACACACACTGATACACATGCATATTGTTTCCTGATAGAATGCAAGCTCCTTGGTGGCAAGCATTGTTCCTTTTTTGTCTTTGTATGCTTAGGGTCTATGGTAGTACCTGACACAGAGCAGGTATATTTGTTGACTTCCTAAAAGGAGAAAATCATTATGGAAGGATTTGAGGACGGTATGTATTTAAGTTGCCTTTATCAGATGGGTAAGAATTCAATAGATGAAAAGGAGAATATTCTATATATATATGACCTTCCTAAAAATAAGTGATCAAAGTCATGGAGAGTCAGAGAGTAGAACACTTTGGCTGGAACATAGAGTATATGGAGGGTAATAACATGAGATAAATCTAGGTAAGTAGGATGGCAGCAGGTCAGGGTGAACTTTGAATGCCAAGTAAAGTAATTTGAATTTTACTTGGGAAATGATGAAGAATCCATTGATGACTTTTTAGTGGTATAACCAGCTCTCTGCATAAAAGAGATTATTCTGGTAATAATGAAAGAAATACATCAAAAGAAGCAAAAAGTCAGGTGGAAGAGTCAGGTAGATCTGCTGTAATTGTTCAGGCATCTGCAACATTATTAACATGGAGATCTTGTGTGAGGGTGACAGGTTTTGTGAATCAAGAAAAACTGATAGGACTTCTTTAAATGATCATGTATTAGAGATGAGAAAGAGTGTGAGAAGACTCAAAGATAATCTCAAAGTTGTAACATGAGAGACTTGGTAAATAAAAATAATTTATTATTTATAAGTGTCTAGTGCTTCTGCTAAGCATCAGGGTCACAGAAAGAAATGATGAATTCACTAGAAGATCATGTTTTTGTACATGTTGAGTTTGAGTAATTGTGGGACATCCAGAAGGAGACCATCCAAAGATAGCTGGAGATAAAAGTCTGGAGCTCAGAAGAGAGGATGTCACTATAAAAAGTTTTAGGATTGATCTACTTAGATGTGACAATGGAAATCACACTCATTCTCAGGATTTCAAAAGGAGAGAGCATAGCAGGAGGAGAGGGCCAAGGAAGAACTTTAGGAAAATCCATGTTAAATAGTTAGAAGGAAGAAGAGGAAGCAGCAGAAGAATGGGTAGATATGTAGGAAAAGAACATTGAGAGTGCCCTATCTCTGAAGATAAGGAAGAAAAAGTTGGTTATCCAGGAGGAAAGAATAGTCAATTGAGTTAAAATAGCAGAGATGTCTAGGAGGATAGGGGCTGAAAAAGAACCATTAGATTTGATGATAAGGGAGACATTGTGGTCCTTTGAAAGAACCTTAGTAGAGTAGTTGGTTTGGAAGCCAAATGGTGAAGGATTAAGGAGATAGTAGCGGGTGGTGAATAGTGGGGGCACTGTGTAGGGAAACCTTTAACGAAATTAGCAGTGAGAAGGAAGCTAGAGATGGGATGACATCTAGATGGTATAGAAGGATTCACAACAGTGAATCTGAAGTTCCAATACCTGTCCTTTCAATCACTGTGACAAGGTCACCCTGTGTGATCTTGGGTTCTCAGTTCCTCATTCATAAAATGCAATATTTGGATGAAATTACTTCTGAGTCCTTTTCTGGTTCTAAAATTTTAATTCTTTTTTTGAAAATTATAGAGAACTAATAAGAATTTGTTGGCAAATTAAGCTGATCAATCAATAAAGATTTGTTAAGCACTCACTGCATGCCAAGCACCGTGCTAAGTGATGAGGATAGTAATAAGAAATTTAAGAAGTCTGCCCTGACTTTCCTTGACCAAAGACCAACCTTGTTCTAAGTTCTTAAGTATTTATATTTGTCTGTATATATTATCCTTTGTTTTTAACTCTGCAACAAGATCCCCTCCCAGGATAAGCTCATCACTTCTAAACTCACCACTAACTCAAGTCTTGATTAACTCAATCTCCCTCAGCCCTTCCTCCCCTCTCCTCAGTTAAAAGGGCTGGAGGGCAGAGTACCAGACTCCCTCCTATGCCTTCCCTTACAGAGGACAGAAACCAGACTCTCAGCTCACTCCACTTTGCATCTGCTGTTCTGTCTACTTTCAACTCCCTGAAACAAGATACCTCAGAGCCAGGTATTCAGTGGTAAAATCCCTACCCTGCTCTCCTGTCTCCTTTTTTTTATGTTTTCTTCCCCTTTACAGTATAAGCTCCTTGAGGGCAGGGACTATTTATTTTTAATAATTGTATCCCTATGTGACTGACACAGAGTAGGTGCTTAGGTGCTTAACAAATACTTATTGGATTAGACTGGATCCTTTGTAGGCTATAAACTCCTTAAAGCTAAGACTCTTTCATGGAATTTGGTACAAAGTATGGGAAAGAGGTGTTTCTCTCTCTCTCTCTCTCTCTTTTTCTGTATGTATGTATATGTATACACACATATATAATTATTAGCTGATTACTTATGATTTCTTATATTTTTATTCTATTTTATTGATAGGAAGAATCTAAAATTTCATAAACCAACGCAAGAGGCATGATCTGTCCTCAAGTAGCTCATAATCTCTTGTGGAGATGGAACCAAGAGAGAGATTAGACAACCAGACATACAGGGTAAAAATGAGTGAAGAAGAGAGAATAGAGGTAGCTTTGGTCTGTACATCTGTCTTCTCTCCAAACTAGGCTGTGCTTCAGGGGAGGGATGGTTGGTTTAAGGTAGTAGAAAAGGTGCTGGGTCCTAATGCTAGCTTTGCCATAAACTCATCGAGTGACCTTGGGAAAGTCCTGTCACTTCACCTGACTGATCTAAATAAGCACTTGTTAAAGGAATAAATGAATGAATGAGAGCTTAATGATACTATATATTTGATAAATCTAGTGACTTTCACCACTTCAGACATGGCATTGGTTACGATAGAATCACAGTCTCCTCCATTCCCTCACAGGCTAGTATCTCTTTTCTCTATAGCTACTCTTCACATTAGCCACTTTGGGAAATGAGTCATCACCATCAATTGTGAAGAACTGGCTGACTACAGGTTAAGGGAATCACTTTCCAGCCCTTATATTGTTAATTCTGAGATACAATGAATGGTGAAGGCTAGATAAATATTCCTGAACTGCAAGTGAAAGACTATACATTCTTTTACAGACTCAACAATACTTTTCATTTTGTTCCATTGTATTTTTCCAGAGAGATCAACTGGATTGACTTGTTGACTACTGAAGCCAAAGACCATGGAGTACTATTGGGAAATCCTGGGGCTATCTTTTGAACCCAACCTCGATGTTCCTGGATCACTACCATTTCTTCCATTTTATTGATGGGAAGAATCTAAAATTTCATAAGGGTACTAAAACCAAACTAAGAGGCATGATTTCTAAGGAGGTAAATAATTTTAAACTTGATTTCTTATGTAAATGATCATTTCTACTTTCTATATGCACTCATCCTCAAATCACAGAATAATAGCATCTAGAGTTGCAAGAAACACCAAAGGGTATTTCATCCAACCTATGCCTCTATAAGAATTTCTTCCACAATACCATCAACAAGTACTTGTACAGCCTTAACCTGACAACATTAAGTGATGGGTGATTTACCATCTCCCATGGGAGCATATTCTACTTTTGGACAGCTGCAAATACTGGCATCATATGGAGCGAAAATCATTCCTCCTGTAACTTCTACTCAATTCAGTGGCACTAATTCTACACTCTGGGGCCAAGCAAAACAAGTTCAATCTTACTTTCATATGACAGCCCTTCAAATATTTTGACAAGTATCATGGTTCCCCACCCTCCTCTTGACCCTGGCTGGAATGAATCTTCAGCAAAACACCTCAAATTGAAGAAAGTAGTGGCCTTTTCTCAGTTCCAATCCTATTTGACCCCTCTGCAGTTTTTCACACTGTTGACAATACTCTTCAAAATATTCTCTTGAGACAACACTGAATTTGGAGTCAGGGAGTCGGATGGTAAGTACTAACACTGTGACCCTGTAACTTACTAACCACCTTATTGCTTTGATAAGGCTACTACTTCCTCATCTGTAAAATGGAAGAAATTTCACAGGTTTGCTAAGAGAAACAACATACTTAAACTCCTTTATAATTGTATTCTACAATATGTTGTCTACCATGATCAAGCATTATTATTATTTCTGAAAAGAGCCATTCATTTGTCAATTTTTTTTAAGATCCCTCCAAACCCTTCTAAATATCAGAAGGCACTCATTCGGGATATGCCAATAAATTTCTAGGATAAGGAAAGATCAGGTCAAGGTTTAATCATCTCAGTGACTTCCTCTCTCATGAATACAGCAATTATAGCTTAGAAATCTAAATATAAAGGTCAGAAATTTAGAGTGCTAATTCTAGCTCTGACAGGGACAACACTCAATTGGATATTTAAATTCTGGCTCTCTGGTTAAAAAAAAAAAAGATTAGTGACCTGAAGAAATTCATGGTTCTTCTTTAGTGCAGCTAAGAACCCTTTTAGTGTTCATGGGGGACTGGGGGGAGAAATTTAATAATTTCTTCTCATTTATCATGATTACTGTTGGGAAAAGTATCTTTCTTTTTCCTGGAAGAGCTCAAAAAGGATTTTATTTTATTTTAAATAGTATTTTATTTTTTCTAATTACATATAAAGACAATTTATAAAATTCACTCAAAAATTTTTTTTCTACCTCCTCCTCTCCCCCATTCCTAAAACAGTTAAGTAATTTGATATCGGTTATGGGTGTGCAATCATGTAAAACATATTTGCATATTAGTCATTTTGTGAAAGAAGAATCAGATCAAAAGGAGAAAAAAACAGAAAAAATTAAAAATAACATGCTTTGATTTGCATTCAGACTCCATCAGTTCTTTCTCTGGATGTGGACAGCATTTTCCACCATGAATCCTTTGGAATTGTCTTGCTGAGAAGAACTAAGTTGATGATTGCACAATGTTGCTGTTCCTATGTACAATGGGGAACAGTATCTTTGAATAGAGGGGATTACCCTATGTAAAACATGGGCTGGTGGATTAGAATCAGAGAATAGGTGCTGGAAGAGACTTTATACACAGAATATTAGTGTTGAAGAGGATTTTGGCACATAAAATGTTAGACCAAAGAAAATAATGAGGGAACCTAAGAGATAATTCTAACTCCCTCACAAGAGAAAACTGAAGACCACAGAAAAGGAATGTCTTGCCTAATGTCACACAATCAGACTTACTTATCTTTCTAGGATAGTTTTAGTATCAGAACTTTAACCTGGATCTCCTTATTATTGATCTAGTACTTACCGGTCCACAACAAAGGTGATCTCATGGGGACTTGGAATCTTTTACCTGAAGAAATATCAACTCACCTTTTGTTATTAGACTTCCTAGAATAGAGCCCTGCATTTGTTTATTGAATCAAATTGAATCTCTCTTCCCCCCAAAATGGTGCTTTTGAACATTTGAGACCTGAGGGTACTGATTTCTTATGGAAGGTATTGGTTTTTTGCCTGTCCACTTTTCCCCCCTGAATATAGTGTCACAGATAGTCACATGCTAGTCTAATAAATAAGACCATGATTATGTGTTCTGACATCATAAACATGAAAATTCATGCAGAGTTAAGCAGAAAGTTGACATCTGAAGATAATGGTTAACATTTTCTACTAAGTAGATCAAAGGTAGGGCTTCATTGCCAAAAAGTGCAAAGAAATTGGGAAATGTTTCATTGAGGTAACATCCTACCATTTTTCAGTAGGCAAGTGGCCAAGTCAATTAATATTTATATATTGAGAGTCTGTTATGGGCACACAGAAGAGGGATAACATAATGTTCAAGGCCTACCAGGAAAGAGGCATTTTGTCATATTCCAGTTAATCACCACTATGAAAACCTAGTGAGAACAAATCCAGTAGAATAATAAGTTAGTTTGAAGTAAAGTCATTAAATAATTACAATGATAGTTAATAATCCACATTTATAAAGTGTCTTATAATTTTTCAGCACTTTACAACTATTATCCTAGTGTCTTTTAAACACTGTGGCCACATTTCACTTAGGGGACTGTAATACCATGAAGGAATTCACACTTGTGAGTCCAGGGTTCAGAAGGGGAGAGGTACTAGGGAATCCTTGAGCAAATTAAACAAATAAAGCCTATTTTTATACTGAAAATTTATCATATGCAACAAGTATTTTACATATATGCTACCATGAATATATCAAATATGAACACAATTTCATTTAAAATATTTTAGAAAGTACACTATCATTGAAATATTTTTATTGAATCATATAATACTTGACATTCTATAATAGCATTCTTTGGAATTTTCTTTTTCTAGCCTCACAGCAGTCATGTGAAGAAGGAAGGGCAGGGATTATGACTCCCTTTTTATTGATGGGGTAACTGAGGTTCTGAAAGATTTAGGGACTTGTTTATGGTCCCATAGTCTGGAATTGAACCCAGATTTTCTGAATGAAAAGTCCAATGATTTTCCTATTTTATGTGGTGTATTCTCAAAGATTCCCGAGTTTCGCAAATGTGACCACCACATTTCATAAATTCACAATCCAGTTAAGGAAATAAATAAATAAAGTATATATGTGTGTGTGTATACACATATGCATATGTGCATATACACAAAGACTACAAAAACATACCACATATATCTGAATTTAGAGATGGTAGGAGTAGTGGTGTGAGGCTGCAGAATGCCTAGAATTGGCTGCCAAAATTGTATTGAATTTGAGTTAAAAAAAAAAAACACCAGATGGTTAGGTAGATTTTGAGACTACATGGCATTTCTTTAATGCAGAATAAAAAGAGTAAACTCTATTATGAATGAAGCTGTCACCCTGAATGGCAAGCTATTTGATTTACTGTTATTCACCTTCTGCTTTTCCCAGTTCATTTTAATGGTAATGTGAAGCCTTTAGATAAGCTAACACTACTACTCGTGTATAAGTCTCTGTTCAAATCTTTAACAATGCCACATATAAAGGATATGAAAGACAAAGAGGTATGGAAAGAGAATGCAGGAATTGGATTATAGAGGAGATATGGAAAATTAACTGTTGATGTGAACAATTAAGCTCCAAATAATTATTCAATAGAAGAGAAACGGTATAAAGTCTTTTATCTTTACTAGGATCATAGAATGTCACAGCCAGAAGGAATCTTAAACAAAGAATGTTAGACATGGTAAAAAATAAATAAATAAATAAATAAAGCAATACAACAGAGAGCTCCTTTGGTCCAGGGGTTCTTAACAGGTTTTGCATCCTGGAGTCCTTTGGCAGTCTAGTGAAGCTTGTGGACCTTTTCAAGAATAATGTTTTTGTTGTTCAGTCATTTCACTCTTCATGACACCCTTTGGGGTTTCCTTGGAGTAGTCTGCCATTTCCTTTTCCAGCTCATATTACAGATGAGGGAACTGAGACAAACAGGGTTAGGGGACTTGCCCAGAGTCACACATAAGTGTCTGAGGCTTCAGATAAGACTTTCGGATTTCAAGCCTGGCATTCTATCCCCAGTGCCACCTACCTGACCCAGGGCATCAATAAAATATCTAAGTTATAAAGGAAACCAATGGTATTGAAATGCAGATATCGAAAAATTTTTTTAAATCCTACAGTCTAGTTCAACCCCTTTTAGAGATGATAAAAGGTAGGTGGAGAGAAGGAGGTAACAACAGCAACAGAACTTGACAATGGTGGTTGGCACCAAAAGCAACTAAGAAAACATAAGTCAAAAGAACACAGATTCTTGGTTCCACATTCATTCTACTACACCACCCTCTACTTTTGCTTAAGATGTGCAGAGTATCTGAAAAACTCTTGATATATCCTGCTGACAATTTTGTCTTTCATATGGTGAGCTCTCTGTCATTGGAAGTGTTCAAGGGAAAAGGATTTTGTCAAGGATGGCATTAAAAGGATTTTACTACTAGTTGGTGTAAAGGTGCAGCGGGGAGGACGGAATAGATAATTTAGAAGTTAGTGACAAATCTCTTATAGATTTGGGAGGGAATTCTGAGAGTATTTAGTGCAAACACTTTCTTGATGGGAATACCTTCTACAAATTACTGACAAGTGGTATGAGAGGGCTAAGGAAGGCAAATAAATCCCAGGAAGTCAGCCAGCAACCCGGGATTGTATAGGAACTGAGGGGGTTGGGACCAGACAGCAGTAAGGAAGACAAGGCACAAATTGCAAGGAAAGGGCCCTGAAACAAAGGCAACTCACCAGCTCAGCCTCAGATGCCTTTACTTTCCTCTCCTTCCAAGGAGTCCCAATACTTCTTGACCCTAGCTTAGGGGCTTACAGAATGAGAAGGGAAAGAGCTGGATAATTGGATAATATGAACATGAAGGAAAGGATATAGGGAGAGAGAAAAGATAGTTCCCTGGCCCCAAGCCTTAGCACATTACCTCCCAATAAAGATATAAGATCAACCTTCCCTACCCTTCCACTCCCTAGTCAAACAGGATCCACCTAAAAGTAGGTAGTAAAAGTAGTAACAGAGGTTCTGACCAACTAACA
The DNA here is from genome assembly GCF_011100635.1 of Trichosurus vulpecula. Lineage (NCBI taxonomy): Eukaryota > Metazoa > Chordata > Mammalia > Diprotodontia > Phalangeridae > Trichosurus > Trichosurus vulpecula. The sequence continues at coordinate 92,437,198 of NC_050573.1, read as the reverse complement.
TCACAGATGTGAGGAACAAATGATGAAAAAATATCTTGGAAAGCAAAAAGCCCTGTACAAATATGTGGCAATTATGAATGTAAGGTAGAGGTACAAAGACTTAGAAGCAGAAGTGACCTTAGTGGTAATCCAATCCACCTTCCATTAAACTCACAGGAGGAAAATGAGCCCAACAAGGTTAACATACTGTACGCAAGTTCACACAGGACACAAATAGGAGAGCCACAATTTGAACCTTATGAGGTCCTCTGACATTAGATCTAATTATCTTTCACTTCACCATGATACTATTATCATGGTGAAAGAGAAAGGGAAAGAAAAATGGAAAATAAGATTAAGCTTTGAATACTGGTTCTACCTTGTATTACTCTGGGTAAGTCAAGAAACATATCTGGGCCTCAGTTTCTTCATTAGCAAAATGAAGGGTTGGACTAGAAGGCCTCTAAGCTCCCTTCTAGTTCTCTATGATTCACTGAAATATGGTGGACCTTTGAGTGTTTAAAAAACTTAACGGTATTTCAGTTATCACTGAAGGAAAATTGACCCCTGCATGTCTGTAATGTAGAGTTGAACCACCACTCCCAGTACAGCAAAGAATTCAAAGTTCAGGGTTATCAGAAGAGAATGAAGTGAACCTGGAGAAAAGATAATCAGGGTGGGAGGGAAGGAAAGGACCAGCTAGAGTTCATCTAGAGGTAGTGATTAAGACAAGGAGAGACCTTGGAGTCTTCCCAGCTTCCCCTGGTCCACAATGACCTTTTAACTGGGACTTCAGATAGCACTTATTTTTACACTTTTCTACTTCACTTATTCTGTAAAGTGTATTGTACTCATCTGAGTTTGTGCGTGATCCCCTGGTGAACTCTATGGAAGCAGGGACTGTGGTTTATCTAAAATCTGTTTCTCTATTGCCTAGCCCAGGGTTATGGGCAGGCATAGAAGGAAAGTAGACAGGTGGAGGAGAAGGCAGTCGGGATTAAAGGAGACATGATAGCTATCTTCAAATGCTAGAATGGTTGTTGTGTGGAAAACACTAGACATAAGAGAACAACTTTGAAAGGCTCAAGAACTCTGATCAATGCAAGGACCAATTCAGAAGATGCATGCTACAGCATGCCCCCATCTCTAGAAGAGAGGTAATGGACTAGAGGTACATGTCGGGCACAGTCAATGTAGGAAAATGCTTATGTGTTACCAGGGAGGGCTTCTACTTGGGAGTGTTTCTGTGTGGGGAGAGCTATTGTGAGAAGAGCTGTTGGATAGTGATGTTGAAGCAAAAAAAGGAAAGAAAAGAGCATCCATGAAACATTAAAAATACATAGGTGAGAGCAGAAGGAAATTCAAAAGCAAACAGATAAACAGGGCAGTTTTGTTATTATTATGTTAAATTTAATATACACTGGAAAAACACTTTGTAATAGTTTACAGTTTCATATTAAATTAACTTTTCTATCTTTTGTATGTTGAAATGTTCATATTTGTTGACATTTATTAAATTCATAATAAAAAGAATATTGGTATAAAAAAGGTTAAATTTGTTCAATTTTTCTGGGAGGGTGGAACTAGGAGCAAGGGAGTAGAAGCTGTAGGGAGACAGAGTTATACTCAATAAGAGAAAACTCTCTAATTCATGACAGAATGAGTTTTGAAAAAGAGAGGAGAAAACTGACCTGCACTGAAAAGTATTACATATATGTAATGCTCTTTAAATTTCCTATTGAGAACACCTAGGAGATAGTTCTTTAGGTCCCCATACTAAAAAAGACATCATGGAAAAGCAAAGGCCTAAAGGAAAAAAAAACTGACAAATGGGCCTTTGTTTTCCCACTCTTCATCCATATAGACCCTTCTGCAGCAATTGCAATGGTTGAATAACTTCTCCTTCTGGAAATTCTTTCCAGGTTTTTATAGATACTCCTCAGTTTTCTTTGCTAGTTCTCCCACCATCCAGGTCATGCTCACTAATTGCATCACACAAAGTTCTATCCCAGGTCCTATTTTCTTCTCTCTTTACACTGACTCACTTGGTAAACTCATCAGCTTTCATGGTTGAAATACCATTTAGCAGATGACTCAGGACTAAATATCAAGTCCTAGTCTCTCTCCTGAGTTCCAGCCCCACATCACCAGGCCTGAATAATCAAATTAAATTTGGATCAAAACAAGTTCTGTTGATGGCAGAAATCCTCTATAGCAGGTATAGGCAACCTCTTAAAGGTGGCAGATGTCAAGTTCCGAAACCCTCAGGGGTGCTGGAATGAAGTCCAGTGTGGAGATTGTGTGGATGTCAATCCAAGGCAAGGCCAAGTTTATTATAAAATAGAACCCCTTGCCTTAGTCTGAGGTGCTTGAGGTAATAATATCAATGATACCTCTCATAAAACAATAGTTTGCTTAATTTATGAGTACTGTTCACAAAGTGCTTCGTAGACACCTCATTTGATCCTCACAACCCCGTGAGGTGGGCAATTCAAATATTATCCCTTCTTTCCCGATGAGAAAATTGGAACTCAGAACCATTTTGTGACCTCAACTGTATTCAACAAATACTTATATAACTATTACGTACAAAGCAACGTGTGAAGTACTAAAGATAGAAAGATGAAAAATGGCAAAATTTGAGTCTGCAAGTTTATAATCTACTATGGTAAGGATAAGGGAATGCCACATTTACACAAATAAACATACTATAGAGTGAGATGGGAACAAAAGAGCCAGTCAAAGTTTACTGAGAAAATTTAAGGAGTAAGAATAGGAAAGCTTTCCTGGATGAGGTGGTACCTGAGCTGAGTCATGAAAAAAGGGAAGTATTTCAATAAATAAAGACAAGAAAGGAACAGATTAGGGGTATAAGGTGGAGGGAGTTATAGGTGGGGAGGGGATAGCTCACTTGATGAAGAAAGGAAAGAGAAAGCAGGATATCTGGGAACACTGCATAGACTAGAACACAATGGTTCTGATGGAGAGCGGTATAAGAGAAGGCTACAAAGGTGAGCTGAAGCTGAAGGCCTTGAAGGGCCTTAAATGCTAGGACAAAGAGTTTATGTTTTATCATGGAGGCAACAACAGGTTCACTGAGCTAGTAAATGGCAGAGCTGGGATACAAACTAGGTCCTAAACCAATACGGGATAGGCCTAATTCTCCAGGAGACTCACCTAAGTTGTCCTACCATATTTGATGTATCCCAGGCACATTTTCTAATCAAAGTTCAAAATGAACTCTATTTCTTGGCCTTTTTGCAAAAATAGACATACTTGCAATGATAATATCTGACTACCATCCGGCTCTGAGAATGTTTTTAATACTTAAGATCTGTCAAGGCACATACAACATAGAGACAGAATGCTCAGAATATCCTGGCAAGATTGTCTCATGGAGCTGTGATTTCTTTGGGGCGGGTGTGGGGGCTGGAGCAGTGTGGGGGTAGGGGTGGAGTATTCATCTAGTTGTAAATTGATTCTTTTCCCCAAAACAGTCCCTATGCCTATTTTATTTGGCCAATGTTGATGAATTAGTAAATACCTCCTCAAGAAACAGATGATGATGCTGATGATGACAGTGAAAGGTATTATTACAGTAACAAGATTTATATAGCATATTTCAGTTTTTGAAGTGTTTCTTGTACAAGTATGAAATAAACGCTTATTGAATGAATGAATGAATGGTCACTTGATCTTCACAACCCTGATATTAGAGGTAGTGTAAATATAATTCTCCTCATTTTACAAATGAGGAAACAGAGGTTCAGAGTAGTTAAATGACTTGTCCACGATGATCGTGGTCATGCTCCAGTATTGAAGCTGGGCTTCAAATACAAGTTTCCCCCAATTCCATTTTCACTGCCTTTTTGACTACTCCATGCTGACTCTCAGTCAAGTCTGCTATAATGAGAAGAGCAGTGTGTTCAGAGTCAGGAGAAAGAGGCTCTTAATAGTTCTTCCATTAACTTGTGGCCAATTGCTTCCTCTCTCTGGGCCTCAGTTTCCTGATTTGTTGAATAGGCAGGTGGGACTGACTAGGTGATTCCTTCCAGCTCTAACTTTAATTCAACAAAAATGCATTAAGCACATGTTACATGAAACACACTTGAGGTCGACTAGACTCCAGAGATACAAAGACAGATAAGCCTCTACTCTTAGGGAGCATGTTGTCTCATGGGCTGAAAGGAATATAATTAAACAAATGCAATACAAAACAGACTGAGACAAATGCAGCCTAGAGGATAGGCAAAGAGCTAGGATTCTACAGGATAGGTAGCTGAGGCCAGGATTAGCATATAGCACAGAAGGGAAGGGAACATGAAGAAAGGGCCACTTCTGCATTCTGGCTTCCCCAGTTTCCTTCAAGTCCCAGCTAAAATCCCACTTTCTACAAGAAGCCTTTCCCTAAATACTGGTACCTTTCCTCTGAGATCATCTCCAGTTTAACTTCTCTGTATCTTGTTTATACATACTTGTTTTCAGGTTATTTCCCCCATTAGTCTACAAGCTTGTTGAGAGCATTTTGCCTTTCTTTATATCCCTAGCACTTAGCACAATGTTATTATAGCAGCTGAGATTTGTATAGTTCTTTGCTGCTTTCACCCATTATTTAATTTGATCTTCACAGCCTTATGAGGGAGGTAGTATAAATACTGTTCTCATTTGCAGAATAGAAGGGTAGCACGGTGCAGGAGAAAGATCATTGGATCACAAATTAGAGGACCTGGTTTTGAGTCTGAACTTTGACACTTTTTATCTGTATTTACTTTGGGCAAATCACTACCAATCTCTGGGCCTCTGTGTCCGAAGCTGTTGGATGTGAGGGTTAGTTAAGAGCAGGGGTTTTTAATTTGGGGTTCATGGATATGTTTCAGGGAATCTGAGAATCTGAATGGGAAAAAATTACCAAAGACTTAACTGAAATTTAGCATTTGTTTCCACTATGTTTAAAAAAAACAACATTATTCTGAGAAGATACCCATAGGCTTCACCAGACTATCACAGGGGTCCACAACACACAAAAAGGTTAAGAACCCTAAACTAGAGGATCTCTAAGATTCTTTCTAGCTCTAGGTCTGGGTGTACCCGACCTCTGAGGTCCCATCCAACTCTAAGAGTATATGATTCTCAATTAACTCTCCATCCTCCATATGTTTCTCTTGGCCCAGTCTTGTGGACCAAAGAGCTGCCAGAAGCAGCAAAAAGTCCTCTTGAAAAATGAAGCCACATCCTCTTGAAAGCAGGCTGGCTAATTTGGAAGCCCTCTGCCTTCCCTTGGATCTGTCACTCCCGGCGGAATAAATTGGGTAGGTGGTGCATTTTCAGAAAGAGCTCAGATGAAAATAGAAAGCTCTTTTAATAGAAAGAGAAGCTTGAAGGAGGTCTCAGCACATCTTCCTATGCTGAAGAGCGAATGCTATTTACTTTTTAATTAGAAGAACTGAAAGGCGGTCTGCCTTAATTGTTTTTTTTTTTAGCCTCAGTCTCTCTGCACATTCAGAAACTTGAATGTGGGGGTTGGGAGAGGGGAAATAGCACATTTTGTACTTGGGTTTACAGTAGATAGGGATAATGTCGTGTTTCCATAGTTACCCTGTGCTCCCGTAGGTTAAGTTATTAAACTGGTCAGGCTGGATTTCCCAATATGACCTGTAACACTGTTAAAAACCCTGGTTTATGATTCTAATTGACTCTGAGGTAAGTGGTTCTCTCCTTAAAATAGTAAACTCATCACTGGCTGCAGGGAGAAAATCAAGGCAATTCCTTGGTATTGTAGGTCTGGCTCAGAAAGGTTTCAGCCAAAATTGTAAGAATGATAATACTTAGAGTCATATAAGGTCAGAGCAGGAAAAGAACCTTAAAACATAGAAAGTTAGAATACAGAATGTTGGAGTTGGATAGAATCCTAGAACATGCAATGTCCAAGAAGAGAATAAGACAGTATTAGAGCTAAGAGAGGCCTTAGACTTCATCTGATTTAATCTTTTCATTTTATAGAGAGAAGACAATGTAGCTCAGAGAGAGGAAATTACTCCTACAAAGACACAGTCAGTGGCGGACAGAAGACTAAGACCCAGGACTCCTGGCTCCTGATCAAGAGCTCTGTGATCCTATGCAGTTTCCCTTCTTGTCATTCTTTTTAACCAGGTTGAACCCTTTGATCCAGTCATTCCGTCCTATCTGGTCACTTCCTATAGTTTCTTTCCCAACCACTTCTTTAGACCTACTCCAGATCCATACTCCAGAGACACTTCCATTGGTGGGGCCCCACTCTCCCTGCTGGTGACTACCTCTCCGAACACTTTTCAAGAAAAGCCTTAGCCAGGGAGCAGAACCAAGATGGTAGAGTAGAAGCAGGGACCTGATTGAATTCTCCACTCACCCAAACCCCTCAAAATACCTGTAAAAATGACTCTAAATAAATTCTAGAGCAGCAGAAGCCACAAAATGACAGAGTGAAGCAGATTTTCAGCCCAAGACAATTTGGAAGGCTGACAGGAAGGGTCTATTGCACCATGCTCAGAGTGGAGTGAAGACCAGTCTGGGCCAAGCTGGCATAGATGGGTCTAGAGCAGGTCTCATGGCAGTGAATTACTGGCAGCTGTGGCAGTTTCCAGACTTCTCAACCCATAAATGCCAAAGACTGCTTCAAAGATCAGTGGGAAAGCCCTCTCACCTGCATCAGAGAGGACAGTGGTCTGGCCACAGCCCCAGCCTCAGGGCAGCAGCAGCCACTGCTGTAGTTCCGCTGCTTCTGGAGCTCTTGGCCTACAGATGAGGGAGAACTAAGTGGCTGATATGGGTTGCAGTCCTGGGTGGTGGTCCTAAGGTGAGGAGGAGCGCTGGGGTGGCAGAGCTGGTGGCGGCTATGGAGAGAGAACTCTCCTTACAATTCCAGGGCAGAAAAGGGTGCTTGTGGTTGCTCATGGATCAGAGTACAGGCCAGGAGAGGAGTAAACATCTCTCCTTAGATCATAACACTTTGGAGGAACCGAGAATTTACAGGTCCTTAGAGAGATCTCTGAAAATAAATGCACAAAACCCCTGAAACTTGGGGCAGTACACCCTCCACTTGACAAAGAGCTCAAAAGTCAAATAATTGGCTGGGAAAATGAGCAAACGGAGAAAAGAATGAGACTATAGAAGTTTACTTTCTTGGTGAAAAGATGTTTTCTTACACACTTAGTGACAAGGAATATCAAGGCATGCAGCCAGAGGAAGACAACAAGGTCAAGGCTCCTACATCCAAAGCCTCCATGAAAAATATGAAATGGTCTCAGGCCATGGAAGAGCTCAAAAAGGATTTTGAAAATCAAGTAAGAGAAATGGAGGAAAAATTGGGAAGGGAAATGAGAGTGATGCAAGAAAATCATGAAAAATGAGTCAATAGCTTGCTATAGGAGAACCCAGAAAGATGCTGATGAAAATAACACCTTTAAAAATGGACTAACCCAAATGGCAAAAGAGGTCCAAAAGCCAATTAGGAGAAGAATACCTTGAAAAGTAGAACTGTCCAAATGGAAAAGGAGGTCCAAAAGCTCACTGAAGAAAACAATTCCTCAAAAATTAGAATGGAGCAAATAGAAGCTAATGACTTTATGAGAAATCAAGAAATTGTAAAAAACAAAACCAAAAGAATGAAAAATAGAAGAAAATGTGAAATATCTCATTGGAAAAACCACTGACCTGGAAAATAGATCCAGGAGAGATAATTTAAAAATTATTGGACTACCTGAAAACCATGATCAAAAAAACAGACTAGACATCATCTTTCAAGAACTTATCAAGGAAAACTGCTCTGATATTCCAGAACCAGAGGGCAAAATAGAATGGAAAGAATCCACCAATCACCTCCTGAAAGAGATCCCAAAAGGAAAACTAGAAATATTGTAGCCAAATTCCAGAGTTCCCAGGTCAAGGAGAAAATATTACAGGCAGCCAGAAAGAAACAATTCAAGTATTGTGGAAACACAATCAGGATAACACAAGATTTACAGTATCTACATTAAAGGATCAGAGGGCTTGGAACATGATATTCCAGAGGTCAAAGGAGATAGGATTAAAACCAAGAATCACCTACTTAGCAAAACTGAGTATAATATTTCAGGGGGAAAAATGGAATTTCAATGAAATAGAGGACTTCTAAGCATTCTTGTTGAAAAGACCAGAGCTGAATAGAAAATTTGACTTTCAAATTCAAGAATCAAGAGATACATGAAAAGGTAAACAGGAAAGAGAAACCATAAGGGCATTAGTAAAGTTGAACTGCTTACATTCCTACATGGAAAGATGATATTTGCAACTCAAGAGACCTTTCTCAGTATTAGGGTAGTAAGAGGGAATGTATACGTGTATGTATACATATATGTATACGTATATGTATACATATGTGTGTATATGTATATGTGTGTATACATGTATATATGTATGTGTGTGTATGTAGGGAAGAGGGTGAGCTGAATGTGAATGGATGATACCTAAAAAATAAAATTAAGTATTGAGAGGAATGTACTGCAAAAAAGAGAAAGGGAGAGGTAGAATGTAGTAAATCATCTCACATAAAAGAGACAAGAAAGAGATTTTACAATGGAGAGGAAGAGAGAGGAGGTAAGAGGGAATAAGCGAGCCTTATTCTCATCAGATTTGGCTTAAGGAGCCAATAACATACATACTCAATTGGGTATGGAGACAGGAGATAATAGAAGCAGATTGGAGGAAGGGGCAATCAGAAGCTAACACTTTTGCAGAGGGACAAGTCAAAGGAGAGAATACAATAAATGGAGGGTGGGACAGGATAGAGGGTAATATAGTTAGTCTTTCACAACATGACTGTTATGGAAGTGTTTTGCATGACTACACATGTATAACCTATATTGAATTGCTTGCTTTCTCAATGAGGGTGGGTAGGGAGGGAGGAAGGGAGAGAATGTGGAACTTAAGACTTTAAAAATGAATATTAAAAATTGTTTTTACATGCAACTGGGAAATAAGATATAGAGGCAATGGGGTATAGAAATCTATCTTGCCCTCCAGGAAAATAGAAAGAAAGGAGATGAGAGAAGGAGATGGAGGTAATAGAAGGAAGGGCAGATTGGAGGAAGGGGTAATCAAAATGCATGCTGTCTTGGGGTGGGGGGAGGGGAGAAATGGGGAGAAAATTTGGAATTCAGAAATCATAATCAGAATTCAGAAGTGAATGCTGAAAACTGAAAATAAATAAATTTACATGAAAAAAAAACATAGAAGCAAAATCTCAGATAGTTGCATCAATCACATTGTGAGAGCGTGGAATAGTCAATGGACAACTTCTTTGTTCCTGGTGAAGACGAGGAAAAGCAAGCAAGGTTAAAAAAATATTTGTCAAGTCTCCTTTTGCAAACTTACGGGAGGACATAAATAAAATTTGTATGGGATGGGTGGTCATGAATAGGTCATAATACATATCATTGGAGGAAGGACCTACATCAATGAGAACACAGATTGAGTAGATAGAATATTGGAACAATTCTAACTGATATTGGATTGACAGGTCAGTATTGAAAATTTTACTAGACACCATTTTCATCTTCATTTGTTTTTGTATTATTTACCAACCAGGAACTCCAAAAAATTCTACCCTACCTTCTAGAGATAAACAACATATAAAGTCCTTTTAGAAAGTATTCATATTTTTCACAATTATTCTCTGGAATATAGCTAGCTTTAAAAGTCACTGTTTTAAGTGTAAAAGTTAGTGAACATTAATTTTTCTGTCTAGATGAAAATTTTCTTTTAACAATAAAATGATGCAAATTTCAAGGAAAAAAAGAAAAGAAAAGCTTTAGCAATGCTTTACTTCAATCCTTCCTCTCTGGCTACCTCCATAACTGCCTTGAGAATCACCTTGCCTTTTGGAACCTTGTACCCTGAGCAAATCATCTCTACCACTGTCTCTGGATGAAGTGCATCAATCTAATTCCCTGTGGCCCCACTTACCATTCCTATAACTTTCTGTTCAAAATCTGTTCAAACCAACAAGCATGCCATCCTAGGTGAAGCACCAGAGTATCCTTTTGGGGAGAGCTAGGAGGTGACAGGCAACTCAAACAACCAGCACCACTTTACCCACCTCCTACCTCAAGACTCTGATAGAAATAGTGTAACGACCCTGAACCAACAATCCTGAGAATAACAATGACCCCCAGACTACCAGCTCAGCTTCTGGCCTGCTCCTGGCACTCAGGAAGCAATCTCTGTAGAGAAGGTGCCCTTTTTTTCTCACCACCAACAGTAATTATGTCCAAATTCCACCAATGGGCAGATAATCCAAAAAGTGATGGGAATGGCAGTGCCTGTCCCCCAAAATCACTGGTCCTCCTTTCAGCCCTCCAAGCCCAGCTTTATAACCATCATCTTGGGAACCAAGCATTGTAGAGATAGATGAGAACTGGCAACTGCATCTCTGCAGGTGCTGAAGGCACCATCTCCTCAATAACCAAAGTTATAGAAAACAAAATCCTCAACATTCATGCCTTTGTCACTGTTAAATGGTTTAACATAAGAAGCATACATGATTTCATCAGTGGAAATGACATTAAAGAAGATACATTACCATCTGCTTTGCTGCTGTACTCTAATGATCATGGTAAGCACTTAGTAAATGTACATTTTTATCAAGCAAAAAATAGTCCTGGCTATAAAGAGCCTAGATTCTAATGGGGGTGTGGGAGGTGTTGCATGACAGCATATATAAATGAGAAAATAAAGATAGAGGGGTGGAAGGTAACTTTAGAGGAGATGACACTGGCCCATGAGGGGACCAGGAAAGGTCTCCTGGAGCAAATTTACAGAACTCAAGGATTCTACAAGTCAAGAAGTTGGGAGGGAGAGCATTCTAGGCCTAGGGACCAGTCAGTGCAAAGGCATGAAGTCAGGAGATGGAACACTGCATGCAATGACCAGTGAGCAGGTCTGGGCTGCTGGGTTATAGAGTGTGAGAATGGGAATAGAATGTAAGAAGATTGGAAGAGCACAAAGGGGCCAGGTGCTGATGAGCTTTAATGCCAAACAAATGACTTTGTTTTTTATTTAGAGGGAATACGGAGGAATTTATTAGCAGGGGGGTTACATAGTCAAATCTAGACTTTAAGAATATCACCTTGACAGATGATGAAGAATTGGAAGGGTGAGAGGTGAGGCAGGGGGACCATTTGGAAGGTTAACATGCCTTATATGTTTTCCCATTAGACTATGAGATTCTTGAGGGAAGCGAATGTCTTTGTTTTTGTATCCCCAGAGCTTGGCATGCAGGAAGCACTTGAATGCTATTTTATTCATTCATTTGGTCACTCATTCTTTCAGTGGATGTTCTTCAATCACAACAAACTCCCTTTTTCTTTTGGGTCTTGGCTTATGCTATTTCTGACATCTGGCATGTCTGTCTTTCCCTCTGTGACATCAACCTTATACAATTTTCAAGGCCTATCTGGACTGGCTTCCTCCCAAAAGCACATGCTGACTATTCCAGTCCATACTGATTCTTTTTTTTTAAACTTCCAGAGCACTTAGAATCTTTAGCACACAATGTAGTTCTCAATTTAATTCAATAAACATTAAATGCTTACTACATGCAAGTCACAGACTGAATACTGCTTGTACTCTTTTTGTCTCACATGAATATAAAGCCTTATCTCCCTGATAATACCAAGCACCATTTGGACAGGAAATGGGTCTTTGACTTCCCTGATGTCTTTTTGTTGTTGTTATTGTTTTAGTTTTTTGGTTTTTTTTTTGGAGGGGGAGGACAGGGCAATTGGGGTTAAGTGACTTGCCCAAGGTCACACAGCTAGTAAGTATGTCAAGGTCAAATTTGAACTCAGATCTTCCTGACTCTAGGGCTGGTGCTCTACTCACTGCAACACCTAGCTGCCCCCTTCCCTGATGTCTTAAGGGCTATATGGAAGATTTTTTTTCTTACTAAAGTGGTTTCATAAACAGTTATAAGACTTATAAGTTTTACTGGTTGGCAGTTCTGTTAATTTGCTTTTGTCTAGCCATTATTAATTTTAATAAATTGTGATATCATTACTGGCTAGCCTGATAGTGTCTGAAAGGTCAGCCAGTTAATGACAGGGAAGGAATGTTACATGACATTTGCCACACCTTACCCTACCTCAGTCCTCCTATGATTCAATACAACAATGTGCATCAGGCAGCTATCTAAGGATTCAAAGTGAACCTGAGTTCAGAGTATCTACATTGCAAGTAATGAGATGTGAGAACCATGGCTAGACAGCAGTTTGCTTAAAAATATCTCCACTGTGCATCTGCTGATGTGCCTGGTTTCAAATCCACAGAATAAGACACTTCTTTGATTTCCTCTTGCCACTTTCTACCTCTTTTTGCATGTTGTTGCTTCCCTGTGAGATTGTAAGCTCCTTGAGGAAAGGGACTGTCTTTCTTTTCATTAATTGTATCTCCAGTAGTTAGTACAGTGCTGGCACATAGTAGGTGTTTAATCAATGTTGATTGGTTTGGATTGAATTTTAGTGGCATGCAAGCCCCAAATGAATGAACAGTAAGATCTGGCAGTCAAGAAAGCTAATGTGAACTCAGGATGAATTAAGAGAAGTGTATTGTCCAGAAATTAGGGAGATGATAGCCCTACTATTCTCTACCCTGGTAAGACCACATTTGCAGGCAACACCATCTTGCTTTGGAATGAAGAAAGCCCCAGATAGGTGGAGCTTCTCAGCAAGGGCAATGAGAAGCAGTTCTTGACTTCCTATTGTAAGAACCAGGGACAGAAGTAATAATAGATTAATTAGATGGTAAAGATTTTATCAGTCTTAAGAAAAAACCACTTACTGTACATGGAAGAGAGATTTGCAAAAACAAAAACAAAAAAATATTTCTGCTGTATCTGGGTCCAGAATTCTGCATTCCTCCAGAATCAACTTAAGGATTCCTTAAAGTCTAACCTAAAATCATTTTTCTGTGCAAAGCAATTCCATACACACAAATGGAGATATACATATGTGTATATATACACACATATATGTACATATATACATATATATAACATTTGTATGTATGTATACATGTATATATTTGGGAGTCATAAGCACAGAGATGATTGAATTCATAGGAATTGTTGAGGTTATCAAGTGACAGAGTATAGAGAGAAAAGAGAAGAGGACCAGAACAGAGCCTTGAAGTAACTCCAAAGTTAATGGGCATAACACCTGTGATGATAACATGTTATCTGAGACCAAGAAGGAAGAGTAAAACATGTAGGAAGAAAACCAAGAAAGGACAGTGTCACAAATGCCCAGAGAGGAGAGCATATCTTGGAGAAAAGAATATTCAACAGTAGTAAAGGCTACAGAGAGGTTAAGAACATTTGGAGAGAGAAGTTTCAATTGAGTGATAAAGTTGTTAAGTAGTTTATAGAGGGTCAAGAAAAGAGTAAGAAGAAAGGAAGTGGAAGCACTGAGTAGAGATGGTTTTGTCAAGCAGTTTCACTGAGAAAGGGAGAAAAAATTCAGCAGTAGCAAGTCAGGATAGTAGGACCTATTATATGTTTTTTAAAGGATGGAGAAGCTTGGATATGTCTGTAGGCAGTAGAGAAAGAGCAAGAAGATAGGAAGAAATTAAAGATTAGATGAGGGTAGGGAATAGATGATAAAGGAGGCAATCTGCTAGAGAAGATGGTAGTGGATAGGATCAAGCAAACATGTACAGGGGTTGGCCTTGGTGAGAAGAAGAGTCACCTCATCAGATACTAGAGTAAAGGAGGATATACGGTGGGATAAAGTCAAGGACTTGTGAGGTGAGAAGAGAAGAAGAGGGAGTGTTTTTCAAACAGTCTCAATTTTTTTTCTATAAAGAATGAGGCTAGGTCCTCAGATGAGCATATCAAAGAAGGTTGAAGAAAACAACTCTGGAACAGCCCCAGTGGTGAGTAGGATGGAGAATTAACTGTGAAGGACTATAAGAATGACCTTAGTGCAGCTGAGATAGGACAGGATAACATAAATTTTTAATGAACTTACAGTAAGCACAGATCTGAGACTTCCTCCAATTCTGTTTTAGTAGTACATGAATAGTAGTGGAGGATACAGATAATAGAGTAATCTAAGATTGGAGTGTGGCAAGGCTTTATCAGGGACAAGTCTGGGGAAGTAAAGGTTAGTAGAGAGCTGAAATGGTTCATTAATGAGTCAAGATTGGGAAGACAGGAAAGAGCAGCTAGAGTAGGGAAGATGGCCTTGGAAAGAACTAACAGATAGCGAAACTGAAGGTCATAGTGAGGATGAAGATTAGGTTTAGGAGGAATAAAACACAGGGAGAGATGGAATGATAGGAAATTATGATCAGTTCATGGAAGTTCAGAGTATTTAAGGAGAAAAGATCAAGGGCATGACCACCTCTCTGTATGCAGCTGAGGTAAAGGAAGGGGTCATGTGAATTGAGTTGACTGAGAAAGTAGGATGTGAAGGTATTTAAAGAAATATCAATACATATATTGAAGTCCCCTAGAATGAGGGCAGGAGTGGGGGTGTACAGAAAAACTTTAAAGCACTGAATTTCAAAAAGAAGGAACATGTCTTTTGGTTGTGCCGATGATGTACACCAAGATTTGGACTGAGTGATATATTTGGATAGAATAAACCTCAAAGGAAGAGAGAATGATGGCAGTAGAGGAAGGTAGGGGGCAAGGAGTATCCTTACTGCTTCTCTAGGATCAGTGAGTGAGTGGCACAAGAGGAGGGATGGCTTGTACTAGAAAAGATGGTCATAGATGTGGTATCATCTAGGAAGAGCCAGGTCTCAGTAAATGCAAGAAGATGGAAGCGGAAAAAAAGGGAAGAGATCTAAAATGAGAGAAAGTTTGTTGATGACAGAGTGGAAGTTCCAGAGGCACAGTAAAAAGGGTAGGCAGAATTGGATTGGAAGGGAAGCTTGTTGATCACAGAGTAGAGGTTCTCAGAGTCACAGTGGAAAGAATAGGCAGAGTTGGATTGGGACATGGAGGAGGTTGCAGCATTGACATGGATGCGGATGATGGAGCAGGCAGCAGAGGTTGGGAAAAGGTGTTTGCTCTTGGGAGGTTGAGAACTCAATATCACAGGGACTGAGCAAGTAAGAAGGAAAAGGTGTTTGCTAACTATTGGAGAATGAGTACAAGCATAGTATCAGGGGTTGGGGGGAGTTCAGCTGAAAGAGGCAGGTAAAATATTCAAGGTCACAGCTCAGTCTCACAGCCCCCTGCCCCTGAGTTAGGAGCCTTCTACCTCATTTCCTAGGATGACTTGCTCTATTTGCCCCAGCATCAGCCTAATGTTTTTTTTTTTTTGGGGGGGGGGGTGAGGAGTGGAGTTTGTTTCTTTTAATTTAAATTTTTTGCACATGAAATGGCAAATCTATTATATATAACTTGCTATTCCTTATAAATATATAATAAAGTTATCATGTAAATTTCTTTTTTTCTTCCCCACTCCATCCCAGAGATGGCTAACATTAGATACAAATATGTATATATAAGGACATATGAAGGAAGCCTGCTGTTTTAAAGTCTATCAATAAAGAACTTGTAGCTTAAAGCAAAACAAATCTTTAAAGAGAGATTCATATTTTAGGTGGCAATTAGACTAGATCATCTCTGAGGCTCCAGGATTCTAGGTCCCTTGCCAAGAACACAGAGGTAGTAAGCAGCAAATCTAGGCTATGAATCCAGAACCTGACTGCAAATCCATTGCTCTTCCCATTGTACTTGGGTTGAAGGTAGGGGATTTGACAAAATGACTTCAAAGGTCCCTTCTGTTTCCAGAATTTTATAATGTAATAACTAACAATTCCAGGATATTTGGTAGAAAAGTGATTCCAATTATTTTAGTTGCTGGAAATTCATTAACTCTTAAAATGGCATCAGAGATAACTGACAGGCTCACAAAAGACAGGTTTTTTCCATTAAACTTGAGATTGATAACAGCTGTCAAAAAGAAATGAGGTGACTTCAAGCCTCATTTGGTTTCTAGAACTGGTTTAGAAAATTAGAAGTTTCTTTATTAGAAAGCCTATAGAAGTCTTAAAAGGAAATAAACAGATATGAGATGTTAAAGAGCTGATTTAACTCATGTCCCAGAGTCACTGGGCGGGGAGTGGTGGGAGAAAACTTGAACAACTGTTGTTAGCCCCTCACACTGACATAATTTGTATCAATGGGAGCAGATATATTACTTATCATTCACAAAGTGGCCTGTGCTCTCCCTCTTGCAGGGCTTTCTTTGCTCATTCTATTTCTTAAGCTCAGAATAGCCTCCTTTCCCTTGTTCAACCTGCTGACTCCTTACTTATCCTTTTTGGATGAACCTTTCCTGATATCCTCTTTCCTCAACTTTCCCTGAGACCAGACACAGAAATTTTCTTGCATCTCTAATAAGCTTATTATGTGTTCTTTTAAATTTAGATTTATATTTGACTGTATAATAGTGGTGGCTATGGATGGGAGGAGTGTTGGCCAGTGAGGGCTCAATTCCTGGATTCCATGCTAGGATTTGTCTTTTACAAGGGAATGGGGATAAAAACACATATAGTGCATATGCAAATATCCTTCTTTGGTTCTAATCCAACACATGGAATTTTGGAGAACCGATTTCTGGCCATGAGTGACTAGAGGGGCTAGGACTATGAGATGATGGAAAGGCTTTTAAATGGCTTCTAACTATAAGAACTAATGATTCAGGGGAAGTTAAGGTGGATCTGAAGGTACATACAAAAGGTTAGGATGATTATCTCACTCTCTCTGGTAGATTTTTGAATGAGGACTGCTGTGAGTTGCTGAGTGTGCCAGAGAAACTGACTAGTTTTCCTTCCTTCCTGGCCTCTAGGTATCTCTGAGAACATGGAGCCTCTGTTTTTTTGTTTTTGTGTATTTATTCTTTCCTTATCTTAGGTGAATGTGTATCTTGATGTGGGACTATCTAGGTGGCTGTAAGGTTAATGAGGTATAAGATCTTCCCTGCCCATTAATAGGCTTCACATGGAGCCCATTAAGGGAAACCTCCCAAGAGGAGGCTTGTTTGTAGGAAGACTTTCACACCTTTTGGTACTAAGTTGATTAGGCACTGAGTCCCAAAGGTTGTGATGCCTTCTGGCTCTGAGAAATGTATATATACTCCGAGTTGGCATTTTGCTTTGGGGGCTGATTCATGAGAAGGTCCTTGTGACTCCCTGGTTGAGACTCTGAGTAGCCATATGTTCAGACCCCTGACTGCTCAGATGCAAAGGATCTTAATCCAGTGGTGTCTGTAAAGTGTATAGCAATATTGTTTTGATTCAGGCAGTCAGAGCCCTGTCTGTTGGTCTTTTGTGCTAATTACTCTGCTTGTATTTTCTCTGATGTTGGGGTGGGGAGGGGACTGACTTTTTCCCTGAACTTGTGAATGTAATTAAAGATTGTTGACCCCTCTAAAGTTGCGTTCCTTAAAAGCAGATTAAAGAACCTGGGCTAGCAGGAAATCCTTGGCACGCTAGGGTGCTTGCTGCCATAGTGGCCAATGTATTTAGGAGATCTTGAGTTTCATTAGAGATGCCATCAGCAACTAGAGTCAGTGTTGGAGTCTCCTAGAGTGAGTGTTGACAGATAACATTCCAATAGATGGAAATGGAAAGACCATTCCCCCAAGAATAGCAGCAATTTGAGAGAATTTCTTGATAGAAATGCCTGTGGGCTTCAAAAAGGCACCAATTAATCAACATTTCTTAAGTGCCTACTACGTACCAGACACTGTGTTAAGCATCAGATCTACCAAGCCCAATGGAGAGTTATACCTAAGGGAAACTTAATGAAAGAAGAAAAAGACTTTCGGGGTTAGGAAGTGGGAAATCACTTTGGCCACTATTGTTTACATATGTTCTTCAATACCATTTTACTTTAAGTTTGAGCCCACTCTTCCCAGGGACCTTATGTGTGGAAGAGAAGAGTGTGTCCCTGGGTTGGGAGGAATATTTTGTATTTAGCAAGAATTGCTGTTGTTGCTGTATCTTCTCAGTAAATACCCTTTCCTAAAACCTAATAGGTGTATTGATCGATTGATATTGGGGATCACATTAGATGGGGACTAATGAGCAAAAATACTGCAAAACTATAGCTTATCAGGGTTATCCCTAAAAGTAATTGAGAAAAGTAATTATTAGTATCCCTATCTGAGAAATGGGGAATAACAATAGCACCTAACTCATGGGGTTATTGTGAGGGCCAAATGGGATAGCATAGGTAAGTGCTCTGTAAACCTGAAGCAATATATAAATGGTAATTATCAGTATCATCATCACAATCATCATCACCATTAATATTATCACGAAGAATATATACTAAGGTAAAGAAGAACAGCCTCAGTGGATGGAGCACCCACACTATTAAAATCCTATCTTCTTGAATATGAAGTATAATCACTTTTTTATTTTTCATATCCCTCTATTATAAACTCCACGAGAGCAAAGATCATGTCTTTTCTAAATTTCATATTTTTAACCAGAGCCTAGTACAGTGAGTGCTCTGTACATAGAAAATACTTAATATTTATTTAATTGATCTGTTGAATTAAAACTGAGTCTGGCTGATAACTATGGTAAATTATTATATGAAGGTGCAGAAAATGCTAAGAGCAACGTGGTAGTGATGGTGGGGGAGGGGCAGAGAGAAAATGCATCTGCCTTCCAGAAAAAGAATTGAATCTAGAAAGAAGACCACATTCCTGGCAACTATTCAGAGCATCCTGCTGCATTCCCCTGAGCACAGGCCAGGGTTCCGAGAAATCCCAGTTTATTCATCATTTATTGTAAAAGGCTGTTTCAGGAGGTGGCTTTCAATGGAACCTATTTCATTTTGTCAACTAAAGCACATATCCTTTTAAAAAAGTCTTAATATTTCGTTGTTGCTGTTTTGGGAGTTCCACAAGGCTCTACATTCACTACTTCTTCCCCTGAGTATTTTGTGGAAAGAAATCATAATAATAACTCCCATTCCTATAGTAGTTTACACAATTCTGACCTTTGAAAAACAGGTGATGCAAGGATTGTTATTTTCTAGAATGAGAAAATGCTAGAATTAGGGGGATACAGGTTATTAGAACATAGACCCTTAGAGCTGGTAGAAGTCTTAGCATATAGAATGTTAGATGTGGAAAGGACCTTAGAATATGGACTGTTAGACCACAGAAAGCTAAAAGTGGAAGACACTTTTGAGATCATCATTTGACCACTATCACTTTATGGGTGAAGACTGACAAAACTTGCTTAATGTCTGATAACTATTAGGGGGAACTTGAATTCAGGTTTTCTGACTCAGTCCAGTGCCCTGTCCATAATATTCCCTTCCTAAACACAAGAAATCCATCAATAAAATCAGTTTCCTTTTATTTCTCCAAAAAGTCTTTATCAGAAAATTCAGGGAGATTTGAATAGCATGTCGGGCTTAAGTAAATTATATGGAGAACAGAAAGAGAACTAACATACATTTTTTTTTCCCAAGGCTCCTATTGGCTTACAACCGTTTGGGTTTGAGTTACACTCAATGAATAGGTAAAGTTAATTATCCAAGCAGATATTAAAGATTCCTTTAATTTTAATTTAATTTAAAAGATCCTCTGATTCAATCAACAATATGTCTCTATGTTCATTTATGTCATCAATAACATTTTAAAATTATTTTGAACTCAGGGCTGATTCTAAAAGCAAATATGGGGGTCAACGGAGGATGTGGAGTCTGGAAAAAGGAGTCTTTTTTTTTAAGAAACACAGAATGACCCCAGTGGAAACATGAGAACACAGATTGTTAAAGATGGAAGGGCTTTGAGAACATAGACTGTTAGCACCAATTGGGTCCTTAAATCATTTGATCCAACAAGCTTTTATTAAAAAACTACTGCAAGCAGGGCTCTGTATTAGGCAATGGGGACACAAAGACAAAACTTAAAAAACACAAAAACAGTTCCTGCTTTCCAGAAGCTTTGCAAATATAAATCAATAAAATAAGTTTTGAGGAGGGAGGTAACACTAACACCTACATGGGTCTTCTCTTAGGAAGTGTCACCTAAGCCACTTCGAAGGAAGTTAAGGATTCTAAGAGACAATGAAGAAAGTCATTCTAGGCATCGAGGGACAGGCTGTCAAAAGGACCAGCAGGGGCAGTAGATGGAGTGGATAGATTAATGTTAATGCTGGAAAAGACCTAGAACATATACTGTAAAATATTAGGTCTGGAAGGGACCTTAGAACATAGAATTTTAGAACATGGAATATGGAATTTTAGAGTTGGAAGTGAATTTAGAGATTGTTTAGGTCGACCCCCTCATCTTTATAAGGGGACCTTTTTAGTTTTGATGTTATACTATTTTACTGGGATTTAGGAAAAAGCTGAATTGTAGGGGCAAGGCCAGTAACAGGACAACAGTTTGCTGACTCTCAAATTTAGCCAACGTCCACTGCATCACCTTGCCTCTCGTTCTGAGCCTTTGTAAATTCTGAGCCTTTGTAAATTCCCACCCATAGGAAACTAAACTAAGCACAAAAAATAGCTGCATTAGTTGAGAGGAGAGGAAGGGAAGAAGCCAAAAACATCATTTACAATGGTAGGACTTTTTTAGAATAGTAAAATTATCTTCTGCTTTCCTTAGAGTAGGGAATTTGTCCTCAGAATTCTCCAGGAAGGATCCATATTGGCCCAGCGGCATTTTAAAAAGGCAGTGATGGAGAAGTCAAACAAATGCAACCAAACCAAGAACTACAGGATTTTAGAGCTGGAAACTCAGAAGTAAAACTGCTTGTTCTACCACTAACCTACTGTGGGACCTTGGATGGGTAAAATCCCCCTCCCTAAACCTCAGTATCCTCATTTGTAAGGAGGAGAAAAGCATGATGAGCATCTACTTCACTGGGCTGTTAAAAGGATCGAATGCATGATGGCTGTGAAAGTGCCTTACAGAGTATAAAACCTCAGAGGATTAAGCATAAGGTGACATTAACATGATAATCGTCCAACTCAATCCACTCAAAGGCATGAGGATCACAGAATCATATCTTTAGAGCTGGGAGTGGCCTAAGAAATCATTTTGACATCAGAGGTGTCAAACATACCTGGCCCAATGTATTCAGCAGCATTCAATCGGATTAAGATGTAGTTGAGAAATATTTAACAAAATAAATAAAAATACAATAGAACATAATTATTTATGGTTTGATGGTTCTGTTTCTACTTGAGTTTGACACTTCTGTACTACACTAAACTTTTTCCCTTGACTTTTTACAGATGAAGAAAATGAGACCTAGAGAAGTTTAGTAAGTAGCAGAGTCAAGATTCAGACACAGGGCAGGCAGGGGCATCACAGGGACATACAGAAAAGATGAAATCAGAGAACGGAGGGTCAGAGGGGACACATTCATTTTAAAGATACAGAATCAGAGTCCTGGAGAGATTAAGTGATTTACTCAAGGTCAAACACATAGTAAGAAGCAGAGACAAAATATGAATCCAGATCCTCTGGATTCACACGCAAGGCTCACATGACATTACTCTGCTGTTCAAATTTAAACTTCAGTTCAACAGATATTTATCAGGTGCTACAATATGCAGAACTTCCTAAGTCAACTGCACTTTTAGGGTCTTCAGGAATTCGAATCCTTGGATAGGATAAAAATATGTACCAGACATAGTCCCTGCCCTTTAATAACTTTTAAATTGAGTAGGAGAGAGGTGAAGTAAGGAACAGCAAAAATGCTAGTGAGAAAGGCTACTTGGCCTTTAATTCTACATCTGCTACACATTAACTCTGTGACCCTGAATTAGCTACTCTCCAGGCCTCAGTTTCTTTGTTTATGAAATGAGTACTCAACTCGATGGTGTCTTCTAGCTCTAACATTCTGTAATGGGGAGGAGGTGATCAGGGAAACCTCTAGATCTATTAGACTGGCACACCTCCAAGCATCCTGGGAATGTACTCTGATTCCTTTCTGGGGGACATGTTCACTGGCTCCTTGATGAAGGAAAGGACTCTTGTGGAGATGACACAGCAGTTTCTGATTCCATTCTCTTCAATGCAGCCCAAATTTGTATTTATTAAGTGCTTACCCTGTATGGGACATTATACTTGGCACCAGGAAGGCACAGAGTTTAGGTAACATAACAACCTTAGAGATTTCACAGTCTGGTAAGGGAATATCATACACACACACACACACACACACACACACACACACACACACAACTTGAACTTAAAATAATGCATGGCAGAGGCATTAAAGAAATACAACACAATATACAATATGAGGTCCAAGAAGGAAGGAGCAACAGAAGGGATGTGAGAAGGCCTTTCTTAAGGAGGTAATGTTTAAGAGGATCTTTGAAGAAGGTGTAAAAATTAAATAGGCAAAGAAGGGAAAGGGGGACATTCTACGTCCAGGGAATACGATAGATTTAGAGATGAAACCAAATATAAACTCCACTGGCATTTAAAGCCCTTCATAACCTTGCCCCAATCTACTTTTATAGCCTCATTATACTTTATTCCTCTTCATGCACTCTAGAGTCCTGTCAAACTGTCTGAATACAAAGAACTACACTCCTGGTCTTCATGTCTTTCCATTTTCTGTCTCCCCTGCCTGGGATATACTACCTCCTCATCTCTATCTCTTAGGATCTCTAGTCTCCTTCAAGACTCACTTGATTTCCCCCAAATTACTTTTTAATCTTACCTCTCTTGTATAGGTTGTCTCTCCTGACAGACTGCAAGTCTCTTGGAGTAAGGGGTTGTTTCATTTTTGCCTTTCATCCCCAGAACTGAACACAGAGTATGGTATAAAGTAGGTGCTGAATAAATGCTTGTTGCTTACTTAATCTCTTACAGACTACAGACACCGCATAAGCAGAGTATTAGAGGCATGACTGTTAAACAGATGATTGGGGGATGTAGGGGAGTCAAGTTTAACTGGAATGCAGGGTTACATGGCAGGGAATAATATGAATAATATAAGAAAGAAATAATCACTGTCATTACAACCCTTAAAATCTGTGCTATAATTTAACAAGATTTCCATATTCATTATTTCATTGGATCTTCATATAACTCTGTGACAAGACAGAGTTCTGGATGTTGTGATCAGGGAAAACTACATTGAAGGGGTGGTATTAGGCCTGGGCTCTGAAAAATGGCCAGGATTTTGAAGAGAGGGAGGAAGCTTGACTCAGTCAGAAGGAAAGGCATGACTGGGCAATACCAAGTAAATTAGGTGGCTGAAGTAGAGGGTTAATGATGGGGAACAGCAAGAGAAAAGAAAGGCTAGAAAGGTATTTTTTTGCAATATTATCCCTGTAAGAATAGAATTGTGTTTTGGAAGGTAAGTGTTCCTAGCTGCTTTTTTTCTGTTTTGAAGTAATGGGAATCCTGGTTGTATGTACTTGTTTATAGTTCCTTGTTTTTCACTGTATTCAGGTGAAGACAGGAGTGGGGGTTAGGTGGAATGAGCTCTCGGGGGTTAGTTGGATTGGGAGGTAGTCTTGGTCCCAGCCACAGAAACTTTTACCCCCAAGACAGGACGTGGGCATCTGAGCCTGGGAAGATCAAGGGAACCTCTGCTGACAAGGAACACCAGACCCAGCCGTGCTTTGAAGATGGTTGGGGTGAGAAGGAACCAGCATGAGCCAGTGAGTGCAGAAGCAGTGGGGTGCGGACACTGCTGGCTGTGGGCACTTTGTGTTGGTAAGCAAAATGGGCTCCTTAGCACTTAGTTCAACAAGTGCCCTTGAAGAGTTTGGCTTTTGTTTGCTTTGAGTAATTCAGTGTATTTCATTGAGTCTTACTAAGTGCTAAGCCCCAGGCCCAAACCCCTATTAGGTGTAAAACCTATGTGGGTGTGGATTGACAACTAAGGTGGGGCCCAAGGTGGGGCTAACTCCAGGGAGGGCCTAGTTTACCTGTTTGGGACATCAGAGGCTCTTAGACCACTTGGGTTTAAGTCGCCTCGTTGTGATGATTTTAGGTCACGTGGGTGAGTCGCATGTGTGACTCACCCCTGACCCTGAAAAAGTTATAAAACCAGGGGTTGGCCTCCTCTTCCTTGGAGCTCTTTACTGCAGCAGCTGGGCCAGTCCTTGTTCTGAGCTCCCGGGCTGAACCTAGATGTTGGTAACTATGAATTGTATTGGGTCTGCCTGTTGATGTTTATAATTTGTTTGTATGTTGCTCTGAAGTTCAGGGTGCTGGCCTTCTCCCCTGAACTAAGTGACTGATATTTGTATGCTGAATTAAAGTAAGCTTGTCAACCCCTTCACCTTGCTTTCCTTAGTTAAGCAGATCAAAAGAACCTGTGCTGTTGGCAGCTTTCTGGGTGCTGGCTGTGGGTGGATCTTACACCCCCACAGAAGCTGCTAGCCAGATTGTTGAAACACACTTACAGGAAGCTGGGGGTCTTGGCTTCAGTTTCACGTCAGAGGGGAGAAATGAAGGAGGATCTGAGCCCAAAAGTACTATCCCCCATATCCCAAGACTAGAGGTGATTACAAAAACTAAGCTACTAAAATTAAAAAAAAAAATCACAGGCAAAGGAGAAAGAATTCAACCATAGAGAGTCACTATGGGAATAGAGAAGACTGGGGTTCATCTTCAGAGGAGTTTACTGAAGCAAAGCAATCCTCTTCTACCACAAAGAGTAACATCAAATGGTCACTTGCCCAAAAAGAATTCATAGAAGAACTTAAAAAAGACTTTAAAAATCAAATGAGAAAGATTAAGGAAAAACTAAAAAAAACTCAATCCAAGAAAAACAAAAAGATTAAGAAAAGAAAGTCAACCAATTAGAAAAGGAGATCTAGAATCTTAAGGAAGAAAATGACTCTTTGAAAATCAGAATTGGGCAAGGGGAAGACAGCAAAGCTATAAGAGATCACGAAATAATAAAACAAAATATAAAGAATGAAAAAATAGAAGAGAATGTGAAACATCTCATAAAAAAACATAAGAATAATAGGATTACCTGAAAGATGTGATAAAAAAAGAATCTTTATATAATAATACAAAAAAATAAAGAAAATTGTCCTGAAGCATTAGAACAAGAGAGGAAAGTAGAAATAGAAAAAATACACCAATCACCACCTGAAAAGAGATCCTATGAGGAAATCCCACAGGAATATTATAGTCAAATTCTGAAACTCCCAGTTCAAGAATAAAATATTATGAGCAACAAGAAAAAAACAATTTAATATGGTAGTGCCACCAATTAGAATTACACGAGACCTAGCAGAGGCAACATTAAATATCACAGGTCTTTTATTGAATATATTGAAGAGCAAAAGAACCGGGGTTCTAGCCAAAAATATCCTACCCAGCAAAGCTAAGCATAATCCTGAATGAAAAAAAAAATGCATATTTAATGAATTGTCAGACTTTCAGGACTTCGTTTTTAAAAAACAACAATGAACTTAATAGAAGATTTGACATACAAGGGCCAAGAGAAATACTGGGTACATAACAAAGACTAATTACAAGGCACTCAATAAGGACAGACTGTTTACCTTTTTTGTATGTAAAATGTAAAATGTTTGTCTAAGATTGTTATTAGTAATTGGGTATTTCATAAGAAAGATTGGGGTAGACCTGAGTACATGACTTTAAAAAGTAAAACCATTTAGGAACAGCTAAAAAGAGTAATTATCTTATACAACGAGGGGTGAAAGGAAGAACCAGCACAGAGGAATTAGACAGGGGCTGTTAGTTCTGGAAACCTACTTTCATCAGGAATGGGTGTGAGAGGGAACAATACTTATATATCTAGAAGAGTATAAAAGTCTTCTAAACTCAGAAAGAAATAAAATGCTAAGGGGATAAGGATGGTGGGGAGAATAAGGGAGGGATCTTTGGAGGAGAGAGTGAGGGAATATGTCAAAGGGGGTATAGAAGTGTTTAGGTTTATGGGAATGGGAGAATAAGAGAGGGATCCTTGGGGGAGGGGTAGGTTAAGTAATAGAAGGGCAAAGTAGTGGGTAGAAATAAAGTAGAGGAGTCAGTAGGGATAGGAAGTAAGACATATACACAAACATAAAAACAAAGGTCAGGAGTAGAATTTATTAGGGAAAGTATATGTCTATATATATGTATGTTTATATATCTATATCCATATTTAAATATGTCAGCACTCAATTGTAGCCTCCTGGGGGGGGGGAGAATAAAGTAAAAAGTGCACAGCGGACAGCTTTAAACACAATGCATAATATTTATTATATAGGCTTTCTTGAAATGGAAATTTATAGCTATGTATTTTGAAACCTCTCTTACATTCTGCTGTACACATGACATGCTTTTTTTCTTATTTTGTATTTAAGTTTCAATATTTAAGTTTATAATATGTTTATTTTTCTTTTCTCTATTATATATTTAAGTTCTAATGAAGTTTAAAATAAAATTTTTTAAAAAAGTAAACCTCTCCGCCAGCAGCAGTTTTTGTTGACCTACTAGAAACTATTCCTAACTTACAAAGTCAGAGACTGGGTTTTTATTGGCCCCTGCCTCATTCCCTATCTATGATGCTGGAGGCCAGGGAGAAAATTGATTCTTTCATGCTATAAAAAATCAAGCCAACTGTGGATGGATGAGGTGTCTGTGGTGGAAGCAATGGGAACACAGATGTCCCACACATCAACTAGAAAGAAGTCACGTCAGTCTTAGAGGAACTGGGTGTGCCAAATCTAAGTACTCCCTTCAAATGACCATCATTCACTCTTCATGTTGTAGTCTGAAGACCACCATTCTTGGGATTCTGTCTACTGACTCCCCTAGTGACTGAGAAGACCTAATAATATCCTTGTGCTAAATCCCTCTTTCCTCACTGACCCTGTTCTCCCATGTCCCTAGCTATTCCCTTGTGTGGCTTAAATACACTATAATGAAGGCTCATTGCTTTATGCATTACTGTCTCATCTGGTTCTTTCTGAAAATTTCCTAATCCCTGAGGAAACCAGAAAATGACAAATTTCAAGATGGCCTAAGGTCCTGAGTAGGAGTTTTCAGTCTCTGTCCTAAAATTGTCTCTTCAGAAAAAAAAATTATGTGATGATAAATATTTTAAACAATTCAGTATATCTCCTGCATCATACAAAGTGCTTTCCAAGATATTCCTTGGCACAAAGATTTAGGTCATAAGCAGGCATAAGAAGAAAGAAAAAAATCCTGAGATAACAGTACTCTTGTGGAATATTCTGGACAGTGCTTTTTGTCTCCAGATGGGAAGAGTCAAGAGTGAAGGGTGATAAGATGAAACAAACTGATGTCCGAGTTCCTAAGCAACCCCTCAGACATAGGCACTCATTTAAAGACACCATCTGTCATGTACAGCAATAAAAATACCTTCTATAGGGTTGAGCAGCCAAGTCACTTCATGCCAACATTTTACTTCAACTAGTTGGGGCCAGGACCTAGCCAGGATGCAGTCATAAGTGAAATGAGATCAGCCCCACTGCCCCTAGTCAACATTTACCATAGCATAAACATCACCTTATTGCCACAACCAGCAGGCTTCCCTGCAGGGGATACTGGGAATTGGAAAGTAGAGTGGGCTTTGCTCAGTCTTGTGGAGAAGCATGTACAGTCACTCCTTGTTCACTGCATGGTTCACAAGGCAGTCCTAAAGCAAGGATTAGAAAAGAATTCTTCTCTCTAAAGTTTCTTCCAAAAATGGATAGACGTTGCATATATCAGGAAGACATTCAGAGAGAGAGCATGGTATAGTAAAAAGGAAAATGACTTTGGTCTTTTCTC
This sequence comes from Trichosurus vulpecula, assembly GCF_011100635.1. Taxonomy (NCBI): domain Eukaryota; kingdom Metazoa; phylum Chordata; class Mammalia; order Diprotodontia; family Phalangeridae; genus Trichosurus; species Trichosurus vulpecula. The sequence continues at coordinate 92,409,428 of NC_050573.1, read as the reverse complement.
AGTCATCATCCTTCTTGATCTCTCTGTAATATCTGGTATTGTTGACTACCTTGAATTCTCTATCTTCGCTGGATTTTTGTCACACTACTGACTCTTGGTTCTTCTCCTACCTAATTGTTCTTTATCAGTCTCCCTTTTGCTAGAATGTTTCGTGTATTTGTGTGTATATATACACCCATGTATATACATATTGTATATGTATATATCATAGAGCCACAATGTATATTATTATATGGAATTTTATATGTGTGTGTGTGTGTGTGTGTCTATATGTATCCATGTCCTATCCCCTAACTTTATATCTAGCACCAAGGTTTTGTCCTGACTCCTTTTCTTTTCTCTCTATTCTCTTTGTGATTTCATAAACTTCTACAGCTATAGTTATCACCTCTATGCATGTGACTCCTTTATATACATATATATATATATATGTATATATGTCTGTCTGTGTGTATTTCCAGGCCCAGTCACTGTCTCCTAAACACTAGCCCCACAATGCCAACTATCGAACATTTTGAACTGGATGGCCCACAGGCATCTCAAACTCAGTCTGTTCAAAGAACTCATCATCTTTCTCCAGCTCTCCAAACTAGCCATCTTTTAAAATCTATAGATGTCACTATCTTTCTAAGAATTCATTTTTCCAAATTTGTTGGCAAGTCAGATGGTGCAATGAATAGAGCACTAGATCCAAGGTCAGAAGACTTGAGTCCAAATCCATTCTCAGACACTAATTAGTTGCATGTCATTTAACTTCTATTTACTTCAATTTCCTCATCTGTAAAGTGGTAATAGTAACAGCATTACTTTCTGGTTTTGTTGTGCGGATAAGATGAGAAAACATTTACAAAGTGGTTTACACACTTTAAATAAATGCTATCATCATCATCATCATCATCCTTAACTCTTCACTTTCACCCCAGTCAATATACAACTAGTGTTAATTAAATGTTTCCTATGTGACCGACCAAATATAAACAAAAAAACCAAAAAACCCCAACCCCTCCCCTTAAGGAGTTTACATTCTGATAGAGGAAGTCAATACATAAAAAGGAGCTGTCCTGGCCCTGAACAACTGATATGACTTAATGCATTTTCTCCATAGGGGAGAACAAATTTTAATGGGTAGAAAGTATGGAGAGGTAGATTTTAGTTCAACATAAGGAAAAACTTCATAATAACGAGAGCTCTCCCAAGGAATAGAAGGAACTTACTACTCACAGTAGAGGCATCCAAGAAAAAGCTGTGTGACCATCTGAGAGACAATCAACAGACTCTTCTGAAAAGGGGCTGAACTAGAGAGGCAGTGTGGTAGGATCGAAAAAATCACAGGATTTAGAGTCATGTCACGGGTTTAAATCACATCTCTGGGATCTTAGGGAAGTCCCTTAAAACCTTTGGCAATCTCACTTTCACCATCTGTACAATGGGAGGTGAACTAGAAAGGGGCTGTTAGATCTCTTCTAGTTCTGAATCTATAATCCTAGATGCCCTTTGAGGTCCCTTATGTTCTCACATTCTTTGGCTGATGGTCTGTCTCTGAGATTCTATATTCTAATGCTCCACAGTCTAAGGTTTTGGCTCCAGCAGCCTTTGTTTCCATGATTACTAGGTAAATTGGGCAGCCAACGTATGAAACGATACTGTACTCTGTTCACTCCTCTGATGGCTTCCTGCTGTGTTGAAATTAACACTAACTGGGCACCTTCTGTTCATGTCCCAGCCAGCTTCTTAGCTGTGTGTTTTGTTTCTTGTGATTATTTATCACCACATTTTTTTTCCTCCAGTCAAACATCTCCATTTTCTGGTGCTGGAAATGCTCTAATGCCATCCTTTTCAATGGAATATTTTGCATATTTTCAGCCAGCAATCTGACTTCCATTCACAATCATTTGTTGCTGAGTATGAGGAAGGAACTGAGATGAATTTGCTTAAATAAGCAATTTTATAAAATTAGGGCCATCTCTACGATATAGGACTTTAAAAATCTATAAATTGTAGTTACCATAAAATTGACACTGAATTAAACACATTTTATATGCTGTTTATGGCATTCTAGACTAATAGCAGATTTGGGCTAATCCACCTTTGGCATGGCTACTTACAGAAATTTATTCTAGAGCTATGTTGGATTTGATAAAATGAGATTCCTTCACACAACAAATTTACTTTTAGGGGAAAATTATTCTTATGGTGTATAGAGATATTCATTAAAGTCATTCAAGCAAGGGCTGGATGATACCTTACGTGGGTATTGTAGGGTGAATTACTTTTCAGGAATAAGTTGGACTATGAATAAAGAGGCCTCTTCCAACACTGACATTCTATCATTAATATTTGATGAGAGGTGAAAAGACATTGCAATGAAAAGTTTATTGTACTTGAAATCTAAAGTCCTAGATTCAATGCCTGGCATACCTTTGCAATCATGGAATCTCTCTGGGCCTCAGTATCCTCATCTATAAAATGAGGGAGTTTAGCTTGGTCATTTCTAAGCTTCCTCTAAGTTGCCACCAGAATGCTGATCCTGCACCTGAGGACCCTGTGCTCTGATAGAAGAATGTTTACCTTATCTTACCCAGAACCAGGTCACCATACCATCTGCCAGTCATTCCATACTATGCCACCTACACTCAGGTCACCCTCCTCTTCACATCAGGACTTGGGACCTCTGGGACCCTGTGGTCTACTACATAATCCTTCCCCAATCTCCACCTCCTGTTTCTACCTTTCATGTACTGTCTTCTGTTAGAATGGAGCTCCTTGAGGGGAGAGACAATCTTGCTTGTTTGCATTTGTATCCCTAGCACTTAACACAGTTCCTGAATTCAATAAATGTTTTTTCATTTTTTCTTCCTTCCTTCCTTCCTTCTTTCCTCCCTTCCTTCCTTTCTTCCATGATTCTGTGAAAGGCAGTTGTATAGGGATGCTGTTATAAACAGATGATTAGGTAGAGTTATAAAGATTTCCAACATTGTAGTTAATTTAGACAAAATATATTAGCAATATTATTATGAAATTACACTTGCTGGAGTAATGTCATACGAGATAAGCCTGTATCCTTTCCTAATGCATTCTCTTACACATGGAATGTGGTTCCATACCTGTCACTTTCCTTTGCTAAAGTCCTAGTATTTTTCAAGAACTTGCTTAAATATCACCATTTGCAGGAAGCTTTCTGTAATACTTGTAGTCAGAAGTAATTTTTCACTCCTCAGATCTCAAAGAGTACTTTGATTAAATCTCAATTATCTTTTTTCTCAGGTCATAATGGCATTAAAGAAGAGGCATTACCATCTGCCTTGATGCTGTACTCTAAGGATCACTGGACCTTTTCATCTGACTTGCAGGTGAAACCTTCCATATATGTCATTTTCTCCATTAGAATATGAGCTCCTTGAGGACATGGACCATCTTAATTTTCTCTTTGTATCCCTCATGCTTAGCACATTGTTTTGCAGAAAGTAAGCACTTAATAAATGTCTCATTCATTTATTTATTCACGTTCTCTTTTGTATTATGTCTGTGATGCTACATTCTTCTATTTCTTATCTAACTTGGAGTTTCCCTAAATTGCCAGGCACAGTGTTCTTTGCACATAGCAAATACAAGATAAGATATCTGTTGATCAACTTGTCTAATCCCCACTTTTGACAGGGGAGAAAATGGAGGCCTAGAGATCGTAAATGATTTGCCCAAGGTGATTGCCATTGCATTTCTATGGGACAGAAAGTAGATGTATCATTATCCATACTTGACAAAGGGGGAAACTACAGATAAGAAAGGGCTAGTGACTTGTCTGATGTGACTTAGTTAACAAATGCCATATCCGGGAAGTTTCCTCAGGTGTTCAGGGCTCTTTCAACCTCCATGCGCTATTGAATGAACGATTAATAGATGAATGAAAGGCTAGATGGATGCTCCTTCTTACTCTAAAATGTTATGACTGTTTCAGTATTAGGCTAGATATTTTCCTATGATGGCTCAACCCTGAGCATGGCATTTGAACTGGCTGCACAGAACAGATGGTCTCTTCATAGCAAACACAATGACATTTATTTGTATCTAATGGTCACTGCCTCTGATACTGGGATTTCTAGGATATCACTTACTAACATCTGGGATCTGCATGAAGTGAGTTATCGCTAATGCTCATTTTTCTCAGTCACTTAAGGAAAAGATTTAAAATAAACAGAATCAAAAAGCTTTCTGCCTTACTTAAATGTAACTCAAAGGCAGTATCATACAGTAGGAAGAGTCCTGGACTGGGAATCAGAGGACATGGGTCCATTGCTGTGGCTTTGCCATCCTTAAATATCTCACAACCAAGCTAGCATAACAGCTAGCACAATGGAGCCTATCAATTGGAGGAGTGGAGATAGTGGAAGAGGAGAACCACTTGCTTTGTTGGGCCCAGTCATAAAAATTAAAAACAAAAAAATTGGTTTTTGTTTAGTTTCTGTCTTTGGGTCTCAGTTTCTATATTTGTAAAATGAGAAGGTTGGACTAGATGATCTCTGAAGTGTCTTTTAGCTCTATACTTCATGGTCCTATAACATTCAAATGTAATACTCAACTGTTGCATAAGGGTCACAGATGAAGTGAGGAACTGTGGTCTGCTATGGGGTATAAAACTATTTTTGCTGGACACTGGATCCTACATTTCTAAATTCAAGTCAATTAAAAAGACATTTATTAAGAGCCTACCATGTGTATGATAATGTGCTTCCAGCTGAATTTAACAGCAAATTCAACAAATAATTGTTAAGTAACTTCTGTGTATAAGCCTACTATGCTATGACCTGGGGAAATTAAAAAAAAAGTTGATAAAAATATCTGGTTCTTGCCCTTATGTTTCACAGTGAGAAAAGACAGCAACACAACGATAAATATAAAATATTATAAAGTATATCAGAAAAGTACAGAGGACTGTGTGAGGTCTCATAGGGGCCTGTAGCATCACTGTGGTGCATAGTGTTATGTAGATCGCAGATTAGGGCAAGGCTGGGAACCAGGGTAGCTTTTTAATCATGGTAGCTTTTGATTATTATTCTATCATGAAGTCTTGAAGGAGTTTATGTGACTCTCTTTTCTTCTTCAGGATTTAGGTAAGGGAAGGGGTGTCTGTATGCTATCCAGTAAAGTACTGATCCCTGGGGAAGATATGATCGGTCTTTTCCTATCTAGGAATTCAACCAGAGTAAGAAAATAGAAAATAGATATGGGAATTTGACTATGTCAAGATGTGTTCCAGACTCTGCAGACTAATATGCACCTTAGAGTGTCTTTCTACAGGGCTCACTAACCTATTTACAGAATACTAACAGGAAAAGAGAGCAGCAGGAGACACCTCAGGCCAATTCAAAGGCCAATTTATGGGTCTTTCCTTATTTTCTTTCACTTTCTCAAATATGACTGAGTAGAAGTGTTTTTCACCAACCACCCTCTGTTGGGGGAGAACAAATGCTTTTATGGCTGAGAGAACCATGATTTTGAAGTTCTCATCTTGTTGAGAACTGCAAAGATTAGGAGGGAATGAGTTCACGTGTGGTATTTGGAACAGTGCATTAACAGTGATGGAGCCTCCTGTTCCAGATCATGAACTTGCCTTCTCTGTGTTCATAGCCCCACAGCAACAATATTTCTCTCAGCCTCCTTTCCTTGGCACCCACCAGGATACCTATTAGCACAACAGGGGCTGCTCTGGCTAAGGCAATCAGGAAATAAATTAACACAATTAGGATCAATAAACCCACTGTGCTCCCTCTCTGATTTATTAGCTTCATTTTAATCCACCAAATATGAAGGTTTATAAAAGAGAATTTGATATATGATTTAGTGTTTATCTATCTACTAGAGCTACAATTACTTTTAATGTAAAAGTAGGCACACTCTGTCTAAAGGATGCATATTTTTTAAAGGTGTTTGTATTCTTTTTCCTTCATATAGGCTCCCAAAGAGCTAAACTAAAAGAAAAAAAGCAACAAAATCAAAGAATGTTAGAGTTGAAATCATCTAATCCAACCACTCACTTGGGAGTCGAGGAAACTGAGGCCCAGAAGGAGGAGATGGCATCCAAGGTTATGTGACTAACAGCAGCATCAAGAACATAATCCAGTTCCTCTGATTCACAGGCAAGGGCTCTTTCTATTATTCGAATGCAAAGTACATCTTTTCTAGTACTTTCAGTTTTCAGAGTATCTTCTCTTCCCACCAATTGCCTAAATGTACTTATATTTTCTCTGTCCAGGCCAAACCCTCTCAATTAAAATAAGCCCTCAAGAAAGGATTTGATAAAAGCATTGCCACTGAAGTTTAAATGTTTGACAGAAGTTTAATATGTTACTTCAGTAGGGCAGGAGAAGTATTTAACACTCACCAGCAGCTTTTCCAAACTTTTTTTATCCCTCTTCAAGCCCCCATATAGCTCCCCTACCTTACCCCCCAACTCAGCTAAGAACCTTGCCTCATCATTCACTGAAAAAATTTAAAGCCATTCTCTCAGAGTTCCTTCTTCTCTCCTCCTTACTTCCCATCACTCAAATTCCTTCTGCTACTTTTTCCTCCTGCACCACTGTCTCACATAATGAAATGGCCCTTCTGCTTAGCAAGGCAAACCTCTTTACATGCCCAACTGATCCCATTTCATCCCATCTCCAGCAGATTGCCCTTTCTAACATCTCTACTTTCTCACTTACTTTCAATCCCTCTGTCTATTGGCTGCTTTGCTGCTACCTACAAACATGCCCATGTCTCTCTCATCCTCAAAAAAATCCTCAAGTGATTCACCCATTCCTGCTAGCTATCATCCCGTATCTCCCCTCCCTTTCATGGCTAAACTCCTTGAGGATATCTACTGGGTGCCTCCACTTCCTTTCCTCTCACTCTCTTCTTAACTTTGTTGTCTGGCTTCCAACTTCATCACTTAACTGAAACTGTTCTCTCCAGAATTACTAATGATCTCGTAACTGCCAATTCTAATGACCTTTTCTCAATCCTCATCCTTCTTATTCTCTTTACAGCTTTTGACACTGTTGATAACCCTCTTCTCCTTGATAATCTTTTCTCTCTAGGTTTTCATGGCACAGCTTTCTCACAAGCTCTCCTTCAACCTGTCTGATTGCTTCTTCTCAGTCTCCTTTGCTGTGTCTTTATCAAGGTCATGTTTTCTAACCAAAAGTGTTACCCAAGGCTTTGCCCTGGGTTGTCTCCTCTTCTTCTTTTATACTCTTTCACTTGGTTATCTCATCATCTCCTATGTATTCATCTCCAATTTCTATGCAGATGATTCTTAGATTTATTTGTCCAGCCCTAATCTCTGTCCTTGCCTCCAGTCTCACATTTCTGACTACATACTATAAATTCTTGAATTAGATGTCCCATAGATATTTAAATTTGACATTTCTAAAATTGAACTCATTATCTTTGCTCCCAAACCCTCACTTCTTCCTATTTTCCCTGTTACTGGAGAAGGCAGTGCTTTAAGGGGCAGAAAACTACATACATTACCATCTCATTTCATCCTTTGGATGATCTGAGGCAGATGCTATAGGTATTATTTTTATTATTTCTATTTTATAGATATGAATGAGACTTGAAGAGGTGAAGTGATTTGCTCATGGTCACACAACTGGTCAAGAGGTAGAACGCAAATCCAAGAACCAACTCTGTCTCCAGAGGACTGATGATAAGCATTTCATCTATCTCTTGATAAAGGGCAAGAGAACTGAGATGCAAACACAGTCAAACAAATAGCTTTGCTCTGTTTGACTATCCCTATTTGTCACAAAGTCATGTTTTTTTTTTTTTTAGTTTTAATTTAGAAGGGAAGTGAGTGAGTGATAGATGGAAAAAAAGAAAAAAAAAAGAAAAGAGGGCCATTGAAGCATTTAAAAATGCGCAGAAGAGAACAGGAGATCCAGAAGGAAACATGAATAAGAAGAATATCTTTAAAAACAGTTTGAATTTATTATTTGCTTTTTAAAAAGTAAGATGTAACAGAGATATGTGGTTTCACATACAGTCTTCTTTCTTTGTATATGGAAATGTTCATGTTCATTGGTATTTACCAGGAGTAGAATAACAATTTTTTAGAAAACAGAACTCAAATTGAGGTTTTCTTTATTTCCAGACCAACACTTTGTTTTTATCTACTGCATTCCACTACTTTTCCCTCCATGTGCAGTCAGAGGTCTCTGGGGTTTTGAACCTAGATAACTAAAATGGTGGTGCCATCAACAGAAATGTGGGATTAATAATCCTGAACCTGGCATTTAGTATCTGCATGATCCAAGGCAAATAATATTATTTCTTCTAGCCTTGACACTTTGGAGTTCTGTGAACAAGAACAAAGGTACTGTAAAAATGTGAGTTGTTATTAAGTCCCTAAGCCTCAGTTGTCTCATCTGTAAAATGAGGACCATTATCTTGCTCTACATAACCCACAGGTCCATTGTGAAGAAAGTGCTTTGAAAGCATTAAAGCCCTAAAAAAAATCTGAATTACTTTATTTTTTAAAACTCCCTTTAAGTACCTAACATAGGAAAGGGACTCTTGTCTGCCAAGTAACAAATTAAAAGTGAACAAGAGTTTATAAGGGGGAAAATACTTCTAACTCTTTTTGAGCTAGATTCTGGCTTCGATCTGCACATACATCCCCCACTGAGATCCATCTTAACAGCAGGCCTGGCAAATAAACAAAAGCAGCAGGCATTTCATCACATTTGTAAATTGAATCAGGCCTTGGCTACTTTTGCTACCTGGGGCCATGACCACTAATTCCCTAAGAAATCACTGAGGAGGTGAAGGCAGTGACAGCAAGGGAGGCCAGCAGCCCACCTGCTGGGAAGAGGACAATATGACAGTCCATCTACCTTCCAAAAGCTCAACCACTCTAAGCCTCAATAGACAGCCTTCATGCATTGTTGTGGGTGAAAAAAAATCATCCTCTGGTAGTTAACCCTCTGGAAATGAGCCTTTCTGTACTTGGCTGAACAGTTACCCAGTTCATTCTTGTGATTCAGTCATTTCAGTTGTGTCTGACTTTTTGTGATCTAATTTTGGAGTTTTCTTGGCAAAGATACTACAGTGGTTTGTCATTTTCTTCTTTAGTTATCTTACAAATGAGGAAACTGAGGCAAACAGGGTTAAGTGACTTGTCCAGGTTCACAAAGCTAATAAGTGTCTGAAGCCAGATTTGAACTCAGGAAGATGAGTCTTCCTGACTCCAGGCCTGGCACTCTATCCACTGTGCCACCTAGATGCTTATCCTTGTATCAAACCTAAATCTGCTTTTCTACAACTTGCAGATGTTGGTCTGGAACTAAACAGAATAGATTTAATCACTTTGCTTAAAGATAACCCTTCAAATACTTGGAGACTATTATTATGGCCCTCCTAAGTTTTCCCTTTTCTAAGGTGAAGATCCCTAGATCCTTAAACTGATGTTTGTATGGAAGGTTTCTTGTCTCCTTACTATCCTGGATATTACCCTCCTCTGAATTAAAATGTGACAACCAAAACAAGACTTAATTTCACAAATGTGGAGTATGTTCTGATCAAGACAGAGTATAGAGAAATTACATACTCGTGGAGTACCTACAGTACTGGTTGTTATGGGGACCGAATGATGTACTAGGTATAATATCCTTTATAAAAGTTAATATGCTAATTAATGTCAACTATTATTGTTGCTGCTGGGTGATTTTCTGGAGGTACTAACTTTTATGCTGGTAGGCTAGGTCTACAATTCAACAACATCTGTTCTTCAGTTCCTAGCCCACGATACTCCCTGTTCCAACTCTCTTCCTTTTCAGTGGCTGTCCCCCCATGGCTAGAATGCTCTCCTTTCTCATCGCTGCTTCCTCGCTACCCTCCTTCTGAGATTACCTCCTATTTATCACTTATATGTCTTGTATGTATATAGTTTTTCCTATATTGTCAGGTGTTCACATATTATTTCACATCATACCCCCCATTAGAATGTGAGTTCCTTTGGGGTAGAGACTATGTTTTGGCATTTCTCTGTATCTCTATTGTTCAGCTCTGTGCCTGGAACGTGGTAATTCTTTAATAAATACTTGTTGATTGACGGTGTACTTTGCCCATGCCCTTCGCTCTCTCCAAATATCTCGCTTAAAATCAAAAATTTTTTAAAGCATGTAAGTCTTGGGCACTTGTCTATTTTGGTGTTTACTGAATCTGTGTTTTCATCTTATTAAGCAACAATGAATCCAAATGAAGGAGTTTACTGTTGGCAAATGGTGAAACCGCACAACATAACACACAGAAAGGAAAGAAAAGAAACGTAAGACTCATTTACTATGGAATTCTGAATTAGCAGTATTGCAAAGGACACCTTTTTACCTGAAACAATATCCTTACCCATATCTGATTTAAATAAGGGAAAATTTAGAAGGAGGAAAACAAACAAACAAACAAAGGAAGCAGGGAGAGGGGAGAAGCAAAGGAAAAAGAGTACAGGAGGGGAGAGGGGAAAAGAGAGGGAGGAGAGAGGGAAGAAGAGGGAAGAGAGAGAGACAGGCAAATGAAAAATAAAACATAGAAGAACCACGGAGTGTTAACTTTCAATTATTCATGCTAACAAATGGGAATGATCAAACAGATAATATCTCTCTGAGCTGGAATTTGAATTCAATCTTCCTGACTCTGTCCATTGCATGGCCCAATTGATAGACTCCTGGAGTCAAAAAGATCTGGTTTTGAATCTGTCTCAGACACTTACTAGTTGTACGACCTTGGGCAAGACACTGAATCTTTCACAGTCTCAATTTCTTCATCTATAAAACCGGGAGTATACCTCACAGGGTTATTGTTAAGGACCACATGAGATAACATGTACAGCACTCTGCAAACATTAAACTGCTACATAAATGCTATTATTAGTATGAATATCATTACTCTTATGACTTCTGCTTCATAGAGTTCTTCTGGGGATGAAATGAGATGATATATGTAAACTACTTTGCAGACCTTAAAGTAAAATATAAATGTTAGCTAATACTATACCATGCTGCTTCTGTCAGCAGAGAATATGATAAGGCTTAGGAAAGATGTCAGTAACCTACCTTACTCTAGATGGAAGAATGAGACATCTCTGTCTCATCAAGACATTCCATCACCTTTTTCTTTCTTTCTCTGAAAAATATAGTGGCAATTAATTTTACTAGCAGAGATGCCATGTGGAAGTTTATCTTCTTGTATGTCACAAGGACATATGAATGTCCAATATTTAGACATATTAGAGTTGGGGTTGACTAAAAAATGTTTCTTTAGAGACTTGGTTCTTGCCTATATGGCCAAAATTCAGGAAAATCCATACTTTACTTCTCTGAATAGAGACATACATGACATTCCTGATCCACCATGACACACAGCTCTTTCAGTTTTGATGCTTGGCAGAGGAATGGGACACCCACTCACTAGCATGCTTCCACTTAACATTTCCCAGCTCCTTGTCATGCTGGAGGCAGATATACATTGCACAGCTGGTAAAGAGATCTCCCTTTCTACCACACACATGCATGTCTAGGAGAGGAAGTTAAATATGCCAGGCCAGAAAAAACACTTAGGCACAAGTGCAGGTCAGAGAAACAACTGTAGCTACATAGCTGGTTTTCATTAACTCACAGCATTTCCTTTTTTCTAACCCCATGAAAGTCATTAGTCTGTAAGAACATGGGCAGGGACATTCTGACACATGTGATATGACTCTGATACTATTATAATACCTGGTACATTGTAAGAGCTTAATAAAGGTTTGTTGATTGATTGGGTGAGACCAATTACAACCATAGGAAAATAGGATTTAGAACCATAAAAAAACCTTAGGGGTCATTTGGCACCCCCTCCTTATTTTCCAAGTAAAGAAATTAAGGCCCAGAGAAGTAAAATGATTTGTCCAAGTCTGAACCATGTGGCAGTAGATTTTGCAAGTGGTACATTCAAAGGCCAGCATGAAACAGGGAATATTTTGCCTAAAGGGTAGGAATTCCACCTCCAATTAGTTGGTTGACATTTAGTTAGCTAGTTGACATTGCTCCCTTGGAACTTACATGTTTGGATTTAGGTACCTGTCTTATGTTTGTGTTCCTGGGCTGAAAGTTGGAAGGATTCATCTGAAAACTGCCTGTTCATATCCTTTGACCATTTATCAACTGGAGAATGACTTCTTCTTTTCTAACCCTGATTTCTTCCAAGAACTCTTGTAGTCCTTTTGATCAGGTCAAATTTCTCTCCAAGGGTCTGCTCAGACTTACTGAGCTATATTCTTCTGTGTTTAATTCTTGGACTTGAATCTATGCAAGGCATTTCTTTATTGTGTTTGCTACTTCTTCTATTTACTTACATCTTCAGCTTCTGGATTTGGGTCTTTGTGCTTGGGCCAGACTTAACCTCCTCTTAATCTACTCTTAGATAGTAGAGGCAGATCCCACTTGTTCCTGGATGTAGTGGTAGGGAGCCTGTGACCTCGAGGCTACAAGTGGCCCTCTAGGTCCTCAAGTGTGGTCCTTTAACTGAATCCAAACTTCACAGAACAAATCTCCTTAATAAAAGGACCTAGACGGCCACATGTGGCCTCAAGGTTATGGATTCTCCACCCCTGGCTTAGAACCTTCCCTATGCAAGAATTATTGAGTTTTAATTAACTCAGGTGTCTTAACTTAAGGTTTAGCCCTGATCCTTGATTTACCTCTTCGTTGTATAGTTTGAAACCCAAAGTTGTCTCTGTCCCTTGCTGTGACTAACTAGGCTCCAACCAGTAGTCAACTGATGATGCTGTTAGCAGGCCTAATGTAAGCATCCAAGTGTTTTGCTTATAAGGTATTATCCTGGCTCTTTCTCCTGCTGTGTTCCTTGTTGTTAGGACACTAAACTAACCCTTTTTACTGTTATGATTCAGTTGTGGATTAAATGGACTCTGGGTTGGAAGTGGGTTCTCTAGGTGCTGGTTTGGTCCTGTATATTGCTGTGGATCAATCATCAGCTGTCTGATCTCTGCATTGTTTGTGCACTAGTCCGACCCCATTTCAACTCTATTTCCTGCTGTAGTCTAGATGGGAAGTGATCTTGCACTATTTTACCCCTGACTCATGCTCTTTCTTAGAGATAATGTGTGGGCTCTACACAGGGCACTGATTTGACCTTGAATCCTGCTGTGTCTCATGTGGGATTGTCTAGGAACAGTGCTATTTGGGTGCTGGTCTGACTCAGTCCTCAACTGGGTGCTGGGCTAACCATACTTTTTGCTGGAGCTCTGGCACAAGATGTCTGGGATAGGCACTGGCACCAGTTTGGCCCTGTTTCCTTCTGTGGGCCTATGCTGCTTCTGAATTATGCTTTCAGCCTATCCTGCCTTGCCTCTGTTTGGATCCCCCGCATGTTTCTGGCAACTTTCTTGTGCCTAGACTGAATGAGGACATAACAGTTTCTGTTGGTTTTTATTTATCATTGTTGCTTTAGGTGAATTTTTAGAGTTTTACTGGAGTACCTGTCAGGGATTTGGGCTCTTTGAGGTCCTGACATGTCACCATTTTAGTTAGAAGGCTAAATAGCTAAAAGGAGATAGAGAAAGATGGGGCTATAGGAATCACCTGGTCCAACACTCCTGTTTTACAAATAAAGAAATTAAGGGCCAGAATATTACTCACAAGTCAAAAGTCTTATAGATACCCTCTAAATCTCCATTTCATGAAATTCAGAGAAATTTATAATTTCATTTTTAATTAATTTCTTTCATGATGCACTGTCATTTCCACTAGGTAGACACAATAAGATTAACAATAATTGATCTTCATTTTGGAAGGACAGAGTGGTCAAGTAGAGTGAAGTCAACAAGTATTTACCATGCTAAGCACTAGGGATAAAAAGAAAGCAAAAAATAGCCCCTGCTCTCAGTCTAAAGGAACTCACAGTCTCATGGGAGGAAATGCAAACTACTATGTACAAACAAGATATATACAACTGCATAAGGTTGAAGACCAGGAAAAGCTTCTTATAGAATGTGAGTCTTTAGCTGAGACTTGAAGGAAGCTGGAAGGCAGATATGGAGAGGAGAGTTCTAAGGCAGAGGGGACAGACAGTTAAAAAATTCAGAGTTGGGAGGTGGAATCATGTTCAAGGAACATAAAGGAGGCCAGGGTCACTGGTATTAAGTGTACCTGGAGGAGAGAAAGGTGTGAGAATGTTGGAAAAGTAGGAAGGGCCAGTTTACGGAGGGCTTGAAAATCCAAACAGAGAATTTTGTATTTGACCCTGGAATCAAGTGTGAGCCACTGGCATTTACTGAACAAAGGAGGGGATGATGATAAGTGACATGGTCAGTCATGCTTTAGAAAGATCAAACTGACAGCTGAGTGCAAGCCAGACTAGAGAGGATAGAGATTTGAGGTGGGGAGACCAACCAGCATGCTAATGCAATTGTCTAGGCATGAGGTGATGAGGGCCTAACCCAGGACAGTGGTGGCAGTGTGGGAGGGCAGAAGAGAGTATATGCTAGAAATGCTGCAAAGGTAGAAAGAACAGGACTTGGCAATAACAAAGAAGGAAGAGTTGAGGATGATACCTAAATTGTGAGTCTGGTGGACTGGGAGGATGGTGTTACTCTCTACAATAACAGGGAAATTAGGAAGAAGAGAGGATTTGGCGGGAAAGTAAATTAGTTTTGGACATGTTCAGTTTAAGATGTTTATGACACATCTAGTTCAATGTCTAAAGGGAAGTTGGAGATGTTAGACTGGTGGGCTAGACAAACAAAAATTAGAATCATTTACAGTGAGATGATAATAGAATTGTTATAACAAGAGTTGATGGGATCACCAAAAGAAATGATGTTGAGACACGTGAGCACCCAGGACAGAACAATCCTTGGGGGCCACCCAAGATGAATAGATGTGTCCTCAATAAAGATACAGTAAAGTAGACTGAGGAGGGGTTAAATAAGTAGGAAAAGTAGGATATAGTAGTGCTATAAAAATTTAGAAAGAAGAAAGTATCAAGGAGGAGAAGGTGATTGACAATATCATCAGCTGTAGAGACATCAAAAAGGATGAGGATTTTTAAAAGACCATTAAATCTGACAATTAAGAAATCACTGGAGTTTCAATTACTACAATTATATTTGCTAGTCCATGAAAACTTGTCCATTTGTAAATATTTTATATGTTCATTTGCAAATAAAACAGTTCTTCTAAGTTGTTGTTCTCAGATTCATCTTTTCTCTTTCAGTGACCCTTCTGGAACTCCATAAAACCTCAGGTATATGGAGAGAGGAGCTAGTTTTAAGAAACAAATGTCCTCAGGTAAAGAACACCTTTCTTGACATCCATGGCTATTTAATGTCCCTAGTAAATAGTTTCTTTTTGTGTAACCAATGAAACTAAATTATATGGACCAGACATTTAATAGTTAATTTGGTATGATTCAGTCTAGTGAAAGCAAGCACTTGTCACCCTGCCTGACTGGGCCATCAAGTGTGATTTGTTTATCACTTACAAACAAGGGAGAAAAACAATGGTCACAGCTACGTAAGTTACCTTAGATGGTAGTCAGTTATGACTTTCTTTTCAATCTTTAAGCAAGTCAGTTCATTCACTTATAAAATTAGAGAGTTGAAAGCTGAAAGGTCCCTTGCCAACTTTAGCCTTTTGTGTTCTGAGGTACCTTGGAGGCAGTGCAGTGTAGTGGAGAGAGACTGATCTCAGGTCTCTCGTTCACTAACAGGGTGATCATGAACAGATCATTGTTGCTTTCTGAAAAATGAGGATACACGTAAACCTTAATGTGTCATAGAGAAGTGTGCTATTATTACATGCCATTCCCACTCTAATGGAATTTCCTAATGTACATCTTAGCTTTAACATTCTATAGTCTAAGTTCAGTGTCAGTTCTTAAATTCTATAATCTAAGGTAATAAGGTAATAAACTTCTATCAAAATTTTAATATTCCATATTCTAAAGTCTCACTCTAACATTCTGTAGTCTTTGTTCTAACATTATTTGTTCTGTGGTCTAAGGCTCCTTCCAGCTCTAACATAACATTCTATCTTCTAAAGTATCTTCTAGTGCTAGCATTCTGAAAGTCAGCTTTTCCTATAAAAATATAGTTTCTGTGAAGGCCTGAGAACCCCCCTCCATGGCAAATCAATAAGTAGAAATCTTTTAACTTGTATAGCATTTTCAAGGGCTCAAAGAATATGTAAGTGAAAGAAACCTCAGGACACAGAATATAAGAACAAAGAATGTTAAAGCTAATGGAACCTTAGAACTGAGAGTGAGAGAGTAGGCAACATAGAATGTCTGAGTTGGAAAGAAGTTTAGAAAATGCCAGAGTAAAACCCCTTTATGTTACAAATATGGAAAAAATGCTTAATGCTAAAATTCTACTAAACCCAACTTATTCAACAATACATTTCATGGTCTAAAGGGAGAAAATGATTTACTCAAAACTGCTGTGATAGTTAATGACAGAGCTAAGAATAAAAATCTCTAGATCCCAGACCAGTATTCTTTCCACAAAGTACATCAGAATAGAGAAGATAATTTTTAAAATTGCTTTCACATATATTATCCTGTCTAATCCATTCAGCCAGGGTTGCTGGAACACTTCGGATGGACAAATGGCATACAAAGAAGAGTGGCTGATTAGCATACTAGTGAGTACCCACCCACAAGCACCTGCTTACTCCTCCAGTTTACAGTTTTTGTGTTGTCTCCATCTTATGAATGGACTTAGCCTACCTCTAGACATTACAGCTGTCCAATAACCCTCAGATTCCTTCACTGGTTTGTCATCCTCTCTCTCCAAATTCTGTCTTGTATCTTTCAACCATGTCCCTGCTCCCTCCTCAACCCCATGCCTTGGTGGTTCAAATAAAGAGGGAGAGAAGAAAGGAGGGGGTCAGGGAAGGAAAGAAAGAAGGAAGGAAGGAAGGAAGGAAGGAAGGAAGGAAGGAAGGAAGGAACAAACAAATGAGGGAAGGAAGGAGGAAAGGAAGGGAGGGAGGGAGGAAGAGAGGGTCACACAGCCAGTAAGTGTCTAAGGCCAAATTTGAAATCAGGTCTTTCTTCTTGACTCCAGACCCAGCACCCTAACCACGGTGCCACAGCCTTGGTAGCTCCAGCCTAGTTCTGGTTCTGCCCATTAGGTACCTGAGGTGGCACAGTCAATAGAGTGTTGGGCCTGGAGTCAGGAAGACTTCTGTTCAAATGTGGCCTCACACTCTTATTAACTGTGATACTAAGCAAATCACTTAACCTCTGTCTGCCTTAGTGTTCTCAACTATAAAATGCTGCTAGCAAATGAGCATAATATTTGTAAATTTTAGAAGAGTATCTGGCACATACTAGGCACTTAATAAAGCCTTCCTTCCCTCCTTCCTTCCTTCCGACCTTCCCCCCAAAATGCTTAGAGAAAGACTTCTAACACTGAGTTTTGAGACTAGTAAGATTCAGATGCTGCTTTTCCAGATCAAGTATATCCTAAGCAAGAGGTAACACAGCAGAGGGCTGTGAATGAGTCACCCAGGTTCTTTTGTCCACAGAGAAGAGATTCTTCAAATATGTGAGAGTGAGAGTGGTTCCTGGATCAGAGGTTCTAATGTGGCCTCTCACCACATTCCTTGAGAAAGAGGCACTTTCAAAGGCTTCCAGATCCTAAAGGTCTGTCTGCTTCTATACCCAATATTAATTTTAAGAAAGCAATAGTAAACTACTCAGGAGCTGTGAGACCAGAAACAATCACCTGGACCCCAATCCACACACCCCACTTCTCCATCAGGATCACGTTTCCCAAAAGAATTTGCAGAAAGAGACAGAATTCCCAGTTATGATTTAGCTAATGGGACTCTGCTGATTTTCACACAAGTCCTAGTTCTTACTCTTGTTTAGTCACACATTAAGAGGTAAGGAGGATAGGTATTATCATCTCAATCTTGCAGCTGAGAAAACTTTAAGAGCTTAAATGATTCACTCAAAAATATAGAGCTTGTGACAATGTCAGGACTAAAACATAAGTCTTCTGACTCCTAGTCCATTGAAGGATTTTCTACAGAACAGTCTAAATGGGCCAGTGGCCTTTAGCATCATTCATTGTTATAGCTAGGGGAACTATCTTTAGGGTCATTTAGTGTCTCATCTCCCAATTTTTTAACACAGGAGACAAACTCAGAGAGGGAAATGTACTTGTCTACTGTCAGACAAAGAGTCAGTGGTAGAATCAGGACTAAAATATAGGCCTTACAGTGAGAGAATTTAAAGTTAGAAGGGATCACAGTCATAATCTAGCTGAATCCTCCCATTTAACAGAGGAGAAAACTTTCGATGACTTTCAATGATACAACAAATATTTATAAAAATTTATTATTTGCAAGTCACTGGGCTAAATGCTGAGGATACAAAGACTAAAAGCAAAAACCAAAAAAAGAAATATACTTTACAGGTTCAGTAATACATACAGCAAGTAGAAGAACCAGGATTCAAAACCAATTGGAGTCCTCTGACTCCAAACCAATACTACATAATGCTGAGGCCCAGTCAGGTGTGGTAACCTGACCCGAAATTATAAAAAAAAAAAATTAGCTTCACAGCCAGGATTAGAACCTGGGCAGAGGTCAAATTCCTGGTCAAAATGGTTCCAAGATTTACATATGACTAAAAAGAAAGCTAATGGTGGTCATAACCTTTCTAATCTACTACCCTCCACCCCCATAACGCTTAATGCCCCAAAGCAGACTTTGTAAAGAGGATCTTTGGCTCCAGCTGCTTTTTGATCAATCACCTTTTACAAACAATTGATGCAGTTGTACTCAAGTCTGTGTGTCAATTATTAAACCATGATTTGCTCAACTCCCTGATGGTGGAGTGGAAAGAGGGGGGTCTACCTCCTCCACAAACACACCTGGAAGACAATGAGATCTCCCAGGTTACCCAGAGTTACACCCTATGGCTACCCAAATAAATAAAGAAAGTGGAAGCAAAGGCTGCCAATCTGAGAACATCAAACTAATAGGCCAGGGAAGTGACTTGAGGGCAGCCAAATATTTATTTTGCCTGGCAATCAGGTGAGTTTACATTAGAGAAGGGTGGGGGTGTAGGGGATGTTGTAGACCTTCTGTTTGGATTCCCAAGCTATCTATATTCCAACCCCATGGATAGGCTCCACAATAATATACAACAATTGCCCCCTTCTCTCCTGAAATGTTTCAGGAGATCTGTCAATCTTTTTTTGTATTAATATTCCCTCAATGTTGTTGCTCTTGTGATTTTGAATGTGCTGATGAACAAGTTAGTCAGTCAACAAGCATTTAATAAGCACTTCCTGGACCCTAGGCCTGGACCCATTGATATCACCCAGGACTGGGATAACATATATCAAAATTTTGAGCCAGAGGCATAAGGTAGGGATATAAGAGTAGTCTATACATGCATGTTGCTGCTCTGCCAATTATGAAAGTAGGAGACAGAATATTAAAATACAATAGATCTTAAAAGTAATCTAGTCTAACTCCAGAGTTCCCAAAGCTGGGAACTGACGCCTAGAAATATGAAATCACTTTTTGTTGTTCAGTTATTTCAGTTGGGTCTGTTCCTGACCCCATTTGGGATTTTCTTGGCAGAGATACTGGTGTAGTTTGCTATTTCCTTCTTCAGCTCATTTTACAGATGAGGAAACTGAAACAAACAGGATTACCTCTTGTTTCTTCTCCTTGCCTCAAGTTCCTCTGCACCTTATTTTATCCTCCCCAGAGCTGCCAAAGTGATTTTCCCAAAGCATAAGTCAGAATATGTTGGCCCAACCCTACCCCTCACCCCCCACTCAACAAATTATGGTGGCTCCCTATAAACTCTAGGTTGGATAAAATATCAAATACTTTTTGGCATTTAAAGCTCTTCACATTTTGGTCCCTTCTTACCTTTCCTGTACCTTTACACATGATTTCCCTCTTCACACACTCTGCAATCCAATCATATTAGCCTACTTGTAGCTCTGTCCCCTCTTCCCACATCAGTCCATCTCCTGTTTGTATGCACTGGCTGTCCCCATGCCTGAAAAGCACTCTTGGAATGTTTGGTTTCTTTTAAGACTCAGCTCAAAGGTCATGTTCTATATGAAGTTACTCCTGATCCTGCAGCCTCCTAGTGCGCTCCCCAAACTACTTTGTTTTCATTTTGAATACACAACATAAATACTTAAACGTGTTCGTTTTGTCACTCTCATTAGAACGTGAGTTCCTTTGTCTCTATGTCATCAGCATTTAGAACAGCATCCAACCCAAAATAAGTGCTTAATAGTTACTGATTAATCCGCTCTTTCCTTTTCACAAATAACTGTGTTATTTGTGAGCACTACCAGAGTTGGTAAGTATGCTACGCACTTTTTGGTCAATAAATGCTTCCTTCATCTAGCTAGATGCAGATCACTGAAGATATCACTGGGCGGGGATGAAGGAAAAGAGCTGGAATAGCCAGCTCATGTTGAAAATGCAAAAAAAAAGCCACTACCACTCAATGAAGCACTCAAGTAGTAAGAGCAAGATTAAGAGCAGCAATAAGAGGAAGTCAAAGTAGCACAGAAATAAGAATAATAATCCCTGATATTTCTACATGTCAGGGCTATAGAACTTGTGCACTTTGGGTCCCTTCTAACGAGCCACTTGCTCTTACCATCATTTCAATATGTGTCAGCACCTTAACTGGGCAGGAAGAGGAAGTAAATCTTAGGGAATATTAGAGTTATAAAGGATTTTAGAGATCGCCAGGCCAACCCCCTTATTTTACACAAGAGAAATATGAGGTCTAGAGAGGTAAAGCTACCCACCCATAGGCACTCAGCTAGTAAGTACTAAAATATGAATTATGATTTGGCTGCAAGTCTAGCATTCATCCCATTATACAACACTCCCTCCCTGGTCAGTCTATTTGACTCCTTAGACTCATAGGATTCCTGAGCTGGGAGGGTCCTTTCAGAGCAATATATTTTTAAAAGTTTTATTAATGTTTTTTTATATTTCTGTATTTTGGGGTACACCTTCCCCCCACAGCCCCATCTATACCTGTGAGGCTTCCTTGGCAATAGGAAAAAAAGCCTGTCAAAATAATTATGATGAATTCTTTCTGACAAAGTGTCCCTGATTATTGGCAATACAGTCTTTTAAAGGCATTTCATCAGTATTCCATAATAGTTATAATGAGGATCATTAATTCATACTTACTGAGGGACTTTTACATGGCAATGTTTTGTAGGTGTATCTTTCCCTCAAAAGTGTTGCTCCTTTCAACTTCCCTCATTTTTTGAGGGTGCCATCATTCTTCCAATAACCTGTGATCTCAAAGTATTCTTTGAGTCTTCCCTCTCCCTCATCTTCCAGATCCAATTAATTGGAAATTCTTGTTGATCTATCTTCACATCATCTTTCATATCTATCCTCTTCTCTATGTTTGTCCAGCCACTACCCCAAGTCGGACTTTGGTAACCTCTTACATGGAATATTACACTGGCCTCTTTGCTGGATTCATGTTTTGTAGACTCTCCCTGAGTAATCTTAATTTAAACCTAGGTCTTCTGATTCCAAGACTACTAACAATAGTAGGTAATGGAAAGTATGTCAGATTTGGAATCAGAGTACTTGAAGTTTGAATGTTGGTTCTGCCATTTACTCTCTGGGTCCTCTCCTGTTTGAAATCCATACTCTTTCCACTATACTATGCTGCCTCCTTTAATCAAATTCATTTTTCAGTTTCCTTTTTTAGTAGATGTATTGTTAATGTTTAACTCAGGGACAATACTTGCAATGATGGTGATGACATCAATGATGGCAGCCTAGGATCTTATAAGTTATAGATGGAAGGGGGTCTTAGAAATCATTTAGTGAAGAGATTTTTGACATGTGGTTCACAGGTGATGCAGAGATTTCAGGGGTGTCTGTGTACTTAAAAAAGCGTTTTTTAGGTAGCTAGGTGGCACAGTGGATAGAGCACTGGGCCTGGAGTCAGGAAGACCTGAGTTCAAGTCTGGCTTCAGATACTTGCTGCTGTGTTACCCTGGGCAAGTCACTTAACCTATTTGCCTCAGTTTCCTCATCTGTAAAATAAGCTGGAGAAGGAAGTGGCAAATCACTCCAGTATCTTTGCCAAGAAGACTCCAAATAGGGTCACTAAGAGTTGGATAGGACTGAAACAACTGAACAATAAAACTAAGCTGAAAGGTTGGCTGATTGCTTGGAGACTTCTACCTGGGACTGCTGTAGTCAATATACTGATGAGAGATGGACAGCAGGAAGTCTACCGATGTTTTTAAACAAAACAAAACAACAAAAACCTTTTTCTTTTTGATTGCATTTCAATATAATTGCTTTCCTGTTCAATCTTACATGTTTTATATTTAAAAACATTCTGCAAACTACAAGAGGGATTCATTACACAAAAAGGTTAAAAACCTGCAATCTAGTATAATCCCCTCAGTTTATAGACTACATGGAATTAAGGCCTCAGTGACTCTGACAGGGTAACATAACTATTGCATATCATAGCAGAGCTGGAACGAGAATAATCCCAGAGAGTCTGACCCTAAATCTGATGAGCCTTCCACTGTCCCGCTCACCTGATGGCTCTTTGTGGTATACAGGAGATCCAAGGTTCTTGAAAGCTACGCCAGGTGAGCACACACTCCAGCAAGACCTACTCAGCTAGAAAGGGTCAGGATAAGATCCTATGAATGGGCTACTGTTCCTCCAACCAGACTAAATTCAGAGAGGTTCATTACTAAAACTTGGCTACCTGGTGATAGTTGTTTTTTGTTTAATTGGCTACAGGAATTCAGAAAACATTCAGTTAATATAAAATGGACTGCAATATTTGTCAGCAAAGGGTAGACACACTGATGAAACCACACATAACAAAATACTTAAATATTAATAGCTTCCTGTACACTTTATGATTGCATAGTATTTGTTATTTATTATGTCACTTTCATGTGAGGTATACACTATACTACCAACATCTTTGTTTTACAGATGAGGGAAAAGGCTAGAGATGTGAAGTGATTTGTCCAAGATCACATAGCTAAGTGTGATTGATTTGGACCTCACATCCAGGACTCTGATTCCATAGCCAGTAAAGAACAGATTCACTGAGCACCCCATGCAATTAAAATAATAAAGCTGATGGGTTTTCTTGCTTTCTCTCTGATGTGGATTTTCAGGCATTAAAAAGGCAATTCATTCTTCAGAGAGATAATTGTTGATCCTGTCTACGACCATTTCCACTGTGTGTGTCCCTACAACAGAATGCTCTGTAATTATCACAATTGTGATGGGAAATCATTATGCACCAGATATATAATACAGTATCCCATTTTATATACTGAATAGGAGACTGCAATAAAATACAGTAAATGACATTCCTGTCCTAGCTTTTCCTTCCAGAAACAAAGAGGTTTTGCAAGCACATTACCCCCCCTCCAAAAAAAAGAAGAGAAATATTTAAAGCATGATTTTTAGGTTAAAATAATATTTAAAATTAGATAAAATTATCTACCCATTATTATTTATGTTGTAAACTAATACTAAAAATAAATGAAAAAATATCTCCCTGCATATCTTGCATATCTCAGGTATTCAGCAAATATTATCAACAGAATCATGAAATCTCAGAACGACAGAACTTTATATTTGCTAAATCAAAGAAGTAGAAAATAGAAGTAGGATTCAAATCTAGGTCCCCAGATGCTGTTTGGCATACGCCATGAGGCTTCACAGATTCCACATCCTCTCTCTCCTACTAGAACTTGGATCTTTGAGAGAAGAAGCCGTCTTATTTAGTTTTGTGCTTTCCACAGTGCTGAGCAAGTGACCTTCCACATAGTTGGCAATGAATATGTTTGTAGAATTGGTTAAAAATTCATATTTCTAAAGCTCTTTAAGACTAAAAAGAGACTAAGACATTTGTCTCAAAACAATCTTTTGAGGTGCGCAGTATACTATGATGTTTTTTTGAGAAATAAATGAGCCGAAGCTTAAAGAGGTTTAATAACTTGTTCAAGGTAGCAGAGGTGGTAAGTATCAGAGGTACGATTTAAAGTGAGGTCCAGGGTTTTTCTCACTACACAATGCTGTTTTTGGTGGATAGGCTTCTGAAGGACAAATGAATATTGGACTGAAGCACCATAAAAATGTCTCACCAGTGCCCATGCCACATCTTCCTTATCTCTTCTGAAACTGAGGCATCTGACCACCATGTGGGTTAGTGACAACTGATGCTAGGGATAGAGACTACTGTACCATGTAATCCAAGTGACTACAACCTAAATCTACAGCTTGTCACTGGTATTTCCTTTGGTTATAATGAGCAGAGACAGAAGATATCTAGGTGTGCCATGTGGTTAATGGCAGCCACTAACTACTGTTTTGGCAACTGTGCCTGAGGAACTCTCAGCTAGTGACAAAAATACCTCTCATGCCAGCCCTGCAATAAGGTACCAGAATGTTCTGCAACATAGTGCAAGGAGAAGCTGATACTTCCATGACTCTTGCCTGCCAGTGAGAAAGCAATGCAATTAAGCCACCTCCTTGCCCTTCCCTTTTTCTATCTCACTTGCAGAGGTGACCCACAGATAGGTCACAAACATAAATCCCATCACTTGACCTTTCCCATGGCAGGTGGATTGGGAAAATCCTTCAGAACTGTCCTGATACTCCCATGTCTCAAGAAGGAATGCTGGGTGTAGCTTTGAGGATATGACCAGGCATGAAGAATGGTGATCATCGCAATTTTATTATGCTTAATAAATCATGTGGTTTCAAAAAATTGATTTACTGTAAGCTCCTGTTAGAATGTAATCTCTTTGTGAGCAGGATTGTTTCATTTGTTATATTTGAATCTCCAGTGCCTAGCATAGTATAGGCACTTACTAAGTGCTTCGTGATTGATAGATATTTGGTCAGACTGAGGGAAGGAAATCCAGATACAGGGCCAGAACAGAGTTATATGTTCAATTATAAATTTTCAAAAAATCCTGGGTAACATTGCATCTTCATCTCCTACTGTATATTTTTAATCTAGAAGGTTTCTCTCTTGCCTAGCCCTTGGCAGTATAGATGGAATCAGAAACTTGAGCGAATATGTTGGAGGGAATCTTCTGTTCAGTGTCAGATAAACACGATTGGGACCACTGAGCTAGTAGCTTGCGTACATTGTCACCTTAACTGTCCATCCCATTCCACCTGAAATATTCTGTTACCTTGCTGGTTAATTGATAATAAAGTGATACCCTATCTTTCTATGGGCTAAAAAAAGGCATAATATGAGCTGAGGTGGGCTTCTAGTGCAACTGCTACCTTACTTGTCACTTGGTATATCCACCAAGTTCATACATAGCCTCCTCTATGGTTACACGATATATGAAAGTAGGAGCTAAGTCCACCTAGGAAACTGGGAGGTCTGCAATTAGATAAGCCTTCCCAGGCACTACTAAATTCAAAAGGAATTAACATACCCTGTTTCTAGCAGAAAACTGATTTCTGAGCGGTTCTTATAATGCCATATTCCATCTTACAGATTTCAAGAATTTCAATGATCATAAAGTCCATGCCTAAACACTAATGACTTTTACAATACACCCAAAAAGTGATCATTCAGCTCCTGCTTGAAGACTCCCATGAAGGGAAATTTGACCCAAATTACTGCATGTTTGGATAGCTCTAATTGTTAAGAAGGTTTTTTCCCCCTTAGTTTGAATAGAAATCTGTCTACTTGCAACTTGCACCTCTTGCTCCTACTTCTCCTCATTCTTGTCCAAGAGAAACAAGTCAAATCCTTTTCACACAACAATCCTTCAAGTACTTGACTGGTACTATGTCATTCTTAAATCTTAAATCCTCAGTTCCTCCAAATGATGCTTATAAAAGGCATGATAACTTCAAGGTAGCACTAGGGTTCATTCTTAAAGGAACTGAGAGATTCAAAGAGGCAGAAGTGAGGAGGGAATATATTCCAGGCATGAAGAACAACCACTGCCAAGGTATGGAGACAGGGGATGGAGCTTTATGTACGTGAAACAGGAAGTAGACCAGTATGGCTAGATCACAGAGTGAAAAGACTAGAAGGAAGGGAGAGGCTAGATTATGAAAAAATATAAGCACCATACAGAAAATATTATACTTGAAGCTGGAAGTAATAGGGAGCCACTGTGTAGGGGGATGACATGGTCAGACCCACATTTTAGAAAAATCACTGTTAGGTGTATGGACAATGAATACACATGAAGAGATGCCTGAAGTAGGGAGACCAATTAAAAGGCTACTGCAAAAGAGATAATGAGGACCTGAACTAAATTGATGACTATGTGAATAGTGAGAAATATGAGCTATTTTGTGGATTTAGAAATAAAAAGATTGATTGAGTGAACATAAAGGGAGAGTGAAAAGTCAAGGAGTCTACTTTTTTACCTTACAAAGTTACTTTGATGATTCAATGAAATGCTACATATGAATATGCTCTTTAACTGAATAGGTGATAGGAACGGGGAGATTTCACCAAGTTTAGCTCATTTTCTTCAACTTAGAGAGCTGCCTAAGGTGACAAGAAGTTAAGGGACTTTCCCAAAGTTATAGTGCCAATATGTAGTTGTCAAGGTAAGACCTGACTGCAGTTCTTCCTGGTTCCAAGGCCATCTCTATACTCACTATGTAACACTGCCTTTCCTTAACTAAATAGTACAATATAAATATAAGTAATTCTTATCATCACTGTTATAAAAAAAGAAGTCACATAATCTTTCACAATTTTCAGTATCTTTCAAAAGGATGGATTTCCTTAAATTTTTGCTTACTTAAAAAAATCAATGTCATAAGCAGAAGAGGCCTAATAAGTACGCAGTACGTTAGAATATAGAGCATAACATTTCATGCCTAGAAGAGGTATCTAATACAACCTCCTCAGACTACAGAAGGAGAAGCTGAGGCCTAAAGAGTTGAAGTAATTTGCCTAAAGTCACACACACACACACACACACACACACACACACACACACACACCATAAAGGTCCCCTAAACTTTACTCTTAAAAAAGACCATTCAGTGTGTCCAGGAATAGATCCATGTTTTTGTGGATTTTTTCAGTCTCAAGCAATTGTTTAATGGAACATTCTGAGAAAAATTTCAATTTATCATAGTCAAAAGTTTTTCAAGGAGTTTGTCTCAAAGGTTAAAAATCAGTTCCATTGTCTCTTTCAATGGAACAACAGCTGCCATCTTTGACATTTTATCCCTGTGTTACATTTAAGGCCACAGATTTTCATTGTGCATTTGGGCCTTAGAGACAGCATGCTCTCATCATTTTGTATCAGAGTATTCTTTCTGCTAGTGCTACCCTGAAGCTGGCTTGTTAGCACTTAGAATTAAAATGACCTCTTCTGCCAAATTGCATTTACTAAATAAGAAGCTACCCCAGGAAGAACTGCTAACATTTGTTACATGTCTGGGAAATGTTTCCTAAACTAGAGCCTAAATAGCCCAATCTAAATTCAGGTATTACAAGTTGGCTCTTACACACAGTAGGTGTTCTGTAAGTAAGAAAAAGATTCTTGTTGCTAGTAATAACAGTATTTAAAATTTACATATTTCCTACCCAGCTGTACTCCTTTTGACCTTTCTATCATGCAACTAGGAATCTCATCACAGTGAAACCTCATTATCCTGCAAGATCAAATGAATATTGGTACTCACATCTCATTAGTATTCATTGCCCCTCTGACTGACCGGCAAAGAAATGAGCTCCAAAACCTCTATTTTAGGAGGGGGTCCAGGCCAAACATCCCTTCATTTTCCATCTAGCTTCACTCCTTTGGATATCTCCATCACGTGTACTGAGTACCTCCTTCATCCCCCTCAGCTTCTTTTTATGTATTGTCTTCCCCCATGAGATTGTAAGCTCCTTGAGGGCAAGGGCTGTCTTTCTTTTTCATATTTGTATTCCCAGCACTTAGCGCAGTACCTGGCATACAGTAGGTGCTTAATATATGTTTGTTGACTGACAGTATATTTTATAGTTCAGAAAACTTCTCATATATAATTACATTTGTTTTTCAAAGCAACACCGTGAGGTAGTCATTATAAAGATTATGGTATCTATTTTACAAATAAGTAAAAAAGCCCAGAGGGACAAAATGGTTTACTGAAAGTCAAATAGCTTAGATATTGTGAAAGTTGGACTCAAATTTATGACTATGGACTTACTCCAAGAATATGTGGAAAAGGAAAATGATTTGTGCTCCTTAACCCAAAGGTAGAATAAGGAACAATAGGTAGAACACTGAGCTTCCTTGTCTCATGGGAACTTTCTATAGTAGCATTAAAATGTCATTTGGAATCAATAATTATAAAATTCTGCATATATGTAAAGGATGTAACAGAAACTAAAGGAGCTGAGCTAGAATCTTGAGGCCAAACTAAAAGAGTGGATAATTCTTCTCTAGCCAAGTCACATCAAGCATAAAGTTTTCAAGAAGAAAGCTGTAGTTACGTATGTCAAAGCTACATGGGAAAAAGTCGCAGAGCAATTGGCAAATACACAATATCATTCTTAACATACACTTTTGGCAGCATAAATTGATAAATGATGGATCAAAAAGGTGCCCCAAAAGATGAACATTTCTGTATCAGAAAGGAGGAAGATAATTATTTTGGAATATACACCAAACAGGAAAAAATTTTGCAGAAATGGCTTCGGAACAAACTGACCTCTCTCCAAACTCACTGGTTTTGTCAAATGTAACCGAGTAATTTATCTCTGGATACAACCTACGAAATGGTTAAGACTCAAGAGTGGAATTAAACTTATTTTCCATGACAGACAAGGGCATGAATGCAACCTAACAATGTGCTGATAAACAAGTGTCAAATAAATGACTCAGTAATTCTGATTTATTTAAAGGAACGGGGTTATCCTTAAAGAGACTTGTGTTAGTGACCAATGCATATAATGCAATCAAATGGTGGAAAATGAGCTCATTTAATATCTACTAGAAAGTCTGAAAGATATGGTTGGGTAGCTACAATTATACACCAGAAGATCATTCTCCTTTATAAACTAGCAGATGACAAATTGCCATATAACAAGTTCAATACCAAATTATCCTTGAGAGTTCAACAAATAACTATATTGGAAGTACAGTTTTATCACAGACAAAACTATTGCCCACAACCACTGAGATCTGACATTGATGCATAAAAATTCAAGAATATTTTAATAGATGACACCATACCAAACATTCATCATGTCCAAACTACATTCAATGAAAAATGTTAAAAACATAGAGACTTTGTGAAAGAAACTTAAATCAAGAGGAACAAAACACAATACATGTCATCCCCACCATCACGTCTGCTACTAGAGTTCTTCCAAAGGTGATTTTGGGAGTCTACAGAACACAGGGTTTACAACTTGATATTCCTATTCTTAATATTTTATCTCAGCTACCAAAAAAGAAGTCATTTTATTTACCTGTGAAACACTTCAGAGAAAAATAAATATAAAATAATAGCAGGATAGTGAGTTGTTCTCAGATGATTTTTATTTAAACCCTATAAAAAGATGAGAAGAATGAAATAACAGAAATAATACTAATAATAAATTGTACAAATGGTCCTTACTGGAAGGGTATTCATAATTACCTTCAACTAAAGTAATCTTAACTATTAAATAGTTTTTTTAACTTCTATTGCAAACATGCTAATACATTGTACTTTTGTAGAATTAAAAAATACTAGACTTATGACAAGATTTTTTTTCAATTTTAACTTATTTTCTTCCACAGTTCCTAAGATTTATACTTGGAAGAAATTATAGTAATCATCTATTCCAACCATTAATTTTACACAGCAGGAGACTGAAGTCCAGAATAGAAAAGTGACTTGCCCAAAGTTACACAGCTAATAGGAAGCCATGGACAATCAAGTCCCAATATACTGACTCCAAAGTCAGGGCCCCTGCGAAAATATCATTTTGCGTTTGTGAAGACTGCAATTTCAGAATGTTTTTAAATGAAATAACAACAGAACCTACTAGACCAAGGATTTGGTGCTCTCTCTTCCACAAAGGGGCCCCAGCTTTGGGCTCACATGGGCCAGATTTAAGCCTGAGGGAGCCTGACCTCTCAAGAAAGAGGTGAAGCTGTTTCTTATCACCTTTGGCTGCCTTTACTTTGGCTCTTTCTATAAGAATAAAAATCTCTTTGCTAGAGCTTAGGAGGTTTGGTTCCTGTCTAGATTCTCCTCAAAAGGGATCAGAAAGGTACTAGGTATAAAATATAGGTCAGATTCAGGATGACTATATTTCCTCCACACAAAAGAAAAGGATCAAAATATAAACAATGCATAAACAAGCACTGACAAAGAATTAAAACCTAATATGGTTTCCTACAACTTCTATTACACCTGTGTATATGTGTATGTATGTGTGTATATATATATATATATACACACATATATATGTATATATATATATATATATATATATATATATATATATATATATGTTGAAACTTAAACATCAGAACAGGAAACATTTTAAGGGATGCTAAACATCCACTTCACCTTTCCCTCAGCTCTGCACCTTCTGCTCCCTCAAAGTCCATGTCTTGGGACAAGCCAAAGTCCACCTGGTGGTGGCCATTTTCTTTGCAAAAGGTACAGTTGCAGAACTCTTTTGCTTCTAGTCAGTTCTGCCTGAGGAACCCAGGTACTTCCAAGCTATCAAAGGAGAAACTCCTGAAATGTCACTCTCTAATGGCTGTTTGGTCATCTGTGCCCAGGGAATAAAACACGCATGCACATGTGCAGACACAAAAAAAGACACACACACACACACACACACACACATACACAGGCCTGAGATCCAGGCTTAGACTTTTCTAGGCAGACCGTGTACTCAATACCATGTTTCAGCAACAACTATAACTGCAGAGGGAAAGGCAGATCTCTAATAGCTCACTCTCCACCTTCATACAAAGTCCAAGACAACAGCTTCATATATGGAAAAAGGGAGTGCCAAGGGGTAGAGTCACATCTTTTAAGGACTACTCAGAGGGCCACTCTTCCTAGCTCAGTTGATTATGATATTCTTGGACCAAGTAGTGCCTTGTTCATGGTACAGGGAAGTGTTGAGGTAAGAGAAAGAAGCACATCAGGTCATGTACTTCCTTTAGCAAGGGGCTAAAAGCCCTCATGGGCACAAAGCACATGCTCCAATGGGACTGCATCTATTACAACCATAATGTATCTTCTACATATAACTTCACATTGAACTTATTTACACAATAGTCAAGTTGTAAAGAAGAATTATGACCAATGGAATGAATCATGAGAAAGAAGAAACAAAACCAAAAAAAAAAAAAACAACAAAAACAAAAGAGAAAAAAAAAAGGAGAGCAAACAGTGTGCCTTAATCTGCATTCAGACTCCATAGCTCTTTCTCTGGATGTAGATAGCTCTCTCCATCATAAGTCCTTTGGAGTTGTCTTTGAACCTTGTATTGCTGAGAAGGGCAAGGTTTATCAGGGTTAGTCATCACAGAATCCATATATCTGTGATTGTGTATAATGTTCTCCTGGTTCTGCTCCGCTCACTCAGCATTATATCATGTAGGTTTTTCCAGGTTATTATGAAGTCTGTATCTTCCCTATTTCTTATAGCACAACAGTATTCCATTACATTCATATACCATGACTTGTTCAGCCATTCCCCAATTCATGGGCATCCCTTTGATTTCCAATTCTTGGCTACTACAAAAAGAGCCACTATAAATATTTTTGTACTTATGGGTCTTTTTCCCACTTGTGTGGTCTCTTTGGGATACAACCCAAGAAGTGGTATTGCTGGGTCAAAGGGTATGAACATTTTTATAGCCCTTTGGGCATAGCTCCAAATTGCTCTCCAGAATGGCTGGATCAATTCACAACTCCACCAGCATTGTAACAGTGTACCAATTTTCCCACATCCTCTCCAGAATTTATCATTTTCCTGTTTTGTCAGTCTGACAAGAGGGATCATCTTAATAGATGCAGAAAAAACCTCTGACAAAATACAACACCCATTCCTATTAAAAACACTAGAAAACACAGGAATAAATGGAACCTTGCTTAAAATTATAAATCGCATCTAAAACCATCATCAAGCATTATTTGTAATGGTGATGAGCTACATGCATCCCCAATAAGATCAGGGGTGAATCAAGGATGTCCATTATCACCCCTATTATTCAATTTGGTACTAGAAATGTTAGCTGTAGCAATAAGAGAAGAAAAAGAAATTGAAGGAATTAGAATAGGCAAAGAAGACACTAAATTATCACTTTTTGCAGATGATATGATGATTTACTTAGAGAATCCTAGAGAATCAAATAAAAAACTACTTGAAATAATAAACAACTTCAGCAAAGTTGCAGGATATAAAATAAACCCACATAAATCCTCAGCATTCCTATATATTACTAGCAAACCCAACAGCAAGAGATAGAAAGAGAAATTCCACTTAAAGTTACTGTAGACACTATAAAATATTTGGGAGTCTATCTACCAAGACAAACCCAGGGCCTATATGAACATAATTACAAAACAGTTTTCATGCAAATAAAGTCAGATCTAAATAAGTGGAAAAACATCAGTTGCTCATGGTTAAGCTGAGCTAATAAAATAAAAATGACAATTTTACCTAAATTAATTTATTTCCTCAGCGCCATACCAATCAAACTACCAAAAAATTATTTTACAGAGCTGGATAAAATAATAACAAAATTCATCTGGAAGAACAAGAGGTCTAGAATATCAATAGAATTAATGAAAAGAAATGCTAGGGAAGGTGACCTAGCCATACCAGATATTAAACTGTATTATAAAGCAGCAGTCAGCAAAACTACCTGGTAGAAACAGTTGTGGATCAGTGGTTAGGTACACAAGATGGCAATAGTCAATGACTATAGCAATCTACTCTTTGATAAACCTAAAGAGGCCAGCTTCTGGGATAAGAATTCAATATTTCACAAAATTGCTGGGAAAATTGGAAAATGGTAGGGCAAAAACTGGGCATAGACCAATATCTTACACCATATACCAAAAAAAAGTCAAAATGGGTTCATGATTTAGGAATAAAGGCTGATACTATACGCAATTTGGGAGAGCAAGGAATAGTTTATCTATCAGATTTATGGGAAAGCAAAGAATTCATGACACAACAAGAGATAGAGAGCATTACAAAATGCAAAATGGATAATTTTGATTCTGTTAAATTGAAATGTTTTGTATAAAAAAACCCAATGCAACAAAGATTAGGAGGGAAGCAAAAAATTAGGAGAAAATCTTTATAACTAGTGTCTCTGATAAAGGCCTCATCTCTAAAATATACAGGTAACTGAGTCAAATTTGTAGGAATACAAATCATTCCCCAATTGAGAAATGGTCAAAGGATATGAACAGGCAGTTTTCAGAGGAAGAAATTAAAGATGTCTACAGGCATATGAAAAAATGCTCTAAATCACTACTGATTAGAGAAATGCAAATATTATTACTCTTATTATACAATTCTTGTCACCCTGTCCAAGTCCTAGTTCTTCCCCCTACTGTGTTTGTGACCTTAGTAAACTATTTTTACTTCTTTGAGCCTCAGTGTTGTCTTCTGGAAAATGGACCTACATTTGTATAACACTTTGTGGGGGCAGGATAGTATAATATAAAGAGTGCTAGACTTAGAGTTGGATAACATGGGTTCAAATCCTGAGATGTATTTATTTGTAATCTCTGTGATTTGGGGCAAGTCATGAATCCTCTCCAATTACTCATTTCTTTAAAATATTTTGAATTGTTTTCAAAGGGATTTCACATTTATCTTGTATTTCATTCTCAAAAAAACCCCAACTTGGTAAAAAGGCAATTCCACTGATTGCCAGAGCAATATCTTTCTTACTGTGTCTTGCTGTCTCTGAACTTAACCGGCACGCTAGGAATGCTCTGAGGTTTTGAGTTAGATGAGATGACTTCAGGGGTCCCTTCCAACTCTGACAGTTAATGAACCCCTAATAACTTGTGGAAGGTCACTAAAGAGAGGCTTATAATGTTGAGAAATTAGGTCCATGGAAATAGAATCTCCTTATCTCCTCTATGGTGACAGAAGCAATCTTGACAAGCTTAGTACTTTCAGAGGAAGGGGAATAGGATAGCCAGGGAAATAAAAACTACATGAGGACAAGTTGAAGAAATGAGATAGCTTTCACACAGTAGGTATTTAATCAGCTTTTGTTGTGGTTGTTGAATCAAATTGAATTGATGCTTATTCTGGAAAAAAAAGATAAGGAAAAATACTACTGTTGTCTTAAAATATTTAAAGAGCTGTCACAGGGAAGACAGACGTGACTTACTCTGCTTGGCTTTAGAGGGCAGAATGAAAACCAGTGAGAAGATGTTAAACAGAAGCAAATTTTGACTCAGTAGAAGGAAGAACTTCTAAAAATCAGAGCACTCCAACAGTGGAAGGGGATAATTTGGGAGGTAAAGAGCTCTCTGTTACTAGTGATCTGCAAGCAGAGACTAGATAATAACTTATTATGGATTCTGTAAAAGTAATTCCTGCTTCAGATAGGGGTTACCTCGGCGGTCTCTTCCAGTTCTAAGATTTTGTTTTTCCATTCCTGCAGAAAGGCAGTGATACCGAGGCTGGGGGTAGGATGGGAGACAGGAGGGCAGACAAAACAGTACAATACTATACTTATCCCCAGCTGACTCTGTAACCTTTTCTGCCTCAGTTTGAACACTGCAGCTAAAAATACCATTTGCTGCTGACAGAAACTGGGAGCTTCATGATGGAATGTGGCAAAGAACAGCTGCATGCCCTAATGGTCTTACTATAAATAGACTCTCGTCAAGGCT
Source organism: Trichosurus vulpecula (assembly GCF_011100635.1). Classification (NCBI taxonomy): domain Eukaryota; kingdom Metazoa; phylum Chordata; class Mammalia; order Diprotodontia; family Phalangeridae; genus Trichosurus; species Trichosurus vulpecula. The sequence goes on along the minus strand of NC_050573.1, from coordinate 92,374,498 downwards.
GATGAGCTCTTCATTAGCAGCCTTCTTAACTACAACCTACACGAGCAGCAACTGCCACCAAACCTGATGCTCTGTGGTGAGACTCCAACTTCAAAACATGTCATCCTTTGAAAGAAAATCCGGCAATGCAATGGGGTTAGGGAAGAAGGGCATATTCTCTCAAAGTGAATACCTAATGGGGGGGGCAGTCTTGAGGGTTTGGCTTCTGCTATCTATATTTTAAGGTATAGCTCAGGTGTCATTTCTTCTTCCAGGAAGTCAAGCATTCAATAAACAAGCAAGCTTATTATGTGGGAGGTGCTGTGGATATAAAGATAAAGATAAAAACAACAAGGCCTTGCCCCCATGGAGCTTACATTTTCTCACAATGGGACATGTTGTGCCCAACATCATCTGGTAGAATGTTTTAAAGTTTACAAAGGGGTATGCATTGAAGAGCTCATGTGATTCTCACAACTTTGTGAAGTGGGAGGTTTTATTATGCCCCTATGTCAACACAGAAGCAGCTAGGTTGTGTAGTGGATAGAGCACTGGGCCTGGAGTCAGGAAGACCTGACATACCAGGAATGCTCTGAGGTTTTGGGTTAGATGAGATGACTTCAAATGTGACCTCAGATACTTACTAGCTGTGTGATCCTGGGCAAATCATTTTATCTCTGTTTGCGTAATACGCTGGAGAAGGAAATGGCAAACAACTCTAGTATCTTTGCCAAGAAAACCCCATTGGCATGCCATGGTCCAAGGGATTACAAAGAGTCGGACATGACTGAATTAGCTGAACAACAACCTCAGCACAAGCAGATTTGAGGAAAAGAGAGATCACTAACAAGTGGAAGGATCCAGGCAATGGCATGCACTTATTAAAATGCCTTGTATTCCATTTATTTATGCATAATATAACATGTAACATACTATTTACAGTTGGAGAAACTGAGGCAGACAAAATTAAGTGATTTGCCCAGGGTCATACAGCTATAAGTGTCTGAGATTCTTTTATTTTGGGAAATTAGATACCTCCCTGGATGAGTAGGCTTTCATTCCCCACTTCACTGGGCAGACCCTTTCCTGTCTCCATTTTGTGAAAAAAGATAACAAAGTCTTTTGAGTTCAAAGTAGATGTCATCCATAAAAAATGAACTGGCTGATGTTGCTCACAACACTTAAACACAGTACTACAAAATAATTAGGCGCCTTTAGGTGCTTAACACCTGACACCAAATACCTTTAGGATGGCTGGATCATATGAAAATAGTGAAATACTGAACACTGGCACTTCTCCTTGCACCATACACTCAAATACCCAGGAATCTACACCAGAGGGAATAGCAATGCTAGGACTGTGGATTAATGTCATAACCTTAAAAAAGAGAAAAAATGTCTTTTGTTCTTACCCACAACAAGAATGGACAACTCAGGAGATAGTCTCTGAATATTTTTCAAAAAGCACCCTAATGGAGCATTTACCAACTTCTAGATTCTTAGGATGGTACAGCTGGAAGGAACCTTAAAGGACTGAGTGTTAAAGCTAAGAGGGATTTCCACACATAGAATTTTACTTGAAAGGACATGAGGATATACAATTTTAGAACACATGATGTTAGAGCTACAAAGGACCTTAGAAGAGAGAATATAAAAACATAGAGTATTATAGTTGAAAGAGGGAACTGAGCTGTCATCTAGCAAAAGCCCATAATGTAGGACCCAGAAAACTAAAATGGGCTACCAAATCTGAATGGGAGGCAAAGCTGAAACTAGAAGCCAGATCTTTTTACTCCTAGTCTAGTAAGGTGACTAAAAATAATCTTCTTTCCATGTACCAATGACTGCCCTAGACCCTCTTTTTCTCTTTTGCTATATTTCTTTTGGTTTTCTCTTTTCTAATCAACTTGTCTTTTTAAAGCTCAGCACAATTCTTTTACCTTCTGTTCTATTATCTCATTAAAAGAAGCTCTATGTTCTCAGAGAAGAATCATGTGTCAATGCTACTGAGTTATCTTCATAGAACTGCAGAATGTTAAAGAGCAGAAAAAGAATATAGAATTGGAGAAGATGAAATGTGACAACTGAAAGACACCTTGGAGTATGGAATGATAGAGATAAAATATTTATGATCCCCATTTATCCTAGGGGCTCCTTCATATATAAGGCTCTTCATACTAATATTTATGCATTCCTTCAATATATTTAAAGACCTAACACATTTGGTAGTCAAATGAATTTAGAAATGCATTGAGAGTCTAACCTAGAACTCACTTGGCACTTGAAGGGACTTTTGAAACAATCTGGTCTAATTCCATCACTTTACAACTGAAAAACACCCTAGAGGCAATATTAAAGATATTTGTGTAACCTAAGTCACATGTAGTTCATGACATATCTTAATTAGAATCTGAATGATACATAATAAAATTACATATAATTGGATGATATATCATTTAATTTTAATAATGGCCTATTTGCCATCACAAGTTATTATTCTTATTTTCAAGATGAAGAAATGGAGATTTAGAAAGGACCAATAACTTACTCCACATTACATGGCTAGTTAGAAGTGGCATTGAGTCTAGAGGTTAGATAGGTTCCCTAGATGTGGGTAAAATAAAAAGGTAATTGAAGCACAGTTCCTATTTGTAGACAATATGCAGTTTATTAGTAACAGACAAAATTGATTCAGAGGCAACTTTAATGAAAATTAGAATACTTTAAATATGTGAATGGTATACAAAGTTCAATGAATTAAGAGGAGAGAGAAATTACTACTGGCTAAGGAATCAGGGAAAGCTTGCTGGAGAAGGTAACATTTAAGTTGCGTCTACAAGGATGGGTAAATGGTCAGGAGTTCAGCAGGTGAGGTGGGCAAGGTAAGAATTCCAGACATAGGACAGAGTAGATTAAAAGTTTGGAGAAAGGAAAGTGTGGGACATATGCAAAGTATGAATGTTTTCAGAATTCCTGTTAAGAAGCAAGGGTAGTTGTGGGACATAAGAATAGATTAAGAAATGAATAATAAAAGATAGAGTTAAAGTCACTAAGGTAAACCACGGGGAAAATAGCCAGCATAGCCTGGACCTATCAAAAGAACAGTCAACTAGAAGACAATAAGAGAATTAGAGGAAGTAAGTGACTAGTGTTTTTGGACCACTTGAAAGGAAAGGATAAAAGAGCTGTGAAAAGATTAAAAGACTATCCACAGAAGAAAAGGAACAGAGGTTAATTGAGGCAATCTCATGTTATAAAGACTGAAGAAAATGTTAGGAGGGGACTGTATTAGAGACCTTCATTCATTTGACAAGCTTATTAGAACTCTTAGATCCTTAGAATCTTAGAATCACAGACTCTCAGAACATAATAATTACAGGATCATAGTCTTAAAATAATATTTTAAAAGTCATTTAAATAGGACTTTAGAATAAAAAAAAGCTCAGAGTGGGAAGGGGCTCAGAGATTATCTAATTCAAAATTCTACCATGCTGAATGAATTCCTGCATCACGTCATTTTAGTTACTTCACTACACAGCCTGCACTTGGAAGTTTTTGGTGAGAGGATAGTGTGCTTGAGGCACACTATTTCATGTTGTTGTTGAGTCATTTTTCAGTCACGTCTGACTCTTCATGACCTTATTTGGGATTTTCTTGGCAAAGTTACTGGAATGGTTTGACATTTCCTTCTTCCGGCTCATTTTACAGATGAGGAAACTGAGGCAAACAGGGTTAGGTGACTTACCCAGGTCACATATCTAGTAAGTGTCTGGGGTCACATTTGAATTCAGGAAGATGAGTTTTCCTAACTCCAGGCCTGGCATTCTACCCACCGAGCCACCTACCTGCCCTATGCTATTCTATAGCTACATCTATTCTACTGTGACATTGTTACCATGTGTTTCCTTCTGCTGTGTCAAAATCTACCTACCCTGGAATCCCTCCCACTAGTCCCAGTTCTATTTTCTAGGGTCACACAACTTAGAGGAAGGCTAATTCCTATTTCTATAAGAGACCTTCAGATATCTCAAGATCACAAAAAGGAAGGGAGAAGGGAGGGAAGAAGCATTTATATAGAACCTACCATATGCTCATTCGATCTTCACAACAATCCTGAGAGGTTCTTATTCCCATTTTATAGTTGAAGAAACTGAAGTAAACAGAGCTAGTCGGTGTCCAAGGCTGGATTTGAATTCAGGTCTTCCTAACTCTAGGTCTAGTCCTACACACTGCACTACCTAGCTGCCTGCTAGAACTTAAAAGTTGCACAACTTTATAAATAAAAATGAATTTAGAGATTATGGCTATTTCTGAGACCCCAACAACACAAAGTTCCTACATATTGAAAACTTCAGATAATACCCAAAGAAAGTCCAAAATTAGGGATCACCTTCCTTAGGAAATAACATGTAGACCCCACACTGAATGGTCTGAGGTAGGGATGGAAATGATGGCAAATTCTTACACTTTTCAATCAAACAATGAATCAACAAGCATTTATTAAGTACCTTTTTTCAGGGACTGTTCTAGGCTCTGGAGATTAAAAACCAAAACCAAAATTAGACAGTCCTTGCCTTCAAAGACCTTACCTTCTATTGGAGGAAATACATATAAATAAAATACAAGAAAAATACAAAGTGATTTCTTCGGAGATAGGTCTACTGTGAAAAGCAGACAACAGAAGATGGATTCCAGAGGGGACAACAGAAGGGCAATTAAAACAGGGATGGGGAAACCAAAGGGATGCCTTTGGTGTGGATGAGAATGAGAGAGCAGGGAACGGTAGGAAGGAAGCTTCTGGGCTGCTCACAACTTGTTAATAGTAGAACTTAGACTCACAGATTCACAGAAGGGGTCCCAGGGGTAGTCCAATCCAGTGCCTTCATATAAAAGATAATTGACTCTAAAAGAGGTAAGTGACTTGCCTAAAGTAACATAAATAGCATTTAGCAAAATCTTTGAACTCAGTAATTGGGACTAGGTGTAAGAGAGAAGATGGAGGGGGGAAAGGGATGATTAGGCATTCTTCTTTTTTTGTTTTTTGGTTTTTTGGCAGGGCAATTGGGGTTACGTAACTTGCCCAAGGTCACACAGCTAGTACATGTGTCAGGTGTCTGAGGTCGCTTTTGAATTCAGGTCCTCCTGACTCCAGGGCCAGTGCTCTACTCACTGCGTCACCTAGCTGCCCCAGGCAATCTTTTTAATGTGACTTTTTATAAATGAACTTTTTTAATGCGAGAAAATTACACTCTCTCTGGTACTTATGTATGTATGTGGGGGAAATTCAAATGGCATGTATTAATGGTTTTGAGAGTTTTTTCCCTATGTTTCCAGGCTTCTTGCACCTTATTTCTCTCCTTTTACTCTATCTGGTAACAATGGTCACTTTACTATTCCTCACACAAGATGTTACAACTCCTGACTACACGTTTTTTTCTTTTTTTTTTAAAAAAAGGTTTTGTTGATATATTTTATTACATCACTATAGTTTCCCCAGCATTCCCAATTTTCCCTGGAATGATACATAAGAAATAGTATTTTTAAAGATAAAAAAAAGGAAAAGGAAAAAATCAGCATAGATGATCAATATATTAAAAAAATTCTGAAAATATGTGCAATGTATAACACCTGTGAACCTTGAAGCTCTGAAAAGAGTTAGAAAATGTCTTCTGATATCTCACCTTTTGAGACATGCTTGTTCTCTATAATTTTCAACATTCACTTTTGATTTGTATGGCTATGTGATTGTTCTTTCTATGTACATTGTTGTAGTCACTGTGTACATTGTTTTCTCTGATGTAATGAATTTTGTTATCAGTTGACTTGCTCTACACATACCTCTATATTAATATCATCCATCATTTCTTACAGCACAGTAATGTTCCACTGCATCCATGTAATCCAATTGATGGGCATCTACCTTTTTTTCCCCAATTCTTTGCTAAAGATAAGGTTATTTTAATTACTTCATTTATATAAGTCCAAATTGTTTTCCAAAATGATTGTACTGATTCACAATTCCACCAAAAATGTACCATTGTGCCTAACTTCTCACAACTCCTCAAACATTGACTATTTCTATCTTTGGTCATCTTTGCCAATTTATAGGATGCAAAGTGAAATTTCAGGGTTATTTTGATTTGTATTTCCCTTATTTTTAGTGATTTGGAGCGTTTTCATGTGGTTGTTAATAGTTGGCGCAGTTCTTCTTAGAATTGTTTACTCATATCCCTTGACTACTTATCCACTGGGGAGTGGCTATTGGTATAAGGTACTGGTCTAAGTCTAATTTGGGCCAGACTACTTTTGAGTTTTTCTGGCAATTTTTATCAAATAGGTAGTTCTTAATTAAATAATTTACATTTTCCACTTTACCAAACACTGAGTTACTAAGCTCCATTTTTTGTCTCTTTCGGCTCTACTGTTCCATTGATCTGACAGGGTTTGAGGGGTTCAGGAACCCCAAAGACCAGAGTATTTGATAGGGTCTGGAATGAATTCATGGACTCAAGCATTCTTTAAGTCAAGGTGGCAAAGATTTATTGTTATGCTTTTCAGCAGGCAAGAATTCTCTGGGAACCTGCGATCTACAGTTAAAGTTTATATACGATAAACTATAGTAAAACATTTGCTAAATATGGTAACTAGGTGATTCAAGGTGAGATTAGGGAGTGGTTAAGGAGTGGTCAGTTCTTAAAGGAACATGCACATTGAGTATCTACTGCGGAGGCATTTTACCCTGAGTTTACTGGGAAAAAGCCCAAAGGGGAGCTACATGGAGGTGTAGTTTTAGGCCTGAAACATCACTAAGTCAACTAATGGTCAGGGCTGACTGAGAAATACCCACGCTGCCCCCCATCAATGTCTTGTTAGACAAGATAAATGTAGGGAGTATATAAATGTCTAAGTCTAGGATGCACATAATGAGGAGTCCAGGATGCATATGATAGTCCAGAGTAGTAAATATCTTTATGAGCCAGTACACAGCCAGTTCACAATCATAAGCCACAACTTGTTCAGCCATTTTCCAACTGAGAGGCATCCCCTCAATTTCCCTGAAGTACATTTAGAAATAAATCTTTTAACAGATTCTCTGCTCTTATTTTGTTGTTACCCTTAGTTGTTTTATTTGTTTACCACTCTTGTTTCTCTGTTGTCTGAGGATGTTTGAGAAGCAAATAATCTCTTCAGATCTGGTTTTCCTTCTAGGAATATTTCAATTTCTCCTTTATTGAACATCTTTATTTTTTCATTTATGATTAGACTCAAATTATAGGGAGCTGCACTTTGCCTTTCAGAACATATTATTCTCTTTCCTTCTGCATTTTCTATGGTTTCTGGTCAGTGCAGAATAGTCTTGTTTTATTTAAATTTCCCTCCTTTTATATTTGAAGGTCTTTCTTCTGGTCACTTGCAGAATTTGTTTTTGTCAGTGGAATCGCTGAACTTAACTACTATGTGTCTTGGAATTCATAGCATAGGTCTCATTCCAACACCACCACCAGAGCTACTCTGTGGATTTGATCAATCAGCTCTCTGTATTCCATGTTCAGAAATTCTGGGAAGTTTTCTTGTATTATTTCCTGCACTGTGGTGTTCAAATTTTTTTTTTATTTTTGTTCTTCTGAGAGTCCTACACTGCTCAATTTATCTCTATCATCATTCTTCAAAATCAATATGTTTTGATTGTATGGAGATCATGCTTTCTTTCAGTGCTTTTACCTTTAGTTTCTCTTCTTCTTGGATTGCCATTCACTTCCATGTATTTACATTTCCAATCAGTTATTCTCTCTCTCTTTTATTTCTTTGGTGAGATGTGCCACCATGGATTAAAATTTTCTATTCTATCAATTACTTCTGTTGTGTAGGCCATACATTCTACTTTTACAATTCTTATTTCTCTTTTTAAACATTCAGGAACATCCAGTTATAATTCCATGCTGTCTTGGGAATCCATAAAGTCCTCTACCTCATTGATTCATTTTTCTTTCTCTTTAGATACATATTTCTAAGTGCCTGAAAAATATTTTAACTGATTGTAGGCCCTCCTGTTATTGATATCTTCCCCACTGCTTCATCTCTTTATGCTCAAAGTCTTTAATGGAGTTTTCTTTTTCCTGAGGTCTTTGGTAATCTCCGTGGTTTTTTTCCCCTTATTTTCTCCTCTTGCTTATTTTCTGATTCCCTTCCCTTTGAGGGTGGTTTCCCTGAGGTCTAGACCTCAAAACATCTCAGCCTCCTCCCATGCTGGAGAACTAACAGTTCAGCAGCCTCTATCTTGCCCCAAGTAACATCTGGGGAGACAGATGTGGTCCCATCTTGATGACGGGCTCTTTTCCTCAGACTTAGTAGAGTCTCACACAGCCATATTTTCATGTGTCCTGCCCCGCTTTTCTCTATTCCTCCAAGCTCTGTTATGCAGAACCATCATACCTTGAGCAAATATCTGCCTTTTGAATCTCTGTGGCACTGGGAGAATGGGGAAGAGGTGTCAAGGTGTAAAGTTGGCTTCTGCTGCAGAAAGGTAGGTTGGCTTGTGTAGCCATGCTTCCAGGAGCATGGTGGGTAGTGAGGAAGGAGTGGCTATGGATGCTAAGGGTCAGGGATTCGCCTTCTTTGTGGTTAGTTTGCTGGTCTGTTACCTTATTTGGGTTACTGCTATTCCAGAACTACTGAGAAAGCTGATAGTAGTTTATATATTACGTTCAATTCCTATTTTGAAGAGGTTTGAGAGGCATGAGGTTGAGAGAAAATGTCTAGTCCCCCTGAGCACCACATGGTAAGTGCTTAATAAATTCATGCTGACTTAATTTTGCCAGGAACACACAAGTGTCTTGTATCAGCTCTGGCTTTAACCTAGGTCACGAGATTGTAGTTTAGAGCTGGATAGGACCTTATAGGCCATCTAATCCAACGCCTTCATTGTACAAGTAAAGCAAGTGAGACACAGAGAGATTGAACAACTTGTACTCAGTCACATAGTTATTAAGTGATTGAGCGTGGAATCACAATTGGATCTTTCTGATTCCAAGTCTAACTTTCTATCCACCACCCAGCCTAACAGTATAGTGGGGAGGGAGGATGGTGAAGTGGAATGAGCCTTGCAGTACAAGTTCGGAGGCTAATGAGATTAACTAACAGGCCAAGTCACTTTCTCCCATCTGAACCTCTCTTTTTTCCTCTGTAAATTGGAGTTAACAATAGCTGCTCTTCCTCACAGGTCTCTGATGAGGATCAGACAAGATAACGTCCAGAAATAACTTAGTAAATCATAAAGCAATATAAAATATCAGACTGTGACACCAAGTCTAAACATTTTCCTGGTAACTGTATTTTAAAAAATTAACTTTCCAGTCAGTCTGTCAAAAGCATTTAAGTGCCCACTATGTGCCAGACATTATGTCAAGTGCTAGTAATACAAGGGCAGCTAAGTGGCACAGTAGATAAAGTGCTGGACCTGGTGTAAAGAACACTCATTTTCTTAAGCTGAAATCTGGCCTCAGACACTTATTAGCTGTGTGACCCTGGGCAAGTCACTTAACCTCTGTTTGCCTCCGTTTCCTCACCTGAGAATGAGCTGGAGGAGGAAATGGAAAACCACTCCAGTATCTTTGCCTAGGAAACCCCAAATGGGGTCACCAAGAGTCAGACATGACTGAAACCACTGAAGAACAACAAAATGGATACAAATCAAGGCAAAAGACAGTTCTTTCTTTTCAGGAGCTCACAGTCTAATGTAGGAAATAACATTTTAAACAACTTTGGACAAACAAGATACACACAGGATAAACTGGAGATATTAAATAAGAGAAAACTACCAGCAATTAAAGAGGATAGGGAAAAGCTTAAGGTGAGATTTTAAGTTTGACTTGAATGAAGCCAAGAGGCACAAGATGAGGAGGGACAGAATTCCAAATATAGGAGACAGCCAGTGAAAATACATGAAGTTGGAAATGAATTATCTTTTTCAAGGAATAGAAGGCCAGTGTTTCTGGATTGGAGAGTATGTGAGGGAGAATAAGGTATAAAGCAGACTGGAAAGGGGAGGGGTATTAATGGCTCTATTTCCAAATTTCACATTTGATCTTGCAGGTGATAGGGAACTATTGGAGTTTACTGAATATAGGAAAGATGTGGTTAGACTTATGCTTTAAGAAGATCAATTTAAAAATTGAATAGACAGTGGACTAGTGTAGGGAGGGACTTTAGGCAAAAAGATCAACCAAAAAGCTATTTTAATAGTTGAGGTGTAATTTTAAGATGGAAGGGGGCCTACAGAAGAGATTTTACAAAGGTAAAATAGATAGGACTTAGAAAAAGGCTGGATATGGAGGGGGTGAGAGATTGAAGAGTTGAAGATGATACCTAGATTGTAAGTTTAGGTTAACTGGGAGGATGCTAGTCTGGAAATTAGGAAAGAAGTTGGGGCTGGATAAATAGAGTTGAGAATCATTAGCAAAAAGATAATTGAATCCATGAGAGCTGATAAAATCATCAAGCAAAACAGTATACACCCAGAACAGAAGAAAGCCCAAGACAGCAGAGCCCCAGCAAATACCCATTTTCAGTGGAAATGACCTGGATGAAGATACAGAAAAGGAGATTAGAAAGGATGGTGAGACAAGTAGAGAACAGTGAGGTTCTAGAAAAATGAGGGTCACGGTAATCTAGAGAGAAGGGGATATCAAGGAGAATGGGGTGATCAACACTGTCAGAGACTGAAAAGAGATCAAGGAGGATGAGAACTGAGAATTGGCCATAAGATTTGGCAAGGAAACAGCTGAGAAGTTTAGTCTATCAATGTTTCAACCAGCAAAGTAGTTTGCAGACAAACTAAACATTTCACATGCCTCTAACCCTTAGTTATATATAACATAATAACAGAATAATTAATCAGTAGCTTTATGAGTTAAACTAACAACTTAGATTTCATAAAGAGTAAAGCAGAATATTAATTAGTTGGCCCTTCTGGTTTGGAGAGGATTTAGCATGGTACCATAAAAAGAGTATCCTGCCTCTGATGTTTATTACCTGAGAACCTTAGGCAAGTCACTCAGTCTTTTGGGGTCTTAGTTTGCTCATCTATAAAATGAAGGAGTTGAGATTTGGTGGACCCTTCCAGCTCTAAGTCTGTGAGTCTTCATTATCAGATGAAATTGAGAATCACAGGATTTCAGAGTCAGTTAGAAAGTACCATAGTGATCATCTAGTCCAATCTCTTTGTTTAAAGGTAAAGAAAATAAGGCTCAGAGAGACAGCAATTGCCCAAGGGTATAGATCAAGTCAGTAGTAGATCTAGGTCCCAATCTCAAGTCTTCTTTCTCCAAATGTGATGCCTATTCTTTCCTCTATAATGAGCCCATTTATATTTTAGTTTATATTACATACCAAGTCATTTTCTGCGGCTCTAACCCTGTAAAGCTCCTAATAGAATCAGATCTCAAGAACTTCTGGAAAACCTTTGCTGTGGTGCCACTAAATCAACAAGGGAGATCATTCTACATTCCAAGAAGGGACAGGTTCTAGTCCCAACCATGTAACTTTGGGCAAGAGACTTTCACCTTTTTCTAGAAAGAAGAGTTATGATTCCATTCCATTTAGTTAACATTTGTTATGTGCCAGTACTGTGTGCTGATAGGTGTCAGTATGTTTGAACTTATTCTTTTAAACCAGACCAACAAAAACTCAGACTTTGAATTGGAAGGAATCTTGGAGGTCATTTTATCCAATCCTCTGTCTGACATTGGAGTCCTCTCTACAGTTACCTCTGTGCATCTCCTAAGTCTGTCCCACTTCTCTTGGTCTAAATTTGAAGGGACAAAACATGTTTCTTGGCAGTCCTGTTGGCTTTTCATACCATGTCTCAGCCTAGGCCCTGTCTGAAGGAAGGTACTGAGAAAACTATTTTTAGCTAAGTCTTATTAGTTCTGTGCTTATCTGAGGTAGATAACCTGGCATCTGTCATGCAGAGGTTTAGACTTCCAGCCTCAGCTCTTTCGTAAAACTTAAAGGATTTTCTCCCCCTTCCCTCTTGATATAAAACCTCAATGCTTGCATGCTGTGTAAGCAGTTTTATTCCATCATATAACTCCCGGTAACTTTATAGAGCAGATGAGAAATTCAAATCTCTTGGAACGGCTCCTAAGTATGAAATAAAAGAGGCAACAGTTAAGTTTGTTATTAAGGGCCTTAGGGAAATGAGATGAGCACTGGAAGAGAAATCATGGGACCTCAATTGGAGTCCCAGCTTATACCTTACTAGCTCTGTGATCCTGTGCAAGTCATCAACCTCTCTGTATCTGAACTTCTTTTTCTGTCAAGTAAAGGGACTGGACTGCATGATCTCTACAGTTCCTTCAGGTTCTACACACTGATGTTCCAAGGACCTTGTCACCTCTAACATTCTAACCAATTCGTTTAGTTGTTAGGCTTATCATACTCATCCCTAAGCTCCAAGTAAAATACCATCTGAGACACGTGGGGGATGCATAGACAATGCATTAAAAACTGCATACTGTAGAGAGTTTACAATCTTTACAAATGATGGACAATGTCTTGATTTTTTTTCAAATGTACTTAATCAACCAAAACTAATTCATTATTTGTTAATAAATGACAGAAGTGCTGACTAATATACTCACAAAGAACAGATGTTTGGAAATATCTAGGGTGCAGGAACAATCTACATCACACAACAGTTACTAAGTAACCCTGAGAAGGAAACAGAGGTACAACTGGCAAGTTGAGCAGGTTGTATACGGTAGTACCCAGCTGTTTACTGTCCAACAATATCTAGCCTAAAATCCAATCAATCAAGCTTTTCTCCCTTTCCTTGCACTTAGGAAGAAAGATATATTGCTAAGGAGGAAGACAGGTATTATTGTATTATCAGTATTTTATTTTGGCTTCACTAATCATACCCTGACTTCTTACCCATACTTATTCAGGATGCAGAAGGTGGGATGGTAGGATTAGGGGATACCTTCCCTCTGATACCTGTCCATGTTCAGCCTTAGTGGGAACACTTTCTTTTTTCTTTAGTTGACCCAAGAAGTTTATGTGATCTTTTGAAGATAGAGGTGTAATTTTTTCTTTCTAAACAACTTTACTAACAGCCAAGAGTAAGGAAACAAAATGAAATTTACATAGCATCAAATCTTTTGGCTGAAGAGTATATAGAGAGTTTTCTAAAACCCCTTATAGAGGCCAGAAGAGTTTTTAGGGATTGCTAGCTCTACTCTCATCTACTTAGGCATGAACCAATGAAATGATCAACTGCCGTCCTGTCTCTGTAGGAACCTCTGATCTTGCCTCTCTGGCTACTTCCAATATAGATTAATGAAAACAACACTAGATTTTGAATCAGAAGACCCAGGTTTGAACTCTGGCTCTTCTACTTACTAGCTATGTGACTTTGGGCAAGTCATGTCACCTATCTATTAAATGAAGTAGTTAGGCATGATCTATAAGGTCTGTTCAAAGCTCTACATTCTAGGAACTTTCATTCTTGACCTCCCCCCCCCAACAATTTCCAATGTCAGAACTTCTAGGGGTCATTAGTCTTCAACATTAGCGTGGTGTTATCCATTTCCCAATATTCCAAACAGATAAGGCATAGCTCATACATTTTCTACTGAGGAAGTGTTCGTGCAAAGCACCTCATAAAGTTCCATTACATCAATTACTTCATATATAGTGAGACTAAGGGATGACTAGTAGCCCGTGTGCTTCATTGACATCCATAAAATTCCAAGGGAATTTGATGAAGGTCCCAGGAACACTAGGTGAATCCCCTGTAATGAACTTATCAAAGGGAATGCACAAGAGTCAGGAAAGATTTGAAGGCAATACCCGGACCAATGAGATCACAGATCCAGTGGAGTATAGGAGTATGCATTACACTCATAATCCTATAAATTCTGGTCAACAGTAAGAGATGGGTCATTTATACATACATACACCCATATACATACCTACCTAATCAATAATTTTGTTTTGGTATTGTAGAATTATCCAGCACAGACTCAAAATTAAAAAAAAAAGCTTTGCAATTTGCTCTTTTATGATTTCAAGAAAAACTAAGTTTGTATTTTATAAATACCACTTTTCGGGGTGGGGGAGGGGAACAAACAATTCCAACTTTATCCTTAGAAGCTCATGGAATAAGGAATAAGCTTCCTAGTACTACTATAAGTCAGATACTGTAACATATCTGCCTTGACATTAAAGCTGACATTTAGGCATAAGCATCTAAATTTATCTCAATCTAAACATAAGAGTCATCTTAAACTTTATTTAAAACATAAAAGCCATTCTTAGTTCATGGGCTATACAAAAGCACGTGGCAGGCTGGATTTGGTCAATAGGCTATGGTTTCTGGACCCCTGCTCCAGAATACAACATCCTGTATCCCAGCTATGTCAAAGTACATAGAATTCATCCTCTTCAATAACTACTTTCAATAAAGCTAAGCAAGGGACCTAGTCAGATCACCAGCATCAGAGGCCTGACTGATGCTGGGAAATACCCAATGCAGCTACTTACATCTTGGGAAATAAACAGATAAGAATGAGCTTCCATCTGTGTCATCTAATTATATCCATTCCTTCCTTCACACCATACCTTCTTTCCCTGACTATGTACTTGCATCCTTGCTCTCCCTTCCTTAGTATCTCTGCCGTAAAGGTCATTTCTGTTGACAATAATCATGTGGTAGGTGTGAACTTATCCAATATTTTATTAATTTGATCATTTTCCACCAGAATCCTGAATTATAGAACCCCAAGGGAACTCTGGCACTGACTTCCACCTACTGAGATTATTGTTTACAATGATCTGTAAGTAAAAAAAGAGCAAAGACAAATGCAGTGACATCTGTTGAATATGTGATTTGATACTGATAATACATTGCTTTAAAAATAAACTAGATAATAAAAAATAAGCTGAGTTCTCTGACCTATATGTATTCCCCTATTCTCCCAACCCCATCTTTCTTCCTAACTTCTCCAAGTTGAGAAAACTTCCATCTTTCTGGTTCCCCTGATCTATTGCAACAGTCTGCTAACTGGTATTCTTTCCTCGAGTTTCGCTTCTTTCCAAAATATCCTTGTCATTGCAAATTAATATTCCTAAAACATAGGTACAACCATAAAGAAGAATGGCATAGTGGATAAAATGTCAGCCTCAGGAAGAAAAATCTGGGGTCAAGCACTATCTCTGACATATACTGGATTGTAATTCTGGGCAAGCATTTAATCTCCCAATGCCCCAGGTAATTTTCTATAACTGAATTAAGAGAAGACACTAATCTGCATTGGTAGAGAGAATTTCTTCCCTGGGATCTCCTTATGCCAGTCACAGGCCAGATGATTTTTTTTAATTTTTAAAGAGGATAGTTCTGAATATGCCACTCCCTTCCTCAAGAAGTTCCAGGGCCTCTAAAGGGAAAAAAAACTCCCCTCTTTGACATTTTAAGTCCTTTACAATTAGGTACTAGCCTTTCTTTCCAGGCTTATTTCATATTATTCTCCTTCATGAATTCAATAATCTAACCAAAATGGCCTATTCCCTTTTCTTTGTATCCAGTAGTCATACCTCGTCTATGTCTTTGTACTGGTAGAATACAATGAATGGAATGAACTCCATTTTCATCATGTTTCATAGAATCCCTAGTTTCCTGCAGGGCTCAACTCAAGAAAATCTCCTAGCCCATACTACTCCATTCCCCTCTACCTCAAATTCTTCCCCTCACTCTCCACCAAGCTGCTAGTGCTTTTACTTCAGAAATTATTTTGTATACATTTTAAACTTAACTATCAGTTCTCATGTTATAGTCTCTCCAACATATAAGTCTCATGATGGTAGGGGCTGTTTTGATTTTTGTCTTTGCAGTCCCAGGCCCTGGTGTGGGGCATAGAAAAAGCACATAGTTGGTGCTTAATAAATACTTAGTGAACCTGACAGATAAATGTTGTGTCAGAACCTATGACACTGATCCAGGATGGGCTCAAAGCTACTAGAAGGACATACTTTGATCCTTGTTAATAAAAGGAATACCAGATATTTTGCAGAGTGCAAAAATCTTCATTCTATAAGTTCTGGATTGGCAACTTATGATGTAGGGAAGTAAATGGGGAATTGATAGACTCTTCAATCTCAGAATAGGATAGTGGAAGAGGTCAGGGGCAAGGGAGAAGTTGGAGGGTCAGAGTATAGCAGTAGGTGCTTTTCCTGAGCCTTTGCAACAGAGTAGGTAAATCTTGTTCATTAACTAGATAATGGTGAAAGGGCTATAATTTACGTTCTTGTGGTTTATGTTTTTTTTAAACAACATAGGTTATAAGATTTGATCTAAAAGAGGCTCATATTGTGACAGCATCATGTCAAATGAATATACTTATAAAAAATTACTCTGATTTCAAAGCAGTGTGGTATGTTCTTTCTTAAAGAAAAGCAGAGTACTCAATGCTTAGGAAAAAAGAAAACAGACCACAATATCTGTTCCTATATATGCCACAAGGTAAACCTTTAAATGAAAGGTTAATAATAACAAATGGAAGTAGAAATAGTCATCCTTTCTGTGCTGTATATCCTTATTCAAGTCACTTTCAAAATACATGCTTTTGCATCCTGCCCATAAAAGTGAACAAGGAGACTCATTTATCCTAACATGATTTAAATTCAAGAAACTATGACTAATGGTTGAGTCCAGGTGAAGCTACTTGACCCTTCTAAGATTACTTGTTGCAGGCTTCATTCAATATAATCCCAAAGCTCAGTATATACTACCCACATATCACATTGCAATAAACACTAATAACATATCCATAAGACAAGCTTATTGAGAAATCATAACTTGCCATTTTGGATCAAAAGAGAAACCTAAAACACAAACCAAACAAAGTATATATTGATATCTTTTGGTAGCAAACCAAATCTCACCCAAAGTAGTCAGCACCTTCAAAATACTGACGTAGAACCAAGAGTCAAAAAGTTCAAACCAGGTTGAAATGAAGACTTCACGTTTTTCAATTAATGAGCTTAGCTAGTACAATTTCAGAGATCCGACTGTAACAAAATTATCTTCTAGTAGCTTCTTCCACTGTAAAGGTTTTCAGGCAATGTCACCTGAATATCTGTGGTTTTTCTAACAACTAACCTTTAAATGATTGATTATTAAGGAAACAATTTAGATCCAAGCAAAACTATTTTATCCTTCAGAGATTACTCACCCCATTGCAAAGGAGCCAACTGGAGATGCTCCAGGACCAGCTGGTTGAGGATCCCCTCAACACTTGCTTCCCCATGTCGCTTCAAAGATGGGTAAATCAAAGTTAAGGAAAACTGAGGTTCTGAATAAGAAGTTGTCTACAAACATAAATGGCAGACATTTTACATACTACTGAATTAGACCACAGGGAAATAAAATTTAAAAATAGATGATAAAAACGTAAAGATGCCCAACTACATAGAAATTGAAAATAATTTCTAAAATGACAGTTGAGTCAGGGGAGAAACCCCCAAAATACAATGAAAATACAACCACATATTAAAACATTGAAGATACAGCCAAAACTTTTCCCAGAGGAAGTGACACTTTTAAATATCAATAGAAAGAAATAAGAAATATAATCATTAATCTATACTTGAAGTCTTTGTAAAAGGAACAAAGCAATAAGCCTACAAACAATAGGAAGAATAGGAAAAACAAACTCAAAATAAGAGCAGCAATAAGGTAAGTAAAAAAGCAACTGGACTAATAAATACAAACAAATAAATACAACATATCTTAGGGAAGATTCCTTTAAGGTATGGATTGGTCTAGGTGGATGCGGATGAACCTTCCAAAATGTAAATTCTGTGATTTTAGAAAATCGATAAAATATCAATAAAACAGAAGCCACTGACAAATCTTTTCCCCCAAAAGACAGAAAAATGCAAATCACCAGAATTAGAACTAAGAAAGGAGAACAATGAATAACAAGGAAATGAAAAAAAAAATCAGGAAATGTTATACACTGCTATACCACTCCTATATTACTCTGAATGATCTATGATTTAATTAGTATGGGTGCACTCTCCACTGATGCACTGCACAACTCCTCCACATCATAGAGGGGCAGGGTGAAGGATTAAGTGATTAAGTGTCTACTATGTGACAAGCATCGTGCTAAGCATTTTACAAGAATTATCTCATTTTATCCTCACGACAATCCTGAGAGGTACATGTTTTTATTATTCTCCATTTTACAGTTGTGGAGGTAGCGAGGTGGGCCCTGGAGTCAGGGGGACCTCTGTTCAAATCTGGCCTCAGACATGAGCTGTAAAATCTTGGGCATGTCACTTGACCCTATTTGCCTCAATTTTCTCATCTGTAAAATGAGCTGGAGAAAGAAATGGCAAGCCAGTCCAGTATCTTTGCCAAGAAAACCTCTAAAAGGGGTCACAAAGTCAGATACAACTGAAAACAACTGAATCACTACCACACTTCCACAGAGGAAACTGAAACAAGTGACTTGCCTATAGTTACAAAGCTAAATAAGTGTCTGAGGTTAAATTTGAACTCAGGTCTTTCTGACCTGGGAATACTTATCATCCGATTTCACACAAGCAGATCAGGTACCCAGATCTGTCAAATCAAGTAAACAAGCATTAATACAGCACTTTTTATGCGCCAGGCATTGCAATGAGTGCAGGAAATATAAATATAAGCATAAAGACTATCTTTGCCCTCAAGGACCTTACATTCTAATAGGAGACAATAACATATGAAAAGGAATTGAAAAGTAGGAAGGTATCCATGAGGGGACATGTTGGAGAAAGTTCAGAGAGTCAGGAATAGAGTCCAGAGAAGAATGAAGGCATGACTAGTTTGGGAACTTGCCTTAAAATGGAGGTTTTGGGAGAACCAATGAGTCAGAGAAAGGGGGCACAGGGATGGAATGACCTTCCACAGCAAGAAGGCATGACATGGTAGAGGGAGTCCAAAGGGTCTGGAGCAGAGCCTCGAGAGGAATTGGCTATGTTTATCTTTCTTTCAGGGGTCTAGGGTAACTCTAAAAGATTATGAGAGTTTTCTATAATTTTATTGACTTGAGCCCCCATTTGAGTATGTCTCCTCAAAAAAACTGTTAGTGCCCAGTCAACATCTCAACATTATCAATACCTTTGATTAATTAGCAATTTAACCAGTTAATATAATTTAGCTTTTATAAAGAGATATTTCCTGAGAAGATACAATGAGAACATAAGTACACAAACCAGGAGCAAACTTCCCCTACCACCTCTGGCCCTGAGAAGGTTGGCCTCAGATTTAAAGTATTCACATAAAGTTCACTTCTCAAATGTGACATCATTAGTAGTTGGAACTGTTTTTTTGCTGGCAAGACTTAGCATCTTGGTTTGCTCGGTCAGCTCACTGCTGGGTTGGACTTTAGAGTTCACTCCTTGGGGCTATGCTCTTCAGCAGGCTGAGTCTCTGACAAACTTTCATAGTTCTTTTCAACTTTTGGACGTCTCAAAAGTCTCTGTGCCCAAGGAAAGAAGACACAAACAATAGGCCTAAGCATTGGGTGGCTCTTCTAAGGGAAAGCTGGAGACAAAGAGCATACCCACCTCCCACTGGCCCTCCAGAGTTCAATCATCCTTACATCTCAAGGCATACCTTTGTGACCTTGGCTAAGTCCTTCACCCTAAGTGACCCTTAGTTCTCTCAGCTATCAAATGACAAGGTTAAGACTAGATGATCTCTAAGGTCCCTTCCAGTTCTTGCTTCTTGTATTCTACAATCTACAAAATCACTTCCTGGCTTAAAAAAAAAACATTAGTCATGTAGTTAAAAACAATCTACATGAATATTAATAGCGCTATCAAATATACCAAGAGGTCGCATTTCTCTAGTGCTTTAAAGTTTGCAAATTGCTTTCCTTATAATAACTCTGTGAAGTATGGAGTGGAGATATCATCCTCAATTTATGGATGAGGAAAATGAAGCTCAGAAAGTTTGTGTGACTCCTCCAGGGTCATATAGCCAGTAAGGGGTAGAACTAGGTTTGAAACCCAAGTCAAGACCAGTGTTCCTTTTACCATACTGTGTGGTCTCTAGACATGCTATATGCCCTTTTGCTAAGCACAATCTAATGCTACTACATTAACCACCGATGTCTATTCACAGCCTCTCCAACAATCGGGAGAAAGCTCTGGTTTTATGGAAACAATAGAATAATTCACAAGCAGTTAAACAGTCTCTGAAGACAATGGGATCATCATCTCAAGACTAAACTGGTATGATGCTGTAGCGATGTTACTATAGCAATAGATAGAAGCTTTTTGGGCTCTGTTACCTTCTTTTGAAACTTTTGGTCCCCACCTCCCCATTCCCATTTTATTCATGCAAAAGCTGAGTCACAGAGAGGGAGAGGAATTTGTCCCAAATCACACAATTATATTTTTTTGTTCCATTGGGAATTTAGTGCACAAATATGGACATTCATATTTTAAGAGTCTGAGTTCTATCAGAGGCCTAGAATCTTAGAGCTGAAAGGGCCCTTATAGATCACTGAGCACAAACTTATTTTAAAGATGAAAAAACTAAGGCCTACAGAAGGCAAATATATTGCTCAAGACTACACACCAACCCAGTGAAAAGTGTTGAGAACAGAATTCAGGTCTCTTGACTAATGACTAGACTAATATATTCCACTTCTTTTACATATGAAACAGAAATTGATTACTACCCAGTATATGGACCTTTAACCAGGAAATCTAAAGAGTTAAACTTTCTAAGAATTAGAGCTAACCCAAAGTGAAATGAACTACTGTAACACAGGAATTAGTGGGGGTTTCATAGCATCATAAGTTTTCTATCAGTGAACTGGTGCTGATGAGGGCACAGTCTCTGGGAACCCCCTTGAGCTGTCCCTGAGTCTTCCGGCTGGATCTGGCCTTCCCCTAGGGCCACAAGCCTCACATTGTCTTTGGGCCCAGATCTCTCCCTCTATTGTTACTTTAGATATGCATGCCTTCAGTTACTTCCCAACCTTTGATATTCCTTCAGGAACTTCCTGCCCTTAATTCTATTCTCTTGGTTCCTGGACTCTGACCTCACCTGGTCCTCCTTAGACTTCCCCTCAAGACCCTCCCCTAAACCCCTCCTCTAGTCACCCCAGACCACCCCTCAATCCCTCCTACAATCTTTGTGTATATAATCTCCGTCTTGCCTCGATGAAGGTGCTCAGATTCAATCTAATTCAGTAGGTTGAATCTGGCCCGCTTGTGGAAACAGGCGTCACAAGGGGGAAGGGGGGGGATTTCTTAAGACAGCCCATTATGGTGAATCCCTAATAAACTTTGTCTTTTCCCTTGGCTGAGAAGGCTTGAGTCGAATTCTTTCGGCAGGACCCGGCGCGTAGGCATTTTGGGGCCGTGGCGATCACCCCTAGAAACATATGGTTCCCTATTTTGGGGTGTCCAGCACCTCTCAACCTTTTACCTCTTCAGTGCCATTGGTTAGGAATACCATTGAATAAAATCTTGTAGGGTTGGATTTGTCCTTAAAAGTCCCTTCTAACTCTGAGAATCTGTGATTGTGGTAAAATGAGAACTACATGAGAATTCCCCAGGAAGGTGGTCAGGTAAAGTAAGGTGAGACTACAAGAGCCAGACCATCTTGCATATGAAGAAAAGCTGAGTGCTAACTAGTCAAACATTAGATTTTGAGGAAAGGGAAAATATACAGATGCATTCAGGGTCTCAACATGAAGGGTGGTGGGAAGAAAAAAAAGCCCTGTCTTTGGAGTCAAGAACTTGGGGTCAAGACCTAGATCTGATGTTTCCTAATGGCATAACTAAGAAAAAAGTCATTTAACTCCTCTAAACCACAGCACTTTGTAAACCTGTAAGACAAAAATGAGTTTATTAATAGGTTCACTTCCCTACTTTTTTAAACAAAAATGTAAATTCCCAGGAGCTTAACCTCATTATTACTTCAAGACCCTGGTCTCATGTCACCTCCTTCAAGAAATCTCCGTTAACCCATCAGATCTCATCAAATCCTGTATTCCTCTCACGTACTTCTCACATTCTACTTTGTATTGCCCTTATTTGTGTTTCTCATTTTCCTTAAACTCTGTGAGGGCAAGATGGAATTGTATCTATCCTTCTCTCAGCTTTTTCTAACACCAACTTCATGTACCTTAAGGCCCTGAGGCCCTCCTTCCCTTATAAAAGATGGCACTAAAAGGTCGGATAATTATATTGACTGTCACCTGACAGTTTTCCATTGTGGAACCCCTCCTTCAATTTCAACTTGAAAATATCTATGGTTTAATTGGTGTAGGTCCTCTTTCCACATATGTTGTTAGCTGTTTTTGCCAAAAATATTACCTGATGGCTCTTTGTATCCATAGAATCTAGCATAGTCCTTTATAGGTTGCAGGAATTTAACAAGTGTTTGTGGAATACTGTTGAATTGAATATAATAAGTCATGGAGGGGTTGTAATCTTTGTCAATGATTGAAACTGCCTTGATGAAGGATAACAGAAACATCTCTAATACCAGAAATTTATAGGTAGCTTATTATTGTCAATATTAATAATTAATGATATGATTAATAAATCATTAGTGAATAACTGTACTTTTTTGTACTTCTACTAAGAAGCAGAGGGAAACTGACCACCCCCCTAGCCATGTGACCTTTGGTACTTCTTAACCTGAAAGTCTGTTGTGAGAACTAAAAAAGATGTGCACAGACAATATTAGTGTAAGCTATCAATATTAGTCTCTACAATATTCAAACCTATTATGTGAAGAGAAATGGAGACCCATCTGTAGATTTCATCTCTCTTTGTCTCTCTCTGCCTCCGTTCCCATAGTTATTAATATATTTGGCTGGGATTAGTGGTATGTCCTATGACCATCGAAGGAATTAACGGGCCTACATGAGGATGCTGACCTCCAAAGCAGGGTCCTCCATCTAACTGGGCAAACAAATCACAGCAATTCAGCATATTCTTTACTCAGATGCAGTGGCTCAATGATGATAATTGCTCCACAATGCCACATTATCCTCAGGGATATGGTCTTGAAAAGGCAGCATTGAAGAGTGCTGTACTAGGAATCAATGAATACCAGTTCTCTCTCTCACATTTTTGGTATAATCTTAGTCAATTTAAATTTTTTTAAGTTTAATTTACATTTAAGTGATATTACAAATTAATTTAGTTAAATTCACAATTAGCTTTCCCTCAAAATTAAGTAAAAATTCCTAAAATAAAATGTAAACTTTTCTTCAATCTTTGGAGCAGAATTTATTAAGTTTCTACAACTGGTTTTGTGTTGGAGCTCAAAGGAGACCTGTGATATAACAGCAAGGTGGCTATTTAACACCAGTCTAGCATGAAGGATGATAAGCTGACTCAGTAGTTAAGAAGGGATACAATTGAACTCAAAGAAACCTAACTAGTGTCTTTTTACCAACTTCTGCAGGTTTTAGGCTGCAAATTTCAAACTTTCATGCTATGAGGGGCCAGGATATGGGCCCTTTCATCTGAAAACCAGTCATTTAGATTCAGGTAAGTTAAAAACAAACAAACAAACAAGGAATTTATCAAATGAACAAACTAGATTAAGTAGTTGGAAATGAAAAGATTTTAAGTCTGAATTTACACACACATGTAACTGGTAATTATCGTCAAGAATTCAATTCAACTAACCTCACGAAATATTTTATCAGGTGAATGCTAGGTGTAGAGTACTTTGTCAAGTATTAAGTGAGATACAAGTATAAATAGTATAAAGTCTCTGTTCTGGCCTCAGCTTACCTGAATATATCAAACATTTTGTTGTAATGAACAGGGAATTCAAGAATACCAAAAGAATAAATATTTAGGGTAACTCAATGTATGGTACACTGCAGTAATACTATAAATTATTACAGATTAATTTTATGCAGAATTTTTACTATCAGGGACTATCAGAAAGACTATCAGAGACACATCAATAGAAGTAGGCTGGTCAGGTACTGGGGGTAGCTAGATGGATAGAGCATTGGGCTTGGAATCAAAAAAGACATCCTTAAGAGTTCAAATCTGCCCTTGGACACTTATTAGCTGTGTGACCCTGGGCTTCACTTAACCTTGTTTGGCTCAGTTTCCTCATCTGTCAAATGAGCTGGAGAAGGAAATAGCAAACCATTCCAGTATCTTTGCCAAGAAAACCTCAAATGTGATCATGAAGAGTAGGACACAATTGAAATGACTGAACAACAACAAAAGTCATGTATTGATGGTGACAGATAACAGATGGAAAGCTAGAATGTTAAACTAGAATCAATGACATATTAAAACAACTAGATGAAGACCTGTGATGTGACAGATAGATATTCAAAGGAAAGACATGGAAATAACTTTCAAAGGATTAGAGGGAATGGATAGGCTCTGATTTTCACTTGGAGAGGGTATGTTTGCAAAGATGAAATTATGAAGCAATTAAAATGTATCAGAAAGGAGGGAGGGCTGAATAACATGGATAACTGAGAGCATATGTAGTTTTGGTTTTAATCATGTAGCCATAGATCAATTCAACAGCTCAATCTCTCACTTTATCTTCAAAATGAAGGGGTTGGAGTAAATGTTCCCTGAGGTCATTTTCTGTTCTAACATTCTTTGAAGGTCATGGACAGTTGAATGACTAAAGCAGAGCTCAGTACTCAGTCTTCTTCTCTTCAACATTTTTTATCAATGACTTGGATGAAAACACAGATGGCATGCCTTTCAATTTGCAGATGACATGAAGCTGAGAGGGATAGCTTATATGCTGGATGACAGAAACAGGATCCAAATATGACTGGGATGAGGGACAAATCTAATAATAAGATATTTAATAAAGATAAAGCACATCAGTTAAAAAAACCTCAAATATTCTGGTATAAGATAAAGCGGACATAGCTAGACAAGAGTAAGGGTTCTAGTGAATTAAAATTTTCATACAATAACAAAAATTTACTGTGATATGGTAGTCATATAAGCTCATGTGACATTAGGTTATATGAATATAAGCATATTATTCAGACCGAGGGAGATAGTCCATCATCCTTTGCTGTAGTCTGAGTAAATATGGAGTGCTGCATAGAGATCGAAGTATTGTATTTTGGGAAGAATATTGAAAAATGTCCAAAGGAGGATGGCCAGGACAGTAAGAGGACTAGAAACTACGCCATATGAAGATTAGTTAAAGCAAGTAGGGATGTTTAACCTGAAAAAGAGATGACTTTAGGACAATATGATCACTGTCTGAGAAGCTGTCATAGGGAAGACAGATTAGACTTCTCCTGGCTGAGCTCAGATGGCAGAATTAGAACTAATAGGTATGATTACAGAGAGATAAAATTCAGCTCAATATATGGAAGACTTCCTTACCACTAGAATTGCCCAATTATAGGTCAGGTTGGCTCAAGAGACTGTCGTTTTCTTTTCATTAAAAGTTTTTCAGAAAAGGTCAGAAGACCACATGTGGGAAATGTGACATAGAGAATTAATATTTCAAATATAGGATGGACTGGAGAACTAGATGATCTTTAAGACAAGAAGGTGGATAGTGCCTTTAACCTGGAATCATCAAGACATGAATTCAAATTCAACCTCAGACATTTGTTGTGTGACCCTGGGCAATTCACTTAATTTACTTGAATTTCCTCATCTGCAAAATGGGAACAATAAAAGCATCTACCTTCCAGGGTAGTTGTGAAGATTATCTGTAAAGCGCTTTGCAAACCTTAAGGCGTACAAGTGTCAGCATAAGTGCTATCACTATTATTATAACAATTAGGATCCATTTCTAGTCTAAAGCTCACAATTCTACAGCATCCCAGTTCTTAAGATACTTATAAAGGGAAGGACACATTATTAGAACAGCAACTGAAACAGAACAGAATTAACAATGGACGGCATTTACATTGTGCTTTAAAGTTCACAAAGAGCTTTCATAGTGCGTCATTGGAGCCTAACAACAACCCTGAAAGGTAGCTTTATATTTATCCTCATTTCACAAATGAGAAGAGAGCTTAAGAGAAGTTATGTGATTTGCCCAGCGTCTCATAGCTAGTAAATGTCTGAGGTAGGATTGGAATTCAGATCTTGCCAACACCAGTTCAGCACTCTACCCACCATGCCACCTTGCTGCCCAACGGCAGGAAGAGGCTGATGGAGAAGGCTGAGAAATTTGAATTGAGACAGTTCTGTTTTCACCTTGGGAGGTTATTGGGGACTGTATCAGAGAAGGCTTTAAGGAAAATCTAAACTGGAACTCAAACTTTGGGATGGACTTCAGCAGCTGCAAATGAGGATAGTGTGAAGTGAAAGGGAGTCCACTCTAGATAGATGTGGAATGGTGTGAGAAAAGGTAATGAGATGTGAGAGGACAATATGACAAGGGGGGATGGAGAGTATGCACTGCAGAACAGGTGAAATGGAACAATAGAAAGATGGGCAGGTGGCTTAGAGCCAGCAATGTAGGGTTACTATTTCTATTTTAGTATGATTCTCTCTATGGTTGCTGTGTGGAAAGTGCTTTTTAAACTGTTATGCTGTGTATAAATCAGTTACCATTACCAATAGAGTAGAAAGCAATATGTATATTATTATGTGTACAATTGTATAGTGTGTAAAAATAGTACCGTTAAGGTAACATAGACATTTGAGATGCCATTTTCCTCCATCGTACTATGACTAGCTTTCACTCTCAGGGTACTCACTGTACAAAAGGAATGAAATTATTAGTGGCAAGTTCAAAGGTGAGATAGTTGATGTTAGTTATTTCTTACAGATGTTAGGAACCAAAAGCTCTTTAGCTCTTAGTAAGAAGAGAAGAGAACTAAAAAGCAAGTCCAAATGAGTGCCCAAAATAGCAATGTTGAAAACTTCAGGTTTCCAGATACACCAGGCTCTCAGTCTTCCCATCCCGTTCTTCTCCCACATATCCCAGGAGTCAAAGTGATAGAGATCAGCCAAATCCTGACTTTTCTGTGATGAACTGAGGGTACAAGGATCTGACTGAACATCCAGTCACCCCTAGATCTATAGTCTAAACTAAAATCCAGCCTTATACTTTTACTATCTGTCTGACCTCAGACAAGTCATTTAACCCCTACTGATCTCAGTTTCCTCAACTGTAAAAATGGATATCATAATAACACCTACTTCCCACGGCTGCTCTGAGGATCAAATGAGATAATATTTGTAAAGTGTTTAGTACAGTGCCTGGCACATAGTGGTGCTTAATAAATGCTTATTCCTTTCATTACGCTCTACCAAAAGAACAGAATATTTAAAAGAGAGATAAAGGTTTTTATTTACCCACCTTAGAAAAGAAGAAAGGAAAGCAGAAGAAAAAGACAAATATAGTCACCTTGTTTCTGCTATGATAAAAATAGACACACTGGTCATTGTTCCCAATTAGCAAGGTGTCTTTGGAATGTGTCAAAACACCCACATTTTACTGATTTACTTGGTAACAGCGCATGATGTCCAGAAACACAGAGTCTTTGAGATTCAGGCTACCTCTGGTGGTGCATGTCTGCTTCCAGATGGCACTATCACTGCTGCGCTTATAAAGAAATCTAACAGTTAGCCAAGAGACTTTAAAAATGCAGTTGCCACGGGCATTATTCACTGAGAAGTTTGAAGAAACCCTGGAGAAGCATACATGTAAAAAGATAAGCAGTGTAGAATAGTTAAACACACTAGCCACAGGATCAGGAGGATAGATTGCAGCTCATGATTAACCATTAAAGTTCTGTATAACTTCGGGCAAGTATTTAAGCCTCCCTGAATCTCAATTTTCTCATATGTAAAACAAGAGGTGGGGGTAACTTTCTAGGGTCCCTTCTAGCTCTGATGTTCTATGTTCTAAGATCCCCAGCAGTAAAAGAATTCTACATTCTCATATTCCTTATACTGAAGTCACTGGTGGTTATTCTATTATTTATTTCGTATAAGCCAAATAAATGTATGTGGCAAAAAGGCTCTGTAAATCAACTTCTCATCTTTAGATCTTCTTGTCAGAATATGTTGACATATGCAAGATAGAGGATTGGGTAGTGAGCAGAATATGTGAAAGCTATCAGTAGTTCAGACAAGACTCCTAGAAAAGTACAATTAAACATGAACTCTAAATCATATAATAGATTTATAAAAGCCATTAAGAATCATCTAGTTCAAGCCCTTTGCTTGGCAAAATAAGGAAGGTGGACATGGCACTGTGTGCCTATAATCCTTGCTGCTTCAGGAGCTGAACCTGAAGCTGGTGGATCACTTGAGTTCAGGAGTTCTGAGTAACGGCAGGGCTAACGGTAATTGAGTGGATACCAAATCCAGTAAACCTCTGAAAGCAGGAAGGGGAAGAGGCATCAGGAGACCTAAGGAGAGGCAAAACAGCCCAGATAAGAAAGACAGAACAGGTTAAAGCTTCAATGCTACACCAATAAATACTAGGTTCTAGTCTAAGTGGCCACTGTACTTCCAGGGGGGGAGCTAGGGAGACCCAGTGTCAAAAACAAAACAAAAAGATAGATGAGGAAAATGATGTCCAGGAAGGTAAGGTGACTTGTCCAAAGTCATACAGCTATTAAGTGATGAATAGGGAAAAAAAATTACAGATCTTCTGTCAAGTCTGGCTGGCTTTCAACTATTCTACGCTTATACATTCATTATTTTGCAATTAAAATATTCCTTAATATTTTAATTTTGTTCCATCAACAACAAATATGTAGCACTTGATTGGAATACAACAAAATTTGGTCTTTATGCACAATTACTGGTCATTCTTCTAATCATTCATTGTAGTCCCTACTCCATTCAACATGTTCCTATTATCTGACAATTACTGAGAAGTAATCTGTATAAGATCTTATGTTAGGCTTTGTGAGGAATGAAAAGATGTGAGACTCGAATTTAGTGGAGAAAAATAATACATACAAACTAAAATCCTAATATAAGGAAAAATATGGTAAATATAATATGAATGGGTCACAGCAAATTCGAGGGTAATTAAGAAGTGAGAAAACACTTTGGAAGAGGGGAGTTCTAACAGGGCAAGTGAAGATAGAAAAGGAAAGGAAGGTTCCATTTGAACTGGACTTTTAAGTTGGTAAGCAAAGCCTAAGCTGGCAGCAAAGGCAAAAAATCATATACAGATAACAACAGATGTAATCCAGTTTGGCTAAGACATAGGGTTTCAGTGGGAGAGTAGTGAGAGATAAGGGCAGAGAAGCTAAGTTACTTGCTCTGCCCTCCCTGAGACTGCAACTGAATCTTCTTCTTTCCATCTACACTGGCACCACTACTGCTGCTCCTCCACTCTCCAACTAAACCACTAGTTTGGGGGGAGCTAAGTTATTCAGCTCTGCCCTCTCTGGGGCACTGCAGCTTCCAATCAGGTCATTTCTCCAGGTGTTTCCTCTGCCCACTCTTCCTATTTCTACCTCCTGTTCTGAGTAAAGCAATAAAAACAATACTAATATTGTCTGTGTAAGAAGCAGATCAGGTGTCTGTCCTACTATTCTATTCATCATTTTTATAATTTCACAGAATTTAACTCCTTTCTCTTTTCATTATATGACCTATATGCAGTCTCTTCCATTAGAATGCAAGCTACTTGAGGTCAAGGTTTGTCTGGCCCTGGATCTGTATTGCTAGTACTTGGCACCTAATAAGGCTTAATAAATGATTTTCATTCATTCAGGAAATTAATGCTAGGCCAAGCAGTTTGGACTTGATTCTTTTACACACACACACACACACACACACACACACACACTGCTGGAATATATCTCAGCCTAATTATTAGAATATGGCATCATAATACTACTCTATCCACTCTACCTTTATTTTTCTTCCTCCTTTTGAATAAGGCATTCCTTTCTAGTCATATTCCAGAAATGGTTTTCATGACACCAAGTCTCAATATTTATAAGGTCAAATTTGCCTCCTTGATTTAAGGTCTCTAGTTCACCTTGTTATGCACTGACTGGATAGAACGCATGTGGAATGTTGTGGAGATAGAATCTATAGGCTGTAATAACTGTATGGACATGAGAGGTGACAGAGGAAAGATTCAGTGAGCATATATCAAGTGCCTCATATATATCAGGCACTGTTCTAGGCACTGGAGGTATACGCACTAAAAAATAAAATTATCTCTGACTTCAAGAAGATTCTGTTCTATTGGGCATAGGAGGACCAGGTCAATGGTGGTATCACACAGAAAGTCATCGAGTACTTCTTAATCATGTGCTATGTTCCAGGCACTATGTTAAGCAATGATACAAAGGCAGAAATACGAACATTTTTTCATGCCTTGCAATTCTGTGAATGTTGGGTAGAAAACAGTGTTGGCAAGTGCCTGTATACCCCATGGAAAGCTTGAAAGCTAGGGTGGACTTAGGCCAGATTGCAGGAGCAAAACAGCTGGTGGCACAGTGGATAGAGTCAAGAAGACCTGAGTTCAAATCTAGCCTTAGATACTTACCAGTTGTGTGACCCTATGCAAGTTACTTAACTTTGGCTTGTCTCAATTTCCTCATCTGTAAAATGAAGATAACAGCACCTCCCTCAAATGTGACAACATTTGTAAAGTGCTCAGCTCACTTCCTAGCACAAAGTAGGTACTATACAAATATTACTTATTTCTATTTTTTTTCTTGGCACTATTAACTGTTTCATTAGTCCTTATTTCCTGAAGGATTTCCTATAAGGCCATTTGAATATGAGGACATTCAGAGGAAAAAGGCAATGTGTGAATAAGAGTTGCATGGTATAGTGCAAAGAATCTCAGTTTTTCCATCTGTAAAATGGTAATACTTCGACTACCTACCTTCCTCAGTTGCTTTGATGAAAGCATTCATAAACATTAAAGCACTATGTAAAATGACATCAGGCTCTAAGCTGACACCTTACCTTTTTCCTATATCCAATATCTTCTGAGTCACTTGAAGGCAAGGGTTCTAGGGAGTAAACAGGTATTTCATATACAGTACATTAATATTGAAACTAATGAACTTTACACAAACTACAGAACTTTATTTATATGAACTGCCACCCAAGTGTAGATCCTCATCACCTCACATCTGGACTATTATAATAGCTTGCTGATTTGGTCTCCCTGCCTTAGGTCTCTCTCCACTACAATCCATCCTTCACTCAGCTCCCAAAGTGATCTCCCTAAAATGCAAGTCTTACCTTGTGAACCTCCTCCTCAATAAATTCAAGTGGCTCCCTATCACCTCCAGGATCAAATATAAAATCCTTTATTTGGCATTCAAATACCTACATAATCTGGCCTCCCTCCTAATTTACTACTCTCTTTACACTTATCCCCATGTACTTTTCAGTCTAGTAACATTGCTATTCCTCAAACAATGAACTCCATCTCCTAACTCCAGGAATTTTCAGTGGCTGTCCCTCACGACTCAGATTCTTGTACTACTCATCTTTTGTCTCTTGTCTTTTGTGGATCCCATCAAATCCCAGTTAAAACCTTACCTCCTGTAGGAAGCCTTTCCTGATCTCCCCCTTAAAGTTAGTGCTTTCCCTCTACCCATCATCTTCAGAATATACTGTATATAGTTTATTTGTACAAAGTAGTCTTCATGTTGCCTCCCCATTAGGCTGTGAGCTCCTTGAAGACAAGGATTGTCTTTTGCCCCTCTTTGTATCCCCAGCACTTAGCATGGTGCTATCACATAGTAGGTGCTTAATGACTCTTATTACAATAATAATATTAACTAAATATAGAGAAAGAAGAGACCTTGGAGTTTATCTTATACATTCTCCTGATTTTATAGCGGGAGAAACCCAGAAGGAAACAATGGCTGGGGTTTGTTAATTGCTAGAATTACTAGAAGTGCCAGGACTAGAATCTAGACCTCCTGATTCCCAATGCTACTTTCCACACTGCCAATCTCCATGTGATCCTCAGCTTATTACTTAAGATACTCAGAACAAAGATTACCATGCCCTGTTTACAGACAAGGACATTAGAGCTCAGAGAAAAAAAAAAGTGATGTGTTCAAAGTCACATATCTAGGAAGTTCTGAGTCAAGACTTGAGCCTACATTGACCTCCAAGTCCAATGTTCCTTCCATTGTACAATGCTACCTAAAGGACCTCCCAGATGCTAGAGCAAATATTTTAAGGGCTACCTCAAAATAACAAAAAGAGCAGGCATAAACACATAAAGAAATATAAGTAGTTCTTATGTCCAACTCTTAGATAAGTGTGTCCTGATAAGAAAGCTGATTTCTTAGATAACTTAGATATTTCTCATCTTTGTTTTGAAAAGGAGACTTCAAAATAGGAAATCATAAGACCACAGATGTAGGGGTAGAAGAGCCCTCAGAGGTCAATTAGTATAACCTTCTCATTTTACAGACTAGAAAACTGAGGCCCAGGATAATAAATGTATCAGAGACGAGATTTCAGCCTAGATCTTCTCACTCTAAAGCTAGTGCTCTTTTATTTAGCTCTAAATGAACGCAAAATAATATAATGAATTAAAAACTGAAGGCTTTATATATAATCTTACATTGGCTCAGAGATTGTAAGTAGCATCTAAAGTACTCTGTCAAAAGAGGAGAGTTTCTATGTAATTACATAAAAAAGGCAAGGAACCATGGTCATAACTATAAAGTTGTAAAATAGTATTATGGCTTTGTAAATTGGGCCAGTGGAATATTTCTATATTCATTTGTTTTGTGGGACACAGGACATTAAAAGTACACAGCTGAACTAATCAAGTTAATTATTTGACTGGACACCCTGTCTCCTTCAGTCCCACAGATAAACAAAAAGGTTTAAGTACACATTTACATACACAATTGACATAATCACTCCATTAAGTAATACTAGTTTGCAAATTCAGTCCATCAAACCATAGAGGTAATATGGTGAACCAAACACAGAATTGGATGAGGGATCAAAAGACATGGGTTGTAGCCCTGACTCTGCTACTTGTTTGCTGAGCAACTCTGAACAAGTTCCTTCTGCTCAACAAGGTTCAGTTTTCCCCTTTGAAAAATCAAAGAGTCAGACTAGACAATTCCTGAGGTTAAAAGATAAGAGGATTTGGAGCTGAAGCAGTCACCTCTAACTATGATCCATGGCTCAAAATGCATAATAATAACTGCTGACATTTATATAAGGCTTTTGAGTTTACAAAGTACTTTAATTTAATACTCATACCAAATCCTGGGAGGAATACAGAAGAGGAATTAC
Source organism: Trichosurus vulpecula (assembly GCF_011100635.1). Lineage (NCBI taxonomy): Eukaryota > Metazoa > Chordata > Mammalia > Diprotodontia > Phalangeridae > Trichosurus > Trichosurus vulpecula. Next base: position 92,341,252 of record NC_050573.1, on the reverse strand, counting down.
ATATCTCCATAGTACCAATGAAGATACTAGGATTCAGAGAGGTTACCAGGGTTACAGATAGTGAGAAAGGCTGGGATATGAACCCAACCATCTTACACCAAACTCCATCTTTTTAGCACACATTCTCTCTCAAACTTACCTAAAATAATCCAGCTAATAGAATGCACAGTGAAGCTGAAACTAGAACTCCAGTCTCTTAATTTCAAATTTAATCTTTTTCTATTCCCCTAAAGCTGTCTCTGTGCACTATACATGGCATGACTCTGTAAGCAAGCAGAAATCCAGACAAAGAAGCTTGCTCTCTCCATGGTGCTAAGACAATGTTCCTTGCTAAGGACGCCTTCTGACATTCATAAATCGAGCAGTTGTAGAGCCGTTCTTTCCCACTCTTTCAAAGTATAGATTTACAGACAACTCTTTTCCCTTAGAACCAAAGGGAAACCTTCATAATAAATATTAATGTTCTCAGAACACATGATTTAAAAAATAGAAAACATACAGAAATGCTTTTAGAACTCATGGGCATCACTTCATTAAGCGATAACAAAGGATAATAAAAGTATACAGCTAAATGTAGGTTTGCTAGAATTTGCTGAATGTAACTAAAAGTATTTTACCATCCTATGGAACCCATGAAACAGCTAAAATATAAGAATGCAGTCCAAAGGTTGTCTATGAGTAACATTCATATGAACTAAACTAATAATATGTTGACAAAGAAATTGAGAAAATGGGTAACATGAATTTGTTTGTTGAAAAGCAGAGGCTTGCATGGTAATTCAGAACAAGGCCAATGTCCCCAGAAGTTACAAAAGGGTTATCCTTAAGGAACCCAGATTTCAAGAGCAATACAAATTGTGCAAGAAATGGTAATATCTATGGATCTCTTTAGGCAATAAATATTTAGCACTTACTGAATTTCTAGCAAGACATGAACTGCTGGTTGGAATTATACATCAGAAGCTCGCTGTCTTTTATAGACTAAGAGATGACAAATCCCAATACTGTAAATACCAATCTCAAAATATCTTTTAGAATTCAACTAGTAAACTGTACTGGAAATGAACCATTATAGCACATCATTTGTTGTCCACATTTGTCTGGATATAACATTGATCAATTAGAATTTTTTTTATTTAATAAGAATGTTTAAAATAGATGTTGCTACATAAAAAACTCATAATTTCCAAGCTACATGGAACAAAAAGCTTTTAAAATATAGAGAACTAGCAGAAGAAATCTGGTGTGTGTGTGTGTGTGTGTGTGTGTGTGTGTGTGTGTGTGTGAGAGAGAGAGAGAGAGAGAGAGAGGAGAGAACACAATGAGATAAGCCTCATCATCTTGTCTGCTAATGGACTTGCTTTCAATGAGTATACATACAGAAGATGAGCTTGCATCACAATATCCACCTTTGCACAACAGTCCATAGAACATTAAGCATAAAAGAATAATATCAGGATAGTAACTTGTACCAGAATTATTTCTATTTTTACCACATCTTCTTCATCAATAAGATGAAAATGAGACAATAATAATGATCATAATCAAAATATAGACACCTGGAAAAATAAATCCAAATCACATGGGAATAGAGGCAGATAAACCTCTACCCTTCAATCCGCTGCTTCATTTATCCCAAAGATCATTTCTGTGTTCCTGTAGAAGCTTACAGTCTAATACTTTTATTCAATAACAAAAAGCACTTGTTTTTACCTCCCTTCAGCAAAGTCTAAAGAACATTAAATATAAAAGAATGATAGCAGGGTATTGATTTGATCCTGGACTGTTTCTATCTGAATGCCACTGAAAAACCTAAGAATGAGATAAATAACATCAACAATAGTTCAGACACTATATAGAGGTTCACAGTTATAAAACCCCTGGTATCTACTTGTTCATTTAATTCTCATAACAGTACTGTGAGGAGGGAAGGACGATGATTATTCATCCCATTTTACAAAGAAACTGAAATTCAGAAGTACAGACAATTACCTAAGATGCTATGTTGAATGAATGATGCAAGTAGGAATTGCCCAGGTGTTCTGATTTCTACCCTACTATTCTTCCTACCATATTTCCACAGAAAAATTTATGAGGAAACTGGGTAGAGGAAAAGATGTGCCTTATGGTTTGTAGATCCTAAGTGAGAAAAAAATCTCAATCAACTCTTTCAGTCCTGTAGGGTACTGCTAATGACCTCATCAGAACTCAAATCTTTTTTGCTTTTTAGGACTATTCAGAATTTTTACACTACAAGCAGTCATCATCAAAATTCCAGGGCCACCTCTATACTATAAGAAGGAATGGGTGAAAAACTTTTATTGAGTTTAATAATGTATCAGCTAAAATGGATCACATATTAAAGAAACAATTTTAAGACTGGGTCATCAACACCAGAAGTGACAGGTACATTATCCTTATAGAGCTTGAAATTACTCAGTGGAACTTCTGCAAGGAAAGGGTAGAACATATCACAGATTGCAAAAATTTAGCACCTGCTGAATACCTAGAAAAATATGACCAGGTGGCAAGAATTACACATTGAAAACTTATTTTCTTTCACAGACCAAGAAATAACAAATCTTTATATTATACACCAAGACCTCAAAAGCATCCTGGAGAATTCAACAAATAAACTGTACTGGAACTGAATCATGAACACAAATAAAACTGTTGCCCAAAGTTGCATGGACCTACCATTAATCTATGAAAATTTCTGAACATTTTACATGGATGCTACCATACCAGGTACTCATAATCCTCAAGCTACATGGAATATAAAGCTTTCAAAGTCCAGAGACCACCAGAAGAAATCAAAACCATATGAGGTACAAATCATCCCCTCAATTGTCCTGTCATTGGATTTATCTCAAAGATGTTACCAGTGAGCCTACAGAAGATGAACTTATAACCCAATACTCTAATTACAAAATGCAATTATTTTATCTTACTGTCTAATGATCCAGAGAACATTAAATATAAAAGAAACAAGAGGACAATGAATTGTCCCAGGATAATTCCTATCTTAACTCCATCAAAAATAGACAAGAAAAACAAGGTATTACTAATGAAAATTTCTCAAAATCAAGAGACCTAGCAGAAGAAATCAAAATCGCATATGGAAGGAAGTATTGTTTTCCTATCTGCTACAGGATTTGCTCTGAAGATGATTTCAGAAAGTCAAAAGAAAAGGAGCTAAAATTTTTATCTAAGTACAAAATACTCTGCAAAACACTGAACACAAAAGGATAAGAGTAGTATAGCAACTTGTCCTAGGACTGCTTCCATCTGAACTCTATTGAAATGTAAAGATAAGAAAAATCAAATAATAATAACAAAAATCTGCATTTCCTCTGAAAAAGATTAGAATAAAATAATTATAATAACTTATTTATACAGAACTTTGAGATTTGTGAAATATGCTTTTCTAAACGACCACGTTAGGCAATAAAAGTAAATATTATTGTTACTATTTTGGAAATGCGGCTCAGGGGTGAAAAGATGTGTAGGGTCATATAGTTAGTGATGTTAAAGCACAAGTCTCTAAGACATTCCTTGCCCTTGAAGGAAAAAGGTTCTGAAACAAGACAGATAGAGGAGGAATAAAATGACTACAAATGTCTCTAAATAAAAAGACTGAAAATTGTCTCTAAATTTCATTCTGCCACACACTCAGTTTTTAAAAACAATATAAGAGATCTCACTTTATAACATTTAACAAGTCTAATTCAACCATCCTATGAGAGTTTATAATTGTTGTTTCTCTCAGAGGCAGTGTGGTCCACTTGGAAGATAGGATTTCAGAGGAGGAATGATCCATAAACATAGGGGTGGGGAACCTGCAGTCTCCAGGCCACATGTGGCCCTCTAGGTCTTCAAGTGTGGCCCTCTGACTGAATTCAAACTTCACAGAACAAATCTGCTCCATTTCTTTAAATATTTTTTTAAAAGCAAAGACTTTTTTTAATTCTCTTTTTTAGGTCCAAATTTTCTCCCGCCTCCTACCCCTTCCTTCAGCCAATGAAAAAGCAAGAAAAATAAAACTAATTACAAATATGTATAGTCATGCAAAATAAATTTCTGTGTTAGCCATGCCAGCCATTTCTTAGTTGTGTCACTTAAGGCAAGTAACAATCTCTCAAACTCAGTAGAGGCTTTTCTTTTTTTTTCTTTTAATTTATTCTGAACATAAGAAATAAAAAAATTTCCATACATGGTAGAATAAAAAAAAGATGATTGCACATAAAATTGCAAGTCTATTATGTACAACTTGCTATTCCTTTTAAATATATAATAAAGTTACCATATAACTTTCTTTTTTTTTTCCTTTTACCTTTCCTCTCCTCCAAACTGCCCTAGAGATGGCTACCTTTAGACATAGGTAGATGTACGTGTGTGTGTGTGTGTAAAAATCACTCTATATATACTTCTATTTATCAGTTCTTTCTCTGGATGCATATAGTGTCTTCCTTTATAGATCCTTTGTAGTTAAATTGGATATTTATAATAGTCAAAATGACCTAGTCCAGGGGTGGGAATCCTGTGGCCTTGGGGCCACATGTGGCCTTCTAGGTCCTTGGGTGCAGTCTTTTGACTGAGTCCAAGTTTTACAGAACAAATCCTATAATTAAGGGGCTTTGTTCTGTGCAGTTTGGATTCGGTCAAAGGGCCACACTTGAGGACCTAGAGGGCCACATGTGGCTGTCAGGCCACAGGTTCCCCTCCCCTGACTTAGTCACTCAAAGTTGTTCTTAAAACAATATTGCTGTTACTGTATTCTCTTGGTTCTACTGCTTTTAATCTTCATTATTTCATGCAAGTTAACCATATTCTTAGAAGATTACTGAGTTCATCACTTCTTATAGCACAGTAGCATTCCATCACAATGATACACCACAACTTTTCCAGCTATTCCCCCATTGATGGGCATCCCCACAACTTCCAGTTCTTTTCTACCACAAAGAGAGCTGCTATAAATATTTTGGGACACATAGGTTCTTTTCCTTTTTCCCTCATCATCTTTGGAAACAGAACTAGGAGTGGTATTACGGAGTCAAAGGGTATAGTCAGTTAAATAACTCTTTGGGCATAATTCCACATTGTTCTACCAAATGGTTGGATCAGTTCACACTTCTATCAACAGCAAATTAATGTCCCAATTTTTCTATATTCTCTCCAATATTTGTTGCTTTCCTTTTTGATCATTTTAGCCAATCTGATAGGTATAAAATGATATCTTGGTGTTGTTTTAATTTGTATTTCCCTAATCAATAATGATTTGGAGCATTTTTCATATGAATAGCCAGAGGCTTTTCAAACATTATATATTATAGCTGAGAAGTTGCAGGGTTAAGACTGAGTCTCCCACTCTTTCTACTACATTATGATTTCTGAGTGAAACAAAGTTTGGGAGCATAGGATGGCATAGTGGAAAGTGGTGAAATTGACAACAGAAGATCTGCACTGTAATCCCAGTTATGTCAGTTACAAAGCATATGATCTTAGGGGAATGAATTAATATCTTAGAACCTCCGTTTCCCCATTTATAAAATAAGAAGGCTGGACTAGATGACCGTTTAGGTTAATTCAACCTCTAAATCCACTGATTCAGTTCTTTCAAAGGCCAGTTAAACTGTGCTTCATTTGATGGCCAAAAGCTGTACCAATCCCAACCAGTCATCTCTCAAAAACATTACCTGTTAGAAGGGGTAAGAATATAATGATTGCCTCTCACAAAATCACACTGCTTCAGAGAGGGAGCAGATGTCAGAAGCCCCATAGTTCAAAGAATTGCTTCTACAATTTACCTAACAGGTGATTATCCAATTTTTGCATAAAGACTCCCTGCGTAAGTATTATACTACATCCCAAGGCAGCACATTCCACTCTTGGATAGTTCTACTGGTTAAAAAGATTTTCCTTATATCAGTCTAAATTTACCTCTTTCTAAAACTCCAACCTGTTGCTCCTAGTTCTGCCTTTGAGGGCCAAGTAGGGAAACTGATATAGAATATATGAAATGACTTGCTCCTTCAAAATAAGAGTTCTTCAAATACTTGAACACAGCCTCAATCTCTTTTACTCATAGATATACAGACAGTAAGCACCATAAGTAGGACATTAACCCAAATCTTCCAATTCTACAGTTGAGAACTCCTTCAAAACATGTTACTGAACTTGAGAGACTTGCAGACTAGCTGAGAGATAGGAAAAGCACATAGGAAAGGTAATCGAAGGGAATGATGATGACATAAATGGCCAGATTTAAAGCTAATTCTCATTTTTCACATATTTCCAAGGTCTAGAGTTGTAGCCCTTGTCATTTTTCCCCTTCCTACTTTGGAACATTATATGCATTCATGTATGTATGTACTAATTTATATAGAAACCTGATAAATCCCAGAAGGTATTTTGAAGAACAGTGAAGAAGGAAACCTAGGTAGCAAGTGAAAGAGGAAAGAGCAAAGAGAGAGAGAGAGAGAGATGCAAGAAGGCAAGCTATATATTTATAAAAGATTTTATGAAGAGATCTGGATTATATGTACATAGATTGGAATCTCAGTTTGAACCAATAGTTCAGAAGTCTGTATGGAGAAGTTATTTCTGGTCTAGAAGGGGCATTTAATATATTCAACATTCATTTAAACTAGTAAATCTGAATCACAGAAGAGTAGAGCTGGAAGGGAGCTTATCAATCATACAGTCAAAGCTCCTTGTTTTGTAGAAAAGGAAACTGGAAGCTAGAAAAGTAAGGTGAAAGAGCTAGTAGGTGGGTAGGGCCAGATTACCATTCACCATTTTGATGCCTTTTCCAATCTGTTTTTATGTACATGTGCAAGCTTCACCCCTCCTGGACCTCAAAATGGATTCAAAAATCATAGAATCTTAGAAGTCCTGCCCATACCTGAAAATCCCTGACAAGCAGTCCCGTAGTCTCTGCTTGAAGAACTGCAATGGGGTTCTGAGAACTCACTACCTACTGAGCCAGTACATTTGACCTTTGGACAGGAATAATTTCTAGGAAGTTATTCCTTTAAATCAAAAGGATATCTGCCTCTCTGCAACTCCTAACCATTTGTAACAACAATGTTGCTAGCAGCTGCAGTGGGGGTGAAAGACCAACAAGAGCACACAGCAGGGCTCTGCTAGCACAAGTTCCTTGATCTGCTTTTCTAAGGAAAGCAACTTTAAGGGCTTAACGATCTCACTTTAATTAAACATACATATATCATTCACTTAGTTCAGGGGGAAAAGTCAGCACCTTGAACTTCAGAGCAAATACAAACAGAAATCAAAAGCAGAAATTTACCAGAAAGAGAAACACCAACAACTGGGCTTTCAAAGCCAGGGAGGGGGCCTCCAACAGCTACCCAGAGTCTAATCTGGTCAAATCACCAACACTCTTCCAATGAATGTACCCCCAAAAGCAAAATGCCAACCTCAGAGTTCATATACCCAGTTCAGGGCCCTGAGGGCTCAGAATCTACTTAGCAAAATGAGTTTGGGAAAGATCTTTAATCACTAGCACCCCATCATATACATTGTTTACAATGACTCTTGATTCAAAAAATGTGAGACTCAAAGACACCTGATTGCCTCAGTGCTGAGAAGCACCCCAAAACAAAAGACAACAAAATGTCCCACTTTACCTCCTGATTCAAAAAAGGCAAGACTCATTAAAGGCACTTGATTGCCTTAGCATTCCATAAGACAAAACAGTAAAAAAAAAAAAAAAGTCACACCCTGCTTAACATTACATCAGTAACAACAATGTTGCTAGCAGCTGCTGTGGAGGTGAAATACCAACAAGAGCATGCAGGCTGGCTGCGAGCACAGGTTCCCTGATCTGCTTTTCTAAAGAAGCAACTTTAAGGGGTTAACAATTTCACTTTAATTAAACATACATATATCATTCACTTAGTTCAGGGGAAAAAGTCAGCAGCCTGAACTTCAGGAAAAACACAAGTAGAAATTATATAAACAGAGCAAATAACACACAGAAATCAACAGACAGGCCTCTAGCTGTCTGACCAGGACATTACATACATAGTTACCAGAGAGAGAGGCACCAATATCTGGGCTTTCAAAGATGGGGCAGGGGGACCTCCAACAGCTACCCAGAGTCTCATCTGGCCAAGTCACCAACACGTCCAATGAGTGTACCCCCAAAAGCAAAATGCCAACCTCAGAGCTCATATACTCAGTTCAGGGCCCTGAGGGCTCAGAATCTACTTAGCAAAATGGGTTTGGGAAAGATCTTTAATCACTAGCAGCACATCATATACATTGTTTCCAATCAATGACTCTTGATCCAAACAAAAGCAAGACTCATTAAGGGCACTTGATTGCCTTAGCATTCCAAAAGAGAAAATAGGGAAAAAGTCCCACCCTGGATAACATTACACCATTCCTTCTAATTTTCCCCTTTGGGGGCAAGCAAAGCAAGCTTAATTTCCCTTCTATTTGACAGTCCTTCCAATTCCTGAAGATAGCTATGATGTGTCCCCTGCCCCTGTTCTATCACCTCATGTTTGACACCCCTCCCTTATCCACAGCAAGCTAAAATCCCTCTCCTTTGCATGTATGTCACTTTCCCAAGAATCATTGTTACTTTTGTGCATGTCTGCCTTCCCCTTTCCTCCCCTCTCCATTACAGTGTTACAGAAGGGTGTTTGTGCAGAATAGGGATTTGAGCAATGTTTGCCAAAATGAACTAAATTCTAACCCTAACTTTAGGGCTCTTTTTACTGCAACCTGCTTTCTCAAAAGAGTATGACCTATACTTTTAAATTTGGGGTTAGGGTGTATCTGTGCAAGCACGCGTGTGTGCGTGTGTGCATGTGTGTGTTTGTGGTGGGGGTGGGGAGGAAGTGGATAGGGAGAAGGATGATGAAAGAGGAATAACAGAAAAGAACAATCAGGAAAGGAAAGAAAATTTATAGGAAAATTGGTTTAGAGATTTAGAGCTGGAGGGGCCCTTTAGAGGTCATTTAGTTCAACCTCCTCATTTATAGGTGAAGTAATTGAGGCCTGGGTGGAATTATTTGTCAAAGATGACAGATTCAAGATTAGAATCCAGATCATCCACCTCCAAGGCCAAAGTCCTTTCCACTGTACTACATTGTCTGCAGGAACAATGAATTGTAGTAGAAGCTAAGTCAGGGTGGCAAAAAAAAAAAGTCATAAGGTATGATAAAAGGCAGGTAAATATTCCAGTGTCACTGAAGGGGTAGTTTACATGAGGTAAGTAGTAAAAGATAAGACTGGAATAATGATAGGTTGAGGCCAGATTATAGAAGATATTGAACTATTTTCTTAGTTAAAAAAAAAAACAAAACAACAACAAATAAACTGAAAGGAAAATCTATCAAATTAAAACACACACACACACACACACACACACACACACACATTTCTCAGCTTCTTTCTGGGCCATTAGCAGAGAAATATTGAGTAATACAGCCCAAGCAAAAGATTTGATTACATCACTGAGCAATATTTTACTAAAATTCAGCACTGGAAACTAGCCTGTTATTTGTGTAACTTAAATTTACCCTGATCTGTTTGGCTACTCTGAGGAATATGACTGATCGAATAAGCATCCTCCCTAGGGCAACATGAAAAGGAGGAGGGTCTTGGCACTAATGATAACTTCTCAAAGAAGAAATAATAATAGTTTATTTTTCTATGGTATTTTTCAATTTATAAAGCATTTCCTCATAGAAATATGCTATTGAGTAGGCAATAAAAGTATTATTTCCATTTCACAGAGCAGGAAAGTGAAGCTCAGAATGGTAAAGTGACTGGCTTACTTGAGGTAAAAATAGCTAGTAAACAGCAGAGATGGAACTTGAACCCAGTTCTTCCGATATCTATTCCAAGGTTCTTTTCACTGTAATATATAGACTCCAACTGCTATCTTAAACCATCACATTCTAGATAACAAAAAAGAACTTTTCAGTCACAAAGAGACTCTCAGAATTGGATAATGGTAGACCTGGAATCAATCAACCATTTGAGCATTTATTAAGCACTTACTATGTAGCAGCTAGGGCAACCAGGTGGTAGAGTCGTTAGAGTGCTGGGCCTAGTGTCAGAAAGACTCATCTTCCTGAGTTCAAATCCAGCCTCAGACACTTACTACCTGTGTGACCCTGGGCAAGGCAAACCCTGTTTGCCTCAGTTTCTTCATCTGGAGAGATTGAAGCATACTATTTTTTTTTCTTTCTTGTGGTTTTTCCCTTTTGTTCTGATTCTTCTTTTACAACATGACTAATGTGGAAAATATGTTTAATATTATTGTAAAAGTATAGCCTATATCAGATTGCATGCTGTTGTGGGAAGTGGGGAGGGGAGGAAAAAAAATTTGGAACTCAGAATCTTATAAAAGTGAATGCTGAAAACTATCTTTACGTGTAATTGGAAAAAATTTAATATTATGAGGGAAAAAGCAAAAAACAAAAATAAATAAATAAATCAAATAAGCTGGAGAAAGAAATGGCAAACCACTCTAGCATCTTTGCCAAGGAACCCCAAATGGGGTCACAAAGAGTAGGACATGACTGAAAAAAAAAATAACAAATGTAGCAGTTAAGTTCTAGAGATAAAAATAAAATAGTAAAGTAGTCCCTGCCCACAAGGAGTACACATTCTACTAGTTTGGAAGGTAGCTTAGAGGAGTATTAGCCTGTCTGCTTATGCATTCTAATAATATGGTATTGTGCCAAATCTCTCTGCAATCTGGCTGATCACTGAAACTACTCTATGTGTCAACTTCTTCCAGAATGCAATATTTCAAATGTGGTTTGGTGAGATAATATCAACAGTATTGTGTTTAGTTCTAGGTAATGCATTTTAGAAAGGACACTGAAATAGGTCCAAACTGGAATAGGTCCAGAGTTGGGGAAATAAGATGAGAAAATAACTGGAGATATTACTCCTAGAAAAGACTAGCAAGAATGTGTTGTCTTAAAATATTCAAAGGGTATCATGTTAAAGAAGGATTAGGCTTACCTTGCTTGGTCCTGAGGGTAAAACTTGGGGGTAATGGGCAGAAATTAGACTGAAGTATATAGAGGTTCTATGCATAGCAAAATAATCTTAGAGCTTTCCCAAAGTGGAAAAAGATACTTCAGAAGGTAATGAGTTCCTGATTGTTTTATATTTTCAAGCAGAGGAGAGATGATAAATTGTTAGGAAATGTGTAGAGGAGAATGCTTTTTTTAGGTTCAGGTTGAACTAAATGACCCTTACACAAACCTGAGAGGGACAGCTAACAAACTGCATGACAGAATCATGATTATAAGGAAAAAAATACGATGGGCTCAGAGCACTGGGTTGAAATTCATAAGACGAAATATAATAGGAATAAATGGATACCAAAAAACTCCAACTTCATAAGCACATGAGGGAGAAGCATGGTTAAACAGCAATTGTTCTGAAAAAAGATCAGGGGGTTTTAATTGACTGCAAGTCAACATGTATCAGCAATGTGGTGTGACATCCAAAAAAGTAAATGGATTTTTGAGCTTCATTAAGAGCAGCATAGTTTCCAGGAATAGGGAGGCAATAGTCTCACCAGGGTGACAGCCCTCCATTAGACCACATCTGGAGTACTGTGTTCAGTACTAGGCACCATGGCTTAAAAAGGACATCAATATGCCAGTGTCTAGAAGAGAAAAACTAAGCTGGTAACAGGCCTTGAAATGTAAGTTGAAAGAACTAAACATGTTTGGCTTGGAAGAAGGAAGACAGGGAGGAAGGGGTGGGGAAGCTGCATTCAATTATATGAAGGGTTGTCATGTGAAAGAGGAAATATATTTGTTTGGTCTGGCCCCAGAGCCAACAATTGTAAACATGCAAATTCATACTCTCCCTATTTTATGGAGGAATGCTTAGGCTGACTCTGGTCCCAGAAGGTAGAGCCAGAAGCAATTAGTTGAAGCCTGGAAGAGGCAAATAAAAGCTTACTGGTATTAAGATTAGAGCTGTGCAAGAACAGAATGGTTGCCTCAACAGATTATGGGTTCCCCCTTCTTAGAGATTCAGAGACTATATGACAACTTGATGGGTTTGTCATAATAGGGTTTCTATTCAGGCACGGTTTGGCAAAGAAAGCTGCTGAGGTCATTTCTAACTCTCCAATTCTGTGATTTTGGAAATTGAGAGATTCTTTGCTGCTATGATCAAATGACTAAAGTAAAGGGAATATTCTTCTAAGTGATTAAATCAAAGTTTTATGGTGCAAAAGGGAAGAATGTTTTAAAATTTCTCATTGTCTTGCTCCTTAAAGAGACAATCAACCCCTCTCAAGGTCCTATAGTCTAACACTGCATGAGCTCAGAAGAAACAAAGTTATGATGTGTTTGCCCCCAAACCTCAAAGGGAGTAAAGGAGCACAGTATAGAAACTCTAGTAAGGTGTAGAGCGAATTTTTGTTGGAACTTCTTCCCAAGACCAGAAGTAAAGGGAAACTCAGGACTTTCTGCTTTATACTCTGCCAAGCTAATAGCTATTGTAGGCTTCATATGTCTCCTCCTGTCCTACACCTTGAACTTCAAGCTAGATAGCTCTATTTTCTTTTCTTACTTATAAAAGACAACTCTCCTTTTTGCAGTATTGCTTGTTATCCTACACCAAAGCTGGCCAAACTTCTTATACTAAACCAAAATTTGCCTCTTGGTAGCCTCCACTAGTTGCTTCAACTTCTGTACTCAGGTCAAAGAGAACATACCTAACCCTTAGTCCACGTGCCAGCCCTTCAATTTTTTGATAGCTATTTATCTCCTCCTAAGATTTCTCTTGTAACAGTTAAATATCTCCTTTTCCTTCGACAGATCCACAAATGGAACATACTCAGAGCCCAACAATATTCTGGATGCCCTTCTCTATATATTCTAGAGCCACCCTAAAACATGTTGCTAGGAACTAAACACAGTGCTCTAAATAAGGGCCTGACTAGGGCAGAATAAAGTGGGGCTAACACCCACCTAGACCTGGAAATTATGCCTCTTGTAATGTAGCCCAAGATAAAATTAGCTCTTGTGGTTGTCATAGCATATTGCTGTGTTACACTGAGTTGAGAGTCTGCCAAAATCCTGAGACTTTTTTTCAGATAAACTGATATGTCTACCCCATATTGTACTTGTGAAGTTGATTTTCTGAATCTAAGCGTAAGCCTTTACACTTATCCCTATTCAATTTCATTTTATTATGGAACTAGTCAATGCTGAATGCAGTTGTGAAGAGACAGGGATACTAATACATTGTGGGTAGAGCTGCAAATTGGTCTAACCATACTGGAATGCAATTTAAATTATGCCAAAAAGTGACAAGAATGTCCATGTTTTTTGATCCGGAAATGTTGCTTATAGGTATATACCCTAAGGAAGTTGAAGATAAAAACAAATGTGACATATAGATAGATCAATATGTAGATAGATACAGATATAGATATGTTTAGTTATATAGAACACTTTTTATGGCAGCAAAGAACTTAGAGTGGATTAGCATTGAATGGGGAAAGACTAAACAAATTATACTAAAAGAATGTAATGGAATATGAATTTGCTACATAAAACAACAAATGTAAATAATTCTGAGAATCATGGAAGACTTAAAGGAACTGATAGTAAGTAGTGAATTAAGCAGAACCAGAACTGGTAAGCAGAATAATGATAATAATACAAGTGAAAAAGAAAACAAAACTTTAAAATGACCATTACCCATGACCAAGAAATGCCATTTGGTTTCTTTTTTCGTCATCATCATTATTGTTTTAAACTTAAATACACCATAAGAAAAGAAAAAGAAACATAAATTTAAATACTTCAACTTAAATACAAAAGAAAAAAAGCAAAAAAAAGTATTGCCATATATACAGCATAATGTAAGAGATGATTCAAAATATACAGCAATAAATTTCCATTTCAAGAAAGCCTATATAATAAATACTACAATTATGTTTGGAGCTGTCCATCTTTTGTTTGCTTCCTTGTAAATTTTCTTTTGTTCTCTGCTGTGCACTTTTTATTTTGTTCCTTTTTTCACCCTTCCTCTTCCCTCTCCTCCGAGAGGGCTACAGTTGAGCTCAGAGATACACAAACACATACATGCACACATACACGTGCACATATACACAAACATGTATATATATACACATATATACATATACACATACACATACATACATATACTTATACACATATCCTTAGATATCTATAATCATACTCATATATAGATATATTCATAAATATTCATCTATGTAAGACTGTATTATACTTATTTGTCCTCTGTTTATCTGAGGGTAGATAATGTTTTCCTTCATTGGTCTAAGTCTTTCCATATTTTTCTAATTCCACCAACTAATCACTTCTTATACTACAGCAATGTTCCAACCTTTTACTGTCTGGCTATTTTAAATAATCTAAAACAATATTAATTAATATGGCTGATATATAGTATAGTTTCCCTTTTTTCTCTCTTTTGATTAAATCTATTTTAGCTTTACCTTTGTCTAAATCATTATTATCCCTGCTTTTGTTTTCCCTAATAAATCCTACTCCCGATCTTTATTTTATATTTGTTTGTAGCTCCTATTTCCTATCCCTTCTGACTCCTCTACTTTACTTCTACCTGCTACCTTGCCCTCCTATTACTTAATCTACCCCCCTACCATAGATCCCTCCCTTATCCTCTCCCCCCACCCTGAAATCTCTCCCTTATCCTCACCCCCATCCCCTTAGCCTTTTATTTCTTTCTGAATTCAGAAGATTTTATGCCCTTCTATATGTGTATATATATATATATATATATATATGGAGAGAGACAGACAGAGAGAGAGACACAGAGAGAGAGAGAGAGAGAGAGACAGAGAGAGAGAGAGAGTTCCCTCTTTAACCCATTCCCAGTAAGAGTGCGGTTCCAGCCGTCCTCTACCATCTAATTCCTCTGTGTCAGTTCTTCCTCTTACACCTCACTTATATAAAATAATTACTCTTTTTACCTTTTCCTAGATGGTTTACTTTTTAGTATGGCATAATACTCAGCTCTACCCCAATCTTTCTTTTGAACTACTCAATACTAATAACAATCTTAGATACAGATTTACATTTACTCATATAAAAAGTAATCAGTCTGTGCTTATCAAGTCCCTTGTAATTAATCTTTGATGCTTACCTTCTATTTCTCCTGGATCTTGTATGCCAAATGTTCTATTGATTTCAGGTCTTTTTGCAACAAAATCCTGAAACTCTGACAATTCATTAAACATTCTTTTTTAAAAAAAAAATCAGGATTATGCTTAACTTTGCTGGGTATGGTTGCCATTAGTTTTCTATCTCTACCATGAGGAGGCTACTGATAAGAAGAAAGTCCATATATGCAATAAAATATTTAGAGCAGCACTTTTTCTTTTAGCAAAGAATTGGAAACAAAGTAGATGCCCTTCAACTGGGGAATAGCTAAACAAACTGTGGCACATGGAATATAATGGAATACTACTGTGCTTTAAAAAATTATGAAAGTGAAGAATACAAAGAAGCATGGAAAGATCTATGTGAACTGATCCAGAGTGAAGTAAGCGGAGTCAAGAAAACAATATACATAATAACTTTTATGTAAATGGAAACAACCCCCCCCCTTAAAAAAATCAAAAGAGAATGTTTAAAATTATAAAAAAAAATCCAGGTTGGATTTTTTTCAATCATTGTTGAATGTAACAGTATTTCTGTTTGTTTGTACTTAGCACAATGTCTGGCACATAGCAGGCACTATATAAACGCTTATTCCCATTACTCCTTCCCTCCCACCCTTTGCTAGATATTAGCCATCTCTTTTTTCAATATATTAGAACAGTACATAATGATAGAATTCAGCCAGGACTTTACTGACCTAAAAATACTGTTTTTATGCGTCCCCACCTCTCCTTTGAAAATCAGATTTGCCCTTCTTCAATCCTGTGGTCTCTTTTCCACTCTCCTCAATCATTTACTAATTCTTTAGGACCCAAGGATGTATGTCCACTGTATTTCATCTGGACCTAGAAATTTAAACTCATCAAGGGTAGTTAGGTACTCTCTTATTGCCTCCTTATTTACTTTGAGTTTCTAATTCCCTTTATTCCTTTGTGTTTTGTACTCTCCAATCCAAAGGTCATTCTCTCCTTTGTAGAGGGAAGAAAAATAAGAATTGAATAACCCTGACTCCTCTTTATTATTATCTACCAGTCCAGTGCAGGAGCTCTATAGTTTCTTTATAATTTCATTAATTCTCTTCTTTCTCTAGTAGAGTTAAAAAAAAACACCCCTCTTTTGTGGTCACTTATATTCCTAATTAGCCTCAACTCATTCTCATCTTTAGTCTTGTGGACACTAGTCCTACAGTAGTATGCAACATATCTGTATTTGTTCCCTTTTCCCTTCCAGAGTTTCTACCTTTTATACATATCTTTTAAACATCTAGAGTTGGCTGATGAGTTCCCTGGGTATCCACACCAGTCTCTTCAGATGACTTTCCCTTTATTCTTCTCATTAAAATTATTTCCTTTTTTTGTTATCAAAATTTAATTCTTGAGGGTTTTCCATCTTTATCAATATGGCTTCACTTAGAGAAGTCCCTTACAACTTGGGCATTCCATGTCTTAAGGACTCATAGCTTTTAAGACAACATTATGTACTCTAGGGGCTCCTTAAGCTATATTTTGTGCATGATCCCATGATTTGGGATGATTTAGTTCAAACTCCACATTTTACAGATTAGGAAATTGAGGCTGAGAGATGTGAATGTTCATGCTAATATTCAGTCTTTTAGGATTTGCTGCTGAGGGGTAACTGATATGGAATTTTCCAGATGGGCATTGAGTGTAAATCTTTTTGTTTTCTTCCTTCTTCTCAATTTAGGCATCCCACCACGAAGATGAGTTCTTGCCACTGCACCTGTCAATTTCTGTGGGAATAAATACAAGCAGGGAAATGCGTCCTACTCCCACTTCAGCACAAATAAATTAGAAAATTTTCATAAATAGAAATTACACTAATGGAAAAACTGCTTTAAATGATTAATGAGCACTCTTTACTATAAATCGACTGCCTAATTTGCATCCTGAACTTTCAGAATGCTGATTTAGTTATTATTCCGACCTCACTAAGTACACTATTTCAGGTTGTAAAATACATTTCTACCAAACTTCTCAGTGAGCAAGAAACAAATGAACAAAAACTGCTACACAGGCACTCATGAAATGACCTCCATGTGATAAAAAGTTTTGTTCACTGTAGCTCCTAAATAAGAAAAGCAAAGGACTGAACAGTGCTTTGGTGGATAAAGGTGCTATACTGGAGAAATTGTAGAACTTTTGAAATATCTTACCCATAAGCTATTGTTGAATATTTTTTTCTCTCTTCCTCAGGCAACTCAGGAGGCTTATTGCCTCCATTTTGTCTACTTTCATTTACCCATCAACTCTTTACAATCTGGTTTCCAACCTCATCACTCAACTGAAATTACTCTCTCCAAGATAACCAATAACTTCTTAATGCCAAATATAATGGTCTTTTCTCAGTCCTCATTTTTCTCAATCTATCTGTTGCATTTGATGGTTGACCTCCTAGATGGTCTCCTTTCTGAATTTCTGTGAAACTACTCTGTCCTAGTTCTCCCTCTAACTCTACATTCTCTGGGTAACTTTGTCAGTCCCCATGTGGATACAGACGGAGAAGATAAGCAGGACTACTAGAGGACCTTAGTGAACACCTACAATTAAAGGGTACGATAAGGATGCTAAGTCAACAGATGAGATTATTGAGAAGCGGCCAGACAGAGAGAACTATCTACAGAATAGCAAAGAAGGGCTGCTTTGAGTCAACCATTTAGAGTTTTAATTGATCTCCAATAGCATACAAAGTAACTAAATAGATTGGTCTCACTGTCTATGTAGGAAAACTCAAGTAAATGAAAATTATTATTGTTTAAACATGCATTCGATGAGCAACCTACTGAAATAGTCCATTAGTGAATATATCGGAATGTATCAAGTGAATAGCACAATAGCGACAGGGATGACTAGAAGGAAGAGAATGAGGAAGACCACATTTGAGAAACCATTTAGGTCTTTCAACGGTCACAAACACCTCCCGGTTTCAGGTTGTGTTATTTTGCCAATGATAACATACTAAGTAGGATAAAAGACATTATCAGAACACATATGAATAAGACAGGGGATAAGCCAGTCATATAGAGAATGAGAATTCATCAACTGTTATTGATGAATATTAAAAAAAAACCACTGAAGAAAGCCTTCATGAGATCCTCTATGACCAATTTATGCCAACACAAGGACAAGATCAGACAGGATATAAGGCAACCTGTACTGGGAGAAAGAGTTCATCATTGAGATCATGGATTTATTGAAATGTTTGAATTGTTGTGCTGTCCTTCATTCTTGAAGAGGACCATGACATAAGAGAAATAATGACAAGACTTGCACTTTGCTTTGATTTGAGTGAGGGAGGGCTGTGCAAGGTCACCAGCCTTACTTTGTCCTCCAGAGCCATCTGGGTCCAGTGGCTGATATTCACCAAGACAACTGGAGATGGCCCAGGATGCTTTAGCAGACTGAAATGTTTAATAAATGCAAATGAAAGGAGTACCTGGGAATTGGGCCCAGCTTTGCAACTAATTAGTTGTGTGACTTTGGCTAAGTCCCTTTCTATACCTCTCAATCACAGTTTGTTCATCTATAAAAGGGAGACAATTCCTGCCTTGCCTACCTTACAAGGTTATTTTAAGGAGCAAAAGCACCATAGCAATGTAAATATATGTAAATACAAAGTTGTTGCTGTTGTTAACTCATTTCATTTGTGACCCCATTTGGGGGAGTATAAATCTAAACCATATTTATATAAATACCACAAGATGGGAAAAATGTGGCACTAAGAGGAAATAAATCTGAGTTCTAGTCTCTAGTCTAACACTTGACAGGTGCATGATTGTAGTCAAATCACTAACTTTCAAGGGATTAAGCTGACATTCATTTATTCCTATTGCAAACATTTATTAAGTATTTGATAAGTTTACTCCACCATTCTGGGTGGAAGTGACAAACTAAGGCATAGCTTCTGCCTTCTAGATTAGTAGAGAAATTATAATATATACATTAAAATGATGAATACAAGTTTAAAGATAGGGAAGAAGATTATTTAGTGCTAGGAAGATAGTGGAAGTTCAGATAGAAGGATAGTTCAGAAGTTCAGATAGAAGATAGAAGGAAGTTCAGAAGGAGACCTAGACGAGCAGAAAAAAAAATTGTTTCTATTGTGGTAAAATTAATATACACCTTAAAAATTAAAGTTTACATTTTCACATACAATCCTCTTTTCTATACTTTTTAACTGAAATATTCAATTTGTGGATGCTAAGTTCATAATAAATTTTCTTAAAAAGAACTTGTTACGATCCTCCAAATTAAAGCAACATATTCTGTATTATTCTGTAACTTCAATGCAAAAATAGGCAGAGGAGAGGAAGGAGAAAAATATAGTTCAGGATTAAAAAATGAAAGGCAAAGACTTGTTCCTTACATAGAAGACTCAGACTTATATATCATGAATGTTTTTCAGGAAGAAAGTTGAGAAGAATATGCTGAGCATGAAATCACATTTAAAAAATTAAACTGACTATATTTTAACAAACGAAAAACAACCAAATGTGAGATACTGATGTAGGAGTAATTTTCAAATGAGCTAATTTGTATTGTCGGACAATAGCAACAACCTGGGAGACTTAAAATGAGAAGACTGAAAGTGCAATTAAAACAACTTCAACCTGACCTATTTTTTAAAATGCCAAAAGCAGAGATATATACCCTCATATACTACAGCAAGCATTATGAAGAAAGTTTATTTTTAAAAACCTTTCTCTAACCAAGACAGTAACTCAAAGCACATAAAAGACAT
Source organism: Trichosurus vulpecula (assembly GCF_011100635.1). NCBI lineage: Eukaryota > Metazoa > Chordata > Mammalia > Diprotodontia > Phalangeridae > Trichosurus > Trichosurus vulpecula. The sequence continues at coordinate 92,321,300 of NC_050573.1, read as the reverse complement.
TTAATATATTTTTGTTCAATTGAATAATTGGGAAAAGGTATGTTAAGGACAGAGGCCACATCATATATAGGAAGTGACCATAATCCTTCCCATCACTGAGCTCAAAGTAAGACACAGGGATCATAGCAACATGAAGAATAGAAAGTCAAAGTATGACCCTTAATAAAAAGAAACACAGACTACAGAGTTAGATAAAGTATTCGGAGATCACTGTGAATGGTAAGGCAAATTGACACCTTATCTTAGTAAAGTCCTAAGTACATAGCTAAGAGCTGCTTGAGAGGTGGGAGTAAAGCCACATGAAAGGCCTTTTAAAGACCAAAGTGCAGAATGTATGTGTCTTGGAATTTTCTGATTCTCAAATAGTTCTCAGGGCAAGCTTTCTACTTAGGACTGGAATCAAAAAGCAGTGACAGATCAAAGAATGATAGTTAACATAGGCATACCCCATGTTAGGAGTCCCTGTTCAACACTCTTTTGTAACAACAGTGTTATTAATATATTATAACCAAACTATGTCATAAATTGGTAAAACCACATTATAATGGTGGCTAATTTCAGGAGAGATACATCCGTTCTCCCCTTTGATTAGAAACAAGAAGAGAACGTATTAAAAGGGCCTTAAGTCTCAGAAATCAGAAAACAATCATGGGGACAATCTCGAATAGTACCTTGACTTACATGACTCTGTGCCATGCTTGGGGCCTGAGTATTACACCAAAGTGTACTAAGTGTACTACACTAAGATATTGATATTTCTTAAAATTCTGCTCCAAATTGTATCCTTTTAAAATGTTATAAATTTGAGATAATTTGCTATATTTGAAGTCAGAGGACCTGAAACCAAATCCCTTCTCTACTAACTGTTTACATAACTTTTGGCAAATCACAACTTTTCTTAGACTTTGGTTTTGCTAAAACTAAAATGATAACCTTTAAGGCTGTTTCCAGCTCTAAGATCCTACAATCTCATTGCTATGTATGTTTATAGGAAAATCTATCTATCTTATCTATTCGTTTCTGCTCAATTATATAATTTGATTAACTATTAAACAGGGATGACAACTACTTGCATGATATAGTTCACAATGTTATCTTGAGAAAAGTGCCTTTCAAAGCTTAAAGTGAGGCATGCCCGGTAAGCATCTCCATTTTACATCTGAGGAAACTAAGGCAATACCTTCATAGATCATTTGCAGATAAGAAAACTGAAGCCATGAGAATCTAACTGATTTATCCATGGTATCAAAGCTACTAAGTACACGAGACAGGATTAATTCCCAATCCAGTGTTCCATGATTATCTAAGATTCCACAGCTGGTGAGAGACTGGCCAGTTTAACACAGTCATAAACCACATAACAGTATTTACTCAGTGGGAGCTGCTTGAATTGCAAGCAAAAGTGACTAAGAGTGGATGACACTGAGGTTCTATGAATCCAGTAAGATTCTCTTGTGGGTTAATAATTACAAAGGGATGACAAGGTTGAAAGGAGAATGTATAGAAGGGAAAAAGAAAGGCTATGTTTTTTCCAAAGGTATTCACACATATCAAAGAAAGACTCTTTTCAGGTTCCAGACGGGTTACCTTCTTTAACCACAAACCATAAACTATGCAGGATTAAACATGTCATAAATGAACATGTTCTTATCCTAAAAGAGAAATTCAAGCTGGAAAATTATTTTTGAAATGTAACAAGCCTGACTTTGGCAATAATAGTTGTGATCCACATGTAATTCAATACTACTTAAAATGGTATTGATGCTGATTATTTTATTCTGCAATCCTTAACACATGGACAAGGATAATGTTCTCACATTGATAATCTCATTTGAACAAAGTCACAAGGTTGGAAATAGAAATATTACTTTTCCAGAATAGTTATTAGCAAGTATGACAAAGAACTGAAGATTTCACATTCAGTAGAGAGACTTTTGAAGTGACTTGCACAAAATGTGAAATATCTCTACTTCTGCAACAGGCAAATGACTATAGTTATCTATGTTCAAAGTTCCCTCTCATGAAGAGGGTAGAAGGGCTTCAGACTTCTCCACTCTCCAGGTTATTAAGAAGAATGACAAGCCCAAAAAACAAACGCACAGAAAAACAGTTATAATAAGAAATCAAACACCACTGATTGGAGGGTTTACTGTAGAGGAGGCAGTTGGCCAGGTTGTGCTAGTCATACCCTCTCCTCTACTCTTTTTATCTCTAGAGATTTGACTACAAGATCAAACATAGATTCCTCCTGGGCACTTAAAGCCCTTTGCAATCTTGCTTCAAGGGACTTTTCCTAACTTACTTACAGATTGTTCCCACTCCCATACTCTACTCCAGCCAAATTAGGCTTCCTATTGTTATTACTTATTACTATTATTACTTATTACTATACATGTCACTCCATCCCCCATCTCTGTAACCTTTGCACTGGCCATGTCCAACCAATGCCTGCACTCCCACTTCACCTGGCTCCAAGAATCCTTAGTTTCCTCCAGGAATCAGTTCAAGTATTACATAAAGCCCTTCCTGACTCCCCTCCCCCCCCAACTGTTCCTTCCCTCTTAAATCACCTTTTATCTATTTTGCATATAATATACACGTATATGTTCTCAGTCCTGGCTACAATGTAAGTTCCATGGGGGCAGAGATTTTCATTTTTGTATTTGAGTCCTCAGTGCCTACGTATTGTGATGCCTGGAAAATCAGAGGCCTTAAAAAAAGCTTACTGACTGATACAGGGCTGTTATGAAAATCACATAAGATAAAATATGCACACCATATTTTAAAGTTTGTAATGTATATACTATATATACACTATATAAATATCTAATATTATTACAAGCCTGAGATTGCATGTTTGTGTTACTATCCACATTTTACAAATGAGAAAACTGACACTCAAAATATGAATTAACCTGCCTATGGTCACATGGTTCTTAGGATCAGAGGCATGACTAAAATCCATCAGTTTATTAACTTTAAATCTAGTGCACTACAAAGCTGTTTCTCTTGGATATATTCTCTTCAATGTTGTCTGCCTAAAACATAGTATAATACTCCCTTCTTAAGTAAGGTTTAAGAGAAAGCCAGAATTCTTTGAATTCAAGTGAAAAAGAAGCTTACTTTGTATGGCTGTATCAATGAATGGATGAAAAAAAAAAGAATTTATTAAGCACCCATTTCAATTATTTATAGCAAGGTGGTAACAACTCTAGTTACCTTTACTCCACTGTCACAAATTGTAACCCCCACCTAGAATAGTCACATTACTAATGCAAGCATTATTCAAAAAGAGGGCCAGACCAGTTGGTAAGGCTGTATCAGTATAAGTACTTCCATACTGCCAATGACAAAGGACTGTTATTTCTCCAGCAAAAACACCAAGATCTTTTTGTTTCATAAGGATTACATGGGCAAGAACCCTTAGAAATCATCCATTCTAACACTCATTTTCTTAGTGATGAAAATGAGCTTAGAGAGGTTAAGTGAGTTTTATAAGCTCACACAGGTAGTTAAGTAGGAAGAATGTAAATCCAAAACATCTGACTCCAAATCTAGCATTCTTTGATTCTAGTATGTTTCTGGAAAACACAAGTCAGCATGGCAGCCAGAATCTCAAAGTTGGAAACCCTTAATTTGAGTCATGCTTCTGATAACTAACTATATGACCCTGAGCAAGTCACTCAAGCTCTTGATTTATTTACAAGGTGACAATAATATTTTATTACCTACTAAATATGACTATTGAGAGAAAGAGGCTTTATAAATTTTCAAGTGCTACCTAAGTGTTGTTGTTGTTATTCACCTCTCTGAAACTTTTATGTTCAGCACACATCTCATTCTCTTATACAGGAGCAAGTAAGAGAAAGGAATTTAAAACATAGCAGGACATGCACAAATACTTGGCTTGCAAGAATCAATAGCAGGCATGCCCTGACATATGTGATTTGGTGACTGTGTTTCAGCAGAGCAGGTTATTATTGTTGAATAAAAAGGAGGGATATGCTCAACTATAGCATTAGGTTACTGCCCCCTGTCATCTAGGTGTATGACATACACCATTCAGGTTTGGATTTATGGGAACTGTGTCCTTTTGAAGAGGATGTGCTTGTCTATCTCTGAGCAGTGAAAGGGGACCAGGAGCTTTTCCTCAGCTGCTCAGATTACGAAGAATATCTACTATTTATGAAACTTGGGTCTATTTTTTTCTCTAAGACACCTGGTTTAAGTTTATTCCAATATTTAATCTTCATATATGATAAACAGAAGAGATATAAATACCTAAATAGGGCAGCTAGGTGGTGCAATGGATAGAATAGAGGGCCTGCAGTGTCTTTATGAGTTCAATTCCAACCTCAGACACTTATTATCTGTGTGGCCCTGGACAAGTCACTTAACCCTGTCTGCCTTAGTTCCTCATCTATAAAATGAGCTGGAGAAGGAAATGGCAAACTACTCCAGTATCTTCATTAAGAAAACCCCAAATGAGGTCACAAAGCTTAAATGTGACTGAAAAACAACTAAAATACAAGTACTTTAATGCCTGCTTTTTAAAAAAGCAACATGAAGGATATTTGTTAATTTTGGTGGATCTATAGAAGTCTCTTCACATTAGAGAGACAATAGATGAAAAGATGTTCCAGCTCTCTACTTAGCTATCAAACTGATCTTTCTAATGCACAGGTGTGATCATATTATACACACATCATCACACCCTGATCCCCGGGCACTAAATTCCAATGGCCCCCCTATCACCTCCAGGATCAAATACAAAATCCTGTTTGGCATTCAAAGCCCTTCATAACCTATCCCCCTCCTACCTTTCCAGTCTTCTTACACCTGATTGCTCCCCAAATACTTTGCAACAGAGTGACACTGGCCTCCTTGATGTTCCTTTCACAAGACACCATGCACTTTCACTGGCTTTCCCTTTTGACTGCAATTGTCTCCTTCACTTCTATCTCTTGGCTTCCTTCAAGTTTCAGCTAATATCCCACTTTCTACAAGAAGACTTTCTTGATTGCACTTAATGCTAGTGTGTTCCCTTTGTTGATAATCTAATTTGTCTTGTACCTATCTTGTTTATACATAATTATTTGCATGTTGTCTCCCCCCAGAATGTGAGGTCCTTGAGGGGAGGGCCTTTTGCCTTTCTTTGTATTCCCAGTTCCCTAGCACAGCACCTGGCACATGGTAGGCTCTTAATAAATGCTTGAGACTCCATAGTCTTGCCTTACTTGTTCCCCAGAGTTCCTCATTTCCTGCCTCTGTGCCTTCACGTGGCCTGTTCTGTGTAACTCAAATACACTCCTCTCCTCATCTCCAGGATCTTTACTTTGATTTAAGGCACAATTCAGGTGCCATCTCCTATTCGAAGCATCACCAGTTGCCCTTCAGACACCTAAAACTGGATGTCCTATAGACAAGTAAATTTGAAGGCTTCCTGCAGAGGTAAAAGACAATATAGTGACCACCCGCCCCCCCCCCGTGGAATTTGTTCTTCATTTATTGAATACTTATTGTATATTCAAAACTAGGGGAGAATGGGCATGTATTACACATTAGACTTGACCTTGACATAAAGATAGCATTACGTAGTCCACTTAGAACAAGAGAATTGTAGAACGTCAAGTGAAAGGAACTTAATTATACATATTATTAAAGCTGGAAAGGACCTAAGAACATACAATGCTAGTAGTACCCTGAATATAGATTGTTGTTGGTAGTGGTGGTTGTTCAGTTGTATCTGACTCTTCGTGACCCCATCTGTGGTTTTCTTGTCAAAGATACTGAAATGGTTTGCCATGTCCTGCTCCATTTTACAGATGAGGAACTGAGGTAAACAGGGTTAACACAGAGCTAGAAAGTATCCGAGGCCGTATTTGAACTCAGGAAAATGAGTCGAGGTTCAGCACTCCATCCACTGTGGCCCCTAACTGCCGAATACAGATTATTAGCTCTTAAAGGGTATTCAGGAAATAGAATGCTCAAGCTAGAAATGACTTTAGAGAACAGAATGTTAGAACACACTATTAAAACACACAGAGTATAAGGGCCTTTTAAATACAAAGTGTTAGAACTTAACAATATTTGAACATGGAATATTAAAACAAAAAAGAGTCTTAAAGGTTGTCAACTCAGTCTAACTCTTGCTTTTTACAAGTGAGAAAAAGAAGGTTGAGAGAAGTTAAACAACCAAATAATGCGATTATAGACTCCTAGTACCACTGTTTTCTTAAAACAAGTTGGCTTTTCTTTCTTTTCTGTTCTTTGCCCATTTGTTGAGTAGATGAGTATATATCTACCTATAATTTTAATAACAGAACTGGTATAATGGAATTTTTTTTAAACCCTTACATAGTCACCTTTATTTATTGGTCTAATTTGAAAATTTCTAAAATAGTGTATGGATGTCAAGTTACATCTGATTTTTAAAAAACACCTCTAAATATTTGGAAAATATCATTAAAAGCACATGATGAAATTATTGGCCAATTCAAACTTCGGCTGTTCCATCTGTTTAAATTCTGACTTACAATAACAAAAGTTGACTGTTCAGTCAATACCAGATGTCACTCCAGATGCTAAAAAGAGAAAGACAGAGATCGTGTTCTTAATGTAAATTATCTCAATGCTCCTTAATTAAATTCACTCTACAGCTTTTCTTAATGGAAAGAACACAGCAGTCAGTTTCTTCTAAAGAGAAAGCCTCTCATGGCTATTGGTCTTCAATGTCTCTAGCGTTTCTATAGTTAGTAAGCTTGTAGCTATAATAAAGGAAGGAAAGGAATTTCTCCCATGGGTTTAGGCTGGGGTAAGGAAGTACAGGAAAAAGTTTCAAATGGACTTTTCTTTTTGAAAGCAAATTAAGGGCTTGATATTCAAATTTAATTGGCTTTTAATACAATTCGAGTACTTAATGCCCACATATTATGTGCCTGGCATTGAATAGAGTCCAAAATCAACATCACTGTAGTAAACTAGGTGACCTAGTGCACATAGTAATGGACCTAGAGTCAGGAAGACCTGATTTCAAATCTAGCTATGAGAAAGTGGGCAAGTCATTTGTCTTCTGTGTGCCTCAGATTCCTCATTTGTGAAACAGGAATAATAATACTTTTCAGAGTTGTTGTGAGGATAAAATTAGACATCTGTAAAATACTTTGAAAAACCTTAAATACTACATAAATGCCAGCTATTTTTATTACCAAAGAATTTTAAAGCTGAAAAGGTTGTTGGAACACATAGGTGCTCAGAGGTAGTGTAATGGTAATCAGGGCAGGGCTTTTTGCTGTTCTTCTTTTAAGTGCCTTTAATGACTCTAGCCTTTGTTTGAACAGGCTGGTAAAGTGGGATCTTGAAATGTTTCTCAGCACGAAGACAATTGGGAGTCATTGACTGGAAATTCTGTATATGGTGGTACTAGGGATTAACTAACTTTCCCATACCCTAAATGGGACATTTCACTGTTCTTTGTCTGAGTGCTTCTAGCACTGCGGTAATTAAGTGCCCCGGGGCCCTGAGACAGGTATATAAGATAGGAGGTTGGTGTTTGACTTTTGGGGCTCCCTCATGGAAGGAATATTGAGAGTCTGGGCAAGCCGTTGTAACTGCCTCCAGGCTCAGATAACCCAGACAGATATTGTTGTTTCTCTGGCAACTATGAATTGTAATTTGAATCAGACAAGGTCTGTCTGTTGGTGTTTGTAATCTCTGTTTGTATTTGCTCCGAAGTTCAGGGAGCTGATCTTTTCCCCTTGCACTAAGTGAATTATATACACATGTGTGTATGTATGTTGATTAAACTGAGATTGAGAACCCCTTAAAGTTGCTTTTCTTAGAAAAGCAGATCAAAGAACCTGTGCTAGCATCCCTCCTGTGTGCTGGTCTCACACAACCACAGTAGCTGCCAGCCAGATTGTTGTCACAGGTGGAGAAAACTACAGAACACACACCGGCGCTGGGGTACGGAAAATCAAAGCAGAAATGCAGAATATTGAAGTTTGAAGGCGGCTTTACAGACAGATGCCTCTGACCAGCCTTCTCAGTTTTGTTGTTGCTGTTCAGTTTGATTTGACTCTTCACGATCCCATTTGGGGTCTCTTTGGCAGAGACACTGGAGTGGTTTGCCATTTCCTTCTCCAGCCCATTTTACAAATGAGGAAACTGAGGCAAACAAGGTGAAGTAACTTGCCCATAAGTTACATAAGTGTCTGAGGCAAGATTTGAACTCACAAAGATGAGTCTTCATGATTCCAGGCCCTGCACTCAATCTGATGGGGCAATGAGATCCCTAAAAGCCCCTGAACTTTCTCACAAATTTCAGCAACTCAGTCTCTGGTGTTTCACCTAAGGCATGTGGCCCACCCCAGTCTACCTAGATACTTGATAATCCTTTTACTGTCCTTTCATTGTGGTCCTACCACTTAACTCCTTTCATTGTCTGCACCTGGCCCACTCCAGGCTACCTGCCACTCCTTAGTCCCATAGACATCTTCCCACAGTCTTTTTCTGTATAAAAGTATCAGTCCCATCCTCATCAAATTCACAGATTTACTAGAAATCTTGCCCACCTAACCACTGTTATAGTAAAACCTTACTACTTGTACTGAAAGAAGGCTTGAGTGGTCAAATTCTTTTGACACAGATTGATCCTATACCCTTGCACTTTGGGGGTCTAAGCACCCCAAACAGCAACATATCCACTGTTCCTCCTACCCCTCTGAACTTACAAATGGGTAAACTGAGGCCCAGAAAAGTGAAGTGATTTGTTCCAGGTCAAAACAATAGTGACAGAGTCAGAATTAGAACACAGATTTTCAGAAAATTAGTTTAGCACTTTTTCCCATTATGCCACAGTTTCTCCTAAGAAATATATGCCACACTCTTTGCATTGTCTCTAAGTACATTAGACTTCTAATTCTCAAACACACTAACAATGCTCAAACCTAAGTCTCAAGGAAGATTGTTTTATCCTAGAAAAATATATAAATCATCATTTAATTTCCTTCTATCATTTATGAAGAAAAGACCTCACTATAATAAAGAGGAAGGTATGTATTGCTTTTAAAAATAATAATAATTGTTTACATTTATAGAATATTTTACTGTTTGCAAAGTGTTCCCCTCAAAGCAATTCTGTGGGGTGATTCTGTACAAGTTTTATGATCTCAATTTTTGCATGTGAAAGCAAAGTGAATTGTACAAAGTAACATAATTGGGCAGCAACGGAGTCAGCTCTTGAAATCAGGACTCCCCCATGTAAGTCCTATGCATTCTAGTAGACCCAAGATTCTTAAAGGCTGGCCCAAGTACCCCTGGAGGAAGACTCCCAGGGAGTCTATGAGGTCAAAACTATTTTTTCAATGATATTATGATATTATTTGCCTACTATAATACTCATAGGTGGGATGTGAGTTGACTCTCGAAGGAAGTGAGAGAAACTAAAAGGTGGAGGAGAGACAGAGAATGACAAGTGAGGGGGATAACTATTACAAAGGCACAGAGGTGGGAAATGGAATGTTGTGGTGAAAGAGCAGTGAGAAGGCTCCTGTCACTAGAACATAAAAGTGCATGGAGGAGAGCAAAGTGTAAGAAAAATAGAAAAATGAGAAGGGTCTAGGTTATGAAGATCTTTAAATGACAAACCGGAATTTATATTTGACCCTAGAGGTAATAAGGAGTCACCTGAACTCACAGGAATGTGTATGGGGTGGGGAGGGGGGTACAAAGGATGACAGAGTCAGAGTTCTGATTTAGAAAAATCACCTCAGCAGCTATAGGAAAGATAGGTTGGAGTGTGGAGGAACCTGGGACAGGAGCAATTAGAAAAGGACTGCAAGGCAAGATATGTTGAGTGGCTGAACAATGGTAGCAGCTGTGTGAGCCAAGAGGATGGTGCATTGTAACAACAATGCTGCTTGAAGCTACTGTGTCTGTGCAAGGCCAATAACACCAGCACACAGAAGGGCTGCTAGCACAGATTCTTTGATCAGCTTTTCTGAGGAAAGCAACTTTAAGGGGTTAACAATCTCACTTTAATTAAACATACATCTATTATTCACTTAGTTCAGGGGGAAAAGTTGCCACCCTGAACTTCAGAGCAAATACAAACAGAAATTACAAGCAGAAATTATAAACAGAGAAAAATAACACAAATCAACAGACATGTCTCTATCTGTCTGACCACAGACATTACATACATAGTTACCAGAGAGTGAAGCACCAACATCTGGGCTTTCAAAGCCGGAGTTGGTGGTGGTGGGGAGCTCCTTAACAGCTACCCAGAGTCTTGTCTGGCCAAATCACCAACATTCTTCCAATGAGTGTGCCACTAAAACAAAATGCCAACCTCAGATCATATATACACTTCTCAGGGCCCTGAGGGCTCAATGTCTACTTAGCAAACCTGATGTGGGAAAGATCATTAATACGTTGTTTCCAATAAATGACTCTTGATCCGAAGGCAAGACTCAAAGACACCTGATTGCCTCAGTGCTGAGAAGTACTCCAAAACAAAATACAATGAAAGGTCCCACTTTACCTGCCAGATTCAAACAAAGACAAGGCTCATTAAAGGCACTTGATTGCCTTAGCATTCCAAGAGAAAACAGTTAAAAAAAAAAGCCCCACTCTGTTTAATATTCAGGCATATGGGAGAGATGGAGAGGGAGAAATGACAAGGTTTGACAACAAATAGGATGAATGAGGTGCTGAGGAGGTGGTGAGCCTGGGTGAGGTTACCCATAAGGGAGTTGGGAGGATTTTGAAAAAAAAAAGATAGAGTTCTGTTTTGGACATGTTGAGTTTGAGATGGCTAAAAGACATCAAATTTAAGATGTCTAAAAGATAGTTGATGATGTGAGACTGGAACTAAGGAGAGAGGCTAGTACTGGATATATTTAGATCTAAGAATAAGCTGCATAGATGATAACTGAAACAACAGGATCAGATGAGATTATAATGGGAGATAGTATAAATGGAGAAGAGAAAAGGGCCCAGGACATAGCCATGGGGGACACCTAAGTTGAATGAAGAACCACCAAAGGAGACTGAGGAGGAATCTACCCAATAAGTAAAGAAGAAGCCAGCCAGTAGGCAATGGGGAATTCCCAAGCTACACTCTGAGATCTACATTTAGAGAAGAGGGACTGTGCTTCTTTTTCTTGGCCCCTGGGGGGCTGAATGAGCATCACTGAGTTTCAGAGAAGCAGATACTGGCTTGAGATGAAGGAAAACTTCTGAATAATTTTGCTATTGTTCGGTCATTTCAGTCGCATCTGACTTGTGATCCCTTTTGAGGTTTTCTTGGCAAAGATCCTAGAGTGGTTTGCCATTTCTTTCTCCAGCTCACTTTACAGATGAGGAACTGAGGCAAACAGGGTTGAGCCACTTGCCCAGGATCACACAGCTAGGAAGTGTCTGCAGTCAGATCTGAACAATTAGAATTGTGTAAAGGTAGAACATGCTCCCTAGGGAGGCAGTGAGACTCTCATTACTGGAATGTACTTAGTGTTACTTTTTTCAGTAGAAGATTCTGGATGACAACCTGTCAGAGATTGTATGCAGGGAGGGATTTGCAAGATAGCTCTAAGGTGTCTTCCAATTCTGAGATTCTAAAATTCTGCATGACTGATGGTTCTCTAATTCAGAGAATTATGGAATCCTCAAGTTAAATAGAGCCTTAGAGATCACCTAGGGATAATTGGATGTATTATCCATTAAACTCAATAATTCTGTTAGACCACTAGGGTTGCATTTCAGGAAATTATAATAGTAATTTTAAAAAGAATAGTAGGAATACTTGACTAATGCAATTCATTTCTATTTTCAGTTTTCCAGTAGATAAAAAAAGATGAAGATGTAGAGAAGCAGAAAGGAAGGAAGAAGCAGCCTTAGTTGTTTGCATGTCGTCTCCTCCATTAGCCTGTGAGCTCCTTGAAGGCAGGGATTGCCTTTTACCTTTCTTTGTATCCCCACAGCACTTGGCACATAATGGCTGTTGGCCTTCATTCTCAAAGAGGAACAAAAGGACATCCCTACGTTGGAGTCAAGTTACAGTGCCTTGAACTATGGCAAATCAGACCAATACAAGTTCAGAAGGCTCTACCACAGGTTAGTCCATATGAACACTTGGGGTGGTGATGTGTCTAAATTTGTACTTCTCACATTTCTTTTGAGCTATCCGGCACATAATAGATGTTTAATACATTTTACTGGATGACTGAGGAAAGCACATGACATACTTACAAGATAATGAGCAGTTCAGTTTGGCTGTAACAGAAGCTTTGGATAATACTGTGATAGGATATAATACTGGAGGCTGCATGGGGTTAGAAGAGAGAAACCTGGTCTCTCATCTGGTCTCATCATGAACTAAGGACATGACACAGGGCAAATCATGTAATCTATTTATTCTCCTCACCCATAAAATTAGAATAATGATGCCTGACTCCCTACCTACCTCACTGGGTTATTGTTTAGACAAAATGAGATAATGGATACAAATGGGATTTGCAAACCATCATCTCGCACAAGTGACAGGAATTAATAAAATATGTCCCAAATTTCAACATGGCATTGTTTACATCATATGCCTCTTCTATCCCTATTCACTTTCTGATGAATAGAGAGAGAGGAACAACCAAGCTAAGTAGGTACACTACCTATCATGTTATATAATCTCAATTGGGCTCTCGGTGAGGCAAAGCAATTCTTTGGTTCATCTCTAATTAATTCTCTCTCCCTACAGAAGTTATCCAAACCATCTTTTGTCAAGTTTCTCATGCCTCCTTTCCCCCCAGCCTTCTCAGCTGAACACCTCACTTCACACTTCTTGAGGAAGTTGAAAGAACAGGCTTTGTTTTATTTCTTGTCTTTGCATCCTCAGCAACTGACACACTCAAACACTGACACACACATATTTGGCACTTAGCAGATGTTTGTTGATTGACTGAGGAAGTTAAACACATCTCCTACAATTTCATCTTTATCAGATGGAGGAAATGAGTTTCCCTCCACTCCTATTTCTGACCCAAAGTAGTACATCCATGAATTATTCTACATACCTGACATTCTTCAACCCAGTATTAAAGGCTCTCCACAATCCAGCCTTATCTCCCACTGCTCCTCTCCACATCCTTTATGCTTTAATGTTATAAAATTGGCTGTTCCATGAATATACATTATATATACACACACACATATTCATATATATGTATGTGTATATATACACATATATGTATGTATATATATGTATGTGTGTATATATGTGTGTGTGTGTGTGTGTGTGTAAGTGATTGACATGAGCAGTGGCATGTGTGTATATACACATACACACACGCCACTGCTCATGTCAATCACTTATACTTAGAACATCCTTTCATTCCATCTGGACCTATTGAAATCCTAACCAACCTTCAAGAACCAACTCAAATCCCAACTGCTTCAGGAAGTTTTTCCTGATTTCCCTAAGTCAAAAATGCACCCTCCTTCCCGGGAACTTGGAGAGTACTTTATTCCCCTCACATATACACTTTTATTATATTCTCTTTTTCCTTAAGTGAACCATAGAATCTAAGCATTGAAAGAGACCCTTAAAAGTCATGGTAATCAGGTAATCACAGTCGTCATACACACATACACAGATACATGTATGTATATAATGCTTTACAAGTTTTCAATACCCTTGATATACACTATCTCATTCAAGTCTTGTAGCAGCATCATGAGCTTGATACTACAGTTATCACTTGGTATTATTCCCATTTCACAGACGAGAAAACAGATTCACCAAGGTTAAGTGACTTGTCCAATCACATAGCTAATAAGTTTCAGAAGTGGAAAGTGAGTCCAGGCCTTTCTGATTTCAAGTCCAACATTAACCACTATAAGAAACTGCCTCTTTGTTAATAGACTATTTCCCTCTTCTTCATCAACAGATGAACAGCTCATCTGAACACCTCCAAGAAATAAAAGCTCACTATCCAATGGGAACCCATTCAATCTTGGACAACTCTAATTAGTAGGAAGTTCTTGCTGATATTCAATAAAATCTGCAGTCCTAGAATTATCCTCAGGAGACAATGAGAACAAATGTAATCCTTCTTTGTGTCCATGACTTCTATCGCTTGTTGGGCAGAAACCATATTTCATTGATCATTTTGCACAAAACAAAGGTCCTTGTTTACAGCAGTCATTTATTGAATTTTCGTGAAACATGTATTCATCCCTGTGCTAGACACGATAGGGAAAAGAAGAAAAAGAGAAGGCAGAACTTTATAACCATGAAGAAAGAACAACTGGTATCATGGAAAGAACACTAGACTTAGAGTTAGGAGTCCTGGATTCAAATTCTCACTGTGATCCATGATAGCTCTGTAACCCCAAACAAGTCACTCTATGCCTCAGTTTCCTGATCTGTGAAATAGGAATCATTATGCCTATCTATCCTACTGGGCTATTATGACAAAAGCACTCTGTTAACTGAAGCTTATATAAAAATTAGCTAGTATTGTTCTTAATGGATATAATTGCAAAACTATATGACATATGACTATTTAACCTCTAAGAGACCCAAATTCCTCTTTTGCAAAACAGGGATAAAAACACTTACACTACCAAAGCCCCACTGTTTCTGTAAAGCAGGTGCTATGTAAACCTTAAAGGACTATGGATCTGGTCTCATCACTATTTTTTGGTTTCTTTGGCTAGCAATGGACAAATATCTGTAAATCCGTTGCACACTATGAATCCAACCCAAGCTCTGTAGGCCTGGAATCTGCTTCAGGTGCACTTCAATCTAAATGCAAATTTTCCATGTTTCCAACAAGCTCCTGAGAGATTGACTGGATCCCCTCAGCTCAGGGTTAGCTGAGTTCAGAATGAATAGAATTGTAGCTCAAAGAAATTATTTGATCCTGTATGTAGGCTTATAACATTTTCAAGTGTGATACCAACCTGGACCAACAATGCCCATCACATAGGACCTCAGAGTTCAAGAGTAATTAGAGAGCCAAGAAAATTCTTGACCTATTTTTTAAACAAAGAGACCAGAACCTTTCCCCAAGGAGAGTAGATGCCTTCTATGAAATACTCTTGTTGAAATCCTATCTTGATTTAATCAATCCTACCACGGTTTGTACTATGTCTGGACTCCTTTCTGGAGTCCAGATGATTGAATCCTCCAAATCTCCTCATGGTTGCAGATCTTGACTGTGCCAATCCCTAAAACTATGGTCTCACCTACCAACTTCTTTTCAATACAAAACATCTATGAAAAGTTGTCTATGCCTCCTGGCTACACTTTCTCACCTCTTTTATCACTAAAATAACCCCTTTTCTTAGCCTTAGCTTTCCTTGCCAACTCATTTTGAGCTTTAGTATTCCTTACTATCCATAGTAGGAATACTACAGTAATTCCCATACTATTCTTATAGGACTATGCTATGCTATGGTGTTATAATCATTCTCTGCTGCCTGCATCCTCTGTCACCTTTTGTACATTGTTTATAAAATATGCATTTTAATTTTTTATCTTAATGTAAAATTAAAATTTTAAAAAAAACTTTATAAGTACTACTTCTATCTTTTTAGGCTACTCCCTTTCATTCCTTTTCAGAATTATTTATCTATGACTTCAGAATTTCATTCTTGAGAGTGGTCTCTAACACCCAATTAACTACCAAATTTTATTGGTTCAGCCTCCAAAATACTTCTTCCATTCATTCCCTTCTCTTAAATCCTGGTACCACCATCCCAATCCTAGCCATATTACTTCTTGCTTGGATTACTCTCATAATCTCCTAATGGGTCTTTCCACCTTTAGTCTTTTTCTCCTAACCTATCTGCCACACAGCTGTCAGCTATCTAATGCACAGGCCTGCCATGTCACTGCCCTGCTGAAAAATCTTCAGGGATTCCTCACTGCCTCAGGAATAAACTGCAAAGTCCTCAGTCTAGAATTCAAGGCCCTTCACAACCTGGCTCCATTCTATGTTTTCATCTCTCTTTCACCACTCCCCAATATTCACTGTGTAGTTTAATTAAAAGGAACTACAAACCATTCTGTCAACTCATCCTATACTGTCCTGACTTCATGTCTCTGCATATACTTTCCTACATGCTTGGAATGATCTTTCCTGCCATCAGCAGTCCAGTGAGCTCCATTCCTCATCATTCTCCCTTGCCACATCCTCACTTCCTTCAAGGCTGAATTCCTTGAAGTCTACCTCCTCCATGAAGCCTTTTATTATCTCTGGCTGAAAGTAATATCTCTTTTCTCAAATATTTCATATGACTCTATTTGGACCACTCCAATAGAAAATATATCACATATTTCTAAGGGCATGCTTTATCTTACTTCATAGCTTGTAAGCTCTTTCAGAGCAGCAATTTTTGTTACATTTCTTCATCAGCAGCATCATTTACAATGCATTGTATATAGTAAGCACTTAAAAATGTTTGTTTTCTATATGGTATTTTTTTAATAGTTAAAAGACATTTAAAAATAATTACAATGATAAGGTCTAGAAAGGACCTTAGAAATCATTCCATACTTCCTTCCTTTTACAGATGGATAAACTGAGTCTTAAAGAGGGGAAGAGACTGAGCCTAGGTGGAGCAACACCTTTTTGGAAAAGTCAGTGCTAGGACTTAGACTGATAACTCCAGGTCCATCAAAGCCAAGCTTAGTGAATTAAACAGATTACTAAACTGAATCTTCATTCTCCCCATGCCCTCCCTTCCCAAACCAATAATGATAAAATAAATTGCGACTATAAATTAATGAGACCTATTCTTGTATGACTTGAAACTAGTACCAAGGCTAATTCCCAAGGAGTCAAGACATTCTATGAGCAATAGCAATAGTACCCAAAGTGTGCCACCTCCAAAAAAGACTGTCTTAAAGGACATCTTTGAAGTGGGTGCATGAGCCCTGGTGTCTTTGTTACAAAGTCTATATTACTGTATTCTGGACTAGAAGATCTTTGAGGTTCTTCCCAGGCTAAACAGTCATTGAGGCACAAAACATAGGCACTTAAAGGGCCCCCAGAGTTCTTCTAATCCAACCTATACTTAGAAAAGACAGTCTTCTGCTGTATTACCGAGGAGTGGCTAAACTAGCTCCTATCTGAAGACCCCCATTGAGGAAGCCTATTTTGCTTGTGAACAGCTCTCATGGTTAGGAGGTTCTCCCTCATACCCAAATAAAAGTTCTCTACAACTTCCTAGTTTTGATCAAGTGAAGCAAGTCTAATTTATCTTCCAAAAGAAAGCCCTCAAATGCTTAAATATGGTTATTATGTTCCCCTTAAGTCTTCCCTTCTCTGCTTGAGGAACCAAATGATATAATGTATAAAAACACTTTATAAACCTTAAAATACCATATAAATGTTAGCTTTTAAAATTGTTATCATATTATGGCCAGATCTTCACTATTGAGAATATATGGGGAAGTTCATTAAAATCTGTTCTCATATATGGGTTCTTCTTCTCTCAATTGTTGCACGGATGTTACACTTGGCTCTTAAAGGACTAAAGAGATTAAATCGTTTAAATTCCCAAGGTCAATAGGTCAACAAGGGTTGAAGGGACATTAGAGATTATCTAGTCCAATCTCCTTGTTTGAAAGATTAGGACACTGAAGGCAAAAGAGCCTAAGCAATTTTTCAAGAGTCACAATTTTCAGGGTTCTTGTCTTGGTCCAATGCTCATTCCCCTTTACAATGCAGCCTTCCTTCCCTGAAGCCACAAAGAAGACAAATGACTAATAAAATCAGAGAATTTCAGAATTGGAAAGGACCTCAGAGGCAATCCAATCCAATGCATACCTGAACAGGGACCCCCTTGACAACAAATTGCTAAAATCAGAATTGGCAATAATTATTTTTCTCTAAATCAAAGAGACCATAAAACCCCAAAAGCCCTATTCTCACATTAAATCAATATTTCATTATGTGCAGCCTTAAAAGTATTATGATTTAAAGAAAAAACAACATCTATTTTATTCAGACGTTCTCATCATGACATTTCTGAGCTATTTATGGCTTAAGTAATAGTTAGGAATCTACAATTAAGTGGCTTATTTGGTTTCCCTTTCAAGAACCTGAACACTTATAAAATTGGAATTAAGTTACCCAGTAAACTGCTGAAGCATTTTTCATTAACATTCCTTTCTGTCACCACTCAAAGGATATGATATTCCAGTGGATGTCTAACTTGCTGTTGATCTCCAGACCCCGGGTTTCTTGTCTCTCCTCTTCAAGCTGTTTGGGGTTTGTAAACTGATTCCTTTCCGCAGGTGACTCTGGGAAACTCTCAAAGTTGAACTTGTCTACCTGAATCGCCATTCTGCAAGAAGGGATAGAAGGAGGGGGAAAAAAGAAAAGAACTAATCAGTAGGGTTATTTCCCCTAAATATTTTAAGCCATTTGGTCCAGGACAGCATGAGACAATATGTTGAATAGTTACGACCATTCATAGAATTAGATAATTTGAGAGTTAGAAGGGACCTCAGTGGCAATCTAGACCAACTTATATGCCATAGAAATTCCCTTCCAAAAATATACAAAAAGTGATTTTCAAGTCTTTTGCTTGAAAACTTCAAAGAAAGAGGAACACAATACTTCTTAAGGTAGCCCATTCCATTTCTATTAATTCATAACATTCATTTAAATAATAAGAATTAACAGAGCTACCAATCATGGCTTAACCTTACATCTGGGTCATTTGAGATCCTACTTGGAAACTAAGATACATTTAAAGACTCACACTTGGGAACTGATCTGTGATTAAAGAAAACACCAAAAGTTTCCTCAGGGTAATCTTCATTTTGCAAAGAGATAAAAGATATTTCACCTTCTATGTTATAGATGCTTCAAAGATTCATGATATTGTCAGTGTGGGTACCACCTCCTCTGACAGAGATCATAATTCAGCAACAATAAAAACAGTAATAGCAACCCACATAAACATATTGTTTTAAGGTTTATAAAGCACTCTCTTTGTAACAATCATATTAGGTGGGTAGTTGGGTATTATTATGCCCTTTTGTCGATGAGATAAAGGGACTCGTTAAAGGTCACAGAGACAGGTTTCAAACCCAGATATTCCAACTCCCATAGCTGGTACTCTTTCTATTATACCATGTAAGACCATGAGTCTTATTAGATACTTTTTTCTCTTCTTCTTTTAGAATTCCTATCCACTCTTTAAACCCTAAAGCAAATGCCACCTGCTCCCAGAAGATGTTTCTGATGCTCCCCAGTGGGTAACAATTTTCCCCAACACAGGACATTTCTGATTGCATTTCTCTGATGAACTTGGAGTATGAAAGTGTATTTACTTTGGTCTGAGGGAGCAGCTAGGTAGCACAGTGAATAGAGTGCTGGCCTTGGAGTCAGGAAGACAAGTTAAAATCCTACCTCAGATACTTAAATAGCTGCATGCCCCTGGGCAAGCCACTAAAACTCTCTCAGCCTCAGTTTCCTCACCTATAAAATAGGGATAATAAAGGCACTTACTTCATGGGATTGTAATGAGAAGCAAATGAAGCCCATTTACATATGTAAAGTATTTTCCAAACTATAAAGTACTGTATAAATGATAGCTATCATCATTATTATTACTATTATTATTAAGGTTCAAAGTATCTACTGTTAACTACACTTATAGATGGGAAGGATTGAGAGAGGATATCAGGATGGCAGAGATTAAAATTTTATAAGACTGTAATATAATCATCATGTAATATTATGTATTAAAGTTATCTGTTACCTTAACAATAGCTCAAAACAGCAAGTATTATAGGTGAGATTACTATTACTGCATACAAAGTTGTAGCTGCCATTAATGGAAGGGTCCATAAAATAGTTATTTTCCAGTATGTCAACCCCCGATCTCTCATATTCAATTCAATAAACATTTATTTAGCACCTACTATGTGCAAAGCTCTGTGCTAGAAACTAGAAACAATAAAACACAAATTAATAAAAATTACATAATGGATGGAATTTTGGAATCATGAGGACCTGAATTCAAATTCTACCTTATATACTTACTAATTTTGTGGCCCTGGGCAAGTCACTTAACCTCTGTCAGCCTTGGTTTCTTCATCTGTAAAATGGGGGGTAATAATAGTACCTACCTCACAGGACTTTGTAAGGATCCAATGAAATGGTAGCCATAAAGGGCTTTGTAAATATTAAAGTGCTATACAAATGTTAGCTATTAGTAATACTAATATTTGTTTAATACTAAAAGAACTATATCTGAATCTGTGATTTGATTAATGAAAGTTCATCCCAGATGAAGAAACTTCCTCTATTAAAGCTGGCTGGCACCTTGTGTGTAAATTAGTATCTCAGAGATGTTAAGAGACTTTGTCAGGGTTGCTTTTTACTCATGGGTAAAGAAAACAGCGTTAGGGTAGAGTGGTTGGGGTGGAAAGAGAAGAAGAAAATGAGGCTACATAAAAAAGCCATCTTTGTGCCTACTTTTCTACTCACTGTCTTCTAAACTTTTAGTAATCTGTCTTCTAACCTCATAATTCACCTAAAACTTATCTTTCCAATGTTGCCAATGCTATGTTAATTGCCAGATCTAATGATCTTTTCTTAAACCTGATTCTTCTTGATTTCCCTGGAGTGTTTGACACTGTTGAGCACCTTCTCGTCCTAGAAACTGTCCTCTCTGGCTTTTCCTGATATTGTTCTCTACTCATTCTCCTCAAACCTCTCTTGACCACACCTTTTCTTTTAACATTCATTTTTAAAATTTGGAATTCCAAATTCTCTCCTCTCTAGTCCCTCCCCAACTCATTGAAAAGGTAAGCAACATGATGCCTGTTATACACGTGAAGATATGCAAAACATGTTTCCATCTTAGCCACATTTTTAAAAAAAGAAAGAAAAATAAAGTGAAAAAAGATGCTTCAACCTGCTCTTAGAGTTCATCAGTACACTCTCTAGAATTGGATAGCATTTCTCAACATTTCTTTGGGATACTATTGGATCAGTGTTTTGATCAGAGTCTTTCATAGTTGATTACCACCAAAATATTGCTGTTTCTGTGTACAATATTCTCCTGGATCTGCTCATTTCAATTTGCATCAGTTCTTGGGTTTTCCTGAAACCCTCCCCCTCATCATTTCTTACAGGACAACAATATTCCATCACAATCATATACCACAACTTACTCAGCCACACCTCAATTGATGGGCAATTCTTTGCTACTACAAAATGAGCTAGTATAAATATTTTTGTACATATAGGTCTGATCCCTCCTTCTTAGTCTCCTTTGAGAGATCTCCATCTCCTTTGAGAGATCTCCAATCATATCTCACTTGCTAATTAATTATTAATCCCCCAAGTCTCTGTCTTGGCCCTCTTCTCTAGTCTCTCTATACTATCTAACTTGGTGATCTCAACAGCTCCTATGGGTGCAATCAAAGCTCTATGCAGATAATTCTTATTCCTTAAAACCAGCACCAGACTCTCTTGAACTCCAGTATGACATTAGAAACTGTCTACTGGCCAATTCAAACTGGATATCCTAAAGGCCTCTTAGACCCAATATAATAACCTCTTCACTGACTCCTTCCTTATCTTACATGTAGAGGTGACCTTTCTTGCCAAGGAAAGTCTTTCTAGGTGTATCCTTAATCTCATTCCATCCCATCCTCCACAGTAGACTGCCCCCTGTATCATGCCTAAACTATCACTAATTTTCAATCTCCCCTGTCAATAAGTTGCTTCCATGCTGCCTAGCAACATTCTCAGATCTTCCTCATTCTTAAAACAATTCTCAACTAATCCAACCATCTGTGCTAGCTATCATCTTATACTGTTCTTCCCCGTTTCAGATAAACTCCTAGAAAAGGCCATCTACAATATATACTGCCACTTCCTTTCCTCTAACTCTTTTCTTAACTCTGCAGCTTTTGACACTATGGATCAGAGGTTCCCAAACTTATTTGCCTCATCACCTCCTTTTTAAAAAAAAGTTACTCAGTGCCCCACCCCCAGAAATTTACTTTCATTAACCCTTTAACTTTTCTTTTGAAATTTGCATCATTTCAAAATAATATAAAGTACTTTTTAAAATGATGCTTCTTAAATTTAATAATTTATTGTAAATTTGTGGGGTTTTTTCCTGCATTGAAATTTTGGTGAAATAACACTGCATCATATAACCATATAGCATCATATCGTAAACAAGTCAATACATGCACATATTCCTGCCAATGCATGCTGGACTACTCCACAATGTGCGATACACTTGCCTGCCAACATTTCTTTGTTAAGACTTGTAAGCAGACTAGACCACTGATTGGTTATAACTTGCATTTTGTGTGTTTATTTGGAAAATAATGCAATCACTATGACTTTAACTCTGTTACACAATAGATGAAACATGTATGAATGTTTTTTCAAAATTTTCTTCTCTTCTTTCCTTATGCTTCCACTGCCCCTTATTTTCCTTCAATCCCCTCTCTCCTCCCAAGCTTTGCACCTGAGGCTACTATCAGCCCTCTGGATCATTCCAGCGCTGTCCAGGGGGCAATATTGCCCACTTTGGGAATCCATGCTAGATCACTCTTCCTGGATACTCTCTCCACTCCAGGTTTTCATAACACTGCTCTCTCATAGTTTCCTTCTGACTGCTTATTCTTAGGTTTCTTTACTCATCTACTAGCCATTGGTCTCTCTGAGGCTCTCTTCTCTTCTCCCTCTACACTATCTTGCTATTTGGTAATCTCATCAACTTCACTGTAGCTTAGTAGCCTCCCTTCCAACCTTCAGTCTCACATCATCAGTTGCCTACTGGGCATGCAGAACGGTATATCCTGTAGACATTTTGAACTCAACATGTCCAAAACCAATTTCATTATCTTTCTCCCTACACCCATTCCTATTTCCAGTTTCCCTATTACTGTAAAGGGTACTTCGATCTTTCCAGTTTCTTCCTCATCTCCTAACACATTCACCTCACATATCCAATCTGCTGCCAAGCCAAGTCATTTCTATCTTCAACATATCTCTCATACACATCACCTTCCCTCCTATGACACAGCCTATATCCTTTTGAAAGCCCTCATCACCTTATGTCTAGACTATTGCAATGGCCTGCTGGTTGGTCTCTACAACTCAAGTCTCTCCTCACTTCAGTCCATCCTATACTTGGCTGCCAAAATGATCTTCCTAAATCATAAACGTGATCTTACCACCCTCTTACTCTATAAACTAAAGTTACTCCTTAATGTCTTCAGGATCAAATATAAAATCTTATTTCACTTTTTAATTCCTTCAAAACTTGCCCCACCTCATCCCTTTCCAGTCTTCTTATACTTTATTTGCCTTCACATACTCTATGACCCAACAAACTTGGCCTTGTTTTTGGCTATTTTCATACTCTGTCTTCCACCTCCATAACTTTTTACTGGCTGTCCCCTAGGCATAGGTGGTGCAGTGGAAAGAGTGCTGGGCTCTATAGAGAAGAACTTCTCTTCCTGAGTTCAAATCTGTCCTCAGACACTTAATAGCTGTGTGACACTGGATAAGTGACAAAAATGAGCTAGAGAAGGAAATGACAAACCATTCCAGCATCTTTGCCAAAAAAATCCCCCAAAACAAAAAACCCCAAATGGGGTTACAAAGAGGGGGTTACACAACTAAAATGATTGAATAACAAAACCCCTATGCATGGAATGCTTTCCATCTTCATCTCTGCTCTCTTCTTTCCATTAAGACTTAGCTCAAATTCTACTTTCTGCAAAAAGCCCTGTCCTTGGGTATGCAACTGAAAAAGCTAGAAAAAGAACAAATTAAAAATCCCCAATTAAATACCAAATTAGAAGTACTGAAAACCAAAGGAGAGATTAATAAAAGTGAAATTAAGAAAACTATTGAACTAATAAATAAAACTAAGAGCTGGTTTTATGAAAAAACCAATAAAATTGATAAAAATTTGGTTAATTTGATTAAAAAAAGAAAGAAGAAAACCAGATTACCAGTATCAAAAATGAAAGGGGTGAACTCACCTCCAATGAAGAGGAAATTAAAATAATAATTAGGAATTATTTTGCCCAATTGTATGCTCATAAATTTGAAAATCTTAGTGAAATGAATGAATATTTATAAAAATATAGATTGCTCAGATAAACAGAAGAGGAAATAAAATATTTAAATAACCCTTTCTCTGAAAAAAAAAAACTGAATAAACCATCAATGAACTCCCTAGGAAAACAATCTCTAGGGTGAGACGGATTTACAAGCAAATTCCATCAAACATTTAAAGAATAATTAACTCCATATTATATAGACTATTTGGGAAAATTGGTGAAAAAGGTGTCTTACCCAATTCTTTTTACGATACAAGTGTGGTACTAATACCTAAACAGGGAAGAGCCAAAATGGAAAGAAAATTATAGACCAATTTTCCTAATAAATATAGTTGCAAAAATTTTAAATAAAATATTAGCAAAAAGATTATAGCAACTCATCATGAGAATAATACACTTTGATCAGGTAGGAATTATACCAGGAATACAAGGCTGGTTCAATACTAGGAAATACATCAGTAAATTGATCATATCAACAACAAAACAAACAGAAACCATATGATTATCTCAATAGATGCAGAAAAAGCTTTTGACAAAATACAAGACCCATTCCTATTGAAAACAGTGGAGAGTATAGGAATAAATGAAGCCTTCCTTAAAATTATAAATAGCATCTACCTAAAACCATCAACAAGCATTATTTGTAATGGGGATAACCTAGATGCATTCCCAATAAGATCAGGGGTGAAACAAGGATGTCCGTTATCACCCCTACTATTCAATTTGTTACTAGAAATGTTAGCTGTAGCAATAAGAGAAGAAAAAGAAATTGAAGGAATCAGAATAGGCAAAGAAGAAACTAAATTATCACCTTTTGCAGATGATATGATGATTTACTTAGAGAATCCTGGAGAATCAAGTAAAAAACTACTTGAAATAATAAACAACTTTAGCAAAGTTGCAGGATATAAAATCATCAAAACCACTTGGTACTGGCTAAGAAATAGAGAGGTAGATCAGTGGAATAGGTTAGGTATACAAGATATAGTAGTCCATGATTATAGCAATCTACTGTTTGATGAACCCAAAGACCCCAGCTTCTGGGATCAGAAGTCACTGTTTGACAAAAACTGCTGGGAAAACTGGAAAATAGTATGGCAGAAACTGAGTATAGACCAACGTCTGACACCATATACCAGAATAAAGTCCAAATGGGTACATGATCTAGATATAAGGGCTGATACTATCAACAAATTAGGGGAGCAAGGAATAGTTTATCTGTCAGATTTATGAGGAATGGAGGAATTTATGACCAGACAAGAGATAGAGAATGTTCTGAAATGCAAAATAGATAATTTCCATTACAATAAATTGAAAAGTTTTTGCACAAAGTCAATGCAACCAAGATTAGGAGGGAAACAGAAAACTGGGAAAGAATTTTTACAACTGGTATCACTGAAAAAAGGCATAATTTCTAAAATATATAAAGAACTGAGTCAAATTTACAAGAATACAAGTCATTCCTCAATTAATAAATGGTCAAAGGACATGAACAGGCACTTCTCAGAGGAAGAAATTAAGGCTATCTATAGTCATATGAAAAAATGCTCTAAATCACTATTGATTAGAGAGATGCAAATCAAAACAACTCTGAGTTACTACATCACACCTATCAGACTGGCTAACATGAAAAAACAGGAAAATGATAAATGCTGGAGAAGATATAGGAAAGTTGGAACACTAATTCATTGTTGGTGGAGCTGTGAGCTGATCTAAGCTTTCTGGAGAGCAATTTGGAACTATGCCCAAAGGGCTATAAAAAATGTGCATACCCTTTGACCCAGCAATATCACTTCTAGGGCTGTATCACAAAGAAATCCTAAAAATAGGAAAAGGACCCAGATGTATAAAAATATTTATAACAGCTCTTTTTGTGGTGGCCCAGAACTGGAAATCAATGGGATGACCATCAATTAGGGAATAGCTGAACAAGTTGTGGTATACGAATGCAATGAAATACTATTGTGCTATAAGAAATGATGAGCAGGTGGACTTTTGGAAAACCTGGAAAGATTTATATGAACTGATGCTGAGTGAAGTGAGCAGAATCAGGAGAACATTGTACACAGTAACAGCCACACTGTGTGAGGACTGATTGTGATACACTTAGATCTTCTCAGCAATTCAAGGACCCAAAACTTTT
Organism: Trichosurus vulpecula; assembly: GCF_011100635.1. Lineage (NCBI taxonomy): Eukaryota > Metazoa > Chordata > Mammalia > Diprotodontia > Phalangeridae > Trichosurus > Trichosurus vulpecula. Next base: position 92,295,036 of record NC_050573.1, on the reverse strand, counting down.
TTAAAGGACTCATGATGGGAAACGCCATCCACATCCAGAGAAAGAACTATGGAGTCATGCTGAGTGAAGCAGACTCTATTCTTTTTTGTTTTGTTTTGTTTTCTTTCTCATGGTTTCTGCCATTCATCATAATTCTTCTATACAAGGGGCAGTTATGTGGCGCAGTGAATAGAGCGCTGGCCCTGAAGTCAGGAGGACCAAAGTTCAAATCCAGCCTCAGACACTTGATATTTACTAGCTGTGTGACCTTAGGCAAGTCACTTAACCCTGATTGCCTCACCTCCCACTTCTAAAAATAATAATAATAATTTTTCTATACAACATGACTAATGTGAAAATGTGTTTAATAGGAATGTATGTGTAGCGCACATATCGGATTGCAGGCCATCTTGGGGAGGGGAGAAAATTTAAAACTTATGGAAATGACTGTTGAAAACTGAAAAGAAATAAAATAAATATTGAAAAATAAATAAATAATATATTTTTAAAAACCCTGTCTTCCAATTGCTAGTGCCTTCTCTGAATCACTTACAATTTATCCAGTATATGGCTTGTGTCTATATAGTGAATGGATGTTCTCCCCTACGGGAATGTGAATTTCTTGAGGGCAAGAACTGCTTTTTATATTTATTTGTTTTCCCAGCAATTAATACATTTACTTCTCTCATATTAAGTGCTTAATACATGTTTGTTGACCAAATCCTTATCTTTCCTTTAAAAAAACAACCTTCCACAAACTTCCTTTTTACTGTTGACAGCACTGCCATCTTTCCCATTACCTGAGCTCAAAACCTCATCTTTTTACTCTCAATTGACCTAAGTATCCAATTAGTTGCCAGACCTTACTGTTTCTTTGTCTACAACATCTCTCACATACACCTCCATCTCTCCATTCACAAAGCCACCATCTGGTTTAGGCCCTCATCATCTCTTGCCTGGACTATCATATATAGCTTCCTAAGCAAGATCCATGCCACAAGTCTGTTCCCAGTCCAATCCATCATCCACAAAACTATTTTCCCAAATGACTCCTCTGACAATGTCACTCTCTAACCCAATAATATTCAATGGCTACTTATAATCTCAAGGATCAAATATAAGCTCCTTTGACTGCTATTTAAATTCTTCATATCTTTTTACTATCTTTACACATTACCCTCCATGTATTCTACTGTCCAGATATATTGGCCCACTTGCTCTTCCTTTCACATGACTCTACATGTCTTATTGAAAGTCTTTCTTTCCTTCCTTCCTTCCCTCCTTCCTTTCTCCCAGTTCACTCTGCAGCTCACAGACTGGACCACAATAGGTCTCCCTGCCTGTACTTTGGGTCCTCCTGCCTTAGAGTAAATGTCAATGTTAACTGTTTCTCTTTGGAACAGCAACCCTCAGGGTCTTCCCCTCCCAGCTTGATTTTTTTTCCATGATGCCATGGTCCTCTTCAAAAACAAAGGACAAACACAACAATATGTCTTATCTCTATGACTGTGCTAGCTGTCCCTTCACCTCCACCTTTACCCCATTAAACCTCAACCTCCTCCCAGTCTTGGCTAATATGCTTTTGCCCCTAATTCCCACCTCTTACAATGCTTGGTTTCCTTTAGGATTCAGCCCAGGAACTACCTTCTTTGACAGGTTTCTTCTTACTTTCTTTCCTGGTTCCCAAAGGTGCTGATGACTCCCATCTAAGGTCATCTTCCTTAGTGTGTATGTGTATCACATATAATCTATATGTACATATACATGTACACAATACATATATACACATACATACAATATATATTAATATTATATATATGTTTAATGTACATGTTATTCATCTACTAATATATAAGCTCACTGAGGTCAGAAGCTGTTTTTACTTTTTCTTTGTATCTCCAGTATTTAGCAGAATTCCTGATGCATAATAAATTTATAATATATACTTGTTAATTAATTGATTAATATGACAACATTATGAACACTGGAATGAAAACAAGAAAATCAGTGTTCCAATCTAAGTTCTCCACATACCACTATACGTTCTGGAGCAAGTCAGTGTTCCTCTTTGAGTAATTCTTCCTGTGTAGGGAGTAAGCTATAAGGAAAAGAGCACTGGAATTGGAGTTGGCAGATCTGGATTCAAATCTTGGCTCTGCTTCTCACTAGCTGGGTAACCACTGGCCAGCTATTTAACCACTATGGGCTTCTTATTACCCATTTATAAAATGAAGGAATGGGACTAGATGAACTTAAAGCTTCCTTCCAGATCTTTTCCCAAAATAACATTCTACGCCCTTAAGTCTTTGAGCTCCAATATTCTAGATTGACCAATGATTCTAATATTCTCTATTCTGAATTTGAGTAACTTCTTTTAAGGTTCCTTCCATATTTCATTTTTGATGATTCTAAACTTAAACTCACAAAAGAGATGTTAATAGTTATAACAAGAGTTTTTTAGTCCGGGTTCTGTGTCAATAAATCATTACATCTCAGAGAACCATATATAGTAACATGCTTCCCAACAGTGAAAACTCTTGTGGATAAATGAATGTGTGAAGGCCAAGAGGCATTGGTTTGATTCAGTAGCAAACAGGAACCTTGACTCCCTACCTCCTCTAAAGAAGCAGGTATTTTCCATCCTTCTAAATATTGATGTAAAACATGGAACTGCCCTAAAGATAAAGGTCAGAACATTTCCTGTTTCACTAAAAAGGTCAAGATAAGTTGAAGACAAGGCCTCTACTATGAAGCCCAAAAGGAACTAATGACTTTCACCTTTCAATCACTTAAAAATGTATTCAAATAAAGGTTTCTCTTTTCTTTTTTTTTCTTCGTCCAAAAATAAGTTGCAGGAATACGTTTAGAGCAAAATTACAAACTAGCTGTGGAAAAGGTTACATTAGGATTGCTTTTATTTCTGTGACACTTCTTGCTACAATATTTTGATTAATATCACCCATGTGGGAGTACTATTGTAATAATCATTGATATTTACACAGTACTTTGTAGTTAAAAAGCCCTTGACAGGAATTTTCTCATTTGGTCCTTTTAGCAACCATATGTGGCAAGTGGTCCAAGTTTTATCCCATTTATTAATGAGGAAACTGAATTTATAGAGGTAAAATAACTTACCCTAATTCACACATCTAGGACTTAAAACAAAGTTTTCTGCCACTGGACCTAGAATTATTTCTAATTCAAGAAGATCTAGATTCAAATTCTGTCTTTAACACATACTACTTATGTGATCATGAACAAGTCACTCAACTTCTCCAAATTTCAGTTTGCTCATCCATAAAATAAGGATAATAATGATGTATAGTCATTTTTTCAGGGTGGTTTTGAAGCTGGCATAAAATTATGCAGGTAAAGAATTTTATAAACATTAAAGTGCTACAAGCATGTTAATGATAACTATGGTCATATGCTCCCAATAAATCGGACTTGTTCTTCCCAGACTGACAAGGAACAACTATCATCAATTTTAGCTCATCATAAAGACACTTTAACAACCGGAGTTATCCAACAAAGAAAAGAGATGTGTGCTTTTAAGGTAGTGAGCTCCCCACCACTGGAGGTCTTTAAGGAGATTACAAGAACCACATCACAAGCATGCTACATAGCAGAGATTCATGTGCTGAGTTAGAAGTCAGGCTCAGGGGTGGGGAGTCTGTGGCTGGAGGCCACTGGGTCCCCAATCCTGTAGATGATCTAGAAAGGCAGCATCGTATATTAGAAAAAGAACTAGACTGGGATTTAGGAGGACCTGGGCTCTATGATTGCTAGCTGTGTGACACTTGGAAAGTGTCAACCTCTTTGGGTTCATAAAAAGAAGAGGCTGGATACCATGACTTGAAAGACTGCTTCCAGATCTTAGCCTGTGATCCTATGACCTCAGATGTTTCTTTCTAGCTCTGTAACCTTATGATTCTTCAAATTAAAGATATGAGAATTATGAGTTACTAAGTGGCTATTAATAATTTACTTTTGTAAGCTTTTCGGCTGGTACATATTTGGTGAAGTACAATGGTTTCAAATTTGAAAGAGAGGGAGTGAATAGTAAAGAGAACAATGGGTCTGTGGAGAGAAGAACTTTCCCAAATTGAGGGATTCTTGGCCACGTGTTCCTATAAATCCTCCACACAATAACCCAATGTGCTGGAAGCCTTCCTCTCCTAAGATAGCAGGGTCAATAATATGTACATCAGGCTGTCTTTCATTCTAAGTATTTCACCAGCTCATCTCCTTTGCTAGTGTTTGATGGTATCTTTCATTTTACTTCTTCCATATAAACCATCCTTGTAATAGGCTTCAGAGTATTTATGCCCACTATGTCTTTCCATTACTCTTTGGATTACTCATAATATGAATTCATCCAATTCATAAATTCAACAAGAATTTATTAGGTACCTATTATTTAGCACAGACACTGTACTAAATGCTGAGGACACAAAACAGGAGCAAAACAGTCATTTTCCTCAACTAAATTACATTTTCTTTGAAAAGTACGATGTACTATGATTTGTAGCTATAATGCATGGACAACAATATTGACGTTGAAAGACTTCTGTGGCAGTGAGAAAATTGTGATCATTGTAATCACTTGGCAACTTCACAAATGTGATTTAGCCTAATCTCATCTTCTGACTCAGTTCTGAGCCCGTGCGGCACTTATGCAAGATACACACATCAATGGACTCTCTAAAAAGTTTCCTGAGCCACACATTAGGAAATAAGTGGACGGTTTTTAACCCATTTCGTTTTCCATCATGGATGTCTAGGTTAATATCTTACCTATTGCTTGTGATTTTTTTTCAACAACACAAAAAGGAACCAACCAATAACAATGCCCAAAAATCCTACCATCTACCATAATTTGTAACAAGAACCAAATGTTGTTATAGACATAAATATTTTCCCTGAATTAGAGGTCTGAGCTTTTAGAGAATCTGAACTATGAAACCAAACATCAAAAAGGTCCTGTTCCTTTCCTTAAAATGAAGAGTTACTTTTTCCAATTCAGATTTCCTTAAGAAGGTACAGACTCCAAGCCTCAGTGGACACAGACATTCACTTTTTAGATATTTTTCCTCTTCTGAAATGTGAGATAATAGAAGAACTGTGCTGGTCATAAGTAGTCAGCAGAGTCTTCTCTGATTTAAATGATTCAAACATAAGAGGGAAGGAAAAAATATTACCAAGAAAATGTGTCACTAGAAAAAAGTGAGAATGAGATTGTCCCTAAAATGAAAAGAATGTGAGGGAGGTTTCTAGGACACCGGGTGCATCTTCTATGGAGGATTTATGAAAATACATTGCCAAGAACTGCAAAGGACAAAGGTACGAATAAGTTATGATTTATTTAATTGAAGAAAGTAGTCATGCTGAAGAAGTCCATCAAAGCATCAATGTATTTAGATTGTCAATCAACTCATGCTCCTAATACCCCCATTTTATCATTCTAAGACACACTATGACAAGAGAATGAGAAAATGGGTGGTCAATATGCTAGGGCCAGAGCCCCTAGGCTGCTCCTTCTGTCTTCATCATGGATTGCAGATATTGATAACCCTATCCTGACATAGAAGAATTTGTAGTTGGTAGCCCAGTAATGTAGCTGGAAGGTGAGGTGTTTTGGCAGGAGTTAGAGAGGGAACGAGAAAGAAGAAGTAGCTGCTATACAGGGACAAGATGACAGGGAGGAAGAATCTGGACTTCTGGTAGATTTCCAGACTCTACTGTGCTAACCTTCTGGCTCTCTCTCAATGAAAATGCAGGTGTGAGCATTAGCTTAGGCTCTGAAGGTGAATGTAGCGGTAGTATTGGTGGGTATGTGGTCTCAATTCGGGTGATTTTAGATAATGGCTCTGCTGCCTTGTTGTATTCCTTAGGAAAAATAAAGACTGATCTTTTCACCTGTCTGGGAGAGCTAAGCTAAACAGATGGTTTCTTGGATGGTTGTGCTTGCTGCTGTTGCTACTGCCATGCTGACTGCTGGTACTTCTTCTGTTATGACTGTGACTACTCAGAACTTTGAGACTGCTCTGACTGCTGGACTGCTGGGTTGAAGGCACTTGAGGTGCTGAATGAAGAGATGGTGGTCGCTGCAACTGATGAAGAGTATGATTAAGCATCTGCTATTTGCCTTCAGAATAATGATCCAAGATCTGGTGACAGATACCTTCTAATATATCAACAGGTATATCTTGAATAAACTGTTGTCACTACTTCCTGCACATTGATGTTCCTTTTCCATGCTGGTATTTCAGAATTGCACAAAAGGATTCCTACTCAAAATGAGCTGATATCCTTAGACAGGAGACAATAAGATTAAGAGACCTGTCCAAGGTCATAGAGGTAGAAGGTGGCACAGTGGGGATCAAATCCAGCTTCTCTGATGCCAAATCCAGTGATCTTTCCATCATACAATGATACTTCTTCATTTGGAAACCATCTCTTCCTCCCTGAATGTGTAATAGCCTGCTGGACATTTCCGATGAATCGATCCTATTCCAATTTGTAATACGGCTATTTGTCCTCATGACTATCTTTCCTAATTTGATTGCAAATTTGTCAAGGGAAAGTATTGTCAATTAACTTACCTCTACCTCTCCAGGACGCTTTACTGTGTCTTACATGTAAAAGATACTTTAAATTGCTTGCTTAAAATGAATTTTGTTGACTCTCAGCATTTGTGCAAAAATACAACAGGTCACATAAATATAGTGTTTTTAGGGTTTGCCAAGTTTTTTACACTCATTACCTCACTTGATCCTCATAATGACCCTATGAGACAAATATTAATTACTCAGATTTCTATACCATTTCAAGGCTCATAAAGGCCTTTCTTCATAACAAGTATTTAAGTTAAACATTACAAATATTATTATATATTTTCTTGCAGATAGGAAATTAAGGCTAGGAAAATCTCAACCTTAAGTCTCACAGCCAGGTATAGCCAGGACTTGAACCCAGGTCCCTGATTGCATTGCTCTTTCAAGTACATTACAAAGATTCCAACAGGCATATTGTTAATGACAATGTCACCTAGTCTGCTTAAACACATAAATGCACATGTGCACTTAGAAAAAGGGGGCTGTGGTTACACAGAAGCCTTCTTTACTTTGCAAATGGTGATAGGTTCTTAGAAGAGATAAGAGTTTTAATAAACCATGAGTGACCTGCATGAAAAGGATGAATTATGCAAAACAATATTCAAGGCCTTTGATACTCATGAGGGAAAGGAGAGCTCTGTTTCCTTCTGTGCTCTAATGGATAACCTTGCTAGTGATCAGAAGGGAGAATTGACAAGACTTTTAATGAATAATGAAACAATCATGTTTTGAAGCCATTTACTTTGGTCCTAAAATGAGCCTGTCTGCCCATGACAGTTGTTGGAAAGAAAATAAGGTATTACCGGCATACAAATGAGTAAATGAAGAAGAAAGAAGGGCCAGCCCACAAACTACTGATGAGGCATCAGAACAGCTGGATGTCACTCGTCAAAGCTGCTTAAGAAGAACAGGACTTTGCACACTCTTGAAAGCAGAAGGTGACAGGAGTGATTAAGGATAAGTATAAAACCACAGGATATCAGAGACAGAAAGGACATTACATATCATCTATTCCAATCATTTTGCTCTACAGGTGAGAACGCTGAGACCCAAAGAAGGCATTGTGATTTGCATGAAACCACATAGTAAATAAGTGTTTGAGCTGTAAACCTCCCAAGACAGTGATCTAGAAGACAGAGCTAATGATATGCAAAAGAACCAAGCCATTTGGGAAAAAAGCATGACTAAGTCAAAGTATATAACGTAGGGGGTGGTGGAATGTGTTAGGGGAAGAAGTTGTATGCAATCATTGTGGAGGTTTTCAACGTGAAAAGCAGAAGAACTGATACTAAAAGACCACGGTAGGTTGCATTTTCAGACAAACCAGCCCAATATGATCCAGAAATAACAATTACCATTATTATTAATGGTCTACAAAGTCCTTTGCTTGCAACAGTCCTGTAAGGTAGACAGTGCAAATGTTATCATCATCTTATTTTATAGATGACCACTGAAGGCTTGGAGCAGTTGAGGTGACTTTTCTAAGATCACACAAATAATAAAGAACAGTACAGCAATCAAGGCCCAGCTGAACCCCATCCCCTCCACTGAAATCTTCACCAATTACTTTAGTACAAAGTGATCTCTCCCTTCCTTGAACATCCACAGACAGCACTTCTACTCTCAGACTACACAATTTAGTATTTGATTACCTACTGTCTCATATTGTTTTTTATTTCAGCTGCACGAGACTTATTTCCCTAACTGCTATTCTCATGGCAACACTGTGAGGCAGGTAGAGGCAGCAGCACAGAATCATGGGAATGTTGGAATCAGAAGAGAATTTAGTCCAACCCCCTAATTTTATAGGTGAGGAAATAGGAGGAAATAGAAACAAAGAGAAGGGAAGTAACTTAACAGAGCCACAGATAGGACTTTAGAGGTCATTAATAATCTAATCTTCCCATTTAAAAGATGAGGCCCAGAAAAGTAAATCCCTTACCCAAGGCCACACAGAGCCAGAAATTAATCCTAATGCTCCTATAGCTACACTGTGGAGGGAAGATACTTGTCCAGGATGACACAGCTAAAGAACAGCAGAGCTAGGACTTATTAAAAGGATTTGGGGTCTGATGACTTAGGTTTGACTCACAGTTCTGCCTCTTACCACCTCTGAGACTTTGAGAAATTTACTTAAATTCTCCTGGCTTCAGTTTCCTTCTATACAGATTATAAGACTTCTAATGTTCCTTCCTGGTCTAGATCTATGAACTTAACATCCTGTAATCTAGGTTCTGATCTCCATTCTGCTATTTACTACCAGTATGACCTCAGGTAAATCATTTAAATGCTCTGTTTTCTCATCACTACAAATTTAGGTTATCTATTCTCAGGTAGGCCTTCACTGCTGAACAAATCTTTTATTCTTCTCTGATGGGACCTCTATCATAGTCTCCACAAAGGCTATTCCAAAACATCTGCTCTGTCTTCAGATCTCTTACATCATCTCCTTTTGTCAAGGATTGCCTCCTAACTTACTGAGAGTATAAAGGCCATGCAGAGCAACCTCTCTCCTCTCCCTAATTCCAGATATCAACATTCCATTATCCTCCACTTTCACTCCCTTTGTTCTAGTCTCCAATAGAGATTTCGCCTTGCCAAGGCTAATTCCATTTATCTTCTTTATCTCATACCCTCCTGTCTCCTGATTCCAGGAACTTGCCCCTAGAATCGATCTCTCTCTTTTACTCACCTACAATCTTTCTATCTACTTATACTTCAGGTTTCCAACCTTGGAGTCATGCTTTGCTCTCTCCTCAACATCCATATCCAATCAGTTGTTAAGTCTAATAAAATAGATCCTACTTTTACAATATCTCTCCTGTCCATTCCCGTTCTCTGCTCGTACATTTTGCTGTTCAGTCTTGTCTGACTCTTCATGATCTCATCTGGGGTTTTTTGGCAAATATACTAGAGTGGTTTGCCATTTCCTTCTCCAACTTATTTTACAGATGAGGAACTGAAGCAAAGAGGGTTAAAGGACTTGCCCAGGGTCACATAGCTAGTAAGGTATCTGACGCCAGATTTGAACTCAGGAGAATGAGTCCTCCAGACTCCAGGTCTGACAATCAATCTACTCTACCACCTAGTTGTCTGCTCTTGCTTGTTCAACTTCTACCTTAATTCAGGCCCCCATGATCTGTACCATTATAAGAGCCTCGTAATTGATCTCCATGACTCAAATCTTCTCCTTCAATTTACTGTCCACATAGTTAATTTGACATTCCTAAAACAATTCACTCCCACCCAAATTTAAAAAAAAAACTTCAATATTTTCCTATTACCTCTAGACTATATTAAAAAAAATCAATATCCTGGTATTTAAAAACCTTCACAATCCGGCTCTCCTTCCATCTTCAATCTTATTAAATATTACTTGCCTTCAAACTCTCTCAGCAATTCCCATAGCACAAAATTCCATCTTTGGCCTCAAAGCTATTCCATAAGTGGTTCCCAGTGTGGAGCACTGTCTCCTTCTTCACCCTTACTTTCCTAGAATAACTACTTCCTTCAAAGTACATCTCAGTTGCTACCTTTTTAGAAGAGGCCTTTCCTTATCTCATGAGTTACTAGCACTCTTTCCCAAAGTTACTTTTAATATAATTTATATGTATTTACCTGTATACATGCCCTATCCTTACAACAGACTGCAAACTCTTTCAGAGCAGAGACTATTACTTATTTTATTATTTGTATACCTAGAGTCTAGCACACGGTCTTGGAAACAGTAGTCATTTAATAAATGTTTGCTGAAATGAGTTGAATTAAAAATTGAGATTCTTCATTATTAAGAATATCATCTAGGAATAGAACAATACCCATCTCTTAAAAGTGAAATCACTTGTTGGTTTTTGAAACTCATGGGTTAAAGAGAATCATTGCTATCAATGAATGCCAATTTTTATGTTTAATTTTGTACCTGAATATGAAAATAACAGGCAACAGTTGGCACTAAAAAAAAATCTCTTATTTCTGAAAGCTCTATTAAAGGTGGATTTTTAATACCATGTCATATGATTCAGTCTTTAAACATCTGATAAACTCACCAGGGAAGTCATAATGATGACATTTCAATACAAATCAAAAAGCTGAATTTAAAAGGGACCATACATACTTAATTAAATTGAACTTTCATCTCAAGATAATTGATAGCTATATGGTGGCTATTTTAAATTACTATCCAGCACCATGCGGGTCTCTTTATGTGACTATTAAGGATATCAGCCCATTTTATATTTTCTAATGAAATATGATTGCAAATGGAAATGACCTGGGCAGCCTATAGGAATGATCTGCCTTTCTAAGTCCAAAGCTGACTTTATGAAGAAAAAGGAGGATTAACACTAATATCTGAACCACAGAGGAAAAAAGATAACTTTTCCATTAATCCCTTAAAGGTCAATTAAATTCACAAAATTGCACTTTTACAGATTAATTATTTATTTAAAATAATTGAAGTGAAGAGATAACCTCAACTTGTGAAAGTCAAAGTTTCTGAAATTCAGCAAAAGCATCCTCAGTTACGAACAAACCTGATGCTAAGTGCTACCCAGAATGAAAACACTGGAGATGCAGAAGAAAGTCAATGGCTGCATAGTAGGAAGCTGCTGATGGACTGGAAAATATTAAATATCAAGAACCATATCTCATGCTGAGACCTAATGTGGGAGAGTGGAATAGCAACTGGACCAGGAGTCAGAAGTCCTAGAGGTGAGTCACTTCTCTTACCACTACTCTCTGGGAGACGTCAGGTAAGGTACTTTGGCATAGAATAAGAGGATCTGGATGTTAGATTGAGAAAAGGCTTTAAAATAATTTACAATATAAAATTCAATCCAATCAGTGGTTAGGGCATTGGATCAAAAAGTGGATAAAGCATAAGGCTTGGAGTCAGGAAGATGCGAGTTCAAATCCAGCCTCAGACTTAACAGCTATGTGGCCCTGGGCAAGTCACTTCACTTCTGTGAGCCTCAGATTTCCAACCTATAAAACAGAAATAAAAATAGCACCTACATTCCAGGGCCATTATGAAGATAAATTATGATATTTGTTCAGTGTTTTGCAAATATTAAAGAGCTATAGAAATGCCAGTTGTTGTTGTTGTATTGATTAAACTCTTAATTCTACATGCTGACTTCCCCCATTACAATGAAAGCTCATTGAAGGTAGGGACTATATTTCCTTTTGCTTGTATTTGCATTCCCCATTATGACAGTACCTGGCACAGAGTAAGCTCTTAATAAATGGTACTCTATCCATCCATCTGTCCATCCATCCATCTGTCCATCTGTCTCTCTGTCTGTCTGTCTATGAAGACTGAGGAGCAGTTGGACAGGTAGGAGGAGAAAAGAGAGAGAGAGTAAAATCAGGAAAACCCAGAAAGGACAGAATATCCAGGAAGGAAAAGTTGTTGGCAGTCAGATGCTACCAGGATAAGGATTGAAAAAAGACCATCAAAGTTGGCAGTTAAGGTAACACTGATAATTTTGGAGAAAGAAGTTTTAATTCAGTAGAGGTAATTAGGTACCACAGTGGATACAGCACTGGACCTGGAGACATGAAGACCTGAGTTTGAATTCAGCCCCAGATATTAGCTGTGTGACCCCAGACTTAAACTTAAATGACATCTGCCTCAGTTTCCTTGATTGTAAAATAGGAATAATAATAGCAACTATGTCCCAGGTTGGTTGTAAGGATAAAATGAGATGATATTTGTAAAGCTCTTAGCACAGTGTCTAGCACACAGAGGTACTTAATAAATGTTTGTTGATTTCAATTTAATGATCAGGAAAGGCTTTACATTGGAGCTAGCAATTGATCTGAACTTTGAAAGAAGCTACAGCTTCTAAAAGGTAGAGGTGCAGTCGACATGGAGAGGCGGGAGATACAATCTCAAGTTTAGGTACAGGCAAGTAGACTGTCAGAGACTTAACACAGAATGTAAGAGATGGAATGAACATAAGACAACGGACACCAAGGTGTTTCAACAATCTGGCTAGCAGCTGTTGTAGGGGTGAAAGACGAACACAAGCCCAACAACAAGCACGCTACCAACATGCTGCAAAAGCCCAGGTTCTTTTGATCTGCTTTAGTAAGGAAAGCAACGTTAAGAGGTTAACAAACTTATTTTAATCCAGCATACAAATACCATTCACTTAGTTCAGTGGAAAAAAACCAGCACCGTGAACTTCAGAGCAAATACAAACAAATTACAAACATTGTCAGACAGACCTTGTCTGATTCAAATCCCAATACATAGTTACCAGAGTTTAACAAAGTCCCAGCATCCAGGTTTACGAGCTGGAGGGCTCTTAGCTACAGCTGCCTGGAATCTCCACACCACCAAGAGTGAGAGCCCTGTGCAAATAGCTCTGTCTTCTCTTCTTATACTGTTTCAGACATTATCAAACGTCATCTGAATGACCAGAACTTAGGCTGCTATGATTGGCTCTTGAGTTAGCACCTCCCCTTAGTACCCTGGGAGCTTCACACCCACATAGGCTTAGCACCTAATGGGGTTTGGGTCTGGGGCTTAGCACCTAGTAAGACTCAATGAAACACACTGAATTAATCAAAGGAAACAAAAGCCAAACTCTTCAAGGGCACCTTTTTGAACTGAGTGCTAAGAGCCCATTTTGCTTACCAACAAGGATAACAGCAATGAAGGAACTTGCCCTTGGTAAATCTCATTGCAGAGCTAGAACTCACACCTGAGCTCCAATCCCTGGTGGTTTTTTCACTGCATTATATTGTCTCCTAATCAGTATTTCTTACTACAACGTCCCACCAAAACTACTACCAATAAAATATTTAATGTCATTTTACAAATAAGTAAACTGAGATAAAGTTAATTGACTTGCTGAAGGTCACACAATCTGTGGCAAAGCGGGGACTGAAACTGTTGTCTGATTTTCAGTTCAATAATTTTATTGCCTGTTGTTAATAATGGTTGTAATTACTTCTGATTTCTATTGTGCATTAACAAAAAGTACCAAAATACCCTCAGTGTGAGGGGCACACCAATTCTAGTGAAGCCAGTGAACCATTAAAATTCAACATCATTATGAATGGGATGAACCAAACAAGTTGCCCACACTCTGAAGAACAGGCTCTTGAATAAAGCAATAAGACTACAAAGTCTTGGATCTAGATTAGCAGTATCATTTTAATTTAAGGCTGAAGGCATCTAATGCGCAGGTAATTAAAATGTGCTCCAGAGACATTACCTTAAGAATGAATATTAGATCACAAACAATCACAATGTCCTAACCAATATGAAATCATCATAAAACATTAGAGTGCAAAGGGACATTGCATTTTAGCATGCTAGCATACAGACTATTACGGATGAAGGGGTCTAGCCTCTCACTGAGCTGATAGGGAAACTGAGGTTCCAAGATCCTGCTGCTAGGAGAGCCAGGACTCAAAGCAAGGCCTGCTGGGTGACTGCTAGGTCAGTCTTCTTTTTAATATACCACATCTGTCTTTCTCCTTTCACTGCTGCAGGTGGACATTTATTTATGGTCTTTACATAATTTCCTTAACATCAGAAAATGGCATTTGAAAAAAAAAAAACCTGGATGTTGTTTGTATTTAATGTTCCAGTACCTATCAAAGCAGCATTTAATAAACATCTATCATGTTCATGCTGCCAAACAAGGTGCTGTAGATACAAAGGCACCCAAACATCCCCTGCAATTAAGGAGATTACATTGGCAGGCAGAGTGGTGAGACACAAGAGATACACAAGTAAATATATGGTATATGTAAAATCATGCAAAGTTAATTTCAAGAGAGTAAGCACTTATAGCAGCAATCCTCCTGCTACAAGAAAAGGCAGAGTGAAGATCACACTCTTCACTTAATTCAGTTTCTAGTGATTTCCTCAGGTAGTTTCCCAGGGGAAGGATTGACTGTTTTAAGTAATGTGCCCAATGACCACCACTGGATCAGAGTCACTTTCTCTTCAAGAAGGAACTAGGAACAATCCAATTGTTCCATTCAGAAAGACGACTGAAAAGAAATTTGACCGCAACTTCATCATTGCTTACTTCTCCAACCTTGGGTTCTGGGATGGCACAATCCTTGAATCCAAACCTGACACAGCCTCATTCACAGCCCCCCAAAATAATGACAGCAACAATAACTTCTCATTTAAATGCAACATTTTAAGACTTACAAATGTTTTCCTTACAAGAAACAAGTGAGGGGAAGGGAAGGGGAAAGGAACAAGCTTTTATTAGGGGCCTACCATGTGCCACTGTGCAAAAATCTTTACCAACATTGGGGCAGCTAGGTGGTGCAATGAGTAGAGCACCGGCCCTGCAGTCAGGAGGACCTGAGTTCAAATCTGGCCTCAGACACTTGACGCACTTACTAGCTGTGTGACCTTGGGCAAGTCACTTAACCCCCATTGCCCTGCCTTCCCCCCTGCAAAAAAAAAAAATCTTTACCAACATTATCTCAGTGAGGAAGGTAGTGCTTATATTACTATTTTCATTTCACAGATGAGGAAAATGAGGCTTAGAGAGGGTAAGTGGTTTGCTTATGGTAATTTGGGAATGTTTAAGGGGGAAAAGACACAAGCTTCAATAATGTGGTCATCACCATTTTTAACCCTTCTGTACTTCTCACCAGTACTTGGGAAATTTCACATGGAGGAGAGAAGACCTAGAGGACATGATTAAGGACTTCAAGTATTTCATCAACTAACATAATAAACATAAAGTTCATTGCAAACCTTAAAATATTAGATAAATGCTAATTATTATTACTATTAGTGGTAGTAGTACAAGAGTTGTATAAGGGAAAACCGAATTAGACAAATAGAAAAGACATTTTAAGTGTATATTGGGTGTTAGGCACTATGGTAAGTATTAGGAGTACAAATACAAGACAATGCCTTCCTTCAGGGAGTTTATGTTCTAAGGGGTAAAGTCAACAAACAAAGGGAGTACTAGAAAGAGGAAGGGGGTGTGAGGGTAGGTTTATAGGGGTATGGTGAGACTAGAAGTTATATAGAGGCACAGTAGAAAGGCTACATCATACCCAAGGGGGGCATCTTGAGGATCCAGCAAGGTCCAAACCTTCACAACATGCACTCATTAAGCTTGTGCTCCCTTTTTCCCAGGGTTCCACATGTACTGGTAGGTGAGTGTGTCACAGACTTTTGGGGAGATCTTTTCTACCAAACAGAATCCTACATTAAATCACTATTTCTAAAAACTAAAATTGGAATTGGCTAATTGGTATCAAGTGATAATCAAGAAAGGGAGAAGGCAAATCAAATTGATGGGAGCCTGTGAACTATAGTACAATGCCTAGAACATAGTAGGTGTCCCATATAACCTTATTGAACTGAAGTCCTGGCCCAAACAAGGCTTATAAGTATTATATGTTCAAGAAATACTTGTAACCAGATCCATGAATCTTTCCCCTCTGTCTTCAACATCATGATACTGAGAACAGAATAGCATTTATGTCTTGCTTCAGTGATTACCTCATTAGGCTTCTTTCTTCCTTTTCAGGAAAAGAGAAGGTATGCCAGGTGGGGGTTAATGTCCCCTGTGTTTCCCCAAATCATATCCCTTTGCAAGAAAAAGCCCCTAAAGCATTAGTGAATGTTAAAAGTAATACCTAATATGCCTAGACTTTATGATTCCCTTAAAAGAGAAATTTCATTCTACGTATACCAAACTCTGGGTCCCTTTTATATCATTTTAAAGTAATATGCAAGTGCTTCTAAATACAAAGGGAGTTGGGGAAGAAGTGAAGCATGGATTTCAGAGACAGACTTCTTTGTCCTCATAGGATTACAAGGACAGAGAGAATCAGTTATTAGACACTCTTGTAAAATACTCAAAAATGGCCATCGTGAAAGCAAGTTCTCTGTTCAGGGGTTTCTTTTTGGAAAAATATATGGCCACCAAGGCCATACACTTCTCTATAGAGCAACTCTTATACAGTCATCCCTTCCACATTGTGGGAGTTTGTACCAGAGAAGAAGTCTGAATTTCTTCTTTTTCTTTTATAGAGTGTTTACAGTACTTTATTGTAAAATTTGGGTTAAGTATTTGGTCACAGGCTCTGTATTGTCTGCTGGCCTTTGTGTGTCTGTCTGTGGCTTCTGCAAAACTCCTAAAAAATTCCTATTCAATTTGTTATGCTAATCCACAATATGTTAAAATTGTGATATATCAAAACCACAATGGGGAAAGGCGCAATGTGGAAGGGATAACTGTACATGGAATGCAAATAGATTTAGCCTCCTTGGATAAAGCCGCAGATAAATCAGTAATGAGTGACTGAAAAGAGGTAAAGCATGGTAATGCTGCTCAACAATAATGTCCTTTGAACACAACGGTTCAAGGTCTAAGCAAGAGGCATACCGGGGTGAGGGTTTGGTGAGAAACAATCAACCAATAGATTCTTATTAACCATCCAATATGTACCAAGAATTAATGCTAGAAAGACAAAGACAAAACTACGTCTGCCCTCAAGAAGCTTCAGATGACTGGAGCAGAAGACATTTAAGATCCCTTCCAGCTCTAAATCTATGATCTATGATCCTATGAACACATATAAGTAAATACAAAACACCTACAAAGCAAATCAAGGTAATTTTGAGTAAGGGGAGGCCAATAGTCAAAGGAAGTGTTTTTTAAAGATGGGAGGAGGGTGGGCTGGATTTGTTTGTATGTAGTAGGGAAGGTGCCGGTGGATTGAGAGATTGAAGTTTGAAGAGGCAGGGATGATTAATCATCTCTACTGCTCCCCCTACAATTTATCCATTGAAATCCTATTTATATAAGTATCTGAATTTATAAATGATGATGATGACAATAATTATTACTACTTCTTAGCTGAACATAGTGAAAGAACATCTTGTTCATAACAACCATGTGACGTAGATCCAACAATCATTGTCTCTATTTCACAGATGAGAAAACTGAGGCACATAGAAGTTAATTTCCTCTACAGTTACACAGCTACTATACTATACTACACTCTGTTCTTTCAACTATATGACTGATTCTCCTTCCACTTTATCAGGTTGGTTCTAATAGGTCACACAGGCAGAATTGATGGGGAAAAGAAATAACAGCTGATCAGGAGTTTCAAATAAGACCTTAGTTACCTGTACTTACATAGCTAAGGTAGATTTTCAGAAGATGAAACATGCTCCTGCCATTACCCCTGCTACCCATCAGTCCTGTGAAGGCAGCTAGCCTACAGGAATTCATGTCAGGCATAGCTTGAGGCCTGCGATAGGTTTCTGAACATTAACTGTGTACAATGTTGCCAGTGTCCACAGTTGGAATTCTCCCAGGTCCAAGTAATCTAAGGAATTCATTGCCTGGTATCAGAACATCTCCTGTTTCCCCGTTGTGTGTGATGACGAAACCTGTCCATAAGGTCTGCATCTACAGAATCCTGCTTTAGTCTGTGTGTTGCTGGGATATTTGGGACTCCAGACTAGGAGCCTTATTAAACTGTACTGTCTGTGAGCAAAAGGAATAAGACAAGAATGATGTTGATCAGATAATTAGAGATGCTGTGGAAAAGAACGAGCATCAGACTCAGACAAGTAGGCTCTCATCCGAGGCTGTAGCTCTGAGACGCTTTCTATTGTTACTCTCCAAGCATGATAGCCTGGGAATCATAGAGTACTCCACTTTTTAAAGACTTTTTTCTTCTTTAAAAAGAGCCAATACAGACAGCATCTCCGTTTTTTCCTATTTATTGTGTCTAGAGTCATTATAAGAATTGTTCTGATTTTCACATTGTGGGGATGGCTCTGGGTTCAAGAATCCAATGATGAAATATGTAATCCTGTAATCAAATATATATTATATGTGAAATATGAAATATACATATATGAAATATCACACTTTATGGATATTTTTGTATGCAGTTTAAAAAAGAACACAAAAGGAAATATACAGAAGGATTTTAGATATCCTGATGTCTAAAATGATGAAACCTTCCCATGTGGTCTGGACATCTGGATTTAAGAAAGTACATGACGGTTTCTCCCATCAATCTAATTAAGAGGAAAGGAATGAGCATGGTTAAATCCTAAAATAACTTCCTGAGTACAGCTACAGACAGATTATAAGAGTAATCTGATTAACACACATTGACAAGGCTCCTGGTCCTGTGACAATTTCCATGGCAAACAAAAAAATATATATTTTGCAACATACAAAATGTGGAGAGATTTTTATTGATGCAGTATTTTTAGGTAACTTAATTTTTTACATCAGTGGATTTTCTAGATAATTAAAGCTTGACCTTTAAAAAAAGACAACATTTTAAAAATAACAACAATTTTAACAAAATTCTTTCTAAAATGGATTACACACTTCCCATGCTTCTTAAACTAAGCATTCAATGTAATTATAAACCTTTCTCTCGTGATTGATAGTCATCACTTAAAAAATACTAATGAAACATCAATGATATCAACAGCTCAATTTTTCAAAACAATCAACACTTTCCACATCATTGTCCTGTCAAGTGGTATTATCCTCACTTTTTAGAAGAAGATACCATTATGAAGTGAAGTGAATGGAATCCCTAGTCCAAGGCCACACAGCTATTAAAGTGGCAGAATTAAGATTCAAACTCAGATTAGACCAGAGGATCTCTTCATTTTACACATGAGGAAATAGAGGCCAGAAAGAATGAGTGACATCCTTACTATCCCACAGATCATGAGGGGCATGGGTAGGATCAGATCACAGATTTTCCAGGTCCAGACCTAGTGATCCTCTCCACAGTACTGTACTGCCTCTCATCCTTTCTTGTCTTCATTTCTGAGTATCACATTTTATAAGTAATTCAAGGAGTTGCAAAGGTAGCAAGCTGATAACGTGGAGCATATCCAGGAGGAGGCTAGTACTGACAGAAACATATAATCATACAAAAGTAAGGATCAACTGAAGGAACTTGGGGCACTTAGCCCAATGACTATGTGGGGTTTGTCAGGGTGGGGAGAGATTAGGAAGAGAAGACAGAGAGAGGTGCTGTTATTTTGAGGATAGATTTTACTCATTCTTCTTGGCACTAAACAGTAAGACTAAAACCAGTGGGGGAAAGTGCAGGAAGTAAAATTCATTTCAACCAAAGGAAAGGCTTCATGAGTATAAAAGGAATACCAAAATGGAAAGGATTGCCATAGGGAATTCAAAGTCATGGAAGGTCTGCAGGAAACCCTGAATGACCTAGATTATTATAAAGATTTGTGATTTGGGTAGAAGTTGGCCTAGATGACCTCTGAATTCTCTTTTGACACCCTAAGACAATGATTCTAATTTAACAAACATGACAGGGCTTTTAAAAGGCAGGACCAAAAGAATGAGGGTCCATTCTCCAACATTCCCAAGAAATACAAATCAGAATCTTCTAATTCATTTTCCTATTTTATTAGAAAGAAGGAACTCCCTAGGTCAGGCATCAAATGTGCTATGCCTTTGTGGGAAGCTTTTGCGGCAGTTAATCATTCTGAACTGGAAAGAAGAAGAAGAGGAGGAGGAGAAAAAGGAGGAGGAGGAGGAGGAGGAAGAGAACAACAAGAGCAACAGCAAGAACAAGAACAAGAAGAATAAAAAGAATAGAATAAGAACAAGGAGGGTGGGGCCAAGATGGCAGAGTAAAAGCAAGGACTTGCTTGAGCTCTCCTCCAAACCCCTTGAAATACCTGTAAAAATGACTCTAAACAAATTCTAGAGCTACAGAACCCACAAAATGACAGGCTGAAACAAATCTCCAGCCCAAGATAGCCTGGAAGGCCGAGAGAAGGGTCTATTGCACCAGGCTGGGAGCAGAGCGCAGTCCAGCATGGACTGTGCAGACAGAGACTAGGATGAAGTAGGCCTCAGGGGACTGAATCATTGGCAGCTGTCACAGTTTCCAGACTTCTCATCTCACAATACCAAAGACAAAGTAGAAGGTCAGTGGGGAAACTCTGTTGGACTTGGGTGAGAGAAGAGCATGGAGGTGGTGGCAGCAGCAATAGCAGCGGCTGCTTCTGGAGCTCCAGGCCCACAGATGGGGGGGGGGGATCAAGCGGCTGATCAGTGGGGGATTCCAGGGATCTCTTTGCTGGCACTGAAGCAGGATTCTCTTCCTTTGCCCTACTAGGAACTGGGTCCCAGTCCTGGGTGGCAATCCTGGGGTGAAGAGGAGCATTGGAGGGGCAGAGCTTGTGGTGGCTGTGGAGAGGGAATCCTCCTCACAGTTTCAAGGCAGAAAAGGGTACTTGTGGTCACTCATAGACCAGAGCACAGTACAGGAAAGGAGTAAACACCTCTCCTCTGATCATACCGCCTTAGAAGAACTGAATATTTATAGGTGCCTAGAAGTATCTCTGATAACAGCTGCACAAAACCCCTAAAACTTGGAACAAAGCATTCTCTCCTTTGAAAGCCGAGTCCCACCTTGACAAAGAGTTCAAAAGTCAAATAATTGGCTGAGAAAATGAGCCGACGGCATAAAAAATAAGACTACAGAATCTTACTTTGGTGACAAAGAAGATCAAAACATATAACCAGAAGAAGACAACAAAGTTAAAGATGCTACATCCAAAGCCTCCAAGAAAATATGAATTGGTCGCAGCCCATGGAAGAGCTCAAAAAGGAGTTTGAAAATCAGGTAAGAGAAGTAGAGGAAAAACTGGGGAGATGAGAGGGATGCAAGAAAATCATGAAAAACAAGTCAACAGCTTGCTAAAAGAAAGCCCAAAAAACACTGAAGAAAATAACAAGAACAAGAAGAAAAAGGAGAAGAAGAAGAAGCTCATGTAGAAAAGATGAAAGACAACAGACATCACCTAACTCACAGCTTGTATCCTATAGATCACAAATGGCCAACAAGTACAATAAAAATTCAACAAAATAATAGCCTTGCTACTACAGAGCATGGGTAGAAATGATGAGGGTATGACTGTCACTTCTAACATTCAGTAGACTGCTTGAAGGAATTAAGGATGTTTAACATGGAGAAGGTAAGACTTTGAGGAATCATGATAACTGTTCTCAACTATTTAAAGCACTGTCTCGGGGAAGATCAATTAGATGTGTCCTTCTAGACCTCAGAGAGCAAAATTAAGAATAAAGATATTGACACTGAGTTGAGGAGATTTTTGCTCACTTTCAGTGTTTTTCCAAATAAATTTACAAAGGGACCTAATCAAACATTCAATAAGCTTCCTCAAGAGCTAATCAGATTCTCCACTGCTAGAGGTATTCAAATACAGGCTGACTAACCACTTGTTGGGTGTGTTATAGAATGTGTTACTGATTATGCATGAATTAGAATAATTGACCTCTGAGGTTCCTTCTAACTCTGATTTGGTGAGTCTCCTCTCCAGGACACCATGCTGTATCCCTTGTTTGTATGTCTTGAAAGTACAAACAGAATGTTTTTAATTGTTAATGCAATAAAGAAAAGAAAAAAAGATAATGCTAAGCTATAAATCAAAGGAGAAAAACAGTGAAGGGCCCTTTTATTCCTATTTAATATAATTGAGTTTCCCCAAGGGATTCACAAATTGGAAATTGCCAAATTATCATCTAATAGGCAGAAACAACATAGGCGAGACCAATTAAGTAAAAGGCAGAAAGTTGTACTACACATGTAATTAAAAGCAATTCTTTTAGAAGATGGAAATTGGATTCACTTTCCAAAAGGCCAAAATTAATTCTCCCCAGCATGGGAAGGAGATATGGATGTACTGCTTAAATGAATGTTTGGAGGGATCCGCTGTTTACCAGAATGTGTCATTAAAAGACTAAAACTGCACTGGAGATGTTTAGCATTGTTGTGGTCTTTTCAATAGAGAAGTTGTTTATGGTAAACCAACCTATTAAAATAAATCATTATTAGATGAATGAAACAAAGACACATTAAAAAAAAAAAGGTCCCTTAGTCCTATGAGCCCTCCTTCCACTTCATAATAAATATATTGGTATAGTGGGAAAGTGGGCAGCAGGGGCTAAGAATCACAGTTTTTAATAACCTTTAATTTGACTGTTGGTACTCTAAATGATTTTCTCCGATGACCAGTGAGTAAAGATATTATTGGAAGAGTTCAATCGTATAAATCTTGACGTTCTTATTATAAACAAAACCAGAAGAAACAAGGAAGTTGCTGATTAAAAGGAAAGGTAGCTTACAGGTACTCCTTCGAGAAAAATAAAAATGAAAGGAGTTTGTGGAGTAGGCTTTATTGTACATCCAAAGGCAAAAAGGAAAGTTATTCGATGGGATAGTCTAATGATATATATTTTCAAAAAGATTACATATGTAGCCTTGGGCCTTGTCCGAAGTAATAGAATATATTTTAACTGACAGGAAAGGCTTGCTATTAATGTGGGAGTTATCCCTGAATCAGCTGTCTGTTCAGTCAATCCATCAAGATCTCAGAGCTAAGCTTGGAATTTTTTTAAATGAAAAGAAAATAACAAATGAATGAATGAATTAAAAAACTATCCACCTTAATTTTTATTCAATTTGGTCCAATTTTTTGTAGCCTGTTAAGATCTTTCTGGAATATTCTTTCGGTTATTTAAATTGTTACGTGTTCCTTCTGGCTTGGTATAACCTCAAAATATGATAAATATGTCATCTCTGTCTTTATTCACGCAATCTATTAAATTATTGGAGGAGAGCCCTTGAGAAAATTGACCTCCCTGGGTCAATTTTGCCAGGAAGGAAGGAAGGAAGGGAGGGAGGGAGGGAGGAAGAAATTAAGAAAATACATTGCACATTAAAAAATTATCTTGAAATATTTAAGCAACATCGGAAATGATATCAACACTAATTAAAATACCTTTTTTTTTTTTACAGAAATTTAACTGCTGCAAGTTGTTGTTCATCCTCCATTTTTGAAGTGGACCAATGATATCATGGGATGATGTCATGACTTGCACAAGAACTGGATTTCAGGGGCACATAGTTGCACAAAGTTCTTAACCTCACTCTCTTACAGAGTCATCGAAGAGCAGTGGCAAGACAGAAGTTGGGACAAGTGGCAATGGCCCAGGATGCAGTGAAAGACCTTGATGTCTTTGATATTTGACCAAGCTCCAAGCATTCCATAGCACCTCCTTCTGCCTCCTTCATGGCCATTGGAACAAACTGTTCTTATCCACCTATTCTGCCAGGGAACACCCAATACAACCCCAAAACATAAAGAACTCAGAAAGAGACAACATTGTATTAAAATACAAACTGATATATATATTATTCTACAAAGACAGATGATGGATTCCTCTGACTAGTATCATCATTTCATAATTTGAGGAGAAGCAGTGGAAAATAAAATCAATTTAAAGAAAGTTTAGCATGGTAGTCAACTAAATAAAGTTATCCCAAGGACATCCAAAATGAAAAATAAAAGAGGACTTCAAAAACAAGTGGCAAAGAAATTGAAAAAACATTTTAACTAACTATTTTTCCTATCAAGGGCAATGTATCTATCATACTTAAACCCTAACATTATAGTTGCAGATATGTTTAAGTGGTATAGAAGGATTGCTAAAGCAAACTAAGACAGGAAAAACAGCCAGATAGGACCAAGAACAAATAGGGGAGAATTGTGTTGGAGGCAATAAAGTAGGGGAAGTTACCAAAGGCACAAGAGGGGCGGGGACAGAATCTCAGACTTCATTATTATTGAAAAAAGGTGACTAAGAGAACATCAATAACTACCAATCTGTATTCCTACTCATCCATCCATATAAAATCTTTATGAGACTCAGCAATACATAAACAGAGAGCATCCTTGATGAGAGTATTTGTAGGGAAAAAGCAGGCATTCTCAAGTAATATTCAATAATGGACCACATCTTTACCATTTCATAATTAACTAAAAGGCATGGAGAGTATAAGGTCCTAGGTGTGCATTGATCGTTGATCATGAAAAAGCATTTGATCCAGTGGAAAAGAATGCAGCTTTACAGGCTCTTTTACAACAAACTGTCTCCTGTCCATATATAAAAATCATTCAAGGTTCCCCAGAAAATATAACAGAAATAACACTATTCCAAATCCTCTAACAATAAATATCAAGTAAGGAATAAAACTTTCCCTTTCTTCCTTTTAGACTTTGTTCCCCTCAGAATCAGTTTAGGGTTTCTGTCTGGGTCTTTTTTCTTTGTCCTTTTCAGTTCTAGGTGCAGGCAATGAAGTCCCCAGACTTGGGAGTTTGAGTAATGGCAACAGCGGAGGCAGGATTCCAGGTCAGATGTTGCTGTCAGTATAGCAGGGAAGTCCTGTGAAGCCAGAGTGCCAGGATAGAAGCCTAGGGGCTCTTTGGACTTGAAAGTTGGTGGGACTATGCTATATAGGAAAAAGTATGACCCTAATGCCCTTTTGCTCTACAAAGTAGATGGAATAAGGGGGGAGGGGATTATGCCCTCCATGTGGTGATATTTGTACATTTGTTCTTGCTATACTGTTGATGTAAATATGCTTCTTTAAAAGCTAATCTGAAAGTTAAATGGCTAATGGAACCAGGGTAGGGATACCCCTAAAATTTGGGAAGTACAATTAGTGGGGGCTTGAATCAATGGTAGCAACTAGCAACCCTCAACTCAGTTCAAAATAAAGGAGATCCCTGGGGGAAAGAGAAAATGTAACCAATTTGTTATAGGGACAAGGTAAGGACTGTTACACCTATACATGCACATAGGCCAGGGTGTGTAAAACCATCTCTGCAGATGGGCAAAACCTGTAGGTGAGTTAAGAAGTGTCTACCCTAAATATATGAAGACTTCACACAGTGGAAGAAGAGAATAGAAACAATTTGTTCCAATGGTCATGAAGGCGGCTGAAGCAAACATTATGGAGTGCTTAGAGCTTGGTCAGATACCAAAGTCACCAAAGTCATCCACTGCATCCCACGTCATTGTCAGGCTATCGACGCACAAATCAAGACATCACCCTGTGATGTCAACGGAAGGATGAACTACAACAATACATGAGACAAATAATACATAAGTATAATGAATTGGGTCAAGCCCTGAAAAGGAGTACAAGAATATTACTTTGAACAACACACTGCGCTCTTCTAGTCACCTAAATGCGCTCTTCTATTCACCTAAAGTTTTTTGCAAACACAAAGGCCCATCTTTTCAATACTAATTTTCTATCCAGCTGACACAATGGCAGCAAGATATAAGATCTACCTAGGAACTAAAAGTTAGTACCAGAGAGGGCAGTGAAGAGAAACAGGGAGTGGAACACACTGATATCACATAACCACGGAGGTACTCTGAAGGACAGGAGCACGTGATATCATCAAGGACCTGTATGGGAGGAAGGGAAGAAGGGCTAGTTACATGCCAAGAGTGGTGGCTGAGGAGCAGACAGTCAGAGTGCTTCATTAGTACCCTCTCAATGTCAGTGCAAAGTAAGGATGGACTCCCACATATCAGGTAGGCCTCTGAAAATGTTTGGGAGGATGCAGATGACAGGTGCACAAAATGGGAAGGCAGTCTGTGAAGGAAGAAACTTCCAAATCAATGGCATCACAGATCCATTTCGGATTCAATAATTGTGTGTGTTTGCGTATGTATACATATATATATATACACACACAGTATTAAACTTAGGGTTCATTTGGATCGCACTTCATGGCTATACAACTCTCTAGAAATGACAGCTTATAGCAATCCTAGGAGGTAGATAGTCCAAATATTATTTCCTCCATTTTTCAGATTAGGAAACTGAGGCTCAAAGTTATAAAATGAAATGACATTCCTAAGGTCAAGAGAGAAACAAGACAAAGAAGATATAAATTGGAATTCTGACACCTTGGGCAAATTTGGATAGGAAGTGGCCAGGTGGTTCAGTGGAAAGAGCGGGGGGGCCTGGAGTCAGAAAGACCTGAGTTCAAATCCAGCATCAGACCCTTACTAGCTATGTGACCCTGGCCAAGTCATTTAACCTGTTTGCCTAAACTACTGGAGAAGGAAATGGAAAACCACTTCAGGATCTTTGCCAAGAAAATCCCCAATTGTCAGAAATGATTGAACAACAACAACAATGAAATATTAGATAGAATCCCTAAAGGTACTCTTGAGGAGATGGCCTTGGTTATCCCATGTGGCAAGGCCTGGGCCCCATGGCATGATAAAAGCAGCATGCTCCTGGTTGGGAGTAGAGTCTTCCAACAGACTTGCAGAGGTATAAAGCAGCCCTGAGGGGAGGGCATGAAAAAGTACAGAGAAAGGGAAGAGGAGAGAGGCCTGCAGCTGGGGGCAGTGGCCCTGCTTACTGTAGGCAGTATGGAACTTACAGAAAACCACTGCACTCCCTATTCTCAAGGTGGTTTGACATGAGTTACATACAGCTCTGTGCAAGGCAGAGATCTGAGTTCAAGTTTACTGATTCCAAGTCTAGTGCTCTTTCCACTGTACTGTGATGTCAAATAAAAGCAAAAAAAGGTGGGGAGGGGGAAAGGAGAGGAAGGAATTAGTTGCCATCTCCTTAACAAAATAATTAGGGTTGAGGCACAATAGCAGCCTTTAAATATGTGAAAGAGTCCCACTAGAAACGAGAGATTTAGCATTTCCTTTTCAGGTCTTTCTCAAGCCTGGTTTTCCAAAACTGTTTTCTCCGACGGAAGCAATCATAACTGAAATGACATCCTACGCAGTGCAGGGTAATTGAATGAGAGGGAGCTGTGATTTTGTCTGAGAGGGACCTGAATACCAAGGCTGCTCACCAGCAACGCACCCCTGGGCAAGAAATTCCCAAAACTCTGACCCCCTCTGGCTCTTCCTATGCAAAATGAGAGTGCTGGATCTGATGATCTTTAAAGTTCCTTCCTGCTCTAAATTGTATGCATGGGCATGAATGGAGACAGTATACAGCAGAATGTGTTTTAAGCAGCTAAATGCCACTATTTTGTTAATAAAATGCCTTAATCACACTAAATCAGTTACCATTAGCAGAAGAGTGCTATTAAATCTAATTACACATTTCATTTATTACAAGTTAAACTTCCCATTTACAATAAATGCAATAGGAAAGCAGATACGAAACACGCATATTTCCCTTACAAACTACCAAAGAGAATACAGTAATGTGTGAACTCCCATAAACTTAGATGCTGTTCCATGAGGTATCAATCTTTGATCCATAACACATCCCACCCCACCATGGACTTCTAATTTACTCAAGAAAGCAGCCAGGAATCTACTGTAACACGTGTTACCACATAAGCTGATATTATTTTCATGGTAATATTTTTGCAAATGAACACTGCCATACAAAATGACAAAACATTCCCTGAAATGATGTTTCCTACTGTCTGTGGACAAATAACTAAGCACATGCCACCTCCCCTATCTGTCTCTCTAAGGAGAATCTGTGAGCAAGCCTTCCATTTAACTGTGACTTCCTTGTCTTATGATTTCATTTATAATGAAAACAACAAGATTAATATGATTTAATTTAATTAATATGATTTCCACTTGTTTAATCCACAAGGATCTCATATTAAGTGTAAAGGTCAACAGCTACGTTAAAGTCTAAAAATGATGTGGTTCTACCATCCTCTGTTACCATTATTTAGCTGTCCTCTTAGAAACAGGTATGGAGCTGCATAGATCTGAGCTGCACTTTACATTTATTTCTGTTTCATGAATTACTCGTGACTGAAATATTCTTCAACAAGTGGTAAGAATTCTGAACCATTGGCAAAACAGTAAAGAGCCTCAGGGGTTATCTCTATACCATGGTAAGTCCTCAGAGTAGAATTAGAAGTCCTTTGAGGTCCTCTGTTTAAGCAGGATAGTGATTCCAAAGAATGGATTCCTGCACTGGGTAAGGGATTAGATACTATGATCTTTTTTTTTTTTGCTTCCATCTCTGAAATTCTATGACAGCAATCTGCATGGATTTATGAATAGCCTCTCCATTTGAAGATCTCAGCAGGTTGTTCATAACATATGCCTCACAGAGACTAATTCTACATTTCATAAAAGACCGTAGTCAACACAAGACAACCAAGGAGCACATCATGGTGCAATACAAAACAGAATTCACCAGGTCTCAAAGGTATTTAATGGTTTGGATATCACCAAATAAAACACCAAGAACTCTTCAAAATTGCAGCTAAATGATATTTTCAGAAGAAATTCAACTCAACTCAAC
Organism: Trichosurus vulpecula; assembly: GCF_011100635.1. Taxonomy (NCBI): domain Eukaryota; kingdom Metazoa; phylum Chordata; class Mammalia; order Diprotodontia; family Phalangeridae; genus Trichosurus; species Trichosurus vulpecula. Next base: position 92,266,273 of record NC_050573.1, on the reverse strand, counting down.
AAAAACACCACATGTTATTCCATAAAACCAACACTCCAACTCCAAAACAGAGAAGAAGGGGAAAGGAGGAGTGAGTCAAAAAAAGAATAATGGAAAAAATAAATGTGAACACTAGAAAAGGAAAATGTGAACACTAACAAAGGGTAGGGCACATGGCATGGAAGTAGGGAGAGAGAAGGAAGTAGGGAATAAGGAGAAAGGAAAGGGAGATAAAGATAGAGAAAGGAGAAGGGCAGAGATGATGAAGAGAAGAAGCATTACAGCATGGCTCTCCCTCACAGCTACACAACTATTCCAACAAAGATCTAGGAAAGGACAAGATTGAGTAGTGGTCAAGAATTCAAAGGAGAAGCCACAGTAAGGCACTTTTCCAGCACAATTAAGCCTAGAAAGACATCCAGAGACCTAAAGGCACTGGTGAGGGGGTCTTTACAGGAAGGCTGCACATGCATAGCCTCCCAGCACAGGGGCTAGACTGGTGTCTGCAACTGTAATAAGTCAAGAAATGGTTCTGATTTAACAGGCACTAGACCTGTAAATGGATATTGTGTAGTGGGTAGGAACAGAAGCCTGCTCACGCTTATGTCCCCAGAACTAGTACACATATACCAGATGGACTGAGGAAGGGACTTGCAGCAATGAACAGGTCCATAGCTCAGACCTATGATTGTATACTAGGGAAAAAAGAGTGAACATAAGAGAGTAGCTGAAGTATGGCTTTGACCTCAAAGCACAATGGTGGATTCAGCCAACAGATCCAGGTGGGGAAGGGAGTTCAGAGCAAGGAGAAGTCTAAAGATCTATTGCTATGAACCTGCAAGGCCTTCTGGTCAGTGTTGCAACAATTTGGCTAGCAGCCATTGTGGGGGTGAAAGACTAATACAAGCCCAACAACAAGAATGCTGCCAGCACAGAATCTTTTGATCTGCTTTACTAAGGAAAGCAATGTTAAGGGGTTAACAATGTTACTTTAATCTAACATATACATATAAACTCACTTACTTCAGGAGGAAAAGCCAGCAACCTGAACTTCAGAGCAAATGCAAACAAATTACAAACATACACAATATAAACAGACCAGATCATAATTCATAGTTACCAAGAAACCATCAACACCTGGGTTCACGAACCAGGGAGCTCTAAATAAGGGCTGGCCCAGAGTCACCTGCCACTCCTCCTGTGGCTCAGAGCCCCAAGCAAACAACTCTGTTCTCTCTTTTTAAACGGTCTTTAGACATCATCAAATGTCAAACTTAGGCACCTACAATTGGCTCTGAGCAACTCCCCTTAGAGCCCTGGGGGCTTCACACCCACATGGACTTAGCACCTAGTAATTAGGGGTTTCAGCCTGGGGTTTAACACCTAGTTAGACTCAATCAAAGACACTTAATTAATTTAGCATTCTAAAACAGTAAAAAGGTCCCACCTTAATTAATATTATAGTTAGCTAGGAGGGAAAATGGGGGATGGCAGCACTGTAGTGCAACTCCAACCAGGGGCAGGTCCGTACTAATGCCTACACCGAAACGGGGATAGAAAGTTTGTAAAACTTAGACTAAAACTGGTATAATCAGATTTTGCCCTAGATAACACAACTCTGAGACCACTGAAAGTTTGTGGGTCTCTTTCCTGAGCAGTCTTTAAGAGCCTTGAAGAACAAAGCACTTAATACTTAGAAAAGGCATCTATGGGACTTCAGAGACTACATATAAGTACCAAAGAAGGTGCTGGCATTTCCTCAAGAACTATGCAGAGGCCATCCCTAAAATAAAGGCCAAAATCTGGAAGACAACAAGTAAACCAAAAAAGACTCCCACCATATAGAGAAATTCTGGTGCCAAAGACAACAAATCCAGAGGAGAAGAATAACTCTAAACATTTAAAACCAAAGTCTCAAAGAAAGACACAATTTGGCCACAATGTCAACTAGAATTCCTAGAAGAAACGAAGCAATGACATTATAAATGAAATGAGTGTCTTAGAGAAAAGCATGAAACGGGGGTGGGGGGCGGGGAAGAGGGTGAGAAAGGAGACCTCCACAGAAAAGACATGGAAGAAAAATTAATAGCTTTGTAAGAGGCATAAAACCCTACCCAAGTAGTAAACTCCTTGAAATTCAGAATGGACCAAATAGAAGCTAATGATTCCATAAGGCAAAAAAAAGAAATATTAAAACAAAGTCAAAAGAATTTTTAAGAAAGAAAATGGAAGGTGTTTCATATCAAATGAGATGAAAAGCAAGTCAAATAGAGATAATTTATTAATATACTACTTAAAAAGCCAAATTCTAAAACAAACATCATATTTCAAAGAATCATGAAAATCACCCAGATGTATTAGAACCAGAAGGCAAAAAGAAAGTAGAAAGAAATAACTGATAACTTCCTGACAGAAATCCTAAAAACTTATAGGTCATGGTCAAAATGCAGACCTTTGAGGTCTAAGAAAAAGAAAATGTTTAAGGCCAGAAGGAAAGAGTTCAGATACCAAGGAGCCATAGTAAGCAAGATAGGATTAGGCAACAACTACCATAAAGTAACAGAGAGATTAAAGCACAATATTCCCCAAAACAAAATATACAGGATTAAAAATGAAAATAATTTTCCAGCTAAACTGAATATAACACTTGAAGGGGAAAAATGGATCTTTAACGAAACAGGGGACTTACAGCATTTCTGATTAAAATACTAGAGAAAAGTAGACACTTTAAAATATTAACACAGTAGTCAAGAGAAATATAGAAAATCAATGAATTAGTAAATAAAGCTAGGAGCTTTAGGAGGAAACAATACAATAAATAAAATGTTGTACAATTTGATTTAAAATAAAGGAAAAAAGAAATTATCAGTATAAAAGTAGAAAAAAATCAAGGAAATTATTAAAAAGTATTATGGTTAACTATATATCAATAAAAATGAACACTGAAACAAAATCAATCAATATTTTCAAAAATACGAAAAATACCTAGAACACAAAAGAAATAAAGAATTTAAATAACTCAGTATGAGAAAAAGAAAATTGAATAAACCATATGCAAACTCCAAAAGAAAAAATTCCCAGGACTAGATAAATTTATAAGTGAAATCTATCAAACATTCAAAAAAATTCCAATTGTAAAATGAGGGCAAAAAAAGAAAAGCAGGAATATTATCAAATTCCTCCTGATACAGATATAATCTCAACATCTAAACAAGGAGATTTCAAAACAAAGATAACAGACCAATACCCCCAATGAAACTGACACAAAAAAGTTTAAATAAAATGTTATCAAAGAAGACAGTGAAACACATCGTGAAGTTTATACATTACAACCAGGTTGGATTTTTACCGGGAAAGCATCCTTAGTTTAATATTTAGGAAATTATAAATAAAAATTAATTCCATTAATAAAATTCAAATGAATGTACCAATAAACACATAAAAATTTTTCACAAAATACGATACTCATTTAACTTTTACAAGTATGCTGGAAAGCACAGGAAAAAATAGATCTTTCCTTACTATGGAAATATGGTAAATCCAAGAGTTAGCTTTATATGTAATAGCAATTAAACTATAGCATCTTTGAATACTATCAGAGATAAAACAAAGATGTTTACTGTTGCCACCATCACTTGATATAGTGCAAGACACGATAACTACAGCAATAAGACAAGAAAAGGTAATTCACAGAATAAGCACAGGCAAAGAAGAAACAAAAAACTGAATTTTGGAGATGACATGATGGTTTACTTACAGAAACCTAGAGAGTGAAGTAAAAAAATTTAATTATACCAATTAACTTTGGCAAAGTTGCAGGATATAAAATGAACTCACATACATCATCAGTATTTCTGTATATTGCCAATAAAACTCAATACAAAGAAACCGAAGGACAGGAAAGGAAGCAATAAGTATATGTTAAGCACTATTTTGTGCCAGGAACAGTGCTAAATGTTTTACATATATTTTAAAAATTCTGTGAAATAGAATTTCATTTAAAAAAGCTACAAAATGTATAAAGTACCTGAGAGTCAGCCTCATAAGATACACCCAGGAACTATATGAATACAACTAAAAAATATTCTTTACAGAAATTAATACCTCAACAATTAGAATATTAATTACTCCACAGTAGCCCAAACCAACATAATACAAATGGCATTGCTTAAATTATTTGACTTATTCAATATCATAATAATCAAACTACAAAAAGATTATTTCGTTTTTTTAAAAAAATCATTTTATGAATGAAAAGTCAAGGTTCCCATGAGAAATAATGGGGGAGAAAAGTGGGAAGAAAGAAGGCCTAGAAAAACCAGCTCTCAAACTACATTGAAAAGTAGTAGTCATTCAAATGATTTGGTATCACATAAAAAGTACAGTGAACATCATTAGATGTAATACATACAAAAGCAAAAGAATCTAGTAACCAAATATTTGATAAACTCAAAGATATTACCTAGTCTGGTAAGGACTCACTAAAACTTCTGGGAAAAAGAGGCGTGCAGTCTGGCAGAAATTTGGTTTAGAATTTAGATCAATACTACACTTTATACCAAGACAACAAATTTTAAATGGATGAATGACTTAGATACCATATCATATGATAAAAACATTAGAGGAAAAAGAAAAAAAAATCTCACAGATCTGTGAATCCTGGAAGAGTTCATGACCAAGTAAAGGCATAGAGATCACAGAAAATAAATGGATAATTTTGATCACATAAAAATGATAAGTTTAATACAAACAAAACTAATATAGTCAAACTTAAGTAGAAAATAGAAAAAAACTGAGAAAAATCTTTACAGCAAATTTCTCTGAAGTCTCATTTTCAATAAGGAAAATTATACAAATTTATAAAAACAAGCTCCATTTCCCAACTGAAAAGCAGTCAAAGGATACGGACAGGTAGGGCTGTTTTGTTTGTTTTGATCTTTTAAAAATAATTACATTTTTTCAATCAGCAAAAACTTGCCTTTGAACCCTCTACCACAACCACTCATTACTAAGGAAAGAAAAACAAAAGCCCTGATACAAAAGTAAGTTTTCAAAGGATGAAATTCAATGTATCTATATGTTTCAAATTACTAATAATTAGTAAATGCAAATTAAAGTAATTCAGAAGCCCCATCTCACATCCATCAGGTTAGCAATGTAGACAAAAGAGGAAAATAACAAATGCTGGAGTGGATGCAGGTAAGTAGGTTTATTGATACAGTTAGTGAAGCTGTGAATTGGTCCGACTATTCTGGAAAATAGTTCGGAACTGTGCTCAAAAAGTTAATTAATCGTGCATGCTCTTTGGTGATGTGATGGCAAAGAATTAGAAACTAAGGAGATGTCCAACAACTGGTGAAAGGCTGCACAAATTATGGTACATAAATGTATATGTATATCAACAAATCTGGTATACGGAAGGCCAAATGGTAACATGAATGGCATAGTAACAATACTACTGACAGTTAAAAGTGATTTTTTTAAAAAGACTTTTTCATAGAAACCTGTGAAGATGGTTTCAGAATAAAACAAGGCAAATAAATAGAACAACTCATGCAATAATGCTGTGAAGACAACTTTGAAAGAACTCTGATGAATGCAATGACCAACTGTAATTTTAGAAGACTAATGAAGAAGCATTCTACCCATCTCTTGACTGAGCAATAACGGACTCAAGACACAGAATGAGTGTGGACTTGACCAAATGTTTTGCTTAACTAATGTTTCACGTTTCATAAGAATTTAGATGTTTGTTCATTTGTTTGTTTTCAAAATCAGGTTAAAAGGGCAGGAAGGAGGTAGAGAAAATAAATGCTTATTAATTAAAACTTGTTAAAATAAAATAAAAGAATCTTTATAAAGAGAAAAGTTTCAAGAGAGAAAAGAAGAGTCTTTTTTCATCTGAAATTCAACTTCGCCCTCTCTTTTGGATGCAAAGCCATTCTAGAGTTAATGAGTAAAACAGAATAGCTTTCCTTTGAAGAAGCCAAGGAATTAATTGAATTTAAAACCCATCTCAGAGTTAGGCAGGTTAATAAACGAGGCAATGGTAAGATCTTCAGACTTAGAGTCAGGAGAACCAAACACTAGTCTTGAGTTTTGCCTCCAGCTAAATATGTGACTTTGGAAAAGGTACCCTCCTATAGCTGAAAGTGAAGAGGTTAAGAAAAATGATGATAGTAGGGAACAATAGGTTTCTAGGGATGCTCGAGACACCAAAATATCTACACTCCAGGTCCTGCCGAAAGAATTCAACCCAAGCCTTCTCAGCCAAGGGAAAAGACAAAGTTTATTAGGGATTCACCATAAATGGGCTGTCTTAAGAAATCCCACCCTTTATGACTTCTGTTTTCATAAGCAGGCCAGATTCAATCTACTGAGCTAGATTGAATGTGAGCAACTTCATGGAGGCAAGATGAAGATTATATACACAAAGATTGTGGGAGGGATCGAGGGGTGGTCTGGGGTGACTAGAGGAGGGGTTGAGGGAGGGTCTTGAGGAGGAGTCTAAGGAGGAGCTCGATGGGACCTGGATGAGGTCAGACTCCAGAGACTAGGATGAGGTCAGACTCCAGGAACCAAGAGAATAGGATTAAGGGTGGTAAGTAGCTGAAGGCATAGATATTGATAGTATCAAGGGTGGGAAGTAGCTAGACAATAAAGGGCAAGGCTAGGTAGAGATTTGGGCCCAATGATAATGTTAGGTTATAGCCTCAGGCTAATGCTAGATCAAGTGGGAATATTCAAGGAGAGTTCTATGAGGTTCCCAGAGACTGTACTCCAGGTTCAAGGGGGTTCCCAGAGACTGTGCCCTCATCATTCCCCCCTCAAACAAATAGAACCCAAATTATTTTGAGGTCCAAGGGGATTCCCAGAGACTAAACCCCATCAAAAGGAAAGTCTTCATTTGGGTTTTCACCCTAATTAATGTGGCAAAACTCAGGATAAAGAGAATTAAAAGGATTTTATTATAAGTCCTTCAAGGTACCAACACAGGTAATCACTGAAGATCAGCAATAGCTTCAAGGTGGGGTTTCAAATGGCTTTTATAGGTAACTTTGAGACAATTCAGATAGGTCCATCTTAGCAGAAGAAGTCCTCCCCAAGATAGCAACAACTTGACAATTTGCAGGTAGGGGTAAGAGCAGGTAGTACAAAAAGCTACATACTTAGTGTCTCCTTCCCCACCAGAGCCTCCCTCAAAACTGACTGATAAGCAGGGCTGGGAACAATGGGATACTTAGTCACCATAACTGTCAAAGTTCCCAACCTCACTTTCAGCCTTTGTTGAATATGGCAATAAAAATAAATGATCTCTAAGTCTTCATCCATATACATGTCCTTTAGGGGGATGGAAGACAGCTAAATTTCATTGCTTTTTTGAACCAGACTCCAATTTCCAGAAGGCCAAGGCTTATGTCACAGCTAAACTTTGTATATTCTATAGCACACAGTTAATTCTATTATTAGTTCAGTGATCTGTACTCAGGAGCTGTTTAATAAATGTTATTATTGAATTACTGAATAAATTTAAAAATTAGATCCTTAGGGACCCTTTAGACACACACACACACAGAGTGATTTGTTTATAATATATTTATTACAGAGGTCACAAACTACACCTGGTCCTCTCCAGTGGCTGTTATTTGTCCTTCTTTTTCTGAGGACCAATAACATCATGAGATAATGTCTTGATTTGCACATGAATTGGATTTATAGTTGGACAAATTAGTTGCAATCAGAGTAGCACAAAGTCATTAACCTCACTTTTTTTTTTTCATGGGGGAAGGCAGGGCAACTGGGGTTAAGTGATGTCCCAAGGTCACACAGCTAGTAAGTGTGTCAAGTGTTTGAGGCTGGATTTGAACTGAGGTCCTCCTGACTCCAAGGTCGGTGCTCTACTCACTGCACCACCTAGCTGTCCCCCTTCACTCTGTCTTCCAGAGTCATCAAAGAGCAGTGGAAAGACAAAAATCAGGACAACTGGCAATGGCCCAGGATGCAGTGGATAACCTTGGTGTCTTCGATGTCTGACCAAGCTCTAAGTGCTCCACAGCACCTGCTTCAGCCACCTTTATGGCTGTTGGAACAAACTGTTCTCATCTGCCCATTCCATCAGGGGAAGTCTTCACATGGGATAGACATCCCTCTAACTCACCAAGAGGTTTGAGGCCCGTGTGTTACCCTCAACCTGGTTTAGCCTATCTGCCTAGATGGTTTTACCAGGGTATGACTATTGCACATGCTAGAGATTCTTGGAGCCACAAGTGAGAGTTGAGTACCAAGTGGACACCAAAGGTGGATAAGCAGCTCTGAAAAGGGTTCTCAAAAGCCCTCATACCAGAGGTACTAATTTTCCTTTAACACCCCATCCATACTTCTTCTGCAGTACTTCTTAAGGGAAACTACAGAATAATTGCTAGATGCTCTGGATGGTAGCTGAAGGGAATCTGCCTGTCCCTATTCAAATATCTGCTGTGAGTCTACAGAAGTTGCTATTGGGCATACCAATGGAGGTAGATAGAAACAAAGTCAGTCAAAATGCTGTTGTTCTCTATTCTTGAAGAGGACCAAAATGACATCACTATGCTAGAGTTAAGTTTCAGTGTGTCCAACTGTGTCTGATCAGGCCAATACGAGCTTGGAATGTTCTACCATAGGTCAGGCACAAATGGTGCGTGTGAACATTTGAGGTACATTCTCTAAATTTATGGATCGTGTGTGTGTGTGTGTGTGTGTGTGTGTGTGTGTGTTAGCTATTTCAATTCTGCTTTGCTCATAGAGCACAACACCTTCTCTAATGGGAGCATGCCATGCTGAGCAGTGCTGTGTCAATGTCTCCCACGTCACACAATCGATTCCAAAGTTCTTAAGACAGACTTTGAGAGTGTCCATGGATTGCTTCTTCACCATGTGAACCCTTACCCTGTGTGAGTTCTCCATAGAATAGTCTTTTTGGCAAGCATACAGTTTGCATTCAAACAATGTGGTCAACCAATCAGAGTTGTGCTCTCTGAAGCAGAGTTTGAATGCTTGGCAGTTGGGTTCGAGTAAGGAACTCAGTGTCTGGTATCATATCTTGGCAGGTAATCTTCAGAATCTTCCTAAGACAATTCAAATGGAAGCTTTTCAGTTTCCTGGCATGGCGCTGATATGTTGTCCAGGTTTCACATGCATACAACAATGAAGTCAGTACAATGGCTCTGCAGACCTTCAGTTTGGTAGTCTGTCTAATAACTCTTCTCTCCCATACTTTCTTTTGGAACCCCCCAAACACTGAGCCAGCTCTGGCAATGCGTGTGTCAATCACATCATCAATGTGTACATCCTTGGAAAGTACACTACCAAGGTAAGTGAACATATCCACAGCATTCAAAACTTCTCCATTTGTTGTAACCAATGGTACCACGTATGCATGGTGTGGTGCTGGCTGATGGAGCACCTCTGCTTTCTTGGTGTTAATTGTTAAGCCAAAATTAGCACAAGCAGCAGAGAATCAATCCAAACTTTGTTGCATCTCAGCTTCAGGGACTGCACTGAGTGCACAATCATCTGCAAACAGAAAATCATGCACCAACACTACCTCCACTTTCATCTTGGCTTGTAGCCTTACTAGCAAAGCACCTTGTGTTGATTCTATTCCAGCTGCCTCAAAATGCTACCTTTGACCTGAAGGACAGTTGTAGGGCTAACTGGGTGACACTGTTAATATGAATTACAAAAGAGCATAAATAGGCATAGCCTTTAAGGTAGGGGCTATCTCACAAAAGAGCTATATCCACTCCCCAGAGGAAGTCTTCGCAATTACAGTTCTGCAGAAAAGATGTAAACAGATGGCAGTAATGGTTCATCAGAGAAGCAGCAGATGGCTAGGCAACAGGACACTGGTAGTTCACAGCTCAACACAGAATATCAAAAGATCAGGAAGCCAGCAAGTGAAATCATGAGTTGAGAAGGAAAGGTAATGAGCAGCAAGTAGCAGCTCAGAAGGGAAACAGGTGTTTGAGGTGGTATTCAATCTTAGGATATGAGATTTTCCAAGAAGGCAAAACACTCCAGTATTTTTGCCAAGAAAACCCTAAATGGGATTGCAAGAGTTGAATATGACTGAAAAATAACTGAACAACAAGATGACAGTTAGAAGGAAGGATACCTTTTTAGCCCCCAGAAGAAATGGGTAGAAGGGAGAAGAAGAATGGTATGATAGCTACCATTAGGAATTTAAAGGGCTACCCAATGGAAGTATTAAGCTTAATCTGCCTGGTGTAACTATAAACAGGACAAAAAGTACAATGACACAAATTGAAGACTGGAACAACTTTCTAACAATTAAAGCTATAAAAAAGTATACTAGGCTTACTCAGAATATAGCAGATTCCCCTTCAAGGGAAGTTTTCCAGCAAAAGCTGAATGACTTCTTACCATGTGTGTTGTCATAGATGGCAAAAGAATAAATTGGGCCATCTAGTTCTTCTAAGATTCTATGAAGCAGACTTTAATAGGTGGTTAACCTTTGTCTGAGAAAAAGGAAAATGGATAGACATGGTCCAGGTAGGAGAAAAAGTAAGAACAAATGTAAAGTCTGGAATCTGCACTGTGTATTTGTTGATCTGTTAACAGGCCAATGTAGCTGGCTCAACAAAATCTCACAGGAGAAGGGCTTGACAGGTAGGTCTGATTATTACTTTAAGATACAGGAAGCAGGGGGTGCAACCAAGATGGCAGCTGGAAAGCAGGGACTTGCTTAAGCTCTCCCCCAGGTCCCTTCAAACACCTGTAAAAATGGCTCTGAACAAATTCTAGAGCTGCAGAACCCACAAAATAGCAGAGGGAAGCAGGGCTCCAGTCTAGGACAGCCTGCAGGGTCACTGGGAAGGGTCTATCCCATGGAGCTGGGAGTAGAGCGGAGCACAGCCTAGTGTGGGCTGCACCAGGACCAACTAGACCCGGAGTCAGGCAGAAAAAGCTGTAGGGCCCTAAATCATTGAGCTGTGGCAGTTACCAGACTTCTCAACCCACAAACGCCAAAGACGACAGAGCAGGTTGGTGGAAAAACTACTGGATTGAGTGAGAGGAGTGCAAGGTCGGCCCTAGCCACAAGGGCAGTGGAGGTCATGCAGCTCTGAGGCTACTTCCAGAGCTCCAGCTGTGGTTGCTTCTGGCCCCAGGCTCACCTGGTGGGAGGAATTAAGAGGCAGATGAGAGCAGGAGTGTAGAGCCTGCTTTGCCCTGCTTGGATTGGGGTTGCAAGCCTGGCTGGTGGTTCTTGGGGGAGGAGGAGCACTGGTGTGGCAGAGCTTGCTGTGCAGAAGTAGCTCTGAAAACAGCAGTGCAGCCCCTAAAGCTGTTTCAACAATTCAGCTAGCAACTGTTGTGGGGGTGAAGGATCAGCACAAGCCCAACAACAAAAATGCTACAAGCACAGGTTCTTTTGATCTGCTTTACTAAGGAAAGTAGTGTTAAGGAGGTTAACATCTTACTTTAATCCAACATACCAATATCATTCACTCAGCTCAGGGGGAAAAGCCAGCACCCTGAGCTTCAGAGCAAATACAAACAGAGCAAATAAGCATGAATCAACAGATTTCAATCTGACAAAATTACAACATACAGTTACCAGAGAAGCATCAACATCTGAGTTTTCTCCAAAGCCAGGGAGCTCATAACAACACCTGGCCCAGAGTCACATGCACTTCTGCTGTGGCTCAGAGCTCCAAAGGAGACAGACAACCTCTGAGTTTATATATCTTCTTCAGGGTCAAAGGTGAGTCACACATGCGACTCACCCATGTGACCTAAAAGCATCACAAAAATGCAACTTAAACCCATGTAGTCTAAAAACCTCTGATGTCACAAACATGTCACTCAAACCCATGTAAACTAGGCTTTCCCTTGAGGCAAGGAGGTCATCAAGGAATCCTAATTTAATCAAAGAAATAAAGGCCAAACTCTTCAAGGGGACTTGGTTGAATAAGTGCTAAGAGCCCATCTTGATTGCCAATACAAAATCTTGGGACAAAGCACTGTCTACTCTACAAGCAGTCATACCCTGACAAAAAAGCTCAAGAGTCAAGTAGTTGGCTGAGAACATGAACAGGCAGTGAAAACAGACTCAGATTCAGACTCAGACTTTAGAATCTTTTTTTAGGTGACAAAGAATATCAAAACATACAGCCAGAAGAAGTTAACAAAGTCAAAGAATATATCAAAATATATCAAAAGCCTCCAAGAAAAATATGAATTGGTCTCAGGCCACTGAAGAGCTCAAAAAGGATTTGGAAAAGCAAGTAAGAGAAGTAGAGGAAAAATTGGGAAGAGAAATGAGAGTGATACAAGAAAACCATGAAAAACAAGTCAATGACTTGCTAAAGGGGACCCAAAAAAATAGGCTAAGGGGGACCCTTAAAAAATGGACTAACTCAAATGTCAAAAGAGCTCCAAAAAAACAATGAGGAGAAGAATGCCTTGAAAGGCAGAATTACCCAAATGGAAAAGGAGGTCCAAAAGACCACTGAAGAAAATGCTACCTTAAAAATTAGACTGGATTTAAAAACAGATGTTCAAAAACAAACAAAAAAAAAGTTTTTGCATGCAACTAGGAAATAAGATACACAGGGTGTAGAAATTTATCTTGCCCTACAGGAAAGGAAGGGAAAAGGAGATGGTAGGGGAGTGGGGTGACAGAAGGGAGGGCTGACTGGGGAATGGGGCAACCAGAATATATGCCATCTTAGAGTGGGCGGGAGGGTAGAAATGGGGAGAATATTCATAATTCAAACTCTTATGAAAATCAATGCTAAAAACTAAATATATTAAATAAATTAAAAAAAATTAGACTGGAGCAAGTGGAAGCTAGTGACTTTATGAGAAATCAAGATATTATAAAACAGAGCCAAAGGAATTAAAAAGTGGAAGACAATGTGAAATATCTCACTGGAAAAACCACTGACCTGGAAAATAGATCCAGAAGAGATAATTTAAAAATTACTGGACTACCTGAGAGCCATGATCAGAAAAAGAACCTAGATATCATCTTTCAAGAAATTATCAAGGAAAACTGCCATTGATATTCTAGAACCAGAGGATAAAACAGAAATTGAAAGAATCCACTGATTGCCTCCTGAAAAAGATCACAAGAAGAAAACTCCTAGGAATATTGTTGCCAAATTCCAGAGCTCCCAGATCAAGGAGAAAATACTGCAAGAAGCCAGAAAGAAACAATTTGAGTGCTGTGGAAACATAATCAGGATAACACAAGATCTAGAAGTTTCTACATTAAGGGATAGAAGGGCTTGGAATATGATATTCCAGAGGTCAATGGAGCTAGGATTAAACCAAGAATCACCTACCCAGCAAAACTGAATATAATGCTCCAAGGCAAAATATGGACTTCCAATAAAATAGAGGACTTTCAAGCTTTCTCAGTGGAAAGACCAGAGCTAAATAGAAAATCTGACTTTCAAACACAAGAATCAAGAGAAGCATGAAAAGGTAAACAAGAGAAATCATAAGGGACTTACTAAAGTTGAACTGTTTTGTTTACACTCCTACATGGAAAGATGATGTGTGTAATTCATGAGACCTTTCTCAGTATTAGGGTAGTTGAAGGGAATATATATGTATATAGATGGAGGGCACAGGGTGAGTTGAATATGAAGGGATATCTAAAAAAATTAAATTAAATTAAGGGATGAGAGAGGAATATATTGAGAGAGGGAGGAAGGAGAGATAGAATGGAGTAAATTATCTCACATAAAATTGGCAAGAAAAAGCAGTTCATTGGAAGGGAAGAGGGGGCAGGTGAGGGGGAGTGAGTGAATCTTGCTCTCATCAAATTTGACTTGAGGAGGGAATAACATACACACTCAATTGGGTATCTCACCCCACAGGAAAGTAGGGGGAAGGGGATAAAAAAGGGGAGATGATAGAAGAGAGGGCAGATGGGGGAGACGGTAATCAAAAGCAAACACTTTCGAAAAGGGATAGAGTCAAGGGAGAAAATTGAATAAAGGGGGACAGGATAGGATGGAAGGGAATATAATTAATCTTTCACAATATGAGTATTGTGGAAGTGTTTTAGATAATGATACATGTGGGGCCTATGTAGAATTGCTTACCTTCTTAGGCAGGGTGGGTGGGGAGGGAAGAGGGGAGAGAATTTGGAACTCAAAGTTTTAAAAGCAGATGCTCAAAAAAAGAGTTGTTTTTGCATGCAACTGGGAAATAATATATACAGGTAATGGGGCATAGAAATCTATCTTGCCCTACAAGAAAGTAAGGGAAAAGGGGATGGGGGGGAGTGGGGTGACAGAAGGGAGGACTGAGTGGGGAACGGGGCAATCAGAATATATGCCATCTTGGAGTGGGGGGGGAGGGTAGAAATGGGGAGAAAATTTGTAATTCAAAATCTTGTGGAAATCAATGCTGAAAACTAAAAAAAATTAAGTAATAAAATATGGAATTAAAAAAAGATATAGGAAGCAGGAGAAGAGACTTCACACCAGGAGAATACTGTATCTCTTAGTACTTTTTACTTCCTGTAATTTTCACTTTGTATTTAAGACACAAGCACTACCTGAGGATATCTAGTCGGACTTGTCTTGGACCATTTATTAGCAGCTTCCCAGGAGCCTGATTTCTGAAGAGTTTCACTAACTCCCTTCTACTCTTCAGAAACCAGTGGCTTCCAACTTAGGTCTTCATTTTTTTAGGACAAAGACAATAGCAGCACATCTCCTGCGGACTCGCGTCCGAAGCACTGATATAGAGTGAAATATTCGTTACACACTAGGGCATGATGGTCTCAGCCACAGGACACTGGCAAGGGAAAAGACTTTAGTACTACCAGATACTTTAGCACTGGAATCACTCTTTTCTTTCCACTAAGAAATAACTCAAATTGGAAAGGGGATTATCAGAATTACCAGAAAAGAAGACTCTTTTTTGCTGAGTATATGCCTAAATTCCATTTGTAGCCATTTAGGGTAGTAACTGATCTGTGTTCATGGGAAGCTGTTTGTGACCTTTTACAGCTATGTTCCAAGGCTCAGGAGCTAATGTGCCATACCCTGGTAGGTTCCATGAACCTAACATGTTCCATAAATTAAATCACTAGGAATAAGACCAGAACTCAGCAATTTACCATATTTTGTTGGATGACATCTGCCTGGAAGTAGCAAAGATGATTGCTATCATTTAAATTTCCCATAATGGTTTTGTATATTAAGAATACATACCCAGAGATATAGTCATAAAACTTTTTTCACTCCAGTTCTCTAGCAATTGAGAACTTAGGATCTTTTGACTATGGCACACAGAAGAGCACATTTCACAGTAAAAATAGAACAATGTAATTATGAAGGTATAGGATCAAAATATAAACTAATAACATATACAAAGACAGAAGAATAGCCCATTCTCACACTTATTCTAAGTCTGACCAAAGAAAAATCACTTCCCTTCTCTGAGGCAAACCATTTCAGTAAAATAGAGAGATTGCTACTTCTACTCTCTAGCTCATAGGGCTGAACTGCAATGTGAAGTATAAATGTTATTATCATCACTTTTTTAAAAAAAATGTCACAGGAAGACAACATTCAGATACCTGAATGAAACATGAGGTCCCTGAAGATGGAAATAGGGAGGTTGGGGTTCTAATGATAAATTCAGTCAATTTCAAACTGTAGCTACAGGCCAGTACTACCTAATTTGTTCTTATTAGTCACATGCATATGATTTAAAATACCCAGATTTCTTTTTCCACAATCCAATTTAAAATCTAAGCTTGTCAAGAGCCATTATATGAGAGGTGCTAGTTAAAAATCCAGGAAAAGAAATCCTGAAATAAGATCTGCAAACCCCAATTTCAATAGAAAATATGACTAACTATATTCTGCACTATTTTTTTCTTACAGGATTACCAATGTTGATGTTACTGAAACTGCTAAGTATTAATTTATGTCATGTTGTTATCCCATTCTTTGATCTTTGGGAGATTTGAGAATATTTACAGGCAGTAATTATGCCTTCATACATAGTACCTTAAGATAAACTGTGGGACAAAGTGCTATTTTTTCTTTGCTGAACACACGTGCATAAAGAAATTCTTCTGATAAATCAAATGAAAATGCTCCTAGCCCCTATCAGATGTATGGCTTCCTCAGGAAACATGGAAAACATTACCTGCCATTTTGTTAGCACTTGAAAAGTTTATAAAGTGGTTACTCACAACAGCACTGTGACATATGGAGTACAGGAATAATTCTCTCCATTTTAAAGGAAGGTAGAATTCAAAAAAGATTGCATCCTGATTGATCAGTGTTGCACAGCTCTTACATGTTGGAGCTGAGACTGAAATTCTTGTCTTCTGACTCTAAGACTAGTGCTTTTTTCACTACAATATGGAGGTGATAATCCCACTGAAATTCTGCCCATCAGACTTCATCTGGAGTATGGTATTTCATTATGGGTACCATGATTTACAACACAAGAGAAAGCCTGGCAGAGGGCTATGAGGATGGAGTAGAGCCTCGAGTTCACGATAGATGTAGTTTGAATATGGATAAATTTTATGAACCCAATACTAAATCATACAAAACAAGTGAATTAATCAAAAGGAGGACAACATGGCATATTAAAAGTTTTTATAAAAATATAAAAAACTTTATTATGGGAAGATCTATTATATAAAAATAAAAATATATTCTATAAATGTTAATTTAATCATTTTATTTTGTCCTAAGTAATCAGCAAACTATTGTAATCTCAGGATTCTCTCCATGTCTAGTACATTGCACCACCTCCCTTG
This sequence comes from Trichosurus vulpecula, assembly GCF_011100635.1. NCBI lineage: Eukaryota > Metazoa > Chordata > Mammalia > Diprotodontia > Phalangeridae > Trichosurus > Trichosurus vulpecula. Next base: position 92,249,487 of record NC_050573.1, on the reverse strand, counting down.
CTAATGGCAAGTAAAGCGAAAAATACTAGAATACAGTATGTAAATAGATAAGTGAAAGCAAATGAGGAGAAAAAATAATAACTTTAGTAAATGATAAATAAATATATACTATGATGTTTTATACTTCACAATAGTCAGTATTCCAGCACAGGAGAACATGAATATGTGCCCTAATTAACGCAAGAGAGAGCTGGCTTCAAAGCCAGGAAGGCTTAGGATTGGTTTAAGTCCTGCTTCTGAGACATAGAGACTGTGAGACCCTGGGGAAGTCACTTAACTTCAGCATAATCTCAGCAATTCTCTAAGATTAGAAATAGAAGAAAAGGTACCAACCTGCATTGGTAAAGGAAGTTTCCTCACTTAGGACTTCCCTGTACAAATCACAAGTTCCATCTTTATCCCTAACCCCATATATGTATGTATGTGTACGTATTTTATATATATTACATATATATAAAATACACACACATATACATAGTCTTATAGAGTAGAATTAAATGTGTACAAGACTCTCTTGCTTTCTTCATAACAACCCTGGGGGCAATACAATAATTACTATCCTCATTGTTTAGATGAAGAAACTGAGGTTCAGAGAAATTAAGTGATTTGTCCAAGGTTACATAACTAGTTAGTGTTAGATACATTAGGATTCAAATTCATGTGTTCTGACTCCAAGGTCACTGCTCTTCACATTCTATCCTGCATAATTCCAGAATGAAGTTTGGGGTGATTTTATTATATTTTTCCTGGTTTATTTTAGATATCTTAATAATGAGAGTCTTTTGCATTTCTATTTTCCTGGCATTCAAAGAACGGATAGAAATTTCATTCTCTCTCTCTCTCTCTCTCTCTCTCTGTACGTATGTTTATATGTATGTATGTGTTTCAAAATCAAGCACCATCTGAGTCATCACCATTAACATACTCAGCAATTCTCCTTTAATCCTATTCTACCTACAGGAAATTGATTCTTTGTTCCAAAAGAAAAAGTTCTTATTCTGATGACTAACTTTTGGTTCTATAGGAAGGATGCTAAAGGCCATCACACTGAAACCTCTCAAAAGTGAGTGAATGTAGGAGGAGGAAAAATTTGATTGGAAGGAAATCCAAAAATGTTTTTCCTGCCAAGCTGTATCCAAAGACTAGAAGGACTATTATTATGATCCTACCAACTCGCAATATTTCAGAACTTCTCTTTTCCTCAAAATAATATTAAAGTCCTTTGGTCAAGAATCATAGTATAGTACAAAGGTGTCAAATGCTGGCAGGCTGCATGTGGCCCACAACAGTACTTAAAGGTCCCGAGACTGATTAAAATGTAACTGGAAATATTTAACAAAACAAATAAAAATAAAACATAGATAATGTTACTATGTGGTTTTCTAATTCAATATGCACCCACAAGGATCCACATCCATGGTTCAGTGGTCCCCATTTCTATCTGAGTTTGACACTGCTGGTGTAGATGACAGCAAGTTGGTGTTCCTAATCCATTCTCTCTACCTTAGTTCTCCAGTCTGTAAAGTGAAGGAATTATACTAAATGATCTCAAGTCCCATGAAAGTCTAGAGAATGCATGGAAAAAAGATGGCTGACCTTATTTATAATTAGAAAACCTGACTCTGAATCTCAGCTCCGCTGCTTACCACTTTTGTGAACTTTGCTGTTACTGAAATCAGAAGTCTCATTTTCTTCTCCTGAATGCTGAGGATAATACTTCTATTACCTATTTCACAGATTTGTTGTAAGAAAAGCCTCCCCCCCACCTCAACATTTAAATGGAGTTTAAGACCATAATTGGAATTTCTGGCACAAAGAAAAAGGATTAGATTTGTTTTGTTAGCTCAGTGGTTAGAGTGGAGTCAGGAAAACCTGAGTTTACATCAGGCCTGAGGCACTTACTAGCTGTGTAATCCTAGTCAAGTCACTTAACTTTTGTCTACCTCAGTTTGCTCACCAGCAAGAAGGGGACCATAATTCTTTCAAGGTAGACAGGATTATTTTGAGGAAAGCCCTCACCCTCCCATTTTGGTTCCCATGGTAAAATGTAAGCTTCTTAAAGAGCCAAAATTAGTTTATTATCCCTAATGAACAATGATACCAAAAAACTAAATAAAATATTATTAAAGAGGATATAGAAACATATGATTACACAGTATGACCAGACTGGATTTATACCAGGAAGATAGGGTTAGTTTAATATTAGGAAAATTCAAACATAATTGACCACATTAATAACAGGAAAAACGAAAATCATATGATTATTTCAGTAGATGTAGAAAAAGTTTTTGATAAAAGACAACATACATTTCTGTCAAACACACACATAAGAAAACAGAAGAACAAATAGATCTTTTTAAAAAATTTTTAATGGTAAATAATAGGTATCTAAAACTGCTTGCATTGAATTGTAAGGGGGATTAGACTACTTTTTGGTAATGCTTGAAGTAAAGCAAGGATGTTCACTGTTACCACTACATAACACAACTATTTATCCTGTCTCTCACACTGATAATTTTGGGATCACCTTCCTTTTTTTCCTCTTCCTCAACTCTTATGTCTAATTAGTTGCCAAGTCCTATTGATTACATCTCCATGAAATCTCTTATACATTGGGCATATCACCAATATTCCAGTTCCATAGCAACCATGCTATTGCATACCCTTATTATCATGCACATCATCAATGGCTTCTAAATAGGTTTTCTTACTTACTCTCTCTCCTCCCTCAAATTCATACTGCTTGTATCTCATAGTACATGCATATATTTTAACTTGGAACTCCGCTGTTCAAAAATTTTCAGTGGCCCCCTATTACTATTCAAATAAAGTTCAAACTCCTCTGCTTGGCATTCAAGGCATTCTACAATCTAGTGGTGCATTTTTTTTCTAGCCTTATCATATATTACTCATCGCCGAACCCTCTCTTCTCCAATGAAATTTGATACTTCTCTGCCCCCTGAGTATGTTCTCAAACCAGTGTGCCTTTAGGTAGTTTGTTGGTTATTTTCTCCACTACTAAAAATGGTCAAGTAGAAGCTGGATCTGATTGGAATGCTGCAGAAAGGAAATCCTGAACTGTATAAAGAGCTTGAAAACTACTGAGGTTACTTGTGAACTAAGATTTTATGGTCCTATGATTAAAGACCTGCAAGAGTCTATTATCTTCTGGAGAAGTTTATTTTATTCCATTATTTAACAATTTTTTTAAAGCAGGAAGCATTGCTGATGTTCCACTGTGAATTTTCTTCTGCTAAAATGTAGGTCTGTCACCTCCTGCAAAGTCTTGAGGAAAATTGAAAAACTGATTTTCATCCATATCATAAGAATATTTCACATAGCTAAAAACAATTTTAAAATATTCCTCTCTAGGCAATGTTCCCACAATATCTAGTCTTTCCTAATAGTTACTATTTTCCTTTATATTATCACTCTCTCTGTCGTAAAGTAGAATACCTAAAATTGAAGTAATTAGTCTATTAGAAGTCTGAAAATACTGTTCACTTAGAGTGAGAAAATTATCAAACACGAAACAAATCGAAGAAAATACAGGAGATAGAAAAGATTGATTTGATAATATAAAATAACAAAAGTTTGCAGAACAAAAAGTAATATATCCAAAATAAAAGAAACAGATAAGAAAACAATCTTTGAGGTAAATATAACTGATAGCAATATGATGTTTAGAATCTATAAGAAACTGACACAAATATACAAAAAGTAATAAGCACTCTGTAATAGATAAATTGTCAAAAGATATTAGTAGACAGTTTCCAAAGAAAGAAACACAAATTGACAGTGAAACTTGAAGCCTAAAAAAAAGAACTGTTTAATTTTCCTAATAATCAGATAAATACAGATTAAAACAACAATGTATTGACTTGCATATATCAAGCTGATAAAGATATTTTAAAATAATAAGAATTAATGTTATCAGGGAGGCAGAGAAATGATTAATGGAAAATTTTGGACAAGTTACTAAACATCTCAACTTCAGTTGCATTATTTGTAAAACTAGAAAAATAAATATATACACTATATAATTTGAGTTTTGCAACATCCTTCCAGGAAGCTTCAGAAACTCTCATTGTTCCTGAATACTTCCACATTGGGTTGTTCTGAGACTCAAATGAAGTAACATATATAATCAAGTAATTAATCAACAAGCATTTATTCAGCACTTATTTGTCAGCTTCTGTGTTAAGCACTGGGGATACAAAGAAAAGGGGAAGATAGTCCTTGTCCTCAATTAGCTTACATCTAACAGAACAGACATGTACATTTATTGGTATAAATAAAATACAAAGTAGATACAAGATAACCTTAGAAAGGAAAGTATTAGCAGCTATGCAGACTGGAAAAGGCCTCTCTTAGAAGGTGGTTTTATATGTATTTTATTTATACCAATAATAATACCAAAATACATACATGTATATTTATACAAATATACTTATATACACATGATAGACATGTATTATATATAAAACATATATCTTTATATATTTCATGTATTAGTTCTTCAAATCTTAAAATGTTATATGTCAGCTATTATAATTACTACTACCGCTACTACTACTACTACCATGATTACTACTACTACTACTACCACCATTGCTACCACAACTACCACAACTACTACGAGTACTGCTATTACTACTACATTGCAGAGTTGTGAAATTAGTACAATCGTTTTGGAAAGCAATAAGACAATATGAAAGAAAAGTAAGGAAATTGACAAAGTTTCCCACTACTGAAAATAATCTCCAAGGATGTTGTTTAAAATGGGGGTTGTAGGGAGAGTGGGAAGAGACCAATTTGTGCAAAAATATTCAGAGCGGCTCTACTCATAATAATAAAAAACACTGGAAAGAATCTATATGTCCAAGATTTGGAAATGGCTACATAAATTCTGTTATATCAATGCAATGAAATATTATAGTATAATAAAAATGAAAAACATGTAAAATACAAAGATATAGGAAAGACATAAAATGAAAAAAGCAGAATTTATAACATATACATACACATTGAATGTGACTATATAAAAACAGTAACAGCAACAAAACAGGTAAGTAAACAAAAAGAAAGAAAAAATCCTTCCAGGGCAAAGAAGCAAATAAGATGATGGTATTTTGTTAATGTTTATGTAAAGATGCTTTTCTTTGAAAGATTCTAGTTTGGAGTTTGCTTTATGCAACACGTTACTTTAAAATTTTGATTTTTGTTATTCTTGTAGATGATAAGTAAATATGTAATGATATCCTTTTAAAAAAATCAGAGAATTACTATATCCTATGTTTTCTGGTAAAGAGAAGCTAATAATACCTACCTAGAGGATAACAAGCCCAGCACAGAGTTTGACATGAGAATAAAACAAAAATTGGGACAGCTGCTGGATTTATGATTTTATTGCTTTAGGGATCTCCCAGGGAAGAATTTCCCCTAATAATTCAAGTTGGTATCTTCTCTGCAACTGATAGTCTTAGAGAGGGGCCTAGAACATAGAAAGGGTAAATGACTTCTCCAGGGGCACAGTCAATATATCAGAGGTGGGACAAAAACCCAAATCTTCCTGTTTCCAAGGCCAGCTCTCTATCCATTATGTCACACTTCCTGTCAATTAATAAAATTTAAACAAAGTGCTTTGAAACTACACTATACAAATGGGCTGGGTTATAGCAATACTTAGTTTTAGCTCATCCTCAGTTCTTAAGGAGCTCAACATGTTTCAGTATAACATATACGTGATCCACACAAACTGGCACTTTTAAAACCACTCTTCATGTTTCATGCCATGGTCATATGATATGTTGGAAAGAACAGTAGAATTAGAGTCAGAAAGATGGGTTCAAATCCTGGAACACTTCCCAATTTTGTGGCAGTGGGCAAGTCACAACTTTTCAGAGCCTTTGTTGGTTTTCTTTTTTTTAATATTTATTTTATTTTTAATTTATGGAATAAAACAAGCATTTATATAATATAGTATAATTTTAAAACAATGATTACACATAAACTGCAAATTTATTATGTACAATTTGCTATTACTTTTAAATGTATGATAACATTATCATATAATTTTTTTTTATTTTTCCTTTCTGTTTCTTCCCTCTGCTCTAGAGATGGCTACCAGTAGACACAAATATATATGCACACACATACAGACACAATATATATATATATATATATATACACAGATATGCACACATACATATATATACACACACACACATATGTAAAATCATTCCATACATACTTCTTTTTATCAGTTCCTTCTCTGGATTCAGATTGTATTTTCCTTCATAGCTCCTTTGTAGTTAATTTGTGTATTTATAATAGTCAAAATGACTTAGTCACTCAAAGTTGTTCTTAAAACAATATTGATTTTAGTGTATACAATATTCTCTTGGTTCTGCTCATTTCACTCTTCATTATTTCATGCAACTCTATCCATGTTTTTCTAAGATCATCAAACTCATTGTTTCTGTTAGCACATAGTATTCCATCAAAGTCATATACCACAACTTGTTCAGCCATTCACCAACTGACATCCCTGCAATTTCCAGTTCTTTGCCACTAGAAAGAGAGCTGCTATAAATATTTTAGAACATATAGGTTCATTGTCTTTTTCTCTAATCATCTTTGGAAACTGACCTAAGAGTGGTATTGCTGGGTCAAAGGGTATTTCTTATCAGTAAAGTAAGGTTAGTATTATTCTTACACCTTCTATCTATTGCATCACATTTGTAAGTGAAAATGTCAAGAAAAGTTCTGTGATATGAGAAAAGCATTTTTTAAACCCTGAAGACAGACATAAATAAGAACATCAGCTACTATTTTTATTGCTTCCTGGTGCTACTCTGGTTTTATCCAATGAAAGATAAAATCTCAATTGCAAGTAGAGGTAGATATCTCAGAATCACAATCTCAGAAGTAAGTTAGAAAATCATGGGATGTTAGAGCCAGGAGATGTTAGAGGTTATCTAGACCAGTAATGTCAAGCTTAAAAAGAAATGGAGACTACTAAACCATATAGAAGGATTGCTGCAAGCCAATACTGATTTAGAAAACCACATATTAACATTGCCAATATTCTATTGCATTTTATTTTGTCAAACATTACAAATTACATTTGACCCTGGTTTGGCACTGGGAGTTTTGCTGGCCACTTTGATATCTCTGATTGAGATGAATCTTCTCATTTTGGGAAACAATATAAAAGAATGTAAGTGATTTGCCCATGGTAGCATAGTTAATAAGGAGTAGAGCCTGGACCCAAACCTGTGAGAGAAATTAATTTTATATTTTTATATTAATAATTATTAATTCATAACCTACCCTTTCCCTTATATTTCTGTTAAAACCCAACTCCTGAAAAGGTCTTTCAGCCTCTGAAGGACATGGCTGAGTCATGATATTGCTCCTAACCCTCAAGGCATATGCTCAATTTGGGCTGGACCACACCAAACTAGGAGACCTAATCTCAGTTTACTATAAACAGAATTCAGTCTGGGCAAGCTCTTAGCCTGAGGGAAGAAACCCCTGCCTGTCCTACTCTTCTCCATTAGGGTGACCTAGCTCATGAAGGAGAAAACCAATCAGAGAGGTCCAGATGGAAATGGCTTCCCCACCAAGATTGCTGGATGCTGCTGAGTCTCATAATTTAGCTAAGCAGGAGGAGCCAAAGACTTTTAGCCCACCTCTTCATTAAATGTCTACCAATAAGTGTTGATTTTCACTTGTGAGGGGAGTTCCTTTTCAGAAAGGCTTTAAGGTCTTCCTTGGTATCTTTAGTTACCTAGAGAAACCACTGACCATCAATTTATTGATTGCCAGTTAGCCTAATTAATAAATTGACTATTAATGACCCAGAAACTCTCTCTCCTAGAGTTTTCATTTGTCACACCTGGAACTTCTGATTCCAAGTTCTAGACTTGTGTTAGCAAGGGGCCAGTTCTCATCCATGACTACATGAAACTTCAGAAAACAGTACAGTATGTGGAAGTTATAGGGAGGCAGATACTTACCAAATTTATGGAAGAATGTAACAATTAGAGCTATCCAATAATGAGTTGGGTCATCACTCAGTCAGTGAGTTTTTTCTCAATAGGAGTTCCATCCTGCAGAAGCTGGATGAGCTCCTTTGCAAGATACTATACAGAGGATTCTTATATTTACTAGAAGATTGAACTAGATGACCTGAACAGTATCTTCAATTCTAAGATGTAATAATTGAAAGAACAGAGAGAACAATGTATGCTATAATGTCAAGAAAGGTTCACTGGTGCATCTAAAATGAGTCCTATATTTATAAAATCATAGGTTTACTGGCTGATAGGTTATTAGGAGGGATCCAAGAAGTCATCTAGACTATCTTCATTTTGCACGTAAAGGGCATAAATGCAAAAGAGGTATACATGTCCAGAAATTTAGCAGGCTGGCACATGCATATGGAAATCCATAAGCCTAGGGCAACTCAACTCTGGATTATAGATCCTGAAATCTTTTGTCCCTTTAAGGACAATCTATACCACAAAAGCCACTCCTCTGATAACTTCTCCTTTTTTGGTCCTCATTCCTCTCCTTAGGGGAAAGGCTATTCCTCTTTTATTTTCAATATGACAAGGCATCAACATTTTTTTTTTCATTATAGACACCCTGATTCTGTGTTGAGAAAATGTCACACTGCTATAGAGCACCCCCTCCCCTGTCTCAATTCAACATATACAGTCAATACTCAACATTGATGCATTTAACTTTTTTGCCTTCAAGCACTTGTGTGATTTTATAAGTAACCTCATGTTCCCTTTCTGGTTGGCAACCACATGCATTTGTGGCTATGCACAATAGAGAAAAAAATGAGAGGTATGATACGCTAGCACTGGGGTGGAGTTTGATCTTAGATGAGGTGGGGACTCATGCTAAGGCATGTGATCTTCAATCCGAGAACAATTCAACCACCCTCATAGAGGAAGATTAGAGGTGGCATATTGCCCTTTTCCCTTTTTGACCTTGGGATTCTTCTGACACTACTGGTGTGCCCCTCTGCTGTCTGTCTTATATTGCCTTTCCTCTCCCCTGCATTTCGTTGGTGATTTTATGATTACTGTGTTAGTAAAAGAGTCTACTATCAGAATTAATCTTTTATTTAATCTATATTTTATTATATACAGAAAAATATATTTTCAGCAATTTCTAGCTAATGATTGCAATTTTTGGTGGTCCCCGGAACCTAACTCCCTATTTCCCAAAGGTTCAATGTAACAACAATCAAGTTTTTTTTTACTTTTGGGTCATTTTCTAGGAACTGGGAAGTTGAGAATTGACTATATATTCATTCAATGAAAAGCAAGTTCCTATAAGCCAGAGAATTGCATAGCCTCAGGTTGGTTCTCTGGGCAACAGAAACAAGCCCACCAGAGCTCAGCTCTTAACTCAATGGAATTCTGCTTTGCCCCATCTGCTCTCAAGAAATCAAGCCCTCCTCTCACAGAAAAGTAGATGAAAAGTCTGTCTTTCTCACCACTTTTCTCTTTTAAACCATAAAGGATAGTAAAAGGAAACCAGGCATCAGTGAGAGGTTTTCCCTCTTAAGCTGTAGCTATTGCTCCAGAGAGCAATAAAAACAGAGAGCTCTAAACCCAACAGTGAGATTGAGCTCTCCTTCTTATCAGCACCTCAGCTGAACAGTTCCTATAAATGAGTCAGCCGAAAAAAAACCAAAAACCAAAAACCAAAAACAAAAACAAACCAACTTTTCCCTTCCACTCAGCAGGCTTCCATCACAGCTGCTGAAACATTAACTGTCTTCTGTCCCCAGCTTCTTGGGAGTCCTCCTGTGATCACCTGACTGATGCTTCTTTTTCTTCTTCCTATTTCTTCCTACAGTTTCTTCTCTGGCTTCTTATATTTTCTTTTCTTGCTTCTTATATCTTCCAATTAGTTTCCCAATGGCCAGTAACTCATCTTTACCTTATGAGGTAAACCTCAAGAAATCCACTGAGGTCAAGTTATACTATCCGACAATTCCTTATACAATCTTCCCATAGAACGTAAGCAATTGTTATAACCTTTAAAACTGGAAAAACAGTCACATGTAAATAAACTGGTGAATGATAATGGCTTGTAGTCATGATTATTTCAGCCTTTACTCTTTCTTTATGGTCTTCTCAGTACCTTCATCTGAGAGAGAAATTCCCTATCTGGCCTTCAAAAGAATCTATGTCTTTCCTCAACATTTTTGGGGGAAGGGGTTATATTGCTTCACAAGTTGATTCCTATCAACTTTTCTAACATAAATGTTCTTATGTACTTTTTCTTCCCCTATCAGAACCAAAGTGTCCACATATAAAAGGGGCAGTAACAAATACATGTACTGATACATATGTATAAGTCTAAAAGTCTTAGCATAGTTTTATGCTTTAATATCTTAAAGTTGCATTAATTTTTTTTTTGAAAAACCCTGTATGTACACATATATGTATGTGTATATGCATGCTTATATTTATTACTGCTTTGCTTCTGTGTACACATTTCCCTTGGCAAAATATAAGCTCATTGAAGACAGGGACTCTTTAATTTTTGTCTTTGTACTCTAAAAGTTAATACAGTTCTGGCACATCATAGGCATTTAATAAATGCTCCTTAGTCAACTTAGTGATTTTTCTAGGGAATTAGATCAAAGCTGTTCTTTCTCATTATGTATTATAGTACCAAAGATAAATAAAAGTGGGAGCAGAAAAACTTCACCAGAAGTGTTTTTTTCTTTTAAAAACAAATGAATGGAAAAGCTTCTCTAAGCATGAAGAGTAGGATCTCCACCATTAGAAGCCTTTACACAGAAACAGGGATAATGCAAAGTGGATTCTTGTTCCAGTAAAGGCAAGATCAGCTGCCCGGTGAAATAAGTTCTGAGATTCTATGATTTTGAGACTCTGTGGAACAAGTAGTACTATCCTAGAAACTAGAACAACTAGAAAGCAAAGGCGCGCAATCAGTTCTTTAAGATAAAGAATATACAGACACAGATCAAAAACAAAACCAGGAAAAGATTTAGTGTTCTTCTCAAACCAATACACTCCCAAAATAATACTATGTTCCTTTTGGGGCATCATATTTTAGAAAGAACATTAATAAAGAAGATGCATGTCAAGAGGAAGGTGATCAAAACAGTGAGAAAAATGGAGACACATTATATGAAGATCAGTTTAAAGAACTAGGGATGTTTACCTTGAATAAGAGTTAGATAGAACATGTTGAATTGTTAAAGATTCTTTAATGATTGATTTAAATGTCATTTTATCCATGAAGCCTTCCCTGATGGGCCCTAAAGATAATGAATTTCCTCTAGGACCTAATGTGGTACTTTTTTTCCATGCCTTGGATGGAGTTAGCAATATTATGTATTACGGATATCTATTTTTGTGTCTTATCCCCCTACTAGACTGTAAATACCATTAAAGGAAGGGGCATATTATTTGTCCAGCTCAGTAAAATAATTTTTTGGTAGTTCAATTGAATAGATAGATTAATTTAGGTAAAATTGTCATTTTTATTATATTAGCTCGGCTTAACCATGAGCAACTGATATTTTTTCATTTATTTAGATCTGATTTTATTCGCGCGAAAAGTGTTTCATAGTTATGTTCATATAGGCCCTGGGTTTGTCTTGGTAAATAGACTCCCAAATATTTTATAGTGTCTACAGTAACTCTGAATGAAATTTCTCTTTCTATCTCTTGCTGTTGGGCTTTGTCAGTAATGTATAGGAATGTTGAGGATTTATGTGGGTTTATTTTATATCCTGCAACTTTGCTAAAGTTGTTTATTATTTCAAGTAGTTTTTTACTTGATTCTCTAGGATTCTCTAAATAAATCATCATATCATCCGCAGAAAGTGATAATTTAGTTTCTTCTTTTCCTATTCTAATTCTTTCAATTTCTTTTTCTTCTCTTATCGCTACAGCTAATGTTTCTAGTACCAAATTGAATAAATAAATCATCATATCATCCGCAAAAAGTGATAATTTAGTTTCTTCTTTTCCTATTCTAATTCCTTCAATTTCTTTTTCTTCTCTTATTGCTACAGCTAATGTTTCTAGTGCCAAATTGAATAGTAGGGGTGATAATGGACATCCTTGTTTCACCCCGATCTTATTGGGAATGCATCTAGGTTACCCCCATTACAAATAATGCTTGTTGATGGTTTTAGGTAGATGCTATTTATAATTTTAAGGAAGGTTCCATTTATTCCTATGCTTTCTAGTGTTTTTAAAAGGAATGGGTGTTGTATTTTGTCAAAGACTTTTTCTGCATCTATTGAGATGATCATATGGTTTCTGCTAGTTTCGTTGTTGATATGGTCAATTATGCTGATAGTTTTCCTAATATTGAATGAGCCTTGCATTCCTCGAATAAATCCTACGTGGTCATAGTGTATTATTCTCGTGATGAGTTGCCGCAATCTTTTTGCTAATAGTTTATTTAAAATCTTTGCACCAATATTCATTAGAGAAATTGGTCTATAATTTTCTTTCTCTGTTTTGACTCTACCTGGTTTGGGTATTAGTACCATATTTGTGTCATAGAAAGAATTTGGTAGGACTCCTTCTTCACCTATTTTCCCAAATAGTCTACAAAGTATTGGAATTAGTTGTTCTTTAAATGTTTGATAGAATTCACATGTAAAACCATCTGGCCCTGAAGATTTTTTCCTAGGGACTTCATTGATGGCATGCTGAATTTCTTTTTCTGAGATGGGGTTATTTAGAAATTTTACTCCTTTTCTGTTAACCTGGGCAGTTCATGTTTTTGTAGATATTCATCTATATCTCTAAGGTTGTCAAATTTATGGGCATACAATTGGGCAAAATAATTCCTAACTATTGTTTTGATTGCCTCTTCATTAGAGGTGAACTCACCCTTTTCATTTTTGATACTGGTAATTTGATTTTCTTCTTTCTTTTTTTTAATCAAATTGACCAAAGATTTATCAATTTTATTGGTTTTTTCATAAAACCAGCTTTTTTTATTTATTAATTCAACAGTTTTCTTGGTTTCAATTTTATTAATCTCTCCTTTGATTTTCAGTATTTCTAATTTGGTATTTAATTGGGGATTTTCAATTTGCTCTTTTTCTAGCTTTTTCAGCTGTATGCCCAGATCATTGATCTCCTTTTTCCCTATTTTATTCATGTAAGCATTTAGGGATATAAAACTTCCCCTAAGAACTGCTTTTGCTGCATCCCATAAATTTTGGTATGTTGTTTCATTATTGTCATTCTCTTGAAGTTATTTATTGTTTCTCTGATTTGTTCTTTGGCCCACTCATTCTTTAGAATTAGATTACTTAGTTTCCAATTAATTTTTAGCTTATTTTTCCATGGTTCTTTGTTACAAATAATTCTTATTGCATCATGATCTGAAAAGTGTGCTTTGACTACTTCTGCCTTTCTACACTGGATTGTGAGGTTTTTATGCCCTAGTACATGGTCAGTTTTTGAGTATGTGCCATGTACTGCTGAGAAGAAAGTATATTCCTTTTTATCCCCATTCAGTTTTCTCCAGAGGTCTATCATATCTGCCTTTTCTAAAATTCTGTTTACCTCCTTAACTTCTTTCTTGTTCACTTTGACGTTAGATTTATCAAGTTCAGAAAGGGGGAGGTTGAGGTCTCCCAATATTATAGTTTTGCTGTCTATTTCTTCCTGTAACTCCCTTAACCTCCCCTCTAAGAATTTGTATGCCTCACTACTTGGTGCATATATATTAAACAATGATATTGCTTCATTGTTTATGGTGCCTTTTAGCAGGATATAACGTCCTTCCTTATCTCTTTTAATTAAATCTATCTTTACTTTTGCTTTGTCTGAGATTAGGATTGCTACACCTGCTTTTTTTACTTTAGCTGAGGCGCAATATATTTTACTCCAGCCTTTTACCTTTACCCTGTGTGTATCTCCCTGTTTCAAACGTGTTTCTTGTAAACAGCATATTGTAGGATTATGGTTTTTAATCCATTCTGCTATCCACTTCTGTTTTTTGGGAGAGTTCATCCCATTCACATTGGGAAAACTGGAAAATGGTAGGGCAGAAATTGGGCGTAGAACAATATCTTACACCATATACCAAAATAAAGTCAAAATGGGTTCATGATTTAGGAGTAAACGCTGATACTATAAGTAATTTGGGAGAGCAAGGAATAGTTTACTTATCAGATTTATGGAAAAGAAAGGAATTCACGACCCAACAAGAGATAGAGAGCATTACAAAATGCAAAATGGATAATTTTGATTATGTTAAATTGAAATGTTTTTGTACAAAAAAAGCCAATGCAACAAAAATTAGGAGGGAAGCAGAAAATTGGGAGAAAATCTTTACTACTAGTATCTCTGATAAAGGCCTCATTTCTAAAATATACAGGGAACTGAGCCAAATATATAGGAATACAAGCCATTCCCCAATTGAGAAATGGTCAAAGGATATGAACAGGCAGTTTTCAGAGGAAGAAATTAAAGCTATCTATAGGCATATGAAAAAATGCTCTAAATCACTACTGATTAGAGAAATGCAAATCAAAACAACTCTTAGATACCACATCTCTCCTGTCAGATTGGCTAAAATAACAAAACAGGAAAATGAGAAATGCTGGAGAGGATGTGGGAAAATTGGAACATTGTTACATTGCTGGTGGAGTTGTGAGATGATCCAGCCATTTTGGAGAGTAATTTGGAACTACGCCCAAAGGGCCATAAAAATGTTCATATCCTTTGACCCAGCAATACCACTTCTAGGGTTGTATCCCAAAGAAATCACACAAGCGGGAAAAGGACCCATATGTACAAAAATATTTATAGCGGCTCTTTTTGTGGTAGCCAAGAAGTGGAAATCAAAGGGATGCCCATCAATTGTGGAATGGCTGAACAAGCTGTGGTATATGAAGGTAATGGAATACTATTGTGCCATAAGAAATGGGGATGATATGGACTTCATAACAACCTGGAAAAACCTACATGACATAATGCTGAGTGAGTGGAGCAGAGCCAGGAGAACATTATACACAACCACAGATATATGGATTCCGTGAGGACCAACCCTGACAGACTTCACTCTTCTCAGCAACACAAGGTACAAAGACAACTCCAAAGGACTCACGATGGAGAATGCTATCTACAGCCAGAGAAAGAACTATGAAGTTTGAATGCAGATTGAGGCGCACTTCATGCTCACCTTTTTTTCTTCTCTTTTGTTTCTGGGGTTTTTTTTTTTTGGTTCTTTTTCTTCTTTCTCATGATTCATTCCATTGGTCATAATTCTTCCCCACAACTTGACTAGTGTATAAATTAATTCAATGCGAAGTTATACGTGGTAGTTATATGAGCTTCTATGCCATATTGGGGAGGGAGGGGGGAGGGAGGGGAGAAAATCTGGAACTCGAAATTATGTAGAACCGTGTCTTGTAAACTAAAAATAAAAAAAAAGGAAGGGGCATATCCTCTCTGTGCTTTTTATCTCCCCAGTGCCTAGCACAGTGCTTTTTTTTTTCTCAATAGTGACCCAACACATGTTTACTGAATCAATGTTGACATAAAGTTTTCAAGTATATGAAGGGCTTTCATGTGGAGAAGAGATTAGACTTGCTTGATCCTGGAGAACAGAGCTAGAAGAAATAGGAAGTTAAAAGGGTTAGGGTTAGCTCAATATAAGAAGGAATTTGCCAACAGACTTATTCTGTAGAAGATCAGAGTATCTCAAAAGATCATTAGTGAATTTGCCAGTCATTGAAGAAATTAGGTAAGAGGCTGGGGATAATCACTAGTTGCGGATGATATGTAGTGTTCCTATTTCAGATATGGGTTGAACATTTTTGCCTCTGAAGTCCCTTCCCACTCTGAAAGCCATTCATTCCCTCCTTTACCAATCTCATCTTAGAATCAGAGACAGCTGTCTTTCAAATAATAGCATCTGAGTCAAATATTCAGCACTGAAAATTTTGCACAACAGAAGTTTCAAAGTGGATTGGAAATTAAATTTCAAAATTCTAAAAGGAAGGCAGAGATATATTGGGATGAAATACCAATTTATGAAAAGCAAAAATATAAACTACTATTTAAGAGTTTCTCAACTTCTAATGAATTCTGGCTTTGAATTAGAAGACAAATTCTAGTCCTACCTTCTGCCACTAACTTGCTAGGTGACCATAGATGGAAAAATCCTTTCTTTAGTGTTCAGTTTACTGCCCTCCATAAAATCAGGAGAAATCCGATTAAATGAGCTTTAAGATCTTAACTCTGAAATTTTATCTTATAAAGTCACAAAATAATAGAAATTTGAGGTTTGAAGGGACTTCAATGGCAGATGAGAACAACTCATACCTGAAAAAGAACTTTGTCTCCAATATATTACAATTAGTCATCCAGTCTTTTCATGAAGATCTCCAATGAGGAGGAAGCCACTACCTTCTAGGATATCCCTTTCCACTTCTGGATAACTCTAACGGTTAAGAATTTATTACCTGACATCAAGACCAACTTTGCCATTTTACAACTTTCACCTGTTTCACTGACTTCTGCCTTCTGTGACCAAGTAGAACAAATCTAATTCCTTTTATAGGTTAAAGCCTATGACCTCTTATGGATTACAATGATTCTCTGTCTCTATAAAACCCCAAAGTACCTTCTAAGTTATCAAAGAAAGACTAAAATAAATTAAATATAATTTTAGGCTGTTTCAATTTAGCTTAATTTCACTGTCATTACAAATTGGTAATGCAAGTATGTTGTTTATAGGAAGCATCAACCAAAACATTTCAGTAATCAAAGCACTTCATTCCATGAGCATGATGGGTATTAGTTTATTATATATTGAAAAAAAAATAAAAACACTGGTTTGCACCCTAAATCCTGGGTTCAAATTCTGCCTCCATTATTTGGTTCTATGTACCTGAAAGAGTTACTTCCCCTTTTCAGCCCCAATTTGTCAAATGGGAATAATAATCCTGGTTAGGCCTACCTAGTAAAATTTTTGTGGGTTTCAAAAGAACTTACTAATGGGAAAGCACTTTGTAAACTGCACAGGGATGTACAAATGTGAAAGATCAGGAGGCTTTCCTCAATATAAGAAGCAGTAGAGATAACAAATGTTTCTCTTTTAAAAAAAAATTTATGAGTATTTGCTGTCTTGTATTCCAACCAGCACTATCATAACTTCTTTTCACATTTCGTACTATAACAATCTCACAAAGCCAGATGGAAGGAAATAAAAAATCACAAAGAAAAAAAAAGTCCCTAAAAAAAAAAGAAAAAAGGCAATGGATGAAACAATTCTTAGCCCACTCACAGAATGCAACACAGCTACAGCAAATCTACTTTCTTACCTCCCCAAACCTTCTAATTCTGAGAAAAAGTTATTAATATCATGTTGTGACTTGATAGGTTTCATTCCATGCAGCTGAAACTCATATGACTAGTTTGCATTAGCCTGGGTATTTGGTGACTACAGGTCTGATAAATGCCATCAGGCATATGATAATATTTGGACATTGGCCTCACAGTCCATAATTGAAGATATGATTAAATCAAATATTGACTTTTTAAACACAAACTTGTAATTTTACTGGTTTAAAGACTCCTGATGTGGAAATTCTTGATGAAGAAACTTCCTCTATCACTGTAGATCTGCACCTGCTCTGAAACTTAGTCTTAGGGAGTTTAATTGCCTGGGAATACTAAGAAATTAAATGATTTGTCCAAGGTAAAGGTATGTCAAAAGCAGATTGAAATCCAGGTCTTCCTCACTACAAAGCTAATTCTCTATACACTATGTTATGCTGTGAGGCCACTCTATGTTTTAAAATAAAGCCCTTGTATTTTGTTAATAGTTATTATACTATTAATCATCTATTATGTGATGGTTTAGCAAGCTATAATTTAGTTAGAAAGAAAGAGTATACAAGTGATTAAATTGTTATTAATAACATTTAAATAATACTTTACAGACACAAAGCACGTTACACATATTATCTTATTTTATCCTCATAATAACGCCATTGGTAGTACACGTATTATCACTTTAGAGATGAGAAAAAAATTGAGATTTAGAGAGATGAGGTTTACAGTCAATCAATATTTCACATGCCTCTTATGTGCCAGATCACACAGTTAGTAAAGAATGGAGTTACGTCTTAAGCCTGACTCTCTGGACTACAAGTCTTGCACTCCTATCACTAACACTACACCACCTCTCATGAAAACTCTCAGAAACAATGATATTGCTTATTGTGCATTTACCATGTTTATAAAAACCAGTGTTTAATCAAGAGATTTCAAGGAATACACACAACAGGATGATAAAGCACTTCACTCAATGATATGATGCTGTAATTAATTATCCCAAAATCTATAACTAATACCCCATAGGCCTAAAACACTGAATATGTCTTGATGTCCTAGGAATACCCTCATAGCCAAGAACCTCTGGTTATGTTTTCCTTGTACGAAAACCTGTAGCTACTGTTGTACTATGTACTATGGGACAGACTCCCATCTGTCCTAATCCTTGCTCTACCTGGAGAAATGACCAAACCCTTCCACAGGCCTCATACAAATGGCATGAAATCTTCCTGGGAGCAAGCCCAGGTTGTTCTCTTAGCTCTTGAGGAGCAGCATATGTGTGAAAAGCAAAGATAGGTGAAGGAAGAGAATGTCCTTGTTGCAACTCTGCCTGCATACAGTCCCTAACCTGACCACCTAATCTGAAATCAGCACAGAATTCTCTGAATCCACAGTTGTTTTCCTGAATTTGTGAGGAACGCTAAAGTTTACTCATCAAAATAATAACTCAAACACATAGAACACAATTTACAACATTTTTCAAATGGAGACAATGAACTTTGGCAGGTACAGTAATGTGCCCAAAGTCACACAGTAAAGGTCAGTGCCAGCATCTGAGCTGAGGTCTCACTGCTCAAAGTCTAAAGTCTCTACTGCACTATGCTGCTTTATTTCTCATCAAACGCTAAGTCTCAACTTGGATTCTGGCTACAAGACATTCATTTCAATGAAACTGTTTAAAGTACAATATTGAAGTGATTTCTCTGTTTAGTTGTTTCAAGCTCAGTGTAAGAAAATAGTGTAACATTGTTGTCAGGAGAGCTAAAATATTATTAGGCTATAATAACAGAAGTGTCCTGAAGGAGAAAGAGAGTGGTCCTGATTTCTCCTGTTTTAGTCCTTCTCTATCAGGAATATTTTGCTCAATTCTGGGCACCCCTTTCAAAAACCCACACAAGCTAGAGAACATCCTGAGAAGAGTGACTAGGTGAGTAGGATAATGGGGAAATCTGAATCATTTCATATGATGATTAATGGAAGGGGATTTGGGCAGAGGTAGTTTAGATCAGAGGTTGTAAGGTCACACATTTAGAGGTGGAAAGGACTTCAAAAGTCATTTAGGCAGCTAGGCAAAGGAGTATAGATAAAGCACTGAGCCTGGAGTCTGAAAACATGAGTTCATATCTAATTTCAGGCACTTACTAGGTGTGTGACCCTGGGCAAGTCACTTAACCTGTTTGCCTCGGTTTTTTTTTCATCTGTAAACCTACTTCCCAGGGTTGTTGTGAGGGTCAAATCAGAAAATAACTGTAAAGCACTTAGCACAATGCCTGGAACATAGTAAGTGCCATATAATGTCAGTTGTTATGATGATGATGATGATGTCCAACCCTCATTTTACAAAGAAGGTGAAGCCCAGAGAAGAATTTGCTCAACATCAGATAGAAAGGAAGTGGCACAGCAAGGAATGGAACCCAGGCCCTCTGATTCCAAAATTCACCATTCTTCCACTAAAACATTCTTACTTTCAAATATTTCTACTTGATATGATAATTGCTTTCAAATATTTCTAGGTTTGTCCTACAAAAGAGGGAAGAACTAGAACCACTGGGTAAAAGCCTACAGGAAGAGTTCAAGATAAAGGAGAACTTGCCAATAGAGCCATTCCACAATAGAACAAGATGGCTCCTTAAGTAGTAGGTTCACTTTCATTGTATGTTTCCAGTTCAAGACTCCTTAACTACTTCTTAGAGATACTACAGGTAGAATTCATCAAGTATGCAGTGGGTTATATGTCTCAGAACAGCAGAGGTGGAAGGGAGTTAACGGAAAAGACAGCAGCTTTTGAATCAGAGAATCTGGGTTCAAATCCCAACAGTTATGACCTATGTGACTCTAGGCTTCATTTTTACTATCTGTAAAATGAGACAATTAGACTGAATGGCTTCTGAGGTCTCTTCTAGCTCTAATTCTATGTTCTTATGATAGCTCACAATCTAATAAGGACAAGAGTCTTGTTTGATCAATGAAATTCAACTTAATTAAACAAACATTTCTTAAGGGCCTACAGTTATATACAAGGAACCGTGTTTGGTGATGGGGATACAAAAGTGAAAAAAAATGATGCAGATCTTAAGGAGATTTTAATCTACTAAACTTTATAGCTCTCCCCAGAACTGAGCATTGTATTATATGGTATATCTAGAGGGTACGTTTAAATGATTGACTTAAGAAGTTATTCATTCATTCAACATTTACGTCTCCTAAAAAGCGTAAAGTACTGTGATTAAAATCTCCTTAGGAAGATGACACATATGAATACTATCAGTTAGTCAGTAAATAATTATTAAGTACGTACTATGTGTCAGGTGCTGTGTTAAATGCTGAAGATGCAAAAAAAAATATATAGCCCCTGATTTCAGGGAGCTCATAGGCTAGCAGGAAAGACGATACGCAAACAACTACATGCAATCTAGAAACAGAATAAATTGGAAATCATCAACAGAGAGAAACCACTAGAATTAAGGAGGAATGGAAAGACTTCCTGGATAAGATGAGATATTAGCTGGCACTTGAAGGAAGCCACAAGAGGTGGAGAAGGGGCTGGGGAGAGAATTATAAGCATAGGGGACAGTCAGTGAAAAAACTAAGACTGTACTTGATGAAAGACTAATTGTGAGATACAGAAATATTCGAACACATGCACACACTACACATATACACATACATACGCATACATATACACACACATACATATGTCAGTATACATCTAAAGTAGTTGCTATATATGTACATGAAACTGCATGCCCAAAGTCCAACCACTTTGCAGTTTGAGAACAAACTAGATCTATTTTCACCAAACTATTGTCTTTCTCCAGTGAAATATTAGATGTCTCCTGGCTGAATGGGATGAGATGTGACAAAAGCCTGCACAGTCAGAAGGAACAAATGTCCTAGCAAAGCTCTTGGACTTCTTATTTCAAAGACATCATAGACCATGAGCTTCTTAAGAGCCAGGTTTGGTTTTGCCTTTCTTTGTCTCCTCAGAGCTTAGCCTAGTGCCTTAGCTTAAGGCACTGGAAGCCTTAGCACATGGAAGCTTGCCAACTAACTTGACTGACTATA
Source organism: Trichosurus vulpecula (assembly GCF_011100635.1). Taxonomy (NCBI): domain Eukaryota; kingdom Metazoa; phylum Chordata; class Mammalia; order Diprotodontia; family Phalangeridae; genus Trichosurus; species Trichosurus vulpecula. The sequence goes on along the minus strand of NC_050573.1, from coordinate 92,228,035 downwards.
AAATGAAAGGGTTGGATTGGATGATTTCTTGGGTCCCTTCTAGATCCAAATTTACAATCTTATATGAGTCTCTCCTATACACAAAGCAACCGATCTTAAATGAAAGCATGGAAAGGGAAACTTCTTTTTTTTTTGCAGCAAAACATCTCTAAATGAAAAACTTCATCTATCATCATGCCTGTACTCAATACCCACACTATGAAAGCTGGCACTCTGTTGGAATTACTGGAAATCCAGGGACATGCACATATCATATGATAAATCATTGAAGGATGTGAGGTGAAAGTGAAATCGCTGTTCTTATTTACAGATCAGGAAACTGAGGCCCAAAGAAGTCACATGACTTACCCTGGATCACTTACTTTAAGTGATCAATTAGAGGCACTGAGGTGGTACAAAGGACAGAGCCTGGGTCTAGACTCAGGAATTCAAATTCAAACTCAGAAAGTGACAAGCTGTGCGGCCCTGGGCAAGTCTTTTCACCTCTGTCTATCTTGGTTTCCTCATCTGTAAAATGGGGAGAATTATAGCACCTACCTCCCATGGTTGTTGTGAGGAGCAAATGAGATAATAATTGTAAAGCACTTAGCATGGTGTAACAACAACTTGGCTAGCAGCAGCTGTTGAGGTGTAAGACCCAAAAAGACTAGCAACAAGAGCTGCCAGCACAGGTTCTTTTGATCTGCTTTTCTAAGGAAAGCAACTGTAAAGGGTTAACAATCTCACTTTAATCACATATACATACATCATTCACTTAGTTCAGGGAAAAAGCCAGCACCCTGAACTTCAGAGCAAACACAAACAAACTGCAAACATAAACTATATAAACAGAGCAAATAAACACAAATCAACAGACCTCTTATCTGTCTGACCAAATCGTTACCAGAGAAGAACCAATGGGTCTGGGTTAGCAAAGCCGGGGGCGGGGGGTGGGGGAGCAGTTACCACGGCTTGCCCAGAGTCTCAAAACTCTTTCCATGAATGAGCCTCAAATGTAAAACGCCAACCTCTGAATTGATATACCCCATTCAGTGTCAAAGGGCATCACAACATGCGACTCAAACCCATGTGACCTAAAAGCTTCTTCAGGGTCAAAAGGCATCACAAACATGGGACTCAAACCCACGTAAATTAGGCTTTCCCTTGAGGTAGTCGGGTCATCAAAGACTCCTTCCAAAGAAACAAAGGCCAGACTCATCAAGGGCACTTGATTAAATAAGTGCTCCAAAAGAGAAAACGGTAAAAAAGTCCCACCTTAATTACCCATACACATGGTGCCTGGCACTTAGCAGGCCTCATATAAATGTTAGGTATCATCATCATTATCTTCATCACTAATTTCAGTGATCCATGATTTTAGCTATATGGGTACATCCTCCACAAGAGTGTGATATCATAGGAGAAGCTGTCATCTCAGTGTCACCATACCTGACTTGGAGTGCTCTCCCCAGAGCTTACTATCTGGATGACATGGAACATGTCTCATCACATCTTTTATTGATTTGTCAAATGCATGATACTTCTACTTCTGAGCCTACAGAGGTATTATGAAAAAAACAAATGAATGTATTCGTTAACAGGAAATACATGCCAAGTACTATGCTTAAAGCTGGAGATTAAAAATAGAAAATAAAGATAGTCCCTGACCTCAAAAAGCTTCCATTCTAATCAGGGACACAACACACATAGAATTGTGGTATCAGGGAAGTGGAATTATAGTCTGGGAAGTCACAAAGATGGTCAATCCCACCTAGGTACCTTCTCCTCCCCCCTTTCCAGCTTTCTCTCCAGAATGTGTTGTCCTCCGTCATTCAAATACAAGCTCCTCAAATTTAGGCATTATATTTTTGCTTGTATTTGTATTCTCAGCACTTAGCAGGTGTCTGACACATAGTAAGCACTTAATAAATGTTTGTTGTCTTGTCTACTTATGTTTACCTTTGTGTCTGATGCTTCCTATTAGAATGTAAGCCTACGTTATATTCTTTTTTTTTCCTCATGGCATCCAGAAATGTTCTACCAAAGGAAACATTTAATAAATATTAGTGGAAGGAACTGTTGTAGTTTGAAAATTTAGAAATTTGAGGGACATTGCTTATAATATTGGGGAAGAGGATAAAAAAACTGTGCAGAAAAGGATGGCCTGAGTAAATCAACAAGATATGGCAACACTTTAACAACATACGGCCTTTCTAAAATGAAGGAGTCAACCAGTCAACAAGCATTTGTTTAGACTCTACTATGTGCCAATAACTGTACTGTTAGGGATACATAGACCAAAATGAAAAATTCCCTTCTTTCAATGAACATTTGATCTGTTTGGGGAGACAACATGTAAATAGTAAGTATATGTAAGAGTTATACAAAGCAGATAGAAAGGAACCTTGGATGGGAAGGCATTAGCTGCTGAGAGGACCAGGAAAGGCCCTTCTACAGAAGGTGGCACCTAGGCTGAGTTGTAAAGGAAACCAGGGGCTATAAGAAGCAAGAAGTGCATTACAGGCAATGGTGATAATCAACGCCCAGAGGCACAAGAGAGGGAGATTGAACATCACATGTGAGGAACAGCAAGTATACCTTGTTTTCCAAATGGCCATTCTTGACTGATATCTTTTACACCCCAAATTCGTGCATAGATCATCACTGGCAATATGCTCCAGTGCGCTTTTACTCCACTGCTCTCTGGGTCATCCAGAATTGTGATTCTTCAGGGACTGTGACACTCCGATATTTACAATCATACAGCATTACCAGGAGAATAGTGATGTTATAAAGCTAGGTTGATGTGTCAGCAAATAGCCTGGGGGAGCAGAAAGCATGGTCCCATATAGCTCACCCTTTTCCTCCTATTTAATTCTAGGACCACCTAATTTGATATATGAAATACACATCTGAGATATATGCATTGATATATTAACTTAATGGACGGCCAAATCTAAGTGTACATCAGTCAGGACAATATTTTGTTGCATTTTTTTTTCATCCATTGGTTGCTGCTCCTCACACTCACTGCCCTCATATGGATTTTTTAAGCTTATCTCTTCCTAGCAGTTATTAATATCATGGAAAAGGCACTGAAATATTACGGGGCCTGACATGTTGAGAAGCACCTCCTTGGCCAAAAGCAGAGAAGCTGATAACTTTTTGATTTGCATTAATGAAAATTTGATCTCTCAAAAGGTGAAGTAACCAACAAAGGGAAGTCCTACTCAGAATCTGTTTCCCACTACAAGGAAGAAATTAATTTCTAAGAACCCTAAGGTAAACTGACAACTCCACTTATAGGAAATGAAAGAGAGGAATGCCAAGCACAGCCTAATATGCAATCTACTTTTGGGGACAGAGATTCCAATAAGCCCAAAGGAAGGATTCCATGGACTAAAATTCAAAAGGGTAAAGTTCAGGAGAAATAAATGGAAAGAATAGCAATGGGAAAAGGAAAAAGAAGTTATCTGAAGAGACTGATAAAGAACTCACCAACCAACTACTATTTTAAACAGATATGTATAGAAGCAAGAACAGGTAGTAGTGGTGGTGGTAGCATTAGCAGTAGCAGTAGTTCGCATTTATATAGTACCTCCTATGTGCTAGGCACTATGCTTAGCACTTTACATATATAATCTCATTTGATCCTCAAAATAACCCTGCAAGGTAAGTGCTGTTACTATCCTCATTTTACAGTTGATGAAATTGAGGCCAACAGAGAGTGAGCCGACGTCACATATTCAGTAAGTGTATGAGGCCGATTTGAACTCAGATCTTCCTTACTATAGCCCCAGCACTCTATACTCTGTACTACCAACTGTCTCAATATAATAATAACAGAGGATGGATACAAAATATAGATATAAAATGTGGTATGCTCCTCTAAAACTAGTATCAGAAGTTTTAAAACTCAGAATGAGTTTAAAGCTGTCAAAGGAAGCTAAAAACAACAAAAAGAGATTTTGTTTTTATTTTTAGCTTTATCAGAAGAAAAACATGTATCAAAAAAGAACAAGACTATTGTTTGGGGTGAGTGAGAAAGTAATACCTGACAAACCAGAGAAGACAGAATAACTGAACCCTTATTTCACGTCTGCTTTCTCTGCCAAGGAACACGACCTTTGCACTGGAAATGATCAAAACTAAAATGGTTAAAAGTTAAAAGATACCCCAATATAAGTAAAGAGACAGTATATAGTTGCCCTTGACAATTTCAAGTGACTTGTCCCAGAAGAACTATATTCTTAAGTACTTAAAGAATTGGGAGGTGATTGCTGAGCCATTCTTAGTGCTATCTGAAAAACCAGGGGGGAAAAAAGTAGTGGTACTTCAAGATTAGACAGAGGCAAATATTCTAAGTTTTGAAAAAGAGAAGAGGAAAATGAAAAAGTGTAAACAATAAGGCTATAAGTTTTAATTGCTGAGAAAATTCTAGGTTATTAAAAAGATGGCTAGTGAACATGTAGAAGAAGAATCAGTGATTGCCAAGAGCCATCATCAAGAACAAATCAGGCCATGTTAATATCATTTCCTTTTTAGACTTGTAGATGTAGATGAAGGCAATACAACAGAAATAATTTGCCTAGGTTTTTATCACAGCATCTGACAAAGCATCTCATACTCTTCTTTTGGAAATAAAGGAGGGATACAGACTAGTAGTTAACACAATCAGATAGAATCAAAGCTGGTTACATGTCAGAGTTCAAAGAATACTGTTTAGTGGTTTAAAATCATGATGGCCTCCAATGGAGTCCCCAAGGATATATTCTTGGCACTGTTCTATTTATAGTAAGGTAGTAGACAAGCATTTATTAAGTATTTCCTATGTGCCTGGCACTATGTTAAGAACTGGGGACACAAGAAAGGCAAAAACAATCTCTGCCATCAAGGACCTTTAATCATATTAAGGAAGAAAGCAAATAAATAATGAGGTACACAGAAGATACATACAGAGTAGAAGAAAGGCAATTTGAAAGGGGAAAGCATCAGTACTCTTCTTTTTCTCAAATTAACTCTAGGCCCAGCTAATTTTGCAGATGCAGAAGGAAAGGTCTCCTCCAGAAAGTAGGATTTGGGCTGTATCTTGACATTGTTGTCTTATTTTGTTCATTAACATTTTTATTAATGATTTACACAAAGGCATTGAAGTCTTACCTAGCACATTTGCAGATGACACAAAATTAGGAGATCAAGTAACTAATAATAGTCAATGGAGGACTTAAGTTCTAGTTTTTTGATTCTAAAAGAATACTTTAGAGAGAATACCACTTCTTTGGTCTTTAAATGGCTAGATGACTGTACCTCTCCAATTCTACCATCTTCAGAAGCCTGGGAAATGAGATTGTCATCTTCCCTAATAAAGCCAACCTGTCTACTCTGGGTGGTCCTAATAAAACATTTCTATTAATCACAAGCTATGAACTAAATTTCTATGAAAGACTGTTACAGGAGTGTAGAAAAAGCATCAAATTAGTAGTTAGCATACTCAGGTTCTATTTTCAGATCTACTACTAATTAGATGTGTAACTTTGGGCTTGTCCATTTTCTATATTTGGGCTATGGTTTCTTCATCTGTAAAATCAGAAGTTCTGTAAGATTCTATACAGCTAAAATATTCTAAGGTACCTTAACATTCTGTATGATTTGTTTTAAAACTCTTAAAGCATTAAATAAATATCTTATTATTAACAACCCAAGCCCAACCATTCTCTTAATTATAGTCCTGAAAAACTTTGCAAAATTCCAGCTATTGCTACATGATGGATGAAAAATAGTTTTTCAAGAGGAAGGAGGGGAAGAGATTGGTTATAAATATGTTTTCCATATAGTGAAGAAATAGATCTAAATAGGCTTTTATCTTAGCATGGTAATGAATTCAACTCATGTCCCAAATTTGACTATCAGTGTTCTCTTAGAAAAAGTATTTTGCTGAAAATTCTAATCCTACATTTAAAACCTAAAGTTGTTGTTTTTTTCTGTTCATAAGCTAAAAATAGCAGCAACAACAAAATTCCAATTAGTGGCAGTAGCAACAATAACCTTTGTCAAGATAAATTTGGGGTGTAAGGTTCAGTGATAGTTGCTATAGAAACTGGGAACACTTTGCAAGGTGCCATTAATGAGAATGGCAGTAACTGCCACATAAGAAATCAGATGGCTTTAGTAGCCTGACTCTCTCTTTGAAGGGCCATCCTGTAATGTTTGCTTTCTTGCTCTGCTCAAAAATAAATAAATAAATAATGGAGGGAGAAGCAAGAACAAAAAGGCCTACAGGGCTAAGTCTTGCTTGCATTTTGGGTCTAAAAATACTTTCTCAAAAAATTTTCCTTAAGCAGCATAAAACAGTTTGGGTAAAATGAGTTACTAGATGAACTTTAATTAAGTACTATCCCAGTGTTTCACTGGGGTGTGGAGGAGACCCTGGGTTCTTGAAAGCTATTCAAATAGAACACAAACTCTGAGAAGTATTACCAAGCTAGAATGCCTTTAAACAAAGACTCTGTAATGGGCTGTATGTATGTTGTCTGGGATCAGCCTAACTAAGTATGAAGAAGTTCATCACCAGAAGGCTGGTAACCACATGACAATTTTTTTGGCCACAGCTACTCAAGATGACCATGTATTTAAGTTAGAGGGGTTGCAATATGTATTCATAGAAAAAGTACCCAAATAGAAAGATGGAAAAAATCATAAATCCTTGAAATGTATAAATTAAAGTTCAAAATATTTTACAATAAAAGGGAACATATCAGCCATATGTGTAAAGAGAGAATTATTTGTGCTGCCTAGGTGCAACAGAATTTTTTTTTTTTTTTGAGATAACTTGAAATGTCAAATTGAGATCATAATACAAAGTGGTAAGTCAGTTCCCAAAGGCCCAGGGACCTTTGGAAATACTCTTTGGACCTCTCCCCACATCCCTCCAGTCTATGCCTATATATAACTTAAAAGTGGAAATGAAAGACCAAAAAGGAGTTCTGCTTTCCTAGGGTTGTGAGGAGCCAGACATATGAGCCCTGGACCTGATTTCAAGATATTAGTCCAGAATGAAACACACCAACTTTTACCATAGAGGCAGATGGGGTCTGGCCACAAAAGGTTGAAGGACAGACTTTTGTGGTGAAAAGATCCAAGCTGAGTGAGGTCTAGAGTGCTTTTTCTCCTGTAAGGTTCTGAGATGCTTTCCAATAGGTACGAATGGCACTATGTTCTTTATAATCAGCATTGTTGTAGTGACATTCCTGTAATCATATTTTATACAGTTAGTAATTGCTATCTGTGAACAAGAAGGAAATTACAGTATATCAAAAATAGAGGGAACCTCAAAGTCCATAGGGACCAATTTTGTATCTGGGGGGAAACATCTATACTATCCTTGAAAAACAATTCATTCAGTCCCTGCTTGAAGATCTCCAGTGACGGGAAATTCACTATTCCAAGGCAGTCAATTCTACTTTTGGACAGTTCTAATAGGAAGATTTTTCATTTGTCAAGCCCAAATAATCCCTTCTTCAGTTAATCAGTCACCAACTATATATTAAGCATCTACTATGTGCCAGGAATACTGCTAACACTGGAAAAGAAAGACAAAAATTTAAAAGCCCTTGCTATAAAGGAACATACATGCTATTAGGAGAGAAAACAAATAGAATGATAGATCTATACACACCTACATATATATACAGCATATATATATATATATTATATGTGTATACATATACGTGTGCGTATGTGTATATATAAAATCAGTACAAGATAAGTTAAATAAAAATTAATTAGGGAGGAAGAGCACTAGCAGCTGAAAGATTCAGGAAGTGTCATGGAGAAGGTGTTGCTTAGCTGAGCCTTGTGGCACATGTCCACAAACTCTGTTACCAAAAAGGAGGATGAAGTCATTATCAAGGAGGATGATGGGGTTGTTTGAGCTCAGATAACCTGAGACGTAGTGAGCTAAGCAGAATGGGTGCCCACATTAAGTCCAGCACTAATATGGTAAGCCCCTAAGAGCACATGGCCATCAGAATGCCTAAAGAAGGGCAAATCAATCCAGGTCAGAAATGGAGTAGGTCAAAGCTACTGTGCTAATCCAGACTTGGTGAGATAGAGGGACTCAGTCTCGAAAAAAAAAAAAAAAGAAAAAAGTAGCACTTTATGAATCACATCTTAAAGGAGGTTATGAATTCAGTAAAGTTGAACTAATGAAGGAGTGTATTCCACACATGAGGGACAACCAGCATGGCACAGAGAAAGGAGATGTACGAAGAAAATAGAGAAAAGCACTGTTTGGCTGTATAGGAAGTATACAGAGTATAGGAAGAGGATATATCAATATATCTATATTGAGAGAATAGAAAGATAAATTGGGATAAATTGCAACAAAGTTGTAAAGGTCTTTAAAAGCCAAAGAGAGGAATATGTTTTCTCCAAGAGACAATAGGTCATCACTGGAGTCTATTAAGTAGGAGAATGACATGATCAGAACTGGAATTAAGAAAAATAAATTTGGCATGTGTATGTAGGATAAAGTGGGGGAAGAGACCTGAGGTAGGACAACCAATGAGGAAATCACTTCAATAGTTCAATAAGGAGGTGATAAGGGATTGAACAAAGGTGCTGGCTCTATGAGCAAAGAAAAGGTATCTGATGGGAGAAATGTCAAGAGGCAAAAAGAACAAGATTTGGCAAATGACTAGAAATGTGTGGTGAGAATGAGGAATTGAACATAAAACTGAAATTTCACACTTGGTACACCAAAAGAATGGTGGTGCCTTTGGCAGAAATAAATAAATTCAGAAGAAGGAAGGATTGGGAAAAAAAGATAATTAGTTCCTGTGCATACTCTTTGATCCAACAATACCACAACTAGGTCTGTATCCCAAAGCAATTTTTATAAAGAGAAAAGGACATATTTGTACAAAAATATTTACAGCAGCTTTTTTGTGGTGGCAAGGAATTGGAAACTGAGGGGATGCTCATCAATCGGGGAATGGCTAAACAAGCTGTTGCACATAATTGTAAAGGAAGAAGACAGAGAGATCAATTAGGAGGTTATGAATATAGTCAAATAAGAGGTGATGAAAGTTTGAACTAGGGTGTGTTCAAGAAGAAAATCAGGAGAGAGCAAGATCTCAGATGGCAGGGGAAAGGGTGATTGCCAGTGTCAAAGGCAGCAAAGAGATGAAGACTGAGAAAAGACCACTAGATTTAGCAGTTGTGACACTGTGGTAACCTTATAGAGAGCAATTTGAATTGAGTGATGAGGTCAGAATCTGGAATAAAAGGAACTAAGAAGTGTGAAGATAGCAAGGTAGACATAGTAAGTATAGATGACTCTATGAGCTTGACATTCACAATGAGGAGATATATAGGATGAAAGCTTGTAGGGAAGGCAAGATAAAGTAGAACATTTTTAAGGATAGAATTCTCACACACCATGGAAAAAATCGCTTGACTCTTTGTTCCTATTCATGATAGGAAGAAGCCAAAGATGAAACAGACAGTCAGACAGATAAAAAGATATAGAGACAGAGAGTTATGGTGACTTATGGGGCAAGTTCCCAGAAAAGATGGCAGGATGTGCTCAAGAATGCTAGTAAAAGGATTGGCCGTGGCAAGGAGAGGGCAAATGGAGAGAGGAAGAAGAGGTTCTTAAGGTGTGGGTTAGGTGAAATGAGGGAGCTCACTAGTCTCAATTTTCTCAGTCAAATATAATAACCTCTCTGGACTGCTCCCTGAAATTTGTACTTTTACTCACCGATTGCGTCCCTGCTACCTCCAGTTCAAGAGACAATTTATTTTTTAACAAAAGCATTTATTAAGATAGTATAGTAAGAGTAGTTCATACAAAGAAAATTCCCCCCAAAGTTTAGAGTGATCTTTCCCACAAATATACATAGCATCTATGAAAAGAGTAGGCTCAAACTGAGAGTATAAAAGTAGTTAAGTTTATGTGTAGCATACAAATGTAAAGGGTAATTCACAATTCCTGATATTAGTCCAATTTCTCCTTGTAGAGCCTTCATGTAGTTCACCTTGGATTCAGCTCTTTATTGGATAGACTACTCAGCCAGATTCCCAGGATCTGATTCTTCTTGAACCTATAGCTAACATTTCTCTTTACCTTGAGAAGCTATGGTCTTTATGGTTTCCTTTGTTGTTGCTGTCCTGAGTAGCTCTCTCTGTTCCTGGCTAGATGCATTATCTCTTCTGGTTTAGTATTTCAGATGCCATGGTCATAAATGGAGGAAATAAGTCCTTTGCTCTCCTCCCACAGAGGGCAGTTTGATTTCAAAAGGTTCTTAGGTTTCACTCTCTACTTCTGGCTCCAACTCTCAAACTGGAGAACTGATAAAAACTCAAACTGTTATTCAAAGAGAAGAGACATGGGTGGAGAAGGATCTTTATGGTCCCTTCTTAACCCAAACAGAAAGGGTGAACCCCAAAAAGAGATCACCTAGATACACGCTCATCTTGTTTAAACATTAAATGCTCATCACATGTTAAAAATCTCACACTTAACAGGTTATGATTATATTCTGGGCTCTGATTAGATTCATAGGGTTTCAGGGTAGGGTACCCTCCCTTCCAAAAGTAAAAGGCAAAAAACATTTGCTGATAATGGGAGACTGAGGAGATAATGTAGGAGGCTTGAAAAGAAAGAAGCTTTAGCAGCCTGATTCTCTTGAAAAGACTGGACACGAGGACTCAATACAGTCTAAGACTATGCTTGATTTGTTTGACTACCCAGTTACACTGGCTGACTAGGTAAAGTGGGCCAAGATTATGGTACCATTCACATTATCTTTTAATAAGAAAAAAGCTGCTGCATACAATCATCAAAGGCAATATTTTAGTGAGTGCTGGCATGACCATCCAACCACCATCTTGAGAGAAGGGAATAGTTAGAAAAAACCCAGAAAGTTGATGACATGGATGGTAATAGTTCTCCCTCTCCCCAAAGTTGGAGATTTCCTTTAGAGGAATCACAAAATTGAAAGCTCAGTCTCTAAGTAAGCTATCTATTATACAGTTGTATAAAGACTGAAAATCCCACAAGGGTTTCAAGATGCATATCGCCTCAGATGTGAATCAGAGAGATGAGTGTATACATAGCATTTATTCAAAGATGTTGGAACTTGAGAAAATGCTATGCTACCACAGGTTGATACTAAGAAAGCAGAAGAAAACTTGTTAATGGTATCAAGTTCATATCATTCCCAAATAAAATAACATTATGAGGCAGAGGAAAAATCAGACATGTTTTAGAATCTTAAAGTAACTTAGAACATGAATTAGAAGGTTGTCTTTAGAACATGTATGAATGAAGACTTAAAGATGGGGGGAGGAGGGGAGAATGAGTATTTATTAAGTACTTACTATGTGCCAACCATTGTGCTAAACACCCTGCAAATATTATCTCATTTGAACCTCACAAAAACTCTCCAAAGTAGGTGCTATTACAATCACCATTTTACAGTTAAGGAAACTGAGACAGACAATGGCTAAGTGCCTTGCTCAGGGTCATACACCTACTGAATGTTTGAGGTTGGATTTGAACTCTGGCCTTCCTGACTCTAGGCTGAGGATGCTGTCCACTGCACCACCTACCTGCCTGCAGCCATAAGAAATTTTGAGATTATATGCATGAACATTCTATTTCACTGAAAGGAAAAAGACGACTCAGAGATTTGTTCAGGTCACACATATATTGAGTTTTCATTGGATTATATATTTATAACTGTAAAGGACCTCAGAGGTCATCTACTCCACCTCTCTTACTAAAGAAATGAGGAAATTAGGGGCTGGAAATGCTAACCAAGGTCCACAACAGCAGAGCTTGTATATGAACCAAACTGACAACTCTTTACAGGCCCAAGACTAGAACCTGGGCCAGCTAATTACTCTTTACACTACACTGTACTAAATGGAAAGATTGTACTTTTCTAAGATCAACATAATACTCAGCTGAAAAAATAAGTCCACGTCCCAAAAGGTTAGGGCATTTTATTAGACTAAACATTTGTTGTTTACAAGTTCCTATTATTTTTCATCTTTTTATCTCAGCATACATAATAATAATAGCACAATAAGCTACACATAATAGTTTTTAATAAATATTTCTTAGGTCAGATTGAGTTGACCAAACATTATAAAGCTGGCAAGCAGGAAATGAATAAACCTGGGACACAGAAAAGTAAAGGAGATCAAAAAGTCTTGAATGAAGAACAATATTCTTAAAGTGTGATCCTGAATCGATTCTAAATATTGAGAGGTTGGAAAAGAGGAATGGGTGAAGTTTCCAGGTGACACAGGTAGAATAAAATGAATGATGATAATACATCATATTTCTACAGTGGGTTACAGTTTATAAAGGGCTTTCCCTTACTGAAGGCCAAAGAGTCACTAAGAAGCCAAGCCAGGACTGGTCTCATGTCTTCTGTCTCTAACTCTAGTGTTGTTTTAAAATCACATCCTGTATGAACTGTTTACACAAAATAATTTATTCTTAAAAACTTAGCAAGACAATAGCCAAAGGATATAAACAGACATTCAAAAGAGTTGAAGAGATTACTGCTAAAAATCACATTAAATATATTCAGCATCATTAATTCTCAAAGAACAAACATCTTAAAAGATTTGAGGTGCTACCTCATACCCAAAAAATTGGTCAAAATGATGAAAAGCAACAAAATTCAATATCCATGAGGTTGCAGAACAGGTTTGTGCATTTTTGTTGTTGGAAATGTAAACTTAGATAATCTTTGTGGAAAAATACCTGGCACGATACAGTAACAGTTATTAAAAAAGTAATTATACTGTTTGATCTACAAATCTTATCAAAAAGATCTGTTCAAAGATTTACGCAGCAGAATTAAATGCAATTGCAAAAACAAATATCAAAAATTCTTGAAATAATCTAAATGTCCAATAGGGAAGTACTTAATCTACAGAATATTATTCTTGAATATATACTGAATAATATATTGAATATTAAAATTCAGTTAAGAAAAACAAGTATGAGGTATAAAGATGTATGTGGAAATGTTTTTATAAAATGATATGCAGTAAAACCAGAAGACTTCTGTATGTATTAACTGCAAAAATTATGTAATGTTTTGAATTAAATATTTAAAACAATGTTGAACATCATACAGCTAACCAAATTCACTGAGTAACTGTTAACATTTAAATTAATTTCAGTTATAAATCATAATAATTTTCAGTCACTTCTATGTCTTCATATCTTTCTAAGAATAGCATTTCTTAGCAAGATGAGTTAAAATAGTTCTCTCAAGAAAGTTCTCTTCATCTTCCTTCTTTCTGTACCTCACTCAATCTCTTTTAAGCCATGACAGGTAACTGTCCAGAACACAAGTTAAACTCTCAGTCTCCTGACAGTTACCTCAAAAAATAGTCAAACTATCACAGTCCAATATTCCACTATTCCACATCTCTCTCCCCAAAACCTATGTTCCACTCAAATTTGGTTTACTTGCCATTCCTTGAACAAAACATTTCACCTCCTGTCTTCATGCCTTAACACATACTCTCTGCCAACCAAGGGGAATGGGACATGAAGTGTACTCATCTATGCTTCATGGAATCCCTGGTTTCCTACAAGGTTCAATTCAATTTAGCTGCTACCCCCTACAGCAAGCCTATCCTGATTCTCCCCTCCCTCCCAGAAGTTAATACCCTTCTCCCTCCCCCCCAGAAATGACTTTTAAAATGTTTCATATTGAATTTTCTGTGTGCATACTCTTCCTACCTCCTTTAGAAAGCAAGCTTGTTCCTTGAGTGAAGGAATTGTTTTGTGTTTTTGTATTTCTATCATCACTGCCTAGTACAATGCTTGGCACAGCTTAGATACTTAATAAAAACTAGTTGAATGAATGAACTTCTAAAAAAAATTCCTGATTCTCTTAAAAGATGGGACACCAGGACTCAATAACAGTCTAAAACTATGCTTGATTTTTTTGACTGCCCAATTACACTGGCTGGCTAGGTAAGGTGGGCCAAGATTATGGCACCATTCTCCACATTATTTTTTAATAAGAAAAAATCTGCTATATACAATCATCTAAGGTAATATTTTAGTGGGTGCTGGCATGACCATCCAATCACCATCTTGAGAAAAGGAAATAGTTAGAAAAAACCCAGAAAGAAAAAAAAATCAGGGAAAAAAATTCTATGGAAAAATCTAGCCTTCAAGCAACATGGCTAAGTTAAAAGTTGTTTATATGTCCTTGTCTTTCTTAATTACTCAAAATACCTAGAAATGCAATAAAGAATTTTTTTTTAAAACCTAAAAGAAGAAAGAAATTCTTGCAAAGAGGTCCATAAAGGTGGATAGGGTGGGTTCCCATCAGAAAGACAAAAAATACTAGGTAACAAAAACCAAAACCAAAAACAAGAAAATCCCAGGATAAAGCTCAAGAAGAGAAAGTTTCTATAATAACTACTGTAAGAATCCCAGAAAAGAGGATGGGAAAGCCACAAGAACTCCCAAGAATGATGGGAAGTCCTAAAGAACTAATAGAAGAGATAAGGAGGGAAATTAGAACTCTTACTGAAAAACTTAAATTTAGAATAGACTGCTCAGGACAGAGGTTGGAAAAACTTAGCAAAGCAGAAGGCAATCTAAAGGAAAGAGTTTAAGAGGCAGAACTCAGAAATTCAATGATACAAAAGAAAGAATATAATAAAGACAAAAGACAGCAAAATTGGAAGGGCACATGAAATATCTACTATTGAAAGCTTACTGACCCGGAAAAAAAAATTAAAGAGTTAATTTCAGAATCATCCACACCTCAGAAAAACTTTATAAAAGAAAGAAAACAAAAACAAAAAAGGTGATTACCCAATTTTAGAAAATCACAAAAGACAATTGCCCAGAAATACTGGAACCAGAATGCAAAATATAAAGCAAAAGAATCCACTTGTCACCTTCAGAGAAGACACCTAGGTTTAACTTATTCAACAATGTGATCACAAAACTCCAGAGTGTTCCCAGTCAATGTGAAAATACTATACAGGGCTAGAAAGAGGCAGATAACATAAAATGCAACTCCAATCAGACTCATACAAGGATTTTCATCAAGAGTAAGAAAGGAAAGGAATATGAGAGAGCTAAAAGCAAGGGAAAAGGACTTGTCCCTTAAAATAACATATATTGAAAAGTTCAACAACCTCTGAGAAAAAAAAGTTGGACCTTTAACAGAATTAAAGAAAAAAAAGAGAAAAAAAAGAGACTGACAGTCTTTGAAATGTAAATACAACGGGGAAAATAAGAAAGGCAAACACATCCAAATGGCTCAAAAGTGATAGTCAATGATCCAGTGGTAATATTCTGGAAAGGGGACAAAGCAGGACTGGGTTTGAGTATCTGTTTTTGCCTTGTTACTTTGTAGTTCACATTGTTTAAGTGCCTTAGAAGAAAGAGAGGCTTGAGTGTTCAATAATTATACCAGAGAGAAATATAGGGGAAGGGTAGGAGGAACTTAGTATGTCTAGTAATTGGAACTCCAAAGGTAAAGGTCATTCAAATGTAGAGGTGGGAATCTGGGGAGAAAGAAAAGTTTCCCCAAAACTCTTGTGAGCAACAGTACAATAAAAGTAAGCAGGGACCTGGGATGAGAGGGAAGAGATGAGGTGAAGATGAAGAGGCAGGGGGAGTGATGAGAAAAAGGGGAGAAAGAGGGAAGTGTTAGAGAACAGAAAGTAAAGTGGGGAAAAAAAAGTAAATGGGGGTGGGCCCAAAGATAAGAGATAGAAGAAGAGAGAGGGAGAAAAGAGAGAAAAAAGAAAGGAAGAGGGAAGTTTTGGTTTTTTTATTTTAACATCATTTCCTGTATGCATCATGTTTAGCATTTCTTAAATCAGAACAATATTCCATGATATTAATGTTTCAGTTTTTTTAGTTATTATTCAATCAATGGTAACCTACTTGGTTTCTAATTATTTGCTGCCACAAAAAAGTAATGCTATGAATATTTTGGTGTATGAGCGTCTTTAAAAAAACCAACTACCTCTTTGTAGTATATACCTAACAGTAAAATATCTGAGTCAAAGGTACAGTCATTTTAGCCAATTAATTTACAACGTTTCAAACTGCTTTTCATAATGGTTATGCCAATTCACAACATTACCAACAGATTAATGTGCCTATCTTTCTATAAGTCCTCCAACACTGATTGTTCTCATCTACATATACAAATATACAAATATCATCCTATGTTTTGAGTCTATTATCTCTCTATCAGGAGGTGTACAGCTTTCTTCATCATCAATCCTCTGTAATCATGATTGTTCATTATATTGATCAGAGTTCTTAAGGTTTTGAAAGTTTGTTTCTAGAATTTTGTTGTGATTCTATAAATTTTTCTTTGGTTCTTCACCCATCACCCCTGAATCGCTTCACTGTTTCTCTGAAACCATCATTTATCATTTCTTATGGCACAATAGCATTCCATTACAACCATATTCATCCATTCTCCAATTGATGGGTACACCCTCAGTTTCCAATATTTTGACACCACAAAAAGAACTGCTATAAATCTTTTTGTACATTTGGGTCTTTCTTCTCTTTCTCTGATCTCTCTGTGGTAGAGGGACTGGAGGTCATGGTGTGGATGAAGAGTAAAGTTTGGTATAGCCATATTATGACCATATTGTGGTCAGACAGTAAGATTTTTTAATTCTTGAACATGGACATTGTGCATTTTTGGGTGATGGCAAGATCAAGGATATGGTCATCTTTGTATGTGGCTGAGGTGAGGTGGAAGAATAGATCATAGGAAATGAACATGTTGAGGAAGTGAGTAGATAGGGTGTTTGAGGGAAAGTCAGTAAGTATACTGA
This sequence comes from Trichosurus vulpecula, assembly GCF_011100635.1. Taxonomy (NCBI): domain Eukaryota; kingdom Metazoa; phylum Chordata; class Mammalia; order Diprotodontia; family Phalangeridae; genus Trichosurus; species Trichosurus vulpecula. The sequence goes on along the minus strand of NC_050573.1, from coordinate 92,211,190 downwards.
AGTAGCCTAGTTGGGCAAGATATAGGGAGGAGAGAAAAACTGTAAGGAAGGAAAGAGAGTGACCTGGAGGTCCACAGACAACAGCTATTAGGGATTCGATGGGGTGGTAAATATGGAATGTTAGCTCTAACATTGTGTGAATGCACTGGATTTGAAATTAGAACAAAGAATTGTCTTTATGGTTACGCTAAATTAATTAAAGGCTGTGACAGAAACAACTGCCACAATGTCTATAGAACTTTAAGTGTCTAGTCTATGCTTGGAATAACAATAAACATTAATAACAAGAAAATTATAATACCTTCAGTTTGGTGGAACTATAATGTTTTTCTAGGTAAGAATGGCACTACTATTTAGCACACAAAATATTCTCGGAATAACATATATGGTATACTGGATTTTTCATTTCCTTGAAATAGTATAACTTTCTAACTTAAAAGGTTTCATTCCAACACTAATATTATTTATGCAAGTGCTCGGCTTAAAAAAAATCTATATATGCCAGAGAGGAATCAAGGCTGTCCATAAAATTATCCTAATAGGAACTAGCTCATTTCAACCTCATTGAGCACAAATGGCATCCTCTTAAAAACTGATACATTGAAAAAGGTAGCAGGATAAAATAAAACCTTTTTTATAAACTTAACATATGAATCTGCCTACAAAATCCCTATCAAGTGGTCATCCATCCTATGGCTTGAAAATCACAAGGGACACAGAATTCACTATCTTATAAAGCACTCCTTAGGAAGTTTTTACTTATGATGAGTTGTAAATGCCTTTACTGTAATCTCCTCCTAGCGTTAGTTCTGCTTTCTGGAACCATGTAAAATAAGTGATATTTCTTCATGGTACACTTGGAAAGCTCAGCAGATTTAGAATCAGAGAATCTGAGTTTGAAACCTAGTTTTTCTTATTTTGTGTGACCTTGGGGAAGTTACTTAAACTCACTGCGCTGCAGTTTCTTAATCTAGAAAATAAAGGGATGAACCATCAGAAGGGTCCTTAATGTTCTAAGTCCTATGGTCCTATTAAAAAAAAGGTGTTTAGGTAACATACATACAGCAGATTCAGGGAAAAGTTTGATCCTTCTCACCAGATACCTTGCCGTATGGACTTAATAGAGTTGAGGGGAATGTCTACCAAAAGATACACATGCATTTCATCCAGTGTTTACTCTAGTTTCCAGAAACCAGAAATTTTGACCTTGGAAAGAATTTGCTTACTCTGAGAAGTCACATGGCTGAGATTCAGAAAAGCCACATGGAGAGATGGAGACACTCCAGCCTGCCCAGGCTTCAGACAGCTTTGGTCCACCTAAACTTCTCATTGAATGGGGTGGAGAACTAGAAGACTGGGTGGTGCCACCATGACTGAAAGCAAGGAAAGCAATCAGAACTGATGGTGTCAAGAACATGCATGGAAGGGATCATAGAGTATGCATGGAGTGGAGCAAGAGGGCAAGAACAAAGGAATAGGAGGAAGGCGGGGGGAAAAGAAGACACAATCAGACATAGGCAATAGTTTAAAAGCACCTGTCTTCCCCTTGCTTTCCTGGCTTCCCAGAAAAATGAAACAATACGAAACAAAAATGAGGAAAAAATAACTCCCCTTTATTGAATTCCAAACATGTCACCTCCTGTTTCCCCTCTGACTTATTCGTAGTGGACAGAGAAAGGATTTCAACCTTTTAGTTTTAGCCATTATGACCTGCAAATGAGAGCTAATTCCTTTAAATGCTTATTTGCATTTTCTATATTACTTGAATCTATTAATCTGTCTTTGTGCCACCAGAGTCAACCTTTAAGGTCCAGTTCAAATGCTACTTCCTCGTGAAGGCTCCCCAGATTATCCACAACACGGACGATTCTTTTTCTCCATGTGACAAAAAACATCTTGAACTCTTATCACAATCTGGAGTGCATTAGATTGGAAGCTCCAGAGAGTAAGAACCCTGGTTTAATTACTTTTACATCTAGGTATTAATAAACATTTGTTGAATGAATAAATGCACAAAATTCAATTGGCTCAGGAATTGCTAAGGAAGGATAGGAAAAGAATTTTGGTTAATAGAGGCAATAAAATAAATATCAAGTGGTGCTTAAGGCCAACTGTAACATGGTTCCAACCTACATTTCCAATTGCTGGTCAGTCATTTTTCCGTCATATCTAACTCTTTGTGGCCCCATTTGGGGTTTTCTTGGCAGACTGGAGTGGTTTGCCATTTCTTTCTCTGGCTTATTTTACAGATGAGGAACTGAGGCAAATAGGGTTAAATGACTTGCCTAGGAATGCACAGCTAGTAAATGTCTGAGAACAAATTTGAACTCAGGAAGAGGAGTCTTCCTGCTTTCAGGTCTGGTACTCTATACATTTCATCACCTAGCTGTCCCCTACCTTTCCAAACTTATTCCAAATTATTCCCTTTTTACATACTCTACATTGAAGCAAGTTGAGCTATTAGCTATTCCTTGAACGCATTCCACCTTCTCTGACCTCCGTAAGTCCTCACAAGTCATCATTGTTCCTGGATTGTACTTCCCATTCTTGCTCTTAGACTCAGAAATCCTTAAAATCTCATAATCCAAGAATTTTAAGGAACCACACACACCATCTAATCAAACTTGAACCTGTCCAAAAGTTGGTCCTATAATAATGCTAAGAAGTAGTCATCCAAAATCTTTTGAAGACTTCTAATAAGAAAAAAAAATTACTGTTTCCTGGGGGCACTGTGCCCTCTTTTGTTCATCTCCAGTTGTCCCAATTCAATCACTCCTTCATATGAGAGTCATATATCTGAAGATTACTATCATGTTTCCCTCTTCTCTTCTCTGGGCTAAACATTCCCAGTTCCTTCAGCTGTTGATTTCATGCCATGGGGTTCAGGTCTTTGACCATGCTGGTTACCCTTTTCTGAATATGCTAGTTAGAGCATGGCTATATTTTTCAGAAAATGTGATACAAGTATTATTTCTGTTTCTTCAGTGATCACCACCATGTTTCCTACCTTAAGTTCCTGGATTTTTTTTTCACATTAGTATAACCTCTAAATATATGTGTGTATGTATATATGAATGTATATGGTGCGTGTGTTTGTATTCAGAGTGTAGTTCCATTGTCCCTTTTATTATATATTCTCCTCCTTTTAAATAAGGCATGTATTTCCATAGCCATATTTTTGTGGATGAGTCCCATTCCACTAGTGCTCAGATATATGAGGTCTTTTTTCATTAGTACCTCTAATTTATTCTCTTTATTACTAATATTTCATGCATTTGTATAGATATCTCTAAGGTGATAGATTTTTATTGTTGCTTTTCTTCTTGGATTTGAATCTCATGAATTACTCTCTGTCTCCTCTTCTGCTCTTCTCATGCCGTACCTACTAACTAGTCTCAGCTTGGCAATTCTATATGGACAATTTTCTCCTTCCCCTTCCATTTTAGTGCAAAGCATTGTTCATATTTACAAAAACGTATTGTTAAATGCTTGTTGCCTTGCTTCCATCTCTGGCCAAGAACCCATTATTCTTAATTTTATTCCTCATTCCATAAACTGAAATACATTCACAAGTACACTCTTTCTAAACAACCATTAAATTCCCAATCTGCCTTTCTTGTCTCAAACTCCTCCCTTCAAAAGGCAATAGAGATGAAAACATGAACTGTATGCCTACTTTCCCCCCAAAACTTTATAATCCTTAGAGACAGTTCTTAGGTCAAGGGAGGGAAGGGAAATGACAGGAGGCAGCATGTACCAAGCAAGTCAAATCAGTACCATAGTTTTGACCACCATCTCTCCTCAGACACTGGGGATAGCCTAGGATTCTGAACCCAAGAGATTTGGGAATAACAGTGCCCCAATTTACAGATAAGGAGATACACTCAAGACGAATTTCGCAAATGCATGTGGCAAATAAGAATGGCTCAAAATTATACAGTGGTTAATCATTTGCAAAGCACTTCATATTCATTATTTAATTTAATCTTTATAACAGTCCTATGAGGTAAGTGGTATAATTATTATATTTTACATTTAAGATAACTGAGGTTCAGAGGGAAAAAATTATTTGCCCTAAGCCACATAGCTACAAAGGCATATATAGTTAGTAAGTGGCAAGACTGAAATACTTTTGTAATCCTAAATCCATATAGTCTGACATCACAGTATTCCAGTCATAGGATTTTGTTAGATATGTTAAAGTTTATAGTTTAAAAATAAAGACCACAAAAATGCATTAAATTCCTTTCAACAAGCATTTATTAAGTGCCTACTATGTGTATGTGCCTATGTGCTAAGTATACAGGAGTTGTAGGGAATTCTAGATTACAGTTGTCAAAAGAAAAGCTGGAAATTTAATCAGAAATGGTTGGGAAACAACTCGAGGGCATCAAGAGATGGCTCTGCATTAACTTGTTCCTTGGTAATCACCCATCTGTCATCCCTTAAGTAACACTGGTGGATCACAGTGTCTATCAGAATTTATAAACTACCAAAATCTATGCTTAATTACCCAGTTATCCAAGAAAAAAAGGAGAATATAAGTTCAATACAAATTTTTAAATTTAAAAACAGAATTGTAAAAGAAGTAGCATAGAAGCTAGAAAGAGAAATATGACATAAGATATCCACACCATGCCACTTGCAGAAGCAGGCTCTAGACAGATGAAAAAGTACAAATGAATGAATTTATCTTAACCTAATCACTGACAAAGAGAAAGATACAAATAGGAGAGCTGGGGGCTCAATAAGCCACACCTTCTACTGAAATCAGTGAGCATCTCTTAAGCTCTAAGTGTAGCCAACTGTATTTAGCATTGAAAATACAAAGTTTCCATTCATGAAGAACGTCTGCACAAATAGGAATGATACAAGGTAGTATCAGAAGGGAGCAAAAGAGAGATCCAGACCAGCCAGAATTAGCACAGGGTGATCAGTGTTTGCCCAAAGAGCTGACATTGGGTAAGGTTTTGCTTCTCTTTGGTGACTGCTCTTCCATAAGCTTCTGCCAGGTCCCAGCTACCCCTAAAATCCCGTTGTCATGGAGTCCTCTCCCCAGTATCTGTCTTTTTCAACAAATAGGCTATAGGTTAGCCTCTTTGGGGGACTGCTTGTTGCCTCTTCAAGGATGAATACACACCCTTCCTCTGCCCCTCCTCCCAAGCTGGATTGCCCTATGTATCATGACCATCTACTGCTTCCCTCAATATCTCATATAAATTTGTCCCAGTAGTTGATACTTAAGAGAAAGAGCAAAATAATTTAAGAGGCAACACTATTGATGAGTCTAGGCTCGAAATAACTAAATCCTAGAGTAAAAAAAGCTGGCAGATGTATCTACAAAACCAATGTCAGTAATCACTGAGAAATTAGGGAGAACATAAAAGATATTTCAAGATTGGAGAAGAATGTTCCAATACTCCAAAAAAGGAGAGACAAAAGTTTGTAAACTATAGGCTATTGAGCTGAACTTCCTATTCACAAAAAATTCTAGAATATACTATTAGACAGTTAATTAATATCTAGAAAAAGTAGTAATCATAAATAGCTTTTATAGCTTCATCCAAAAAGTTTGCGCCCAATTAACCTTATTTGTTTTTAATTGATATGTTTAATAAATCGAAGTAATACTTAGATATAATTTGCCTAGATTTTAGCAAATCTGATCCAATCTGACAAGCATCTATTTAATGAAATGCCAGCTTCTCTCTGAGTTCTGCTCCTCATTATCCAGACATCTATACCTCTTTCCCAGCTGCCTTCTCATCAAGGAGACAGTCTACTGCTTCCAGGGACCAGGCTCCTCTTCCCACTAGGGAGTTCCAGCCTAGAATTTATATCTGAGGAAGTGCCTCAGACATAACTTACTTCTCTCCCAAACTTACTTCTCTCCCAGCTTCACTTCTAACTCTCTAAATTTTTTCCACATTCTCTCCTGCTCATAACACTCCCCCACTCCCCCTCTGTTTGTAGCTCCCTTTTATGTATGGTCTGCTCCCATTGAAATGTAAACTCTTTGAGGGTAAGAATTATTTTCCCTTTTGCTTGTAGTTATATTCCTAGCACTTTATCATTCATTCAGTCAGTAAACATTTATTAAGCATTTAAGAAATGCTTTATTTAACATCTATCACCATCTATCTAAGTCACTTCCAGCTTTCAAGGAAATAACATCATAATGGACCAAGGAGTTTTAAATTTTTATGTCTCAGGGCAACTGGGTGGCACAGTAGATAGAGCATGGGCCCTGGAGTCAGGAGGACCTAAGTTCAAATCCAGCCTCTGACACTCTGCATGTATTGGCTGTGTGACCCTGGGAAAGTCAATTAACCCTGACTGCCTCGGGAAAACAAAAGGAAAAAAACAAACACATTTTATGTCTCATGGTTCCCCTCTGGCAGTCTAGTGAACTTACAGACCCCTACTCAAAATCATGTTTTTAAATGTATAAAATGAAATGCACAAAAGAAATCAATTATAATGAAATATCATTATCTATCAATGTATATATTTATACATATATGTTTATATATTAATGTCTCTCTGTATTATATATATACATATACACATATATACATAGACATATATACTTATATATGTGTACACGCACGCGCGCGCGCACACACACACACACACACACACACACTAAATTCATGGACTCCAGATTCAAAATTCTATTTGACAAAGTTGCTCATGCTCTTTGTTCAGGGAAACATGAAGAGAATTGGTACATATAACATTAAAACTATGGGGATTCAAAAATGGAATAGTCCTTATGAGTTTTATGTCCGCTTGGAAGGAGATCTCCAGGAAAGTGTCACAGAGATATGGGAAGCAGAATGGTACAATGGAAAGACCTAGTCATAGGTCTTGGATTAAAATTTCACCTCATACTTAATTATATAGGTGACTTTAGGACTGAGAGTGGAACAGCCTAATTTGAGTGATTGTAGATTTCCCACTATGTATGTTTTTTTTTTTAAATAAAATGTCAGCCTCATCTGGTGTCAGAAAAAAAGACTCAATAGGTTTTGGATTAAATCTGGAATCTATTACTTATGAGCTAGGTGACCTCAAGTCTTACCATGTTAAGCCTCAGTGTTCTCACCTATACAGTGGGCTAATAATGCCCGCAATACCTACCTCAGAGTAATGTTATAGCCATTAAATTAGTCAATGTTCATAAAGGACTTTGTAAACTGTAAAGAATGGAACACAGATTTTGATAAGGCTGGGGGGAAAAACCCTCACCTTTTTAAAAGTGGTATTCTAAGAACCTAAATTCTAAGAGAATGAGTTAAGAGCTGTGGAAGTTTTCATTAAAATGCTTCAAAGGAAGCAAGATTCTCTAAGCTTTTAACTTTTAACAACTTTAATAAGCTTTGAACAGAAAGAAAGCCCTTTTACTAGTATGAAAATTGAAATCCAGTAGCAGACCTCTTGATTCAGCAAGGCTAAATCACTCTCTTCCCTTCCAGGCCATCTGAATTCTATGTGGAATTCAATTGAAAGCAGAATGAACCTTAAAGGGCCAATGCGAACAGCAAAGACAGAGTGAGACCTGGCGGGTCTTGCTGAAGAGAGCCTGATGGCATCTCATTTTCCATTGCTAAGAAATTAGTATCTTTCTTCTTTAAGGGGAGAAAGAGAATACAGACCTCTGAAGAGTGATGTACAGCTGCCTCTGAATTACTATCTATTCCTTGCCTTAAGGAAAAAAAAAAAGATTTGCTTTGGGAAAAAAAAGAGTCCTGATGTTTTGAAGTTGTATTTCTTTCTACTTTATTCCCTGAACAAAAGAATGACTTTCATTTAGGTCTTGTACTTTGAGGTTTCTGGAAAGTGCTCTCTGATAGATGATTCCAGGTGATGTGGTGAAAAGGATGTTGGACAGAAATCCAGGAGAAATACACTGGATTTCTGTCTCTGCCAAACAACTATGTATATAATTAGGCAATAGGGAGTGCAAAGCAACTTACAAACCTTCAGGGGCTATATAAATGTCAGCTTTTACTGTTATTTTTATTGTTATTATTATGAAAAACAAATTGTTTTCCTTCCCTGGGCCTCCTTATCAGTAAGCAAAGGAGTTTGGATGATTTTAAAGATCTCTTTCAGACCTGAAGTTCTATGGTTCACCTAAAAATGACTGAGCTATTTTTATCTAAAGAAATCAGAAGCAATGAAACAAATGTTTATTAAGTTCCTACTGTGTGGGGAGTAGGGAGCAGCATAGTCCTTGCCCTCATGGAAATTAGAGTCTAACTGAGCTCCCTTATTCTCAGGACATGTAGCAAGAGGGGCAATTTTCTCTTATTAATCAAACAACTTCTACAACCAGGATGAATGAATCAGAGAATCTTCTATAGAACAGGAAGGAGCTTTCAGGTTCATCTAGTTCAAACACTTCATTTTACGTGAAGCAATCACAATAGTAAGTTATTATAATGATAGTTGCATATAATAAGAAAATAATATCTCTAGTAAGCTATACAATAACATCCATAAACTAATAAATGATACTTCAAAGACTGAGGATCATTAAAGGTAAACTAATGGTCACTTCAAAAGTCAGGTGGTATAGGCATGATATGCAATGAAGCATTAATCGTTTACAAAAAAATCACAGAGTTGGAAGAAACCTTCGAATACAGACCTTTGAGGTGTGTGTTTGGTTGGAAGGTAAAGGTTGGGCTTGGATTCTCCATTTGGATCAAATTACAAAGGGGCAAAGTGATTACTAAAGCTTTTTGAGGAGAAATTTGGGTTGGATTTAGAGATAGGTCTGAAACAAAGGATGCATTTTCCTGAGAGTGTGATCTTGGAATGGAGAGGGCCTTAGAAGGGCAGGCATAGAATGTTAAAGGTGGAATGAACTTTGGAACATAAAACATCTTGTCAGAGTTGCAAGGGACTTCAGTAATCACCTTGTCCAACTCCATTTTACAAATCAGAAAATTTACACCTAGTTAGCTAAGAAACAAAAAAGAAATGTCAGTATCACAAACAAATACAACTTTAAAGTTGGACAGGAACAAGATTGGATCAGCAACCTTTTAAAAAATCTGCACACCAGCACCCTTCATTGTTGCCAGGATCCCAGAACCTGAGGTTTAAAAATATGACCTCTTTTCCTTTTAAAAACACGATAAAACAGATCTTAAGACAAGACTGAAAAAAATGTGCCTGTGATGTGTTTGGTGTCACTCAATGGATTAGATTGCAAAAACCTAGAGAGGGTGATTCTCCCCAGCTTTTTCTCTTCTTTCTGTCATGGTCTAAAAGGTATAGTCACTCAAATTAGTTTGTAAGCTAGTAAGAAGGGTAGGTTTCCTAGCATTCCTTATGGTTTAAAAGTTAGAATTAGGAAAATGTCTTAGTCTAGCACCTTCATTTTATGGATTGGGAAAATGGAGGACCAGGGAAGTGACTTGCTCAAAGTCATTCAAAAATTTAATATCAGAACCATTACAGAACCAGGGTTTTTTTTTATTTCCAAATTACAGTTCTTTACATTACATGAGGTTGCCTCCCATATGCATATAAATAGATTGAGGAAGAGACAGAAGCAAAAATAGATGGAGGGACAAAGAGAAATTGTTTCATCCATCAATAAAGGCTAGGCTATATAAAGCGAACATCTTTCCTCTGAAGTCACTTGTTTGGACTTCCTATTTTGCTCAGTTTCCCAGTAGCTAACAGTTAAAGAGAGCAGTTAACATAACTACACAAACATTTTCTGAACTAATACTAATTAAGTGGCTCCATTATATCAGCTTCATTTCACATGGGCTTGCTCTCAGGGGGTCTAATCGGCTTGCACTTTACTACAAGATATTGTCTTGTTAGCCAACTGCCTTGACAGTTTTTGACATTGAAGCATGCCTTTCATTCCATAAGAAAACAATATTGTTTAGCCCAGACACAAGAAAAGAGATAACGATTCCTCTGGGCAGTAAATCAGAGCTCTGAAAAATTATGGGACACGTTAAACAAGATCTAGGCTGCTGGGGAAGAAAACCCTCCGAGTGGCCCAAACGTTTGCTAACATTTCTGTCACCCACAACCAATTGTGATTCTTTCTTCCTAAAAAAGGAAGCCATAATCGAGCAAGACTGTCATGGTTTTCTTATTTTTTTCTTCAGTACTGAGCCCTCATGGATCATTCTTTTTCTCTCCCACTGAAACTGACAGATCCCTTGAAAACTAGGCACCTAAATGGCACAGTGAATAGAACACTGGGCTTGGAGTCAGGAAGACCTGAGTTCACATTTGATCTCAGAAACTTACTAACTATATCATCCTAGAAGTCACTTAACCTCTATTTGCCTCAGTTCCCCTCACTGTGAAAGAGGGACAATAATATGACCTATATCCCAGGGTTACTGTGAGGACAAAATGAGATAATATTTGTTAAGTGCACAGAAAAACATAAATGTTTCCCTCCGTCCTTTTTTCCTTCCTTTCTTGAACTAAGAGAATACAATTTCTTTGCAGCCCTAATTCATTCATTCATTCTTTCATAAACACTGTAATAGGCATTGAGGAGATACAAAACTGAGAAAGACAAAAGTCTTGACCTCAAGGATATACCATATAGTAGGTACATAAGACACATGTAAACATTTATAACATCATAATACAAATACATAAATACATTAAAAAATTAGAAATATGCTTAATGAGGTCAAAGAAAAAAGTTATCTTTGAAGAGGGGGACCCCTCTTCTTCGAAGAGGCTGCATTTGAGCTGGACCTTAAAGAATGGTCAAGAGAGAATTGTGGGAAGTCAACAATAACTTAGGACCTAGCAGAGTCCAACTCCTCAACAAGTTCTGGAAAATGTGCCAAAAGGAACCATGATAAAGAAAACAAAAGAGAATCACCAACAAACTCTTCCATTTAGTCCAGAACAAAAAAAGAGACTGTAAGGACGGAGTGATCATTTCCACAGGTAGGTGGAAAAATGAAGCCTAGTCCCACATCAGGAGAGGGGGCCAGACGAGGGACCCAGGGGCATCATACTCATCTGTGATAGGAGACCAGTCACAGGAGCACCCTGTCTGGGGAGGAGATATCTGCTGTTCTCATTGACAACCATAGCAAGAAAAAGGGCAAGACTAGCATCCAGGAAGCCTTTACCCAGACTAGGATCCAACAGGCCTGGGACTAAACCACAGCACGAGACAAGAAAAGACAACTCCATGACTCCTGATGAAAGTGAGGTTTAGCTACCAAATTCAGGATCGAGCAGAGCCAAATGTACATCATCCAAGTATATAGGAACAGAATTTAGTAGAAGAACAAGCTCCCAATTCACAAACTGACACTTGAGATTTGAGTAAACAAAGAAAATCATACACCATCAACACCAAACACAATGAAAAAACATCTTGAACTTAGAGAAGCCCAAGGGCTAAACTCAGAAGAAGAGAGTAAATCCACAAATCCAAGTAAAAATTGAGAGAAAAGGATACCTTAGCTTAAGTATCTAGAAGAAATTAAACAAAAAACGTAAAATGAAATGGATAGGGAGCAAAAATGGTATGGAGAATCAATAAACTCTGCCCAAGAATGAAATTCCATGAAAATTAGACTGGTTCAAATAGAAAATAACCTTTTGAGAAAATAAGAAACTTTTAAAAAGAAGAAAATGTAAGAGAGCATAAAAAACAACTGACTTGGAAAAGAAATCAGGAAGATGATTTAAGAATCATCCAGTTAACTGAAAATCATTTTTTTTGCTTGAAAACCATATTCCAAGAAATCATAAATGAAAATAGCCCAGACCTATTAGAATCACTGGTCAAAGTGAAAGAATCTAACCTCTTGAAAGAGCTTCTATGATGAAAAATGCCAGGAACATCAGAGCCAGAATCCATAGCTTCCAGGTCAAAGAAAAAAAAATACTGTAAGCAGCCAAAAAATAGAGTTTTAAGTATCAAGGAGGCATAGGATCACACAAGGCTTAGTGGTGCCACCATAAAAAAAAGGAGAGTTTGAAATAGATATTACAAAAGGCAAAAAATAAAGGCACACATCCAAGAATAACTTATCTGGCAAAAATAAGTATAAACTTACGGGGGGGGGGGGGGGAATGGACTTTCAATGAAATAGAGAATCTCTGTTTCTGATGAAAAGGCTAGAACTGAGTAGATATTTTGAAAAAGTAAGGCAGAAGGCAAGAGAAGCTTAGAAAAGTATCACACTGGATCAGTAAGAAAGTTCTATGTAAGGATGAAATGCTTAGGAAGTAAATGGGTGACAACTAACTAGTATACTCACAAAGGGCTAATATATTCAAGGGATATACACACATACACAATCACACACACACGCACACACATATGTATGTATGTGTTTATGTAAGTATGTATTGAGGCAGTAAGCCTGGTAGGGTTTTGTTCTGTTTTAATGGCTTTAGAAAAGGGAAAGAAGAGGGTTAGAAGATTATAGGGGGAGGAAAAGAAGATAAAAGGGAGTGAACTAATTATCTTACATAATAAGGGTACATGAGATGAAGAGCATACAAAGAGAAAAAGAATAAGTCAATGAATTAGGCATAAAGTCCCCCCCCAAAAATAAACTAGAAAATCAACAAATTTTAAAAAACAAACAAAAGTAGAAATCCTGAAAATCAAGGAAGAAATTAACAAAACTGAAAGAAAAAAAAGGTGTATAACACTAAGACCTGCTTTCCAAAAAAAAAAAAAGACTAATAAACAGCTAGTCTGATTTTTAAAAGGGGAGAACTAAGTTGTTCATATCAAAAATAAAAAGAATTCATAAAAATGAAGAATTTTTAAAATAAGAAATTATTTTGCACAATTACATGCCAACAAAATGGATAATTTGAATAAAAGGATACTTTTAAAATGCAAAATACCATATAAATAGAAAAATATGTTAAATAACCCAGTACCATAAAAGAATTTGAAATATTGATTAATGAACTCCCAAAGGAAAAAAGAATCTCCAAGAACAAAAGGATTTAAAAGTAAATTCCAAAAGTACATAAATTGTTGGTAAAACAAACAGGAAAAGAATGAATTCCTCCAAATTCTTTCTAATGGTACAAATATGGACTTGATACCTAAACTGGGAGAGAAAAAGTGGACAAAGGAAATTACATACTACTATCTCCTATGAACATTGACACAAAAATAACTAAGCTTCAGTTTTCTGAATTGTAAAAATGAAATAAGAATCCCTGTCCTATGCATGAAGATAAAAATCTTGTATAAAGTGAATTATTATTATTCCCCTACTAAAGTACTTACAGGCTACTGCAGTTAAAAAAAAAAATTCTGGCAGGTCCCACCTAGAAAGAAAAGCTTTGAGGAAGGGCCTGACAAAAGATGGCCTGAGTTTATTTTTTAAAGATCACCATAGTTAAGAAAAGAGGCCTATTAACAGAAGGTTGGCCAATAGGTAATGAATTTTTTAGGTCTGTGAATGAAGGAAGATACTAACAATGCAAGACAATGAGGAAGGGCTAAAAAGGAGCTACCTTTCAAAAAGTGAATAGTATGTTATAAGTAGAGAATTGGATTTAAATCAGATGTCATAGGTACAAATAATGCCTCTGTCACTTTCAATCTGTACAACTGGTCAAATCACTGAACCTTCTGATCTATAAATTAGGAGTGTTGGACTAAATGGCTTCTAAGGTCCCTTCTAATTCTAAATCTATGATCCAATGGTCCCACCTGATTCTGTGGAGAATTTATTTGGACTGCTGAAATCACGGATTCTAGAAATATTAAATAAGCAGTAGCAGTAGTAACAACAATAACACAGGTGAATGAATTCATTATATTTATGCGATAGCATAAGATACAGAGTGGTAGCCAGCTGGTGCAGTAGTTACTGCAAGGCCTGGAGTCAGGAAGACTCATCTTCCAGAGTCCAGATCTGGCCTCAGCTACTTACTAGCTGTATGACCTTAGGCAAGTCGCTTAACCTTGTTTGCCTCAGTTTCCTTATCTTTAAAATAAGCTACAGAAAGAAATGGCAAACCACTCCAGTATCTTTACCAAGAAGACCCCAAAATGGGGTCATGATGAGTCAGGCATGACTCAAACAACTGAAAGACAAACAACATAAGACATACATAGAGAGGAAAAAATATTGCAAATGATATTGCAAAGATTTCTCTATGGAACTATTTCCAAATGGAAGACACTAATTGTTTGTTCTTTCTAAAAATTTCCTAAAGAAAACTATGCTAGATTTGTAATATCACTATCATGTATACTTTATCCACTAGTTCAAACTTCATCTATGTTTCTTATGCTACATGGCTTTTGTCCATACCCCCCTATAAATCCTCTAAATAGTTCTGCCTATTGTCCTGAGAAGCTCTTTCTAGCTCTCTCGATCTTAAATAGATACCATTTGTTACACTGTATTCTTGATACATTACTGGCCCACATTATTTTTTGATCACATATTTTAGTAACAGCATTCTTTATGCTGCTTCCACTCTGGCAATGTTTTATAACCTACTCACATTCATCACACATCTTCTTCATGACCCTTTGGGAGACCCTCAACTTTAATTCTTCAGAGACTCTTAGTATTCCATAACTTTCAGCTACAGAATAGAACTAGAAAAATACTATGTTAAAAAGACCAGCCTTTGTTTCAGGAAAAAGTATTGTCACTAAAAATGCTGCACAATTCCCTAAAGGCAATCAAGTCTACTCTCATTAAGGAAAAAATTCAATTTTAGTAGTTTCTATTTCAATCCTCCAAAATTATAACATTGAAAGAACACTAGACTTTGAGACTACAGAAAACCTCAGTTCAAGTACTATCTCCACAATTAACTCTCAGGATGACCTTGGGCAAGCCACTTCCCTTCAATGACTGCTGGTTTCCAACACTATAAAACGAAAAAGGTGGAATATATAGTTCCTTCCTGCTATAACACTTTTTGCGGTATGTGCTAACATTTTAGTTTTTCTGTTCCATCTACAGATATCCTATGATTCTATTGTAATCTATTAGTATCGATTTCTGCTGCAACACTATTCTATTTTTACTTATTCAATTATTATTTTTTTGAATATTTGTTACCTCTTCTGCCAAATTTAACAATGAAAAAAATCTGACAAATATTCATTCTGTATTTTAGGTTCATCACCTCCCTAGTATGAAGCGGGTAGTGTACTTCATTGTCAATCCTCTGGACTCATGATCTATCATTGTATTGGTCAGAGTTCTAAAATCTTTCAAAACACAAGCTTATTCAACATTCTCTCACTAAGCACTTTACATGAGAGTCTAGAGACTGCTAGAGGAACAGAAATATTTATGTAACGCAAGTTTCTCTGGGAATGCCTAGTGCTCCTAACATGGAGATGCCTTTGAGGGGGACTTTTGAATATGCCTAGTTTGCTTAACATAAGAGCCTGCAACATTCCCTACAACATGGGTGGGGTTCATTTTCATTAATTGTCTGCCTGTATCTTAAAAACTGATGGAGTCTAAGACATTCGTGCTCTTTTTGCTGCTCACTTTTCTGTAACTCTTATCTGCTATATCCAGAGGAAGATTCCAGTTCACACACAGCAGGAATGCCCTGAATTGAACTGACAAGAAGGGAAGGATTTTCCTTTCCATGTTCTCTCATTTCTATGGTTCTGGGAAATGGGCCTGAGGATGTGTTTGTTTCTCTTCTATGTTGCTTGTCCTCCTCAACTTCAGGTGCTGAAGATGATACCCATTGGACCTGGAAGTTCAAGTCAGGGCAACATTTGAGCCAGGACTTAAGGCAAGATGATAGAGCCAGCAAGTCCTACAGGGAAGCCTTGAGAAGCCAAGGTGCCTAGGACTCAAGCCAAAGGGGAAGTTTTTCAACTTGGAAATAGGGCTGTGCTCTCCAGGAACTGAACTAAATTATGAACCTAATTCACTTCCCCTCACCCAAGACTGAAGCAGTACAAAGGGGAAGAAAGACTATGCTTCCCATGTATTGGGCAGTAAGCTTGTATATTTGTGATTATACCTTTGAACTAAATGTTTCTGGGTAAAAGCCAATCTGTTTTTAGTTGCTAAAATGGAACTGGGGTGCAGGTGACCTACCTACACTTAAGGGAATAGCATTGGTGGAGAATGGAGCCATTTGCAAAGAGACTAGAAATTCCAAGCCCCCTTAAGGGTACCAGAGAACCCTGGGAGTGAAGCAGAAATCTAATCTACCTGACCTTTAGGTGATGGGGGCCAGAATAATCTATATGAGATTTTAGGAGAATTTCCCATCCTATTGCACCTGCCCAGAGCTTATAGGAAAAACAAAGAAAAACAAAATAAAACAATTATCATCCCATCCCTAAAAAGTATCCTCACCAGAAAGTAGTATTCACAGCTTATCAGTACCCTCAGTAGCCTCTGCCCCTGTGACTACAGGGCTCAGCAAAAAAATTCTTCCCCAAAGTCTTCATGTAAAGAGGGTTCAGAAGCCTCCCATCAGCTGTACTCCTTCCATCATGCTCTCACCAGGTATCTCCCTCTCCCCTCCCTACCTTTTCAGCTTTTTTGCATGCTATAGTCTCCCTATTAGATTGTAAACTCCTTGAGGGCAAAGGCTTTCTTTCTTGTTTCTATCCCATATTAGTACAGTGCTTGGCATATAGTAGGCACTTAATAAATGTTTATCACATTGTACTGTAAATATTCCAATGCTTCACTCTGAAATTAACCACAAAGTGAATGACTTGCTGTGGTGGTGTTAGAAAACAAGACCATAATAATTCCATTTCTTTCTAAAAGGATACAGAACATTTATTCCTAAGAGATATATTTTAATTATAACAAATGGTCTGACATGAGAGTTACAGAGACAGAATAAGAATGAGAACTAAAATGACTTTAAGAACCAAGACTAAATCTTTATCTTTTTCTTATATGGGGGCAAAAATTGCTCTATGAGGAAACCATCTCTCAGTTATATAAATGGTTTAGTATCACTTTTTCAAATTAAGAATGCAGTCTTGCAGGATGTATTTCTTTCTAACACTGTACATGAAAAATAGTTTACGATGGTAGTACCCCTGTGGAATGAGCAATGACTGGATCAGAGGACTTTGCTTCAAATCCCTCTTATGTGGATGGCCTGGGTCATGTCACTCAACCTCTGTAGACTTGGCAACCAGTCAAAAATAGGTAGAGAGGAGTCAAAGATAACTCTGAAGTTATGAATCTGAATAACTAGAAGAATAGTTCTTCTATTCTTCTTCTATAAATTCTTTCTAGGTTCACAGAAAAAAAGGCAATGATAAGAAAGGGCTGAAATATAAAGCCCAGTCTCTAGACTTCAAGTTCAATATTGTTTATGCTAGAATTTAAAGATTCTAGGATTTGATGACCAACCATTTAATGAACCTAAATAGGTAACAAGTAAATTTAATTGCTACTACTAAATATAGTGGAGCAACTGAACACTTTTAACTTCTTTGACTAGATTGTAATCCATATGCTTTTCAGCACTACCCTCTCACAATACACAGAGAATGGCCTACTATCTGAAGAGGTTACAAATCAGAGTGGTCATTTTTGTACTAAGCTAAAAATAAAAATGGGTGCTTTTGGCTAGGATTAGATTAAAGCAATTACTCTGTAATATAATACTTTCTACCAGATCTCCGCTACATTTAAAAAAAAAAACCTTCAATGAAGCTCCTTACAAAGGGTCAAAAATTAACCAAATAGCCAAATAACTCATTTTCAATAAGAAACTAGGGCCCTGGTTGAATCTCATTTCCTTTCATTTCCCACTTTTTATCCACCAGTGAAATAGCCAATTGTCATGCAAATGAAAAGTGGAGTAGAAATAGAAGGTCTGAAAATTTCCACTGGTGTTTTTTAGTAGCAAAAAGAGAACTGGACAAGAAGACAATAAAGTTGGGTTCTAACCAACTAAAAATCGTCTTCAAAATGAAAAGACTAGAAAAGATCAAACAATCAATCAACTAACAAGAATTTGTTAATTATATATTATTTGTCAGGCACTATGCTAGACACAGAGAATATAAATACCAAAGTGAGACAGTGTTTGCCTCCAGAAACTCATATTCTCCTAGAAAGATACGAAATGTTCACAATAACGGTTACGTGTGTATATGTGTGTGTGACCAGGGCACAAGGTGCATTGATTTTTCATATATGTGGAAGCTAGATCAAAAGGGAAATTGGGGCACAACTGGATCCAGGAAGAAGAAAGTCCCTTCTGGTTCTTATAATCTACTGTATGTTTTAACATTTCTACACGTTAAAGTACCTTATATACACTTCTAATACTGTATGTCTTAAGGTCTCTTCCAGCATTACTACTGTAAGTTGTAAGATCTAATGCTTTATATTGCAAGATCTCTTTCAGTTTAATCTATGCTTAGTGTTCAAATATTCAAGATTGTAAGATACGTCCTAAATCTAGTACTGTGCTCTATATTCTAACACTATGCTTTTGTTGTTCCTTATAGCTCTAATCATCCATATTCTAATATACAATATAACCAAGACCCTTACTATATTATTCATGTTTTAATAAGGTACTTCCTGAGTCTAACATTTTATGCTCTACAATTCACTACAATGATATCATCACAAAACTGGGCAAGAATCTTCTGAAAAGTCTAGGTTTGACTATACAAGGAAAAAGGAGAAAGATAATGAACCTGAACAGGGAATCTAAACCGAAGTAATAGAAATCTGTTTTGTCTTATGTTAGAACTATATTTCTTTAAATTCTTTATCTTTAATGTTTTGGCATGTGATACACTCTGCTAAAAACAATATACATACATATTTAAAAAGAAAAACTGATCACCCCTCCCTTATTATATGTATCAGTTAACCACTAATGCATACAGAGTAACATATGGCTAAAGTCCTTGATGAAGAGACAAAAGATGTCACTAATTCACTGTAAACTTGGACAAGGACAAATCACTTCAGTCTAGACTTTTGTTTCTTCATTTGTAAAATGGGGAATAGGTGCTAGAACAGATATTTTATTGCTTTCATTGCAATAAAGTCTATAAATTTATATGCCTATAAGCTTGTTTTCAAAAACAATGGCATAGAGGAACTTCCAGGAGCCAAGATGGTGGAGCAAGCAGTAAATCACAGTAACTCTCCCATATTTACCTCCAAATATCCATAAAATAGCACCCCAAAACAAATACTGGAAAAGCAGAAGCAGCAAAAAGATGGGGTAAAAAATCTTTTAGCCAAAACAACTTGGAAAATCAGCAGGAAATGTCTATCTTAATTGGGGAGAGTGATACAAGAGAATTATGAAAAAGAGTCAACAGCTTAGGAATAAAAAAAACTGCTTAAAAAGTAGAATTGGCCAAATGGGAAAGAAAGTAAACTGAGGAAAGTTAACTGAGGAAAACAACTCCTTAAAAGTTAAAATTGGGCAAGTGGAAACTAACAATTCTATGAGACATCAAGACTCAATCAAACAAATCTAAAGAATGAAAAAACAGAAGAAAATGTAAAATTGCTCATGGGAAAAAATAACTGACCTAGAAAATGGATCCAAGAGACAAAATATCAGAATCAGTGGACTAACTGAAAGCCATAATCAAAAGGAAGACCTGGACAGCATCTTTCAACAAATTATCACAGACAAGTGAGCTGATGTCCTGGAACCAGAGAGCAAAACAGGCATTGAAAGAATCCACCAATCACTTCAGGAAAGAAATCCCAAAATAAGACTCCAAGCAACATTACAGCCAAATTTAAGAAATATCTGATCAAGGAAAAAATACTGCAAGTGGCCAGAAAGAAACAATTCAAATACTGGGAAGCCATAATCAGAATTACACAGTAGTTAGCAGCTACAACAATAAAGGATCAGAGGTGAGGGAATATGATATTCCAAAAGACAAAGGAGCTTGGACTACCACCAAGAAATCACCTATCTGGTGAAATTAAGCACACTTCAAGGGAAAAAATGGTTATTGAATGAAATGGAAGGATTTCAAACTTTCATAAGGAGAAGACCAGAATTGAACAAAAAATATGATATCCAGTATCAAGACCCAGGAGAAGCCTAAAAAGGGGAAAAGAGAAAAGAAAACATAAGAGATTCAATGGACCTGTACTATTTACATCTCTCTACATTGGAAGATGATACTTGTAATTCTTAAAAATTATATCTCTAATAGTACAGCTAGAAGGAATATACATAGACAGAAGGTACAGGTATAAGGTGAATTTGAAAGAATGACTTGAAAAGAGTAAAGAGATGAGAAAGAGGAGTACACTGGGTGCAGAAGGAAGGGAGAGGTAGAATGGGGTAAATTATTTCACATGAAGAGGCATGAAAAAACTATTACAGTAGAGGGAAAGATGGGAGAGTGGGAGATGGTCATCCTTTGAACTTTATTCTCATCAATATTGTCTCAAAGATGAAATAATATACACAATCAGTTGAATATAGAAATCTATCTTACCCAACAGGGAAGCAGGAGGGAGGGAGATTAAGTGGAGAAAGGGGGAAAAGGCGGATGGGGACAACTGACAAAAGACAGGGCAGACTGGGGGAGGGGGTAGACAGAAGCAAAACACTGTTGAAAGGGAAAGAGTGAAAGGAGAGAGAGAACAAACAGAAGAAACATAGGGTGGAGGGAAATACACAGTTAGCAATCATTAACTGTGAATGTGAATGGGTGAACTCTCATAAAACGAAGGGGATAGCAGAGTGGATCAAAAACCAGAAGCCTACAATATATTCTTTAGAAGAAATGCACTTGAAGCAAAGAGACTTTTTTTTTGTCTTTTTCTTTTCTTTTCTTTTTTTTTTGAATCATGAGTAAATTGGATTTCAGTTAGGAAGAGTTGCATGAAGTCATCAGTCTCCCTCTCTCATCCAGAGTCATCATAGTCCAGTGGCAGGGCAGAATCATGACGACTTAAGATGCAGTGGATGACCTTGGCATCTTCCATGTCTAACCAAACTCTAAGCACACCACAGAGCCTGCTTCAGCTGCCTTCATGACCATTGGAACAGACTGTTCTCATCTGCCTATTCCACCAGGCAAAATCTTCACATGTCTGGGGTAGACACCTGCCTAACTCATCAATGGGTCTGAGACCCCTTGGGACACTAACAGAGTAAAGGAAAGGGGCTGGAAAAGAATCTATTATGCTTCAGCTAATGTTTAAAAAAAACAGGGGTAGCAATACTGATCTCAGACAAAACAAAAGCAAAAAAAAAGATCTAATTAAAAGAGCTAAGAAAAGAGACTACATCTTGCTAAAAGGTCAGATCCATGAAGGGAAGAATGCATAACCAAACAGGAAATAGAGAATATTATTAATTATAAAGTAAGTAATTTTAATTATGTTAAATTAAAAAGCTTTTACACAAACAAAACCCATGCAACCAAGATTAGAAGGTAAGGATGTTGGTTCATTGAAGACCTACTACTCTATTCCAATGAATATCAATTAATTTAATGTAATTATAAGTCCCTGTATATTTGGCGCCAGAGCTGTGAGCTGCAGATGGTAACATCACTTGCATAACCATGAGAAGCTGGCTGGAGTCCTACCACCCTTGTTTTTCTTTGTCATGGTGACCAAGTCCAGTGTGGCAGATGTGACTCAACTACACGGAACAACTCCCAAATTATTTCTGTATCTCCACACCATTCTCTCTTGTTCAATATGAGCAGGTAACCATCTTGTGAATATCTCATGACCACTTTAAGACCTAATCACTGGAAATATTCCTTGCTCTGCCCACCTTTTGACTCTGCTGATATATTTTTTTGCTTATTTTAGCTTACATAACATATGTCAACCAATGGAATTATTCTCTATCTGGTATAGCTGCTTTTGAATATTTACATATTAGACTTGGGCAGGGGGAGGAGGAGCCAAGATGGCAGCTGGAAAGCAGGGACTTGTGTGAGCTCCCCCCCAGATCCCTCCAAACACCTATAAAAAATGGCTCTGGCCAAATTCTAGAACTGCAGAACCCACGGAATAGCAGAGAGAAGCAGGGCTCCAGCCCAGGACTGCCTGGAAGGTCACAGAGTAAGGTCTATCACACGGAATTGGGGGCAGAGCAGAGCCCAGCATGAGCCACACCTGGACCAACCAGACGAGGAGCCGGACGGAACAAGCCCTACCACCCTGAATCAGTAAGCTGTGGCAGTTACCAGACTTCTCAACCCACAAACACCAAAGACAACAGAAAAGGTTAGTGGGAAAAGCTGCTGGGACAGAGTGAAAGGAGTTCACGGTTCGGCCACCACCCCAGGGGCAGCGGAGGTGATGCAGCTCTGAGACTTACAGAGCTACAGCCGCAGTTGTTTCTGGCCTCAGGCTCACCTGGTGGGAGAAAATAAGTGGCGGAGTGCCACTGAGCAGGAGTGCAGAGCCAGCTTAGATCTGAGTCCAGTCTGGGTTAACAGTTCTTGGGGGAGAAGTAGTGCTGGTGTGGCAGAGCTGGCTGTGTAGAAATAGCTCTGAAGACAACAGCACAGCCCCTCAAGCTTGGAAGAAAGTACTCTTTACAAGCAGTCATACCCTGACAAAAAACTCAAGGGTCAAGTAAGTTGGCTGGGAACATGGACAGGCAGCAAAAACACACTCATATTCAGTCTCAGACTTTGGAATCTTTCTCTGGTGACAAAGCAGATCAAAACATACAGCCAGAAGAAGTCAACAAAGTCAAAGAGCCTACATCAAAAGCCTCCAAGAAAAACATGAACTGGTCTCAGGCCATGGAAGAGCTCAAAAAGGATTTGGAAAAGCAAGTTAGAGAAGTAGAGGAAAAATTGGGAAGAGAAATGAGAGTGATGTGAGAAAACCATGAAAAACAAATCAATGACTAGCTAAAGGAGACCCAAAAAATACTGAAGAAAATAACACCTTAAAAAATAGACTAACTCAAATGGCAAAAGAGCTCCAAAAAGCCAATGAAGAGAAGAATGCCTTGAAAGGCAGAATTAGCCAAATGGAAAAGGAGGTCCAAAAGACCACTGAAGAAAATACTACCTTAAAAATTAGATTGGAGCAAGTGGAAGCTAGTGACTTTATAAGAAATCAAGATATTCTAAAACAGAACCAAAGGAATGAAAAAATGGAAGATAATGTGAAATATCTCATTGGGAAAAACCACTGACCTGGAAAATAGATCCAGGAGAGAGAATTTAAAAATTATTGGACTACCTGAAAGCCATGAGCAAAAAAAGAGCCTAGATATCATCTTTCAAGAAGTTATCAAGGAGAACTGCCCTGATATTCTAGAGCCAGAGGGTAAAATAGAAATTGAAAGAATCCATCAATCGCCTCCTCAAATAGATCCCAAAAAGAAAACTCCTAGGAATAATGTCGCCAAATTCCAGAGCTCCAGGGTCAAGGAGAAAATACTGCAAGCAGCCAGAAAGAAACCATTCGAGTATTGTGGAAACCCAATCAGAATAACACAAGATCTAGCAGCTTCTACATTAAGGGACTGAAGGGCTTGGAATATGATATTCTGGAGGTCAATGGAACTAGGATTAAAACCAAGAATCACCTACCCAGCAAAACTGAGTATCATGCTCCAAGGCAAAATTTGGATTTTCAACAAAATAGAGGAATTTCGAGCTTTCTCAGTGAAAAGATCAGAGCTAAATAGAAAATTTGAATCACCTACCCAGCAAAACTGAGTATCATGCTCCAACTATACATGGAGGAAGCACAAGATTTACAACAAGAGGACAGAATCAGAAGGAAAAGGGAGAAGGTACAAAAAGACAACTTTAGGTATGATGTCAAGAAAAACTTCTTAACAAGGAGAACTGTCCCAATAGAGAAATCACTGCCTCAAGAGGTGTATTCCTCTTCCTTGAAAGTGACCAAAGAGTACATGTTAAAGCACTTCATCCATGTCCATATTTGTAAAGTGTTTATAGAACACCTTAGCTCGAATCATGATGTGACAGTGACTAGCTATATGATCTTAAAAAAGCAACTGCAGTTTCTTCAACTTTAAAACGAAATCTTTAATACCTGAATTATCTTCCTCATAACATTGTTGTGAGGAATATATTTTGTAAACCTTAAAGTACTATATGAATGTGATATTGTAATCATAAATTTAATTCTCACAACTACCCCGTGTGGTAACTGATACAGCTATTAAGTGTTGGAGGTGGGATTTGAACCTAAGACTTCATTATTCCAAGTCCAGCACTCTCTCTCTCCTACACCATTTAGCTGCCTAATGTGCCCTTGAGAATTAACTTGACCTCTATTGGTCTCAATTTATTCAACTATAAAATTAATAGGGTTGGATTAAATAACCTTTACGTTCCTTTCCAGAATGAAATCTATGATCTCGCAAAATGAAAATCTATGATAAGACTGCAGCATCTGCAACAGTTAGGTGGAAGTCAACAGTTAGGTGGAAAGTCACTAACTTCTCTGAGCCTCTATTTTCTCATCTGTCAGGAGAGAATGGGATATTACTCCGAGTAATTAAAAATTCCTGTTGAACTTTTAATCTCTCAGAGCCTTGCTTTTTCTCCTCTACTCAATAAGATAGTTAGACTACACAATCACTAAGTTATCTTCCAACTTAAAATTTTAGGATATCCTAGGCATCTGAAGCTGCCTCGGTTGTGAATGAACCCATCCTGAACATGAAGGGATCTCAGCATTAGTTTCTTGGCTTGTCCAAAAACAAGCTTGACCTCTGCACCCCAACCCCCAAATAGCAACAAACACTAATTTATTACTCTAATGTTCGAGCACCATTATGTCTTGGAGTGTTTCATGTAATTCCAAAGATCTGCTGTGCCTCTGATATCCATTCAATGGTACCAGTACTCCCCACATTTTTCTCCCTGGGCAGCTGTTAAGAACAACAAGCCATAATTATCTGACTTGAGTGCTGATTTAAGGCTGAGATCATACAAGATATAGTCTAATCATTCTCCAAATCTCAAACAGCAAAACATATTTGCTTTTTAAAAATTGCATAAAAAGGATTAGTGGATTAAAATAGAAAATAAAATATCATCTTATGGATCCCAGCTCACTTCTCAATAAATATAAAAGGGATAGAATATTAATAAAAATAATAACTTACAAGATAACAATATATCATTGCCTAAGGAACAAAAAAAAATTTTAAAACTTCTCCTCTCTTTGAATATGGTGTCAGCATTATTTGAAACTATCCCTGGAGGGAAGAAGAAAAAGGATTAATGCCTCTCTCCTCACTAAAAGCAAAATGGTGAACTGTTGTAATGGCAAGCAAAGTGGGACTTTTTGTTGTCTTTTGTTTTGGAGTGCTTCTCAGCACTAAGGCAATCAAGTGCCATTGAGTCTTGCCTTTGTTTCAATCAAGAGTCTTTGATTGAATAGGGAGTCTGGCTTAGGTCACATGGGTTTGAGTCACATGGTTGTGATGCCCTCTGACCCTGAAGAATATGTATATATACTCTGAAGTTAGCATATGTTTTAGGATTACTGTTTTATTACATGCACTAAAGAAAGAAATACAAGAGGTACCTAGAGGCCCCAAATTTCAGAGTCAGATTCACCTATGCCTGAACAGCCTCTTCAGCTATTATGTGTTCACAGTTGTAACAACAATGCTACTTGCTGCTACTGTGGTTATGTAAGGCTAATAACAGCAGCACACAGAAGGGCTCCTAGCACAGGTTCTTTGATCTGCTTTTCTAAGGAAAGCAACTTTAAAGGGTTTACAATCTCACTTTAATTAAACATACATATATTATTCACCTAGTTCAGGGGAAAAAGGCAGCACCCTGAACCTCAGAGCAAATACATACAGAAATTACAAGCAGAAATTATACAAACAGAGAAAAATGACACAAATAAGCAGATAAGCTTCTAGCTGTCTGTCTAAGGCATTACATAGTTACCAGAGAGAGAAGCACCAACATCTGGGTTTTTCAAAGTCAGCAGGCTCCTTAGGTGGGACTTTCTTACTGTTTTAAAATGATTAATTAAGTGTCTTTGATTGAGCCTTACTAGGTGCAAAGCCCCAGGCCCAAACCCCTATCTACTAGGTGCTTAAAGCCTATGTGGGCGTGAAGCCCCCAGGGTCCTAAGGGGAGTTGCTAAGACCTGAGCCAATACTAGGAGCCTGAGTTCTGGTAGCTCAGATGACGTTTGATGATGGCTAAAGGTTGTATAAAAAGCAAGAACAGAGCTATTTGCGAGAGGCTCTCACTCCTGGAGGCGCAGGACCTGGCTGAATTCAGATGTTGATAGTTTCTTGGTGACTGTGAATTGTATCTGGTTGGTCTGTTGATGTGTGTAATTTGTTTGTATTTGCTCTGAAGTTCAGGGTGCTGGCTTTTTCCCCTGAACTAAGTGAATGATATTTGTATGTTGGATTGAAATAAGATTGTTAACCCCTTAACATTACTTTCCTTAGTAAAGAAGATCAAAAGAACCTGTGCTTGAAGTGTTCTTGTTGTTGGGCTTGTGTTGGTTTTTCACCCCCACAGCTGCTGCTAACCGAATTGTTGCAACACCAGAGTCTTGTCTGATCAAATCATATAACACTCTTACAGACAAGCACAGCATTACATTGTCACATTCCTTCATGGGTTCCAATTCCCCACTTACTATCCAGTGCTTATGTGATATATAGAGAAGCACACAAAGAAGGTATCTTGCCAACGACAGCTTCACAAGTTTACATTAACTTTAGCAATGTCATGGTGATTCAGCATAGCACATGTGCAGTAGGTATTTACCAGCTTAATTCAAATGATTACATTATCTTAAGACTATACTATGATGCACAAGCATGGTAGAGATTTTTACAAGCCATGAGCCTAGGAACCAGTAGATTGTTATGGCCATGGATCCTGGTAACTATTCTTTAAAAAAGAATAACAAAAATCCACCTTACATAGAACAATGCCTATCTCCCAAGGTTATTGTGAGGATCAAATGAGATAATAATTGTAAAGTGTTTAGCACAGTGCTTGGCACATAGTAAGCACTATACAAATGCTAGCTATTGTTGTTGTTACACACACACACACACACATACACATATATATGTATTATATATAATATATATTTAAAGGTATTAATCTATCTTTTAAAAGCTACATTAATTTTAGCTATTGTTATCACAAAGTCCCGACTCAATTCAGTACCCATGACTTAATTAAATACTGTAAACACATGAAATGGAACCAAATAAAGTAAGAACACAAGGGTATTTAATGTATATGTGGAATACTTCTTTATTTTAAAAATGCCACCAACACAAGAATGTCAGGAGCAAGTGATTTAATATTTAGCATTTTTCAAGAAGATACTTTAAACCTGTATGGTTCTCCCCAGCTTTGTAAGTATTATCATTTCTCTAAATAAGAAGTAAATATGGCTCCCAAGATGAAGGAGGAGTCAAACTAAACATCTAATTAACTACTTGATGTAAATGGGAGATAGCAAGCTAAATATCTTCATATAGATATACATGCACACCATCTAAACAGTCCTTTCATCTTGTGGAATCTTTCACAAATGATATCCAATTGTAATTTGATTTTAATGTTATAAAACTGTTGACATGTCAAGGAAAGACAGAGACTGAAGGCTTTGAGCTTGAATATGGAGATTGTGAACCAAGAGAAAAGTGATGCTGACCAACATACCCTGACCTTCTCCAGACACAGCCAATGTAAAATGTAAAGGAACAAGCTGTGCCTGAATCCATTTAGAGACTTATTGGCACCTGTAATTAAAATTCAATGGGAACAACACTTTTAAAACAATTAACAACAATGAAAGATTAGTTTGAATGTATAATTTTAAATAGGACCATGATGGATTTGGGAAGTGTCCTAACAAAAATCTATATAATACTGATGAAACACAGGGTTCATCACCCTAAGGCAACTAACTACAGAAAGATTAATACTTCCTTACCAAAAAGGAGGAAGAGAATTGATAGCATTCTCAGAGCACCTGATAACCAGGTCAAAAACTTACAGAAACACTTTTGGAATGAGGAGGCATCACTTCATCCAACAACAGTAAAGTTTAACAATAGATACAAGCCAATGGATTTGTCTAATATACCTGAAAAAAGAGTGGCCAAGATCCAATGGTACAATCAAAAGCTTCTACATTGATGTCATCAACAAATAATGTTTCCAAAGAAGCGTCAAACAAATAGCTTGAGTCCTATGGTTTTTACTATGGACATGGAGATTAGAAAGGCAATTCAAGACCAGGTCATTATCATCAGAAATTATAAATGGATTTTCCTTAAGGAACCTAGACTCAGTGATCAATCCTGATTATACAAGGACATAGTAGAAACTTTGCAACACACTTCCCCAAATTTAGTATTTACAGATTAACCTGGCAAAATACAACTTGCTGGATAGAATTATACAGCAGAAACTCACGATATTTGATAAAGTAAAAAATAAGTCACTGTGCTACAAAAAGAGACCTCAAAATATCTTGAGAATTAAAAAAAATAAACTGTACTAGGACTGGAACATCATCACAGAAAGAACTGTTGCCAAAAAAAAATTGCCTAAGCAGAACACTGATCCATAACAATTTAAGAACGATGGTTTTTAATAGATATCACCATACTAAATATTCATAACATCTAAGCTGTGTGAAACAAAAAGACTTCAAAAATAGAAGAGGTACTATTTCAATGGAAAAATAATCTTAATATAATGTTAGTCTGGCCTCCTATAGTATCTCCCTACACAGACAGGCAAAGGAACCTTCTTCCCTGAATGGAAATGCCTTAGGGAAACTGCAGAGTAAAAGTATACCTTTTGTGCCTGGTTCTAGTTTGCTAAAACCATACAGTTAGGACAAGCCTTTGCTGCCTGGCTGCATAACTGGAAGTGGAAGTGTCTTCAAAAAGGCCTAAGTCAGCCTTGCCCTAGTCTCAAAGGCTATTTTCTCCTTGGCTACAATTTCGGCAGATCTTTTGGACTCCTTAATAAATGGCATCTGGTGAGAGATAATGCTGTGAGAAGGGAGGCCTCCCCACCAAAGGCACCAGGTAGCATTGTGAATATTGGCCTGAGTTTTTTGCCTGACTTGAGTGCTTGTGGTTAAGTTTTAGGTGAAGAGAAAGTGTTGTCCTGATATCCTGTGCCCAGGTTTTTGTAGCCAGCTTAGCAATGATGCTATAAGGAACAAGAAGTGACCTTGGGAGTGATCTTCAGGACCCATCACAGGGCAGCTGTGTGACAAGGATTGCCTCATCAGTCATGCCACATTATGACTTCAACTTGGAGGGGTCAACATTATGTAGGAATTCTGCTAAGAGTAAGGCCACTTGTTTCAGATACAGGGAATGGTGTGCCACCAAGATATTACAGGAAAATGTTTGTACTTTTGTTCTTGCTATAACTTCACAGTAAATATCCCTTCATAAAGTGTAAATGATATTAAGTGGTTAAATGGAACTAGGGTGGTCAAGTCACTGGCAACTAACAATGGGGGCAATATAGTCAGTGGGAGACTTGAGCTGACAGTATTAAAGGAGAGAAATTCAAACCCCCAAGGGTACCTTGCCCTCAAACCTGAGAACGGATACAGCAGCCTGGTTCTGGGAGAGCAAGCCAGAGCATACTTGCTGAAAGTAATTTGGTGTAACAGAAAATACATTGTGTATAAGGGGAGAAACCTTCCTAAGCATTGGGGTAGGTTCTCCATCCAAGGAGGTCTTCAAGTAGAGACAAGACGATCACTAGGAAGGGATGATGTAGAAAGGACTCTTATTCAGATACAATTTGGATTTTTTCTTTTAAGGTTATTTCCAAATCTAAACTCCTTTGATTCTGTAAAGCAAGATATCCAGACCCAAGTATAAGCTGAGACTCTTCAAAATTATAATTCTATTTAGAATAGGAAGGGACCTTAGCAGCTATCTGATGCAGCCCCCAGACTTTCCTGAAAAGGAAACTGAGGCCCAAAGAAGTTAATTACCAAACATCACCCTAAGGATAAGGAGAAGGGCTGGGATTTGAAGCCAGGTTCTTTGATTTGAAATACAGTGCTATTTACACCACACCACACTGCCTTGCTTCCTTTACTCTGCCATAATTTCCTCATATGTAAAATGAAGAAGTTGGATTGAATCATGGATTCTTAATTTTTTTGTGTGTCACAGACCCCTTTGGCATCTTGTGGTCCATAGGTGACTTCTCAGAACAACACTTTTTAATGAACAAATTGAAATGCATAGGATTATGAAGGAAATCAATCATATTCAAATATACTTACCAAAATCTTTTTTTAAACAAGTTCATTAAGGTTAAGAACTTTTGGACTGAATGATGCCTATGGATCATTTCCACTTCTAACATTCTGTGATTCAATATACTGGATTTGGAGTCAAGAGACCTGAGTTCAAATCCCAGATAGAATACTTACTATCTATGCAATTGACCTTGAGAACTCAAAACGACATAATCTCCAGGGAGTAACACTCATATTATCTTTCTGAAAGGATTTCTGATGTTCTCAAAGTCAAATAGAAACAGATTGCTGGGATCTGTATATTGACTTATATTATGTTTTTATTTATTTTGTTAGAAATTTCCCAGCTACATCTTAATCTGGTTCGGCTCAGTGCACTACGGCAGGGCTGTCCAACCTTAGGTTATCTTAGGGCCTCATTAAAATAAAATAATTATTTGAGGGCCACACCCAGAATAAAAAATACAGTACACTAATAGAAAGTGGGGGAACGCATCATCAATATGACAGGTGAAGGCTGGAAGAATGAAAGCAAACACAAAACAACAAAGCGACAACACAACAGTAAAAAGGTAGGTGCATACTGATTAGTCTGCATCACACAGACTGAATGCACCCCACAGATGGATTGAAAATTCCATGAGATATGTTCCATCCGTAATACTGCTTAAAAACACCAAAGAAAATTAACATCAATGAGATTATTTATTAGTGATGGAATTAAAAAATCAAATACACATTCCATGCAAATTATTATTTTGGTTTTTTGCTCATGAAAATTAAAACCCACAGGTGGGCCACATAAAATCGCACTGTGGGCCACATGTGGGCCACGGGCTGTATTTTGGACAGCCCTGCTCTGAGGTATGCTTCCAGAAATATTGTTCTAAAATTCTCCTTCCTTCTCTGACTCAGTGAGACCACCATCATCCCAGTCACAGAGACTCATAATGTAGCAATCATCTTTAATGCCTTACCTTCTTCCTTACCTCTCCCTCTGATTGATTGTTAAATGCTGTCAATTTTAATTAAGAAATAGAATTTAAATTAATTCAATTTATTATATGAGTAACTACTTCTGTAAGATGTGCTATTTCATGTGCCTACTATGTGTGAGGTAATTTACATATCTTATCTCTTTCATTCTTCTTAATAAGCCTTTAAGTGAAGTATTAGAAGTATTTTTATCCCCACTTAAGAAATTAATTAGAGGCTTAGGGAGATTAAGTGACCTATGGAGTCATAAATTCAGAGTTGGAAAGTACCTCAGAAGGCAAATAATCTGAATACTTCATTTAGCAGATAAGGAAACTGAGGTACACAGAGGTTAAGAGATTTGGCCATAGTGAGAGCTAGTGTGTATAAAAGTCAGGATTTAAACTCAGGTCTCTCCTAACTCTGAATTCAGCACTCTGTAGGGTGGCAGCAAGCACAGTCTTTCAAAGAAAGTGTTAAATAGAATATCTGCCCAGTGGTACCCTCAACAAGCCACCACAACCAAGCTGATATAGGAAAGAAGGGAGCAGGAGGAGTCAAAGATGATTTCAAGACTTAAGAAGGCAGCTAGCTCTAGCCTATCAGATTTCTTTTCAAGGAATCATCATTTGTCCCACTTGCCTGAGAGCTTTCCATAATTCATCTGGATGCACCACCAAGATGAATGACAGGGCTGATATATTCAGATCATCATATAAATAAATCTTTCTACTGATGACAATGTTTGGAATCCTTCAATGCCAGACATGTTGTGTGCAGAATGTTAATGCAGAATCACTAACAGATAAGTTGAAGTGAACTGGAAATTTCAAGCCATGTAATGGGACACTATCTATTACTATATATTACAAAATTATTTATTCATATAACAGTTGGGAAATTTAATTTTTACAGTTTGATAATCATAGAAGAAACAATAATTACCATATCTAAGTTTTTCAATAAATTAAAGCAAATACTATTGGCATTATGTTGTATTTTTTTAAGATAGTTCATACAACTTCTTTTAGAAACTCCTGCTGCTGTACTTGGCCATCTTTAAAAACTGTAAATTAAATGTCTAATTAAAACCATAGGATCATAAAATACTAGTGCTAGAAGGAATTTTTGAATAGAGGATATAAGAATTAAAGCGTCCCATGGAGATCAATCTTGTACATAACTCCCTCATTTTACATACAGATGAGGAAACTGAGGTCTAGACAAGGGAAATTATTTACTTGCCTAGAATCATAAATATGCCCAACACGGTATATGAGCCAGGATCTGGACCTGGGTTTTCCAACTACTAATCTAGCACTGTTTCAATCATACAAAGCCACCTCATGTAATTACTCAGACATACAGATTGAGTAGCTATTGATGGTTACTGTACTATCTCCTTTCATTGATACTATACTCATTAACGACTACCAAAGAGTCTCTCAACTCTATAGAATGATAACATTCCACTTCAGATTGGAAGGAAAAAAGGAAAATATTTCTGAAATGATTCCATGACATCTTAGTGTATGAAAAGAGGAGGAAAGGGGAGAGAGATCACTCATGAAGTATCACTTATGAAATATAATTTAAATGAAAAATCTCTTTTGAAAAGAGATAAGTATATAGAGCACTAGGCTTTCTTGACATTTAATCCCACACGAGGACAACAGCAACAACACAAAAGAAAGAACTATGATGACAAAAAAGAGGCTCTGTGATTCACACATTCAACAAGCATTCCTAGTATCTATTGTGCTTGGTTATAGAGATCCAAAGATACATGACACAAGTCCTGTTCTCAAGAATCTTAAAATCTAATCATGGAGAAAACCACACATATGAATAACTGTGTTACAGAAGAAAAATGAAATAAATACAAAGGAGAGATGCAAGAAAGTGCTATCAGATACTTTTAGAGGGAGACCTCACCTTCATCTTCAGTCCTTTTATTTCTCCTCAATTGATTCACTAGCTCACTCTCAACACAGGATACTACAAAATGTCTCTTCCATCTTCTAGCCTCCCACACCTCCTCCTTCCCTCTTTACTCATCTCCTCTAAGAAGACTTGCCTCTTTATTGAAATCATTCAGGTCATTCAACATGAGTTTCTCCAGTTCTCTTCATCTCAGAATCCCAATGATATCATCTCCACACTCTCCTCCTTTTCCCCAATCTCTGATAAAGAGGTGGTGCTTCTCCTTGCTAAGGTCAATTCCCCTCTAAGTTCACTTGATAACCTCCCTCCCTTCTTCTGCAACTGATTGCATCCTCAATCATCTCCTCTCTCTCAAATATTCATACCCTCCCTATCAGTTGATTCTTTCTCTACTGCAAGAAGGTCCGTCTCCCCATCCTTAAAAAAACTTGACAAGACCCTAGCCTCTCCTGCTGCCATTCTATGTCTCTCTTCTCTTTCTCAGCCAGACTCCTTGAAAAAACTAGCTCTGTGGCCTAGCCATACCAGATCTGAAACTGTATTATAAAGCAGCAATCATCAGAACTATTTGGTACTGGCTAAGACATAGAGTGGTGGAACAGTGGAATAGGTTAGGCACACAAGACACAATAGTCAATGATTACAGTAATCTACTATTTGATAAACTCAAAGATGCCAGTTTCTGGGATAAGAACCCACCATTTGATAAAAACTCCTGGGAAAACTGGAAAATAGTATGGCAGAAACTAAGCATAGACCAGCATCGCACACTATATAACAATATAAAGTCAAAATGGGTACACAATTTAGACATAAAGGGTGATACTATAAGCAAATTAGGAGAGCACAGAATAGTTTATCTGTCAGATCTATGGAGAAGGGAGGAATTTATGACCAAACAAGAAATAGAGAACGTTATAAAATGCAAAACAGATAATTTTGATTACATTAAATTAAAAAGTTTTTGCAGAAACAAAGCCAATGCAACCAAGATTAGAAGGGCAGCAGAAAGCTTGTAAATAATTTTTACACCCAATGCTTCTGATAAAGGCCTCATTTCTAAAATATATAGAGAATTCAGTCAAATTTATAAGTACACAAGTCATTCCCCAATTGAAAAATGATCAAAGGATATAAACAGGCACTTCTCAGAGGAAGAAATTAAAGCTATCTATAATCAAATGAAAAAAAATGCTCTCAATCACTATTGATTAGAGAAATGCAAATCAAAAAAACTCTTAGGTACCACATCACACCTATGAGATTGGCTAACATGACACAACAGGAAAATGATAAATGTTGGAGATGTGGGAAAATTGGAACACTAATGTATTGCTGGTGTAGTTATGAACCAACCATTCTGTAGAACAATTTGAAACTATATCAAAAGGCCTATAAAGCTCTGCATACCCTTTGACCCAGTAATACCACCACTAGGTCTGTATCCCAAAGAGATCATAAAAAAGGGGAAACAACTCGCATGTAACAAAAATATTTATAGTAGCTCTTTTTGTGGTGGTAAAGAATTGGAAATTGAAGAGAGTTGGGAAATGTCTGAACAAGTTGTGTTATATAAATGTAATGCAATACTATTGTTCCATAAGAAATGATGAACTGGTAGAATTCAGAAAACCCTGGAAAGACTTATATGAACTGATGCTGAGTGAAGTGAGCAGAATCAGGAGAACATTGCACATAGTAACAACCACATTGTGCTATGACTGACTTTGATAGACTTAGGTCTTCTTAGCAAAGCAAGGATCTAAGACAACTCCAAAAGAATCAAGACAGAAAATGCTATCCAAATCCAGAGAAAGAACTTTGGAGTCTGAATGCAGATGGAAGCATACTATTTGCTCTCCTTTTCTTTTGTTGTTTTGTTTTGTTTCTTTTTTCTTGTGGCTCCTCCCATTAGTTCTAATTATTTACATCACAACTAATGTGAAAATATGTTTAATATGATTGTACATGTATAGACTAAATCAGATTGCATGCTATCTTGGGGAGAAGGGAGGGGAGGGGAGGAAGGAAGGAAGAAAATTTAGAACTCAAAATCATATAAAAGTGAATGTTGAATGCTATAAATTAATTAGTTTTTTGAAAAAAGAAAAATCTATCTATGATCACTACCTCCCCTTCCTCTCTTTTACTCAATTCTCTATGCTTCGCATTTTTGCTTCTAACCTCAAATGAAATTTAAACGAAATTGCTCTCTTCAAAGGCATCAAAGATCTAGTTGTTTTTTTTCTTTCGCAGTTATAGTCCTTCTTGATCTATCTGCTTCATTTGACACTTCTAACCACTTCTTCCTATAGGATACTCTGGCCTCTCTGAATTTTTGTGACATTATTATGTCCTGGTTCACTGCCTACATGTCTGACTGATCTTTCTCAGTCTTCTTTTTGGACCATAGTCCACATTAAGTCCCCCTACCAGTGGGTTTTCTGTAAGGTTCTATCCTAGGCCTTCTTTTCTTCTCCATCTACACTTTTTCTCTCTCTCAGTAACCTCATAAGCTACCATGAATTTAACTATTATTTCCCTGCAGATGACTCCCAGATACATGTATCCAATCTCAGTCCCCCCAGGGCTCTGTAGAGTATCACCAATTGCCTATCAGACATTTCAAACTGGATGACCTGAAGACATCTCAAACTTAGCGTGTTCCAAACTGAATTCATTTCTCCCACTAAACACTCCCTTCTTTCAAACTTCCCTATTTCTGTCGAGAACACAACCATTCTTCCAGGTTCATAAGGTAGACAATACCCTGGACTCCTCATTCTTTCTCATCCAACACATCTAATCAGTTACCAAATCTTGCTATTTTGAATTTAACAACATCTTTTGCATTCCACTCCTCTTCATTTTTACAGCTACTCCCTTAATTTAGATCCTCATTACCTATTACCTTGATTATTAAAACATTTTCCTATGATTGACCTTGCCCTCAACACCCTCTCTATCACAGAACATGCTACATACACACTGTTTACAAAGTAATTTTCCTCAAAAAATAAAAAAAAGGTCTAACCATGTGACCACCTATTCAAACAAATTCAGGGTCTTCCTGATGTATCCATGATAAACTATAAACTGTTCTGCTTAGCTTTTATACCCTATACAGCCTTGCCCAAACTCATCTTTCCATCTTCATTATACATGAGGCTCCTATACTTGGTGATCCAGCCAAACTGGCCTTGTTTCTATTCCTCACACACAACACTCCATCTCCCATCTCAGGCCTTTGCATTGGCCATCCCACATATGTCTTTAGACCTCTGCCTGCCAGAGAGGAATCCTCTCTTTCTTTATGAAGCAGCTCAGGTGGTATCTTCTATATGAAGCCTTTCAGTGATTTCCCCAAACATTAGTGCCCTCTCTCCCAAACTTCCTTGTCTTTAACTATACTATACATATTTATATTTATCAACTTTACATTTATGCTGTATGTATTTTTATACGTACTTGTTATTTCCTCAATTAGAATATTCTTGATATCTGTATCTCAGGACCTACAATGGTGTCATGGCACACAGCTTAATAAGTACTTGCCCATTTATTAACATAAAACAGCAGCTGTATTCAGATAGTGATTTTTTGGCTTGCCGAATTTTCCTCAGAACTCTCCTATAAGGTAGATAGGACAGGTATATGTCCCCCATAGGGGGAAAAAAATGAAGAGCAACATGAATGAAGTGGCTTATTCTCCACAGTTACACAGCTAGTAATTGTTAGAGCTGGGAGTTAAATCCAGATCATCTGAGTTGTAAATCTGGTCCTCTCTCCCTTAAAAAGCCACTGCACCACTTGCTCCTTAACTTGGGTAAAAAAATGAATTTCATGAGAAGAAATGCTTAACCTCAAGACAGCAAGGGCAGGAAGAACTTTATTTTTAGCTTTGTGGCCAGTAGGTAGCATAGGTAAATTGAAAGGCTCTACGCCTTGTTTCACTCATTAGATTTGCCAGAAATGAAATAAAGTGATGGTCCTTGATCAAAGAACCAAAGCAACAATTGTCTAACAGGATCTTACAGAAAGTCACAGGCTGAGAAATGAGTCATTGTTTTGCAAAGGACCTTTAAAGAAAAATCAGTGAAGGTTAAAGTTACTTTCTATGACATACTGTTTCAATGTTATTAAAAAAAACA
This sequence comes from Trichosurus vulpecula, assembly GCF_011100635.1. NCBI lineage: Eukaryota > Metazoa > Chordata > Mammalia > Diprotodontia > Phalangeridae > Trichosurus > Trichosurus vulpecula. The sequence goes on along the minus strand of NC_050573.1, from coordinate 92,173,872 downwards.
AACCTCATTAACATCAAACACCTTTGCCTAGGAATTATGTTTGCAACAATGAGTCAGGGAGGTTGGAGGAAAAAAAAAACCTGAATAATGGCTCCCATTTCACTAACTTTAAACCTGCAAAATACTTTACTCCCAGCAAACCTTCAGGACAGTAGTGTACGTATTATTGTCCTCATTGTAAAGTGAAGCTGTGCTCTCCTGGGGACACAGATGACACAGTTCTTTCCCCAGTTGGAAGCAATAGTTACATTTCCTATCAGTTTATAAAGTCTTGCTCCTTGAGGTCTTCAGCTAACTTATATGTAAGCACTTTAAAGGTTAAAAAAGTGTTTTACCTACATTATCTTATTTGATCATCACAATAAATGTTTGAGGTTGGTATCACAAGTATTTTTATCTTGAAGTATTTGGGCAACATAGAGGCAGGAGCACCAAACTTGAAGTCAGAAAGATCTGAATTCAAATGATGCCTCAATTATTAGCTGTGGGACCCTGAGTAAGTCACTTGGCTTCTCTCACATTTATTTTCTTTTTCTGTAAAATGGAAATCATAATGGCACCAGGGTTGTTGTGGGGAATCAAATGAAATAATATATGTAGGAAGCACTTTGTAAATTTTATTGTTATTCTTATTGATTGAATTCATTTATTGAAACTGAGAATTAGAGAGATGAAGTAAAATGCCCACGGTCTTGACCCTCAAATGTAAAACTCTTTCCATTATGACATGCATTTTTCTTTCATTTTATAAAGCATACGGTCTTCTGTACAACTCCACATGAATGGCTGTTCCTAATAATGGACGGCCGGGTTATTTGAAATCTGCAGCTAATTTCCAGGCATCATTTGAGGATCCTCTCCATACCAAACTCTATTTGAGTCATTGTAGGTGGGCAGATGGTGCTTATTTCCTCTCCTCCATCAGCTCTGCCTCAGCTATAGTAGAGTTCTTAATTTGCATAGAATAGTCAAAGCATATCTATTCATTTGAACTTTTTGTTCAGTCTTATCCAACTCTTTGTGACCCAACCCCATTAGGATTTTTCTTGGCAAAGATACTGGAGTGGTTTATTATTTCCTTCTCCAGATTATTTCACAGATAAGGAAACTTAAGCAAATGGAGTTAAATGGCTTGCCCAGAGACACAAAGCTAGCACTGAGGCCAGATTTGAATGGAGGAAGATGAGTCTTCTTGGCTCTAGGCCTGGCACTCAATCCATTGTGCTACCTTATGGTGCTGTTCAGTCATTTCAGACATGTTCACCTCTTCGTGACCCCTTTTGGGGTTTTCTTGGCAAAGATACTAGAGTGCAGCTAGTTACAGATGAGGAAACTGAGGCAAGCAGGGCAAAGTGACTTGCTTAGGGTCATATAGCTAGTAAGTGTCTGAGGCTGAATTTGAATTCCTGACTTCAGGCCTGGTGCTCTATCCATTGTGGCGCCTAGCTGCCCCAATTTGACCTTTACTTCCTAGATACTGTAGAGATGAATATGGATTTGAATTCTGAATGAAAAATCTTTCTTTTGAAGTAGTATGTCAATAGTTTTAAGAACACTGGATTTGTGGACAGGATATGTAGATTCAAATCTTGGCTTTGAGATGTACTAGGTGGGTGATCCTATGCTAGTCACTTAACCTCTCAAGTCATTAGGAAACTTTCTAAGACTCTAAGGTGCAGAGCAACTGCAGATCTGCCTTGGTAGATGGAGTTTGGAGAGGAAGATGTATGACATATCAGTTAAATCACAGGTCTGTACAAAACAAAAGTACCTCTCCTATGCAATTATTATGGGAAAGCTTTATTAGTTAAGGCCTTAGTAAACCTCAAAGTTACATAAATATATTCTTAAAATTATCCTGCAGCTCAAGGAGAACAAGTGTTAGGGAACTTGGAACTCAATTGTTAAAATCTGATAAGTTCTACTGGCAGAAAGCATCCACTTAGCCTGAACCCCCATGGAATTGTCCCATTTCTCACTGTTTTAATCTGTAAATGGCCTCCAATACTTATGAAAGGAGATATTATGAATCTTAAACGAATAACAGAATATATCTATTAATGGCTGAGACTTATTTCCTTGAGGCCATGAATGAAATGGCTTATTATTATTTATATTAATAAAGTCACAATTATAAAGTGCCTTAAAGCACCTTCCCTTTAACAACCAGAAGAGATAAATGCAACATATACTGCAGTTTCCATGTTACGAATGGGGAAACCAAGAGAGTGACTTGTCTACATGCCTACATGTAGAAGTTATGTGAGTATAGTTACTATGTATTACTATGGACCATCCCTTTAAGGATCAGAAGGTATGATACTACAAAGAGTATTGAAAGTCATCAAAAGGGCCTGAGCCCAGCAACTTCTGACCATCCCCTCTCTGGATGATGGAGTCTCTCCAACTTGCTTCCAAGTAGTAGCTTCCCAGATACAGTACGATAAGCTGAAGAAGCACAGGGGAGTAAGCCTTGAACATACTTGAATTTTGTGAAATCTTAGCCCAAGAAGGTGAGACTACATGTCTATATGGGAGGGAATGGCTCAGCAAGAGCCAGATGTATCTCCTCCTAAGGGCTAGGAATCTAATTTTATTGTTTTGATATACAGGCCAAACATATTCTTTCCTCCACCACATGTTGACTGCTTAGTGCCCTCCAAAGTACCCCAGAATCTGAAATGCTTCAGTAACAAGTGGAGCCAACTTCTGTAGAAATGTCTAAAGTCCAAGAGTTTTTGGAATCTTTTGGGAAATGTGCAAATGTCTCCAAAAGGTGATAGAGTCTGCTGTCCTCCTGGGAGGCACAGGGAGCTCATGAAATCCTTTTACCAAGAGGAGAGAAGATATCCCAATGTTTAGAGCCACATGCAAATCATTTATGGATCTCTTCTCCTGAGACAACTCACAGTCAAGGAGGCCTTCATATCATCCCATCTACCTGATTAGACTGTAGCTCCCTTAATTTCTTCATGGCAAACAACCTTTTATTAAATAATAAAGAAGTTTTTCCAAGAGAAATTGAAAAACTCCTTTCAATATGTAACTGCTAAACCCTGGACCTTTTCACACCAATGGGGACAAGAGATCATCAGATGACGTCAGTTGGTCAGGTAAGGGAATGGGCAGGGGAAGAGACTGGCTTTTTATTTTTGAACGAAAATTATTATACACTTATTCTTTGCAAGACACTATTCTAGGTGCTAAGTAAACATAGATACCCAACTGACCACACTCATCTAGCAACATAACCACATAACATCTCACCTCTGGTTGTGCCTGAATTTGTAACAGCTACCCTAGCATTCTTTCAGGCTGCATAACTGCAGCTCAGTTTGCACCAGGAGGAAATCTGTGAAACTTGGGGAACCAGGCCCAGAATTTATGTCAAGACTTGAAATAACTAAATAACTAGGGGCAGGAACTCAGGAACAATGTGGTACTTGTACTCCCAACTGTGCTCCCAAAACTACTAGAAGACATTTCTTGAAGTATAACACATCTAGGCACAGCCACCTGCCAGAACCTAAATCATAGCTCTTTCTCCAAGGCATTAATCACTACACAATTGTGCAACTAACCCAGTTATAAGAGCACCACATCTGTCTAACCACATCAATTCACTAATCAAGATGAAAGATATTACCTTTAAATAATTTTTTGCAAAAGATTTCTCAAAAGGTAATGGTACAGCCCTTTACTTGCTCACAATGATTTCTGCTGAGAAAAGTAGAAAAAATAAGGTCACTTGAGGCCATCATCATTTGAGATAAGTGTCCAACGAACTTAATACCTAACCTGATGGCCAGTTGGACTAGAAATATTCACCAGATCAAATATTTGGGAGAAATATATAATGTGATCTGAATTCAGGGAGGAGGAGAGTGGAAGACAAGCCTTCTTGACCTGGCATGGTCTTCATAAAGACAGGAGTAATCTCTTTCATGTAAAAAAAATAATAACCTTAAATTTGTTCAGAGATTTATGGACTCAAGATTTCAAAACATGCTAAAAACAAATTGGTGTGCTCTAGAGACTCCACCATGCAGGCTGAATTGATCTGAACCGTTCTGTAGCACGAACAACAACAACAACAGCTTTTTGACAGGTTGCACAAATGATCATTGGAGAGAGCAAAATGTCTCTATCACACAAGAGTCTGGCACGGAGGCACTATGGGTGTGTATAAGGTTAAAGCTGTATCAAAATAGGAAAGCTCTACATCAATGAGAGATGTATGTACAGTGGGTTCCTAAATTTTTTTCAGATTATTAGCATTTCTTCATTGCTTCACTTTTTTTGCTGATAGTTCAGAAACATCCCAAGATGTTTGAAATGTTTGTTGAACCTAAAAAACACCAGATGTGAAAACAAATTCAATTATCTGTAGCACCAATTTATTTCTACCCTCATCTTGATCTACTCAGATGCATAGACTTTGAGAGGCTGCATATAAAGCCCACCCAACATTTGCCAACATATTCAGAATATTCAGTTATGTCTATAGGCCAATGACTCTGGGGATACCAGCACACTTGCTACAACCCCCTGCAATTCCTGAGATATGGTGATGATAGATTTCACCATAGACCTGCCCCTCATTTCAAGGACATGATGTGGATCTGGTGAAAGCTTAATTCCTTCCCTCCTCCTCCTTCATTGAAGCCACCTACCTGTTTCTGAAATAAAATACTAGGCTCCATGGCCTTCCTTGTCATATCACCTTTGATCAGAGTCACCCATTTCTCATTTATGAATGCCACCCATGATTCTCCACTAAAAGTAACACTCTTCAAAACATATTAGATTGAGTCTAGCAGGGAGACAGAAGACACAAATTGAAGCCTTAAACACTGTCTCTCATGCTTTCCATGATCAAGACTACTGGCTCACCTGAGCATATGGCATGGTACGACACTATAATGGCACTTATTTATCTAGCCAAAAGGTGTCCTTTTTATATGAACTATGGTTCATCTCCAATTTTTTCTCTGTAAGGCTATTCCCATGGTCAATGATTATTGGGGTAACACGGAGCTTTCCAAAACATACTCTGTAAGAAGACCACATAAGAGTAGAGAGGAGAGGATAACCATCTTCATGTCCTCAAGGAACCTTAGGCATCAATGATGTTTTCATGACCTGTAGACCAGCCAATCTTTTTAAAGACTGGCAAATCCTTTCCATTAAGTCAATGATGAGCTCATAGCCTACCAAAGATGATTGCTATCCTAGCTATGTAACCATTTAGTATTCTACCCATCCTTGTGTCAGAATCACCTTGACCCTGAACAATAATCAAAGAATCCTTCCCCAAATCTGGCAATTACAGACATAGAAGAGAAAAGCAATCCAGGAAATCCTAGACATATGCAGAGAACCTGGCCCCTCCAATGTCAGGTAGAGTGTCAGGCCTCAAATTGAGAGGCTGTGTGAGAACAGACTGTGCTATCACTGTCATCTACATTTTCCCCTGTGTAGTGCTTTCATTCAAACAGACACTGAACAGACTTTTCAAATTTATGAATCAATGCTGTAAACTTGATTTGGTACTCTAGACACTTTTAGGTTGAACCAATACAGGATTTGAAAAAAGATTTTTTTTTTTTTAACTCTTCACGCTTCTGCATTTCTTGGTGAAAATGGTAGCTGGCAGGTGCTACCAGTGATGTCCATCCAGGTTTGAGGAAGCAGTTGGCATGGAGACTCACAGCAGCTGTATCACCAAGGGAGAGCTGCTTAGGATACAAGAGTGCCCAGGTACAGGAAAGCCTGCCACTTGATGAAACAAACCCCTTTCCCTGGCACAAAGGAGCCATGGTTTCTGGAAATTCTTCTAGACCCTAATGACTAAGATGGATACCACCACCAGTGTCCCACAAAATTTATGAGACTATTAAACGCCTGAATCCTTGGCAGTGCTATGATACCAAAGAAAGTAATAAGTTCATTAATGTGTATAAGCACTTACCTTTGACATTCCCCAGCATGTAGAATAAGCTCTTCATTGTTCTTAGCACTAATAGTTAGCTCATGCTCTGTGGAGTTGAATACATCCAGAAGCAGATGGCATTGACGGGTACTGGGTGGAAAAAATACAGACCCACTATTAAAAAAAATCATATTCAACTTTCACTCTCAAAGAAGAAACTGAAAAGTTCTTAACTTTTTAAGCCATTTTTCTTCCCTTGGCCTCTAATTCTTACCTGCCTCCTCTTCCCCCAAGAAGACTTGCTTCTATTCAGGGACATTTGCAGACCATAAATTTAATTTTTAAATGTTGGATATAAAGTGAATTCTGCCAAGCTAATACCAGGCTAAACCATTAAGCAGAATCACAGAACTTCAGAAAATCCTGGAAAGGCTTCTATGAACTGATGCTGAGTGAAGTGAGCAGAACCAGGAGAACACTGTACACAGTAACAGCCACATTGTGCAATGACTGACTTTGATAGACTCAACTCTTCTCAGCAATGCAAGGACCTAAAACAATTCCAAAAGGCTCATGACAGAAAATGCCATCCACATCCAGAGAAAGAAATATAGAATCTGAATGCATATCAAAGCATACTATTTGCCCTCTTTTTTTGTTTTTTTTTTTTGTTTTTCCTTTCTCATGGTTACTCCCATTTGTTCTAATTCTTCTATAGAACATGACTAATGTGAAAATATGTTTAATAAGAATGTATATGTAGAGCCTATATTGAATTGCACACTGTCTCGGGGAGGGGAGAGAAGTGGAGAAAAATTAAAACTTACAGAAGTAAAAGTTGAAAACTAAAAATAAATATATTTTTTTTAAAAAAGAATTTTTTAAAAAAGCTGTTGAGGAAAGTAGGGAAAGGTACCCAAAGCAGAGACATAGTGAAGAAGTCAGACAAAGTCCCAGCATGGTGCAGCCAGGTGAGAATATCTACATAAACAAGAGTTCCTAATACAATATCCCAAATAACCAGTCATCCAAGCTCTACTTAAAATACTTCCAGTGACTAAGAAAGCACCATATCTTGGAGTAGCCCTAATTGTTAGGGGCCCTTCTTCATGTGATCAAGCCAAAATTGATTTCTATATAAATTACACCCACTATTCCTGATTCTGCTCTTTGAGGCCAAACAAAGCCAAGCTAATCACTTTTCCACATAACTCTCAAGGTGCTTAAGAAAATTATCGAGTCTCTCCTAATTCTTTCCTTTTCTAGACTCAACCCCTCAAATTCCATTAGTTGATCCTTGTGGTTTATTAACCACTTCTAGTGAGGCTGGGAAGAGATCACTTCATAGCTAAGAGATAAACTAGATGGCCTTTGAGGTTCTGATTTTGTGATTCTATGAATGGCAGTTTCCAGTCCTCTTACAATCTTGGTCACCTTTAGACAAACTCTAGCCTAAGAAGTATAAACAGCCTTGAGAATACCAATGTCCAAAAGAACTAGGTGAAAAAAGATCTATGAATAGATAAACATCCTCGCTGATGATATAGGAGAGACAATATACCTTGTCATTTCAGCAAAATATAGCAAAGATTAGAAATAGAAATTTAAGCCATTTTCAGATTTCCACAGTTATTAAGTCAAGGTGAGAAGTCAATTGTTCTGCATAGAGGAAGAAGCATTCTATTTCCACTGTGAACAGCTTTCTAGGAGGTAGCATAACTGCAAAAAACGCAAGACTTTAAGTCAAAAGAGATAGGGTCAATTCCTCACTTTCTTCCACTTAGGAGGCACATAACTTTTGGCAAGACACTTTCCTTCTATGGAGTTTAGTCAATCAGTGAGGAAACAAGCATTTATTAAGCACATGCTATGTGCCAGGCATTGCGCTAAGTGCTGGAGAAATAAAGAAAGACAAAAAACAGTCCTTCCTCTCAAGGAGTTCACAATTTAATGTGTCTGTTTGGGGTGGGGGGGGGGGAGATTCACAAACAATTATGATATACATGAGCTATAGAGAGGATAAACTGAGATCATCTCAGATGACAGAGATTAGACCAAGGAGAATCAGGAAAGGAAGTCTTGCAGAAGGTGGGACTTTAGCTGAGAAGTGGAGAACTGCATTTGAGGAACAGCAAAAGAGATCAGTGTCACTGTACCAGATGTAAAAAGATTGGAAATACATTGGAAATACACAAAGAAACTAGGTTATTAAGCACTCTCAAAGCCAAACAATTTCATTTTTCATCGATCCTACAGGAAATAGGGATTCATAGACCTGCATCTTAAGAAGATCAATTTAAGTAATCTGAGTGGTGGACAGACTAGAGTGGGAAGAGACTGGAGGTGGGAAGATTAACTAGCAAACAGTTCAGGATGAGGTGACAAAGGTCTGAACTAATGTGGTGGCAGTGTCAGAGGAAAGAAAGGGGTATATTTAAGAAATGTTATTAAGGTAGAAAGTACAGAACATGACGACTGAATATGTTGTATGAGAGTGGGGAGCTGAGGATGATGCCTAGGGTGAGAACTTGAGTGACTCATAAATTGAGGTTACCCTTGATGGTAATATGAAAGTTGGAAAGAGGGGGAAAGTGTAAAGGAGGGAAGAAAATTAATTCAGTTTTGGAAATACTGAGTTTAAGATATCTATAAGACATCCAATTCAAAATTTTAATAAGCAGTTAGAGATGAACAACAAGAGGTTGGCAGAAACATTAGGACTATATAGGGATGATAAATGAAACTGTGGAAGATGATGAGCTTATGATGGGGGGGGTGGAGAAGAGAGAAAAAAAGAGGATCTAGGATAGAACCTTGAGGAAACCCACAATTAGCACAGTCAATTATGTGCTAAATAGGCTAGGTGGTACAGTGAATAGAGCCCTGGGCTTGGAATCGGGAAGATTCGTCTTCATGAATTCAAATCTGGCCTCAGACACTTACTAGCAGTGTGACCCTGGGCAAGCCACTTAACCCTGTTTGCCTCAGTTCCTCATCTGTAAAAATGAGCTGGAAAAGGAAAGGGCAAACCACTTCAGTATCTTTGCCAAGAAAACTACAAAATGGGGTCACCAAGAGTAAGACCCAACTGAAATGACTGAAGAACAACAAAATGTGCCAAGAATTGTGTTAAGTACTGGGGAAAGGGAAAGGTAAAAAACAATCCCCAACCTTGAGTAACTCAAAATATAATGAGGGAGACAACATGCAAGCAACCACCTATGAACAAGCTAAATACATACAGGTTGAATTGGAAATAATCGACAGAGGGAAGGCACTAAAATTAAGAGGGATCAGCAAAGATTTCTTGTAGAAGATAAGATTTTCCCTTGGACATGAAGGGAGTCAGAGAAGGCAGAGATGAGGAGGGAGCGTTTCATGCATGGGAGGTGGGGGTGGTGGGTGGGGAAGCAGCCAGAAAAAAACACCCAGAGCCAAACAATGGAATATCATGTTCAAGGGATAGCAAGGAAGTCAGTGTCACTGGACCAGAGTACGTGGAAAGGAGTAAAGTGAACCAAGTTTGGAAATACACAAAGGTGCCAGGTTAGTAAGAGCTTTAAATAAAACAGGATTGAATATTTGTTTCTGGAGATGATAGGGAATTGGTGAAGTTTACTGACTAGGGAAGTGACATGGTCAGATCTGTGCTTTAGATAGATCAGCTGAGTGGCTGACACTGCAGTGGGGAGAGACTTGTGGCAGGCAGACCAACCAGCAGGCTATTGCTATGTAGAGATGTAAGATGATGGGGACCTTAACAAGGGTGGTCATAGTGTCAGAGGACAGAAAGGGCACGTATCTAAGAGATATTGCAAAGGTGAAATCAATGGGTCTTGGTAACAGATTGGACATTGGAGGTGGAAGAGTGAGAGATAATGAGGCATTGAGGATGACACCTAGGTTATAAGCCTGGAAAAATGGGAGGATAGTGGTGCTCTCAACAGTAGTATAGAAGTTGGCAATTTGAACATTGTTGACTTTATGATGTCTATAGAACATCCAGTTCAAGATGTTAAGTAAGCAACTGGAGATCTGAGACTGGAAGTAAATAGAGAGCTTAGAGTTAGATAAGTAGATCTGAAGATTTCAATTTAGAGATGACAGGTGAATCCATAAAAACTGATTAGATCACCAAGTGAAACAGGATAGAAGGAAAAGAGAACCCAGTAGAGAGTCCTGTACGACACCCATTGGTCGCAGGCATGATTTGGATAAAGTTCCAGCAAAGCAGAATAAGGAATGATCAGACAGGAATGAGGAACAAGGAGAGAGTAGTGTCCTGAAAGCCTGTAGAGAAGAGAATGACTAATGATGACAAAGGCTACAGAGAGGTCAATAAGGATGAAGACTGAGAAAAGCCTATTTTATTTGGCAATTAAGAGAGTAACTTTGGAGAGAAGTTTCAGTTGAACGAAACCAGAAGCCAAATTGTAGAAAGCCAAAAAAGTAGGACCACAATATCTAACTATCCATCTTGACCAGACAGGACCACAAAAGCTAGCCAAACAGAAAGCAGCATGACTAGACTGTTTGACCACTGAAACACAGAAGGGATCCCATTACCTAACCCCTTAACAAGCCCCTCCTACTATTTTAATATTCATAATTTCTGCTGCATAATCAGCATCATTACACTATAAATTTGCCTGTGTTGTCTTGCTAAGTTGCTGGTTGCTCTTGGAACCTAGCTAGCTTCCGAGGGGCTTCAATCCTCAATAAATGCCTGTACTTGGATTAGAGGTGGTCTGACTGAATTCTTTGAGACAGTGCTGCCACAACACGCCATGAAACTGCAACAGTATTAGAAAACAATAAGTTCAAAAAAGTTAGTATGTATCAGAATTGAGACCTGAATCCAGAGCCCCTGACCTCAAATCTAGCACTCTATTCTCTTACCCTATTTCTGTAATACTCCATTTTCTTCCATACTTTGCCAACTGATTTACTAAAGAAGAGGTTCTTGTCCAAGAATACTGAGCATACAGTTGGAGCCACTTTGTAGGCAGCACATCATTAATACGCCACAAGGTATTCTTGGAAAATCCATTTTACAAATCTATTACAAACATGAGCTCTTTTCCAGGGAAGCAGGTGAGTACCCTATTGTGCTAACTGCATGTCCTTAAAATGCTCTCCCTTTTCCTATGGCTGTTTATTTGAGTTTAACTCTAGAAGGGCGGGGTGGCCTACTCTAATGGAGTTACAGTGAATGTGAGACAGTCATTCATTCTGACAGCCATCAACGCCCAGCCTACTCAGTCAGCTCAAGGCAAGCGGAGCCTTGAAGAACGAAGATCTATTACACCCTTGTCATAACTTCATGAAATCTTTAATCACAGCAAAATCTTTCATCAGGAAAATGAACTTGTAAAACATTTATCGGGGGAAAGGAATCCAAGTTAAGCTGAAGGAAATGAAAGAGCAAATTATTACATATAGAGCAAAATGCATACAAACAGTAATATATTTTATAAATTTTTAAAATGTGTAATATGCACACATATATATGAATATGTACACAAATACAAATTACACATATACACATACATGACATGTCCATATGTAAGTATATGTGAACATGCATACACATACTTGCATAGATATGACCACAGCAATTTATGAAGACCACATGCTAAGGCACGGAAGGAATGCAGTCTGTGTTGATAAAAAGGTTTGTACTGATTAAACAAAAGATTCTTTTAAAATTTTGTTAATTTCTTTTTTTCACATTTCAATTTATTTATTTTAGTTTTCAATATTCACTTCCACAAGATTTTGAGTTCTAAATTTTCTCCCCATCTTTCCCCTCCCCCACCCCAAGATGGCTTGCATTCTGATTACCCCTTCCCCCAATCTGCCCTCCCTTCTATCACACAACCCCCCTTGTCTCATCCCCTTCCCTTTCCATTTTCCTGTAGAGTAAACTAGATTTCTATACTTCATTGCCTGGGCACGTAAGAACAACTTTTTAACATTCTTTTTTTTTTTTAAACACTGAGTTCCAAATTCTCTCTCTCCCTCCCTCCCCACCTACCCTCATTGGGAGGGAAAGCAATTCAATATAGGTTATACATGTGTAGTCATGTAAAACACTTCCACAATAGTCACGTTGTGAAAGACTAACTATATTTCCCTCCATCCTATCCCATCCCCCCCATTTATTCTATTCCCAGTCCCTTCTCAAAAGTGTTTGCTTCTGATTACCCCCTCCCCCAATCTGCCCTCCTTTCTATTATCCCCCTCTCTCTAATCCCCTTCCCCTCTACTTTCCTATAGGGTAATATAGATTTCCATACCCAACTGAATGCATATATTATTGTAATGACAATTTAGATTTGAAGATCTTTCCACCCATTAATAGGCCATGTGACCTGCTTACACCACAGGAAGCCTAAGTCACATGTGGTGGAAGGTGCTTGCTGAGAGGAAGAGGAAAGTGTGTCACAGGAAATGCAGAGAGAGCAATTAGAACTGAGGGATAGAGCAGACATGTGCTGTGATGCGAGTTTGTTGGTGGCAAAGGCCCAGAAAGGGGTGGAAAGGTTATGGGATGGCTTGGCTCCCTGATGGGATGCAATTTTTTTTTTTTTAGATTCTTTGCTGTTATTATAAAGTGGACTTACTGGTTATGGAATTTGCTGCTTGGATGGGTCAGACTTATTGGTTTTGGGACCTGGTTCTCTGGTGTCTGAATAAATATTTCTACCGTCAATATGGAGAGTCTCTTATATTTTGCGATACAGAATCACATAGGCATATTGACAATTATCATCTACATTGTGATTGTTGCCTTGCTAATACAGTTACTCCCTCTTTAAGCCAAATCTGATGACAGTAAAGTTCACTCATTCCTTCTCACCTCCCCTCTAAAAGCTTTTTCTTGCCTCTTTTATGTGAGATAATTTACCCCAGTCTACCTCACCTTTTCTCCTTTTCCAAGTACATTCTTCTCTCACCCCTTAGTTTTAATTTTTAGATATCATCCCTTCATATTCAACTCACCCTGTGCCCTCTGTGTATATGTATATGTATATGTATATGTATATGTATATGTATATGTATATGTATATGTATATGTATATGTATATGTATATTCCCTCCAACTATCCTAATACTGAGAAAGGTCTCATGAGTTACAAGTATCATCTTTCCATGTAGGAATGTAAACAGTTCAACTTTAATAAGTCCCTTGTGATTTCTCTTTCCTCTTTATCTTTGCATGCTTCTCTTGAGAATTGTATCTGAAAGTAAATTTTTCTGTTTAGCTCTGGCTTCTCAAGAATGCATTAAATTCCTCTATGTTACGGAATGCCAATTTTCCCCCTCATTGATTACACTTAGTTTTACTCGGTAAGTGATTCTTGGTTTTAATCCTAGTTTCTCTGACCTCTGGAATAACATATTCTAAGCCCTCCAATCCCTCAATATAGAAGCTGCTAAATCTTGTATTATCCTAATTGTATTTCCACAACACTTGAATTGTTTCTTTCTGGCCGCCTGCAATATTTTCTCTTTGACCTGGGAACTCTGGAATTTGGCTACAATATTCCTAGGAGTTTTCCTTTTGGGATCTCTTTCAGGAGGTGATCAGTGGATCCATTCAATATCTATTTTCCCCTCTGGTTCTAGAACATCAGGGCAATTTTCCTGGACAATTTCTTTTGTATATGTATTTTTTTTTTTTTTTTTGCTTTTTGGCAGGGCAGTTGGGGTTAAGTGACTTGCCCAAGGTCACACAGCTAGTAAATGTGTCAAGTGTCTGAGGTCGGATTTGAACTCAGGTCCTCCTGACTCCAGGGCCAGTGCTTTACTCACTGCACCACCTAGCTGCCCCTGTATATGTATATTTTAATTGAGCCCTTACAACTTATTTATTTTTGTATGATCATACAGCATTCAAACATGTCTCAATGGAAATGGTTTAGTTTGTTAAAGATCATGTGTCCTCTAGGTCTGTAGTGTTTTCATTATCATTTGCTACAAGAGTCTCTCTGTTCTCATAAGTCCAGAAGCCATTCAGATCAATTAGAATGGTAATGACTGTGTCTCCATGATTACCATTAATTAAATCCTGAAGGGATATTTTCAAAGAACCCTTAGATTTCATCATGTCAAAAATTTCATCTTTGACATCTTGAAATGAGACAGGATCTTGTCCATGGATTTTCATTAATTCCTGAATAGCCCTGACATTCAGGTATCCTCTGTTCTCTATATCAAGCAATTTGAAAGTATATTGCAGTGCTGCAGGTTCTTTTTGATTTTCTAATGCAAGCACAAAGTCAAGATAGGTCTTATAATCCATTTCTCCATCGTAAGTAAGGCATAAGTAAGGCACTCTTGGAACATACAATCCAAGAAGACATTGGTCATAGTTGCTGTTTGATGTTGGGAGAGTTCTTCCTTACTGAGCATTCCATTGTGGTCCTTACCAAGATTCAAATACTGGCCATAAACCCACAAAGCAGAAGGAGCAGAAAACCAATATGGTTTTTTGACTTTCCTTGGAAAGTTCTTCATCCCTAAGCTCCAATAAATCATCTAAGAAGCTACATGCTAAAATATCTTGTATTTTTATCTTTCCTGTTCTCAAAGGCTCTAAGAAGAGCTTTCCAACTGCAGTGAAGACATAAAAGGATTTTTCTAGTCTGTCTAACTGTGGCAGAATAGGGATAAGTTCTAATATGTAGTTTTCTAAATTTGATTCCTGAAGGTAACCTTGACCAGCCACATCATATAAACTAAGCCCTATTCTTGTTTGGTGGAGCCATACTTTTCTCATAACATAATTAAAGAACTACAGGATAGAGATTCTTCCATAGGGATCTGAATGAATAAGTTTAGCAAAGACTTTTGCCATAAAGAACTGCTTGCACTTTGGTCCAGCTTTTTCTCCAACTTTCAAAAAGTTTTCATAATTGATCATTGCTTCCTCCCCAATCATAAGTGGCATATGGTGTTTGTCCAGTAAAAACCATAAATTCTGTAATTCTTCATCGTCTAACAGTTCCCTACTTTTCCTTTGCAGAAAAACAGCTCTAGATTCTTCTCTTAATTTCTGTAATAAGACTTTATCTTCAGCTAGTAGCCTATAATAAAACCATGTAATAGATTTGTAGAACGCATTTACATTTTTTTTACCTCCTTTCCATTTTGTGTAGTATTTTGTGAACAGATCTATTTCTTCATTTTTAAGTTGTTTTTCACTTTTTTTTTTAACTTGGGCTGCTAACCATCTGTGAAGTACCTCTCTCCAGTCCATAGATGAATCCGAGTGGTGCCTCAGACCATGGCTCTTCACCAACAGTTGCCCAGTTGCTCCATGTCTAGAGCCCCCAAAGCAAGCCACTATAGTCATTTGGGAGGGGAGCAGGGCAGAGAAAGGAGGGAGGCCGTGAGAAGGAGGCTGACGCTCATTGTCCATCTTAGGTCCCGGAGGAGGTCTGAATGGTGAGGGACATAGGAGTTAATGACTGACCACTCAGGAGAAGGTTGATTATTTGCCAGGTTCTAAGGCAGAAAGTATAGAAGGCAGGTGGATTTTTTTTTCCTAATCCCACACAATGAGCATCAGCTAACCTCTTCCTGAATTCCTCCTAAAGAGCATTCCTGCATTCCTTGACAATTTTTTGAAAGATGATGTCTAGGCTCTTTTTTCGATAATGGCTTTCAGGCAGTCCAATAATTTTTAAATTTTTTTCTCCTGGTCCAGGTCAGTTGTTTTTCCAATGAGCTATTTCACATTGTCTTCCATTTTTTCATTCTTTTGGTTTTGTTTTAGAATTTTATTTCTCATAGAGTCATTGGCTTCCATTTGCTCCATTCTAATTTTTAAAGAATTATTTTCTTCGGTGAGCTTTTGGACCTCCTTTTCCATTTGGCCAATTCCACTTTTTAAGGCGTTCTTCTCCTCATTGGCTCTTTGGACCTCTTTTGCCATGTGGATTAATCTATTTTTAAGGCGTTGTTTTCTTCAGTATTTTTTGGGGTCTCTTTTAGTGAGCTGTTGATTTGTTTTCCATGATTGTCTTGCATAACTCTCATTTTTCTTCCCAATTTTTCCTCTATTTCTCTTACTTGATTTTCAAAATCCTTTTTGAGCTCTTTCATGGCCTAAGACCAATTCATATTTTGGGGGGAGCATTTGGATGTAGGAGCGTTGACTTTGTTGTCTTCTTCTAAGCAGATGTTTTGATCTTACTTGTCACCAAAGTAAGATTCTATAGTCTGAGGTTTTTTCCCACTGATTGCTCATTTTCCCAGGCAATAACTTGAGTTTTTAACTCTTTGTTAAGGTGGGGCTCTGCTTCCAGTGTGGAGGGCACACTGTCCCAAGCTTTAGGGGTTTTGTGCAGCTATTTTCAGAGATACTTCTAGGGACCTGTAAGTTTTCAGTTCTTCTAAGGTGGTATGATCTAAGGAGAGGTGCTTACTCCTCTCTTGGCCTGTGTTCCGGCTAGTGAGTAACCACAAGCACTCTTTTCTGCCCTGAAACTCCACTGCAGCCACAAAGTTCTGCTATGCCAGTGCTCCTCCTCGCCCCAGGACTGCCACCCAGGACTGAAACCCAGATCCAAGTACGGACAAAGCAACAGAATCCTGCCTTAGTGCCAGCAAAGAAATCCCTGCAATCTCCTTCTGATCAGTTGTTCAATTCCTTACCATCTGTAAGCTGAGACCTCTGGAAGCAACTGCTGCTGCTGCCACCACCACCCTGGTGCTGCATTGGGGCTGGTCTGTGCTCCTCTCTCACCCAAGTCTGACAGACTTTTCCCAGTGACCTTCTAAGTTGTCTTTGCCATTTGTGGTTTAAAAAGTCTGGAAACCACCTCAGCTGCCAGTGATTCAGTCCCCTGGAGCCTGCTCTGGGTTTGCTGGGGGGCCCAGGCTGTGCTGGCATGGTCCAAGCTGGACTGTACTCCTCTCTCAGCCTAGTGCAACAGACCTTTCCTGTCAACCATCCAGGTTGTTTTGGGCTGGAAATTTGTTTCACTCTTTTTGTGAGTTCTGCTGTTCTAGAATTTGTTTAGAGTTATTTCTTACAGGTATTTGGAGGGGTTTGGGAGAGAGCTCAGGTGAGTCCCTGCTTTTACTCAACCATCTTGGCTCCACCACTGAAACAACAGATTCTTAAAGTATTAAGGAATGCACTTCTATAAATATCTATATACACGTATCCATGTATATACACATTCATGTATATACACACATAAATTATGTTTCCCCTTGAAACTACCAATTATAAAATTACATGGGAGTTAATAGATCTAATACAACTATTAGATGTCTTTCCTTTTCCTTCTTCTCTTAAGCATAAACTTAAGGGCTACCTCTATGTAAGGTTTCCATTCAGTCCCAAAAGTGACAATTCCATTTCACTGTAGCTCCTCACTTCCTAACACATGCTCAAATATTAACCTCTGTCCTATCTCTGCCAAAGTCCTGGTCCTTTAAGAATCAAAATCACAGAATCACAGAATTCCAAGTCAAAAGAAGGCCATCAGAGGCCACCCAGTTCAAACCAAACCGGACCAAAAATCTTCTCTACAAAAGTCAAAAATTAACAAAGGAGAAGTACAGAGACAACAACTGAATCATTCATAAGAGATATCAGTATATTTGTGGCATCCATTGTAAATTAAATGACAAATAGGACTATATGTACTTAACAACAAAACAATGCCAACTAATTATACAATATTAATAGAAGTACAAGGAATTTATAATTTGGCACTGTGAGAAAAATATCTTTAAAATAATCATAGCACCAAAGAAATATGCTTCCTTTCTCTTTTCCCCTGAATCTGCTCCACTGTTGGCACCCTACCTTTTGATCCTTTTCTCATATTGGACTGCTCTCTGTCCACAAACATGCTCTGTTCTCTCTTCCTGTTTGCTCATGCTATTCCCTATGCCTGAAATGGCTGTCCTCCCTTTCTTGGTTGCAGAATTTCTACTGATTCTTGAAGCCAAACTCAAATACCAGCTGGCTCTATATCATCATTCACCACGCTTCCTATGTACCAAAGTATGATAATATCTAATGCAGCAAGTCTATAAACTGTTGAGATTTCTCAAATGAACCCTTCCACAAAGACCTGGAATTACCAAACAAGTGATTATCATGCACCTATGTCTAGACAACTATGTATGCCCCTGTAGGGAATATAAGGATGAAATTACCATCATGACTATCTTCAAAGATCTCAAAGTCTAGTATTAAGTAATGTGACCCATTTTAAAGAAATATATCCTAACACGCATTCCCAAGTAAGGCTTGTCCTTCAAAACAGTCCCCACAGGAGCCAATAATAAAATCATTGCTATTACTTGGCCTGTGTTCTAGAAAATGTCATCAGAACCAAACCAAAAAACATGTGAAAAAAAAGTCTAATCCTTCTTCTAGCAGTTCCTTTGTGACTTGATTATTTCTTCCTGTTGCATCACTACGGACTCAGTCAGCCATATATGATACCTCTGTTATTTTCTATTCTTCTCTTGTC
The DNA here is from genome assembly GCF_011100635.1 of Trichosurus vulpecula. NCBI lineage: Eukaryota > Metazoa > Chordata > Mammalia > Diprotodontia > Phalangeridae > Trichosurus > Trichosurus vulpecula. Next base: position 92,155,434 of record NC_050573.1, on the reverse strand, counting down.
CCTCACCTCTCACATTCAAGTCCTATCAGTACCATTTCCACAGCATAATTTCCACCTGCCTGTCTTCTCTATTTCTGTTACCACTACCACATTCCAAGCCTTCCTTACCATCACCTAGAAGAGTATCAAAAATTCCAAATGGGTCTTCTCTCTCCTACAATCCATCCTTCACACCACTGCTAGAATAATATTTTTTGCACATAACTATATTATAAGATAATTCCTCTGCTCATTTCCTATTTCTTCAAGTAAATTTCAAACTTCTTTGTTTGGCATTCAAGGTTCTACACAAACTGTCTCTACCCTACCTTTTAATCCTTTGTCACATTGGATTATAATCTGTACTCAAAACAAGCCCTATTCTCTTGGTTGCAGAATTTCTATTCATTATTTGAAATAAAACTCAAATGCCAACTCTATAAAGTTTTTTTCCAATTTTTCTCAGATTTTACAGGACAATTTATTCTGTCCCAAGTTAATGGATTTATTCGGTTCACTTCAATTTAATTACAGTATATTATAATTATCAGTGTTTATGACTTACCTCTCTAAGTAACTATAAGTTCTGTGACTAAAACTGTTCTTTCCAAGGTGATCCATGATCTTAAATTGTTTCTCATTCCTCAAAATTTTGATAATTTACTCATTATTTCTCATTCACCATAAGATTCTTGAGGGGAGACAACCTGCCTTGCTGAGGTTTCTATCTCCCTCAGTATCCTTCTATATAATAGGCAACAATGAATGACTGAAATGTGAAAGACAAATGGAGTAGAAATGGTACTAGCTTTGGCATAAGGAACACTTGATATAATAATCAATTACTCTCTGACTATAATTAAGTTATGTATGCTCTCTAAGCCCCAGTTTCCTAAACTATAAAGTGAGAATAAAAATATCAACTTAAAGGGCTATCATAGGAATTAAATAAGATAATACATAGAAAGCATATTGCAAATCTTAAAGTGTCACATAAATTTTAGTGTTATCATTATCAGAGTTTGACATCCCAGAAAGCAATAATAATGAAAACAAATGTTATTAAGAATAATAATAACTGACATTTATGAGGCACTTTACAGTTTGCTTTCTATAAACTGTTTCAATAAGTTAGTGTAATTTAGCATCTTGTTCCCAGGCAAAAAGCTTGTTTGCTATGGTTTATTTTTTGGTATATTCTAAGTTGTAGAACTCATAAAACGTCTATTTGCAGTTTTGTGTGGACAAGTGGTTTTCCTTGCTACTGAGTATTTGTGATAGTCTCTTATTACCAGCACATAGTAGGAAGGGGCTGACCTGCAAGTGCAAGCTAAAGGCTACCCTTTCTCCTTAAGAGTGAACTTGGAAGCATCTTTTCTTCTGAACCTAAATTTGTAACCCTCATCCACAAATATTTGAGGGGGATGATAAATATAATTCCACTCTGACATCCCTCTCTGAAACTGAAGAAGGGAGTGCCCAACCTCACCAGTACTCCTGAGCCCTACCTGCCCTTTCTCCCTAGCCAGAATGCTGATGAAGTCATTGGCTTCACTTCTTTCTCCAGACATGGGCCTGGTCTCAGGTTGTATCTACCATGACATCTACTGTCTATAATCCATACATTAAGATAACCCAAATGGACAGATTAATCTTATACAGGCAAACTAGTTTGAACTTTACTTGGTAAACATGACATACACAATAACTTTTATATCATTTAAATGATATATAGATAAATAGATATAAATAGATACACATATACATACAAACACTGTATATATGGGGTCCACTAAGGAGGGAAGGCTCACTTCTAGTACAAATCTTTTGGCCTTTCCAAACCTATCATGCTAGATATTTTTCAGGATGCCATGTTTCCAGAAAGGACTATTACTAAATATTAAGATCAATAGATTTTTTTTGCAAGTCATCATAAAATCAGAGAATTGAATCCAAGTCAGTCTTCATTTAAAAAAAAATTAAAACAAACACAAACATACCACATAAAATCATCTTCATTCTTGACAGTTCTTTTTTTGGTAATGAACAGACTAATATTCACCTTTGCAACAGCTCTTTAGTTACTCTGTTTTTTCTGTTTGAATGGGTAAGAAGATTTCAACATGTATCCACAGGATTATGCTTGTTAAATAAATCTGTTCAGAAACCTCTGTCCAACATTCTCTGGACAAATAATGAAACCGTTTGCTAGATATAGCACATAGACATCTCTTACTGGGGCCAAAGAAGATGTAGTATTTTAGTTAAAAATGCACAACAAAGATGTTTAAAAGAATAAAATTTACAATTTTCTGGTTCATGAATGTGAATGTGACTAGAATCGCACAATAGAGGAGCCAAAAAAGAATGTAAAACACGTCAGAGAAAGAAGTGATAGGTTTAAACATTTATATTAAGTTATTAATATATTAAGTGCAGGATATACAAAGATTTTAAATGACACTGTCCCTATACTCGAGACAACATGAGAAAAAGGAGAAGATACCTACAAAGATAATAGAAGGTAAGGAGTAATAGGGGCAAAAGAGAAACCCAGACTAAGTAAGTCCTCTGGGAAAATGTAAGGAAAGAAAGGAAGTAAAGGCTTCATGGAGGAAATGGTATGCAAAATAAGCATGGATAGAAAAAAGGCAGAAAAGTAGTCATTGAGACGGAAATGAAGAAGTAGGACATTCTAGACATTAACATCTACAAATGCAGTTATAGGAAATGACATCAAGTTCAGAAAAGAGCTAGTGGTCCATTTTGGTTGGAACTGATAATTCACGAAAAACAGTAATGTCAAATAAGGCTGGAAAAATAGGTTAGAAACAGATTGTGAAGGATCATTAATTTCAGCTAAAGGAATCTGTATTTTATTCTGTAGGTAATCATGGAACACATGTAGGTCCTTGTCCTTTTTGTTTTTTATCTCTTTGGGGATACAGAACTAGTAATATTATTGCTAGCCCTTTGGGCAAAGTTCCAAATTGTTCTGCAGAATGGCTGAATCAGTTTACAACTCTACCAACAATGCATTAACATCTCATTTTCCCTATATCCCTTCTAATATTTCTCATTTTACTTTTCTGTCCTATTAGGCAATCTAACAGGTATGAGGTAGTACCTCAGAATTGTTTATATTTGCATTTCTCCAACCAATAGTGAGTTAGAGCATTTTTCATGCTACAGATAGCTTTAATTTCTTCATCTAAAAACTGTTCATATCTTTTGTCATTTATCAATTGGAGAATGGCTCTTATTTTTAGAAATTTGACTCAGTTCTTTCTATGTTTGAGAAATGAGACCTTTATCACAGAAACTTTGAAAAAAAATTATTTAGCATTTTATTTCTCACCCTGCTTTTTAACTTCCATTTGGGCATAGTCTTCTCCCACTAAATTGTAAGCTTCTTGAGGGCAAGTACTATCTTGAGCTTAACACAGAGCTTAACATAGTGAACATTTAATAAATATTTATTAACTATTGGTTGACATCTCAAACTAAATGCCCCACAGGCATGTTAAACTTAACAAATCCAAAACAAACTCTTGATTTCTCCTCTACTCTCCAGCAAACACTCCCAATTTTCCCCACTTTCCTTTAATTGTAAAGGGCATTTTATTTTTCTTGATTTTTCAGTGGGAGAGGAGAGGGTAGATAAAGTAGATTTTTGTTCACTGAAAAAAATGAAATTAAATTTTTAAAAATACTATCAAGGGTACCACCATTCTGCCAGTTACCCAGGCTCACAATCTCAGTGTACTCTTCTACTCCTCATTGTCACTCATGCCACATATCCAATCCACAGCCAAATCTTGTCACTTCCACTTTCACAATGTTTCTCCTCTGTCCCTTCTCTCTACATACATAGACAAAAGAATAGTCGGACTGCCTGAAAATTATGACAAGAAATTATCAAAGAAAATTGCCCTGAAGTTCTAGAACAGGAAGGCAAAGCAGAAATAGAAAATAGAAACAATCCACCAGTCACCACCTGAAAGAAATCCCAGAATATTATAGAAAAGTTTAAAAGCTCCCAGGTTAAGGAGAAAATATTGGAAGCAAAAAGAAAAAAAAAAACAATTTAAATATTGTGGTGCTACATATGAGATTTACACAAGATCTAGCAACAACTACATTGAAGGACCATAGGTCTTGGAATACTATATTTCAAAGCGTTATGTTACGGTTTCATAAAGTTAGGTTATAACCAAGGGTAACATCCAGCAAAGTTAGGTATAATCCTGAATGAAAAAAAAATGAACATTTAACCAACTGAAAGGCTTTCAGGTCTTTGTGGCAAACACAGTAGTATTTAGGGGGAAATCTGACATATAACATCCAGGAGAAATATAAAGTAAACTTTAAGGGACTCAATAAGGTCAAATTATTTACTTACATATAAAAACATCATCAGTTCTATTATGACTGTCATTTTTTATTTGGGTAGTTTGAAAGAAAGGCTGGGGCTGAGATGATTATGATGGGGTGAGTCTAAAAAAATAATACTGTGTAGGGAGAGATAAAAAGGAGCAATTATCTCATACAAATGAGGCAAAAATAAAATAAAAGACCTCCAATGAGTGAGGAACAAATTACCTTCCAAGACAATGCATTCTATTTGTGAATAGCTCTAACTGCCTCTTGGCATCTTCCATCGTCTAGTTCTTCCTCCAGGGCAGTGCAGAACCAATCACCCAAAGAATCATAGATTTAAAACTGAAAGGGACCTCAAAGATCATTTAGTCCAACCCTCTAGCTTTTTATGAAAAGAAGTCACATCATCATTCTACAAGAAGGTTTTTCATATGTGAAAAAAAATTATCATATTCCCTTTGAGTATTCTATTCCCCAGAAATAGGACTGAGATCAGCTCAAGGCCCTTTGCCATTCTGGTTGCTCTCTTCTAGATATTTTTTCTACCTTATCAATGGATTTCCTAAATCATGATTCCCAAAATTACACACAATAGTCTAGGTAAGGTCTAAGAAAATCAGAGTATATCAGGACTAATACCTCTTCTATTGCTGGAAGCTGTGTCTCTCAACATAGACTCAAAACCTATTAGCTTTAGTGACTGCCACATCACATTGCTAACTCATAATGAGCTAGGAAAGCAGGATCAAGCTTACATACCTAATGTTTGCATATTCCATTCTCTTTCAATTTTGTAAAACAGGAAAACATTTGATCTTCTCCAGATTCACAGTAGCTCTTCTTCTTTTCATAATCTTTCAAACATGACTAACAAAGGCTCAGTAAGCATGCCTCCCAGGACTTTTGGAACCTGACATTATAGTTCATGTGAACAAGTGGCTTAAAAAAATTAAGAGGAGGGAGGTTCTCTCTTGTCTCCTTACTTATCATTGAGACCAGTTCCCTATTAATCATGTTTGTTCTGTGTCTCCAGTGCATTCTCCTCAAGAGGGAAAACAGAAGCAAGAAGAATTGAGCAGTTGTAGTTTCTCTCTAGCATCAGACATCATCATACCATCCACCCTAAGCCATGGATACTTTTCCTTCTTTGACTCTCAGTTTCTTTCTGAGATAGCTAAAATAGCCTTTTCTATTTTCCTCAGTTCTCTTTGCAGGCAGCAGCTGATTCTAGGGGGTAAAGTGGAAAGAGTGACACCCTTGAAGGTAGGAAGACCTGAGTTCAAATCTAGCCTTGGGCACTGATTAACTGTGGTAGCCTTAGGCAAGGCACTTGACATCTCTAGGCTTCAGGTTCCTCATCTGTAATAGGGGAACAATAATAGCACCTACCTCCTAGGATTGCTGTGAACATAAATAGGATAACAAGTAAAGCCCTTCCCAAATCTTAAAATATTACATAAATGCTATTACTGTTCTGTGATTTAGCGCTTCTGATCATCTTCTTACAGCACTGTGCCAACAATTTGGTAGTCATCCTTCTGTAAGAATGAGAGCAGGAAAGAGACCTTTGAGGTCAGGAGTGACAAAGCCAGGCTTGCAACAAAAGGCAAATGAACCCCACCTTCTTTCTGGAGAACCCTGTTTTGTCCTGTTACCTGACCTTGCTTCTCGCATCCATCCATTTCATTTAAAAACCCCGAATGAACTCCAGGTACCTTCCGGCTCTAAGTAGATGAACCTAGCTATGATTCTAAGGGACTTCACACAGCGAAGTTGGAATTCAAACCCAAGATTTGTAGATCTAAGCCCAGGGCTCCTTCCATGTTGCTATGCTGTCATAAAGATGTTAAAATATATAGTGGTGTCTAAACTGTCTTAAAATATTTTAATGGCTGTATGAGATTAGGAGTAATATGTACAGTTCTAGTAGGCAAAACTAAAGAGCTTTACCCACAAAATGTGCTTGATAAGTATTTATTGAACTAAAGTGAATAAATAGGGATTAGAAGAAGGCAAATTGCCACTCAAAGGAAAACCTTCCTCGGAGTTAACACAGTCCTAAAATGAAACTTATATTACTTATTAAAGGATTAATTTCCTCAGTGCTAAAAGTGTTTAAGCAATATTCAAAACAGAATACATGGAAAATGGTAAACAATGTGAGAGATTGTGTTTCCTTCTATTAGGTGATTAAAGTCTATCTAGAATAAACCATATCCCTCCTTTTACTTATTAAATATATATGACCATGTGGTTACACGCCAAGTAAAGCAGATTCTGTCCTACTTTTGAGAAATGGGAAGTTGGGGGCGGGGGACAGAACGGAATTGATTCAAGTGTTTGCTTCTAAGTAACTGTCATTGCAAGTGACATTATTATTAATATCAATAATAACTATTACCACCTCCATGCTGCCCTATGACTATATTCTGAAAATGAATTTGCCACCCTAATATAGAAAGGTTGATAACTGATTTTAAGGGGCTCAAAAGAAATTGTTCTTCCTATATGCTCATTGTTCATGGAAGGAAACTTGGACAAATCTATTAAAATGTATTTCCTAACAATATTACTATTTTGATGTTATATAAAGATCTAAAAGCAAAACAATATAAGACTTTCATTTTTAAGTCAGATGATGTCTGTTTATATTTCTGCAAGGGAAAGTTCATAAACTCAAAACAGTAATAAAAATACACTGTTAATTCTTCGGTATTCATTTTCATGAATGTCCCACCATATGATATCTTAGCCTCCTTGATATCTCACCCATCGGTCAAGGCCAAACTCACAGAATCAAAATATCCCAGAAGCTTAGATTTGAAAGCTACCTAGGAGCATTAGCCCCCAAAAGTCCAAACAGCAATATTCTCCACAACATCCCTGAGCAGTGATCATCCAACCTTTACTTAAACCTTCAGGAGAAATGCACTGGCTCTGCTTTTAGATTTCTCAGATTCCTAGGAAGCTTTTCCTTATAATGAATCTAACTGCAGCTCTCTTCCAATTTCTACCCACTGCTCCCAGTTCTACTTCTGTGGCCAAGTAGAACATGTCTAATCCCTTTCCTATATGACAACCCTTCACATATTTGACAAAAGCTATAATTCTAACCCATTCACCCCCACCTTCCTCTGTACAAAACCTCTTCTTCTGTCTACATATCATTAACTTATTCCACAGATCTTCGTTTGGCTTGGTACAAGCAAAATCCCAATTATCCTTTTCTGGAATGTCAATGTCCTTCAAAAAATATGGCACCTTAACGTGAATATAATATTTGGCAGGTATTCTGATGTCTAGAAAAAGCTAAAGTCTGTCACTTCCCTCATTCTGGACATGCTCCCTCCACATATGCTGACTAAAATCGAGTTATCTTTTTGTGGAAGGGAAGAGGGGTGCTGTCATGTCACACTGCTGGTAGATACAGAGCATGAAGTAAACTAAAAAATGCATTTTTTCTCCACATGAATCTGGTTAGTCATACCTATCTTATCCTATACCTCTGAAGTTGGTTTTGAACCCATGTGTAGAACTTTATATTTATTCTTAGTAAATTTAGTCCTAACAGACAGTGTAGCCTAAGAGATAAAGAGGTGGCCTCAGAGTAAGAGAGACCCAGGTTAAAGATTGGCCTCTCACACATTGGCCATGAGACTTAACTTCTCAAAGTCCTGGGTGACTGCCTAATACATGATCTCTTCAGTAAGGATGTGTCTGCCATACTATGGCTAAGTGGCACAATGATAGAAGGAATAAAGGATAATTCACAGGGAGAGAACAAACAAAAGGATGACATAAAGCAGACTGAAGAATTATAAAAGCACAATAGTCTAGGGTCACTGACGTTCAGAACAAACAGTCCTTTGCTCCACAGTACTTGACAGCATAACCACATTAAAAGCTAATAAATTAACTGAATTTCTTACTGGTGATTCTGGGTCATTAATAAAAGGTGAAATTATGTTCAATGTACTCTGATTAAATAGTATATTATACATTTTATAAGATTCCATCAAACAAGGCAAAACGAAATAATTTTAGATATTTAAAGGATTCATTTCAGTTATCTGGAAAATTCAAATGGTCTAACATTTCTTTCCATAATGATGTTGTATAATGGTTAAACCGAGCCTCAAAGAATGAGAAATTAGAGACCTTTTGGGTTCCTTTAGACTTTAAAAGTCCTATGAAATACTCCAAAAGGTAACATGATATGATAGAAAGACTACTGGTCTGAGAATAACGGAGCTGTAGTTCTTCCTTTGTCACTAACTCTCTAGACCTTTGGCTAAGTAATCACCTCTCTGGGCCTCAGAAGGGCCTTCATTTATTTTCTGATAATTGAAGGAGTTGAACTAGAAGGTTTCTAAAATCTCTTCTACTTCTTATCCCATATATTCCAAGTCTCTTCCTTCATGTTCTAAATTTCTGTGTTATGAGATCTAAAGTCCCTCCCAGCTCTATTACTCTATGGCCCGTGAACCTCTAACATTCTATAAGTGTATGAATGCTAAAATTATAATGAAAACCTAAGTATTAAATTTCAAACTAGAAAACCTTAACATGGCCCAGTCTGACAGGGACAACTAATTAAATCTATACTAGAATAAACATAGCAGAAAACATTCTATGCACCTAACAATATACTATGCAGTCAACAGATGAATGTTAAAGAAAATATCTGGCTTTGTAATAAAGGTATCACCTACACAGACATGCTAGTTTTCCATCGTCTTATTCAGTCACCTGCTACCTCTGATATACAAAATGAAAGATCCATATGGCTGTGTCTCTAAAACATTGTACTTTAAACAAGAAACTAATATTAGAAAAATAGCAACAAAGAGGTGAAAATTTATTTTAAATTTTATAAATTACATATACATAAAGTTCTGTGATTAGAAAGCACCCTTGCAACAATCCTTTGACAAGTATTATTGTGGCAAGTGTGACAACTTGTGAAAAGTATTATCATTATATCTATTTTAAAGGTAAGAATATTGAGGTCCATATTGCAGAGGTAACTAACCAAAAGTTTCATAGCAAATACATAGTATATCAAACCTAAAGCTTTTTCTTCAAGGTTAGTGCACTTTCTACATCACCAGATGCCTCTAAACACTTTCAGGATCACATACTAATGATAGGAAACTGATAGTAAAAGCTTTGCATTCACTTGTCATTCTGAATACTGCTTAGCTTTATGTAGGCAAATATGGAGAGGCACAGCGGTTCTCAAAAGATTGTTCTTTATATCAGAGGAATAACTCTTTTCTCCAAAGATTCTTATTAGGGCTCAACTTTAAGGTACTTTTTACCACTGAGATACTATAGTAGATCAAAGCAAAGTTAAATTATTTCCCTGGAATGGATGTATTCCTAGTTACTGACCAAGTCACAATATGGATTCCCAGTATTCAGTGGGTAGGATTTAGGACTAGGTGAATGGGTAGACTTAAAAAGGAGGTCTTAATGGTTCAGTGTTATATGGCAGGAGGTATCCAGTGGACTATCTTAGAGATTAGTGCCTGACCCTGTATTATTTAACCTTTTTATCAGTGACTTGGATGAAAATACAGATACGCTTATCAAGTTTTCAGATCACACAAAACTGACAAAACAATGGAATATAATGGATGGCAGAGTCAGAATACAAAAAGATCTTAGTTTAGATGTTTGGGATAAATCTAATAACATGAAATTCAATAGGAATAATAAATATTAGATCTTGTGGTTGGGTACCAAAAAGTAACTTCACAAGTATAAGCTGGGGAGGCATGGATAGACAGCTGGTATTTTAAAAAAATTTTGGGGGTTCTACTGAATGACAAGCTCAACATGAATCTATTTATATGTGATATAGGAACCCCAAAATCTAATGTGAGTTTGGACTCCATTAAGAGAGGCCTAGCTTCTAGGAATAGGAAGATGATGTTTCCTCTGTGCTCTACTCTTGTTTTTATTTTTGCAATTTTAAAAATTTTAAACAAATACAAAATAAGAAAAGAAAAAAGAAACAAACTTAAATACTAAAACTAAAATAATACAAAATGAGAAAAGAAAAAATATTGCCATATGCACAGCAGAACATGAGAGGATTCAAAATATATAGCAATCAATTTCCATTTCAAGAAAGCCTATATAATAATTACTCTACATTATGTTGAGAGCTGTCCGTCTTTGCTTCCTTGTAAGTTTTCTTTTGTTCTCAGCTATGTACTTTTGTGACAACAATGTTGCTAGAAGTTGCTGTGGAGGTGAAAGACCAACACCAAGACCAACAAGAGCACACAGAAGGGCTGCTAACACAGGTCCTTTGATCTGCTTTTCTAAGGAAAGCAACTTTAAGGGGTTAACAATCTCAGTTTAATTAAACATATATATACACACACACACACACACACACACATATATATATATATCATTTACTTAGTTCGGGGGAAGAAGTCAGCACCCTGAACTTCAGAGGAAATACAAACAGAAATTACAAGCATACATTACACAAACAGAGCAAATAACACACAAAGATTAACAGACAAGCCTCTATCTATCTGATCAAAGAATTACATAGTTACCAGACAGAGAGGCACCAACATTTGGGTTTTCAAAGCCGGGGGGCTGCTTCAGTGGCTACCCAGAGTCTTGTCACCAACACTCTTTCAATGAGTGTGCCCCCAAAGGCAAAACACTAACCTCTGAGTTTATATATACTTCTTCAGGGTCAAAGGGCATCACAACCATGTGACTCAAACCCACTGGAACTAGGCCTTCCCTTGACGTAAGCAGGTCATCAAAGACTCCTATTCAATCAAAGATTTCTTGATGCTGAGAAGCACTCCAGAACAAAGACAACAAAAAGTCCACTTTGCTTGCCATTACATTTGAAAAGCAAAACTCATCAAAGGTACTTGATTACCTCAGCAATCCAAAAGAGAAAACAGTAAAGAAAAGTCTCACCCTCATTACCATAACAACCTTTTCCCCATATAGACATATACACATATGCATATACACATATATACATACACATATACAGACATATATACATATAGACATATACATACGAAGATATACATATACCTGTACATAGATACACTTATACTTATCTATACTTAGATATGGATAATCATAATCATATATAGACATGTACATTCATATGCATCTACATAAGACTGTACTATACTTATTTATCCTCTGTTTCTCTGAGAGTGGATAACCTCTTCTTCCATAAGTCCAAGTCTTTTCATATTTTCCTAAGTTCACCAACTCATCATTTCTTATGCTACAGCAATATTCCCACCTTATATTGTCTAGTTGTTTCAAATAATTCAAAACAATGTGGATAAATATGGCTGACACATAGTATAGTTTCTCTATTTTTCTCTTTTGATTAAATCTATTTTAGCCTTAACTTTGTCCAAGATCACGATTACTACCCCTGCTCCTTTTTCCCTAACAAATTCTACTCCAGGTTTTATTTTATGTTTGTGCATATCTCTTATTTCCTATCCCTCCTGCCTCCTCTACTCTACTTCTACCTACTACCTTGCCCTCCCATTACTAAATCTACTCTCCCCGTAGGATCCCTCCCTTATCCTCTCATTTCTATTAATCTAAACAGCCTTCTATACCCCCCTTTAACCAATTCCCTCACCCTCTCCTCTAAAGGTCCCTCCCTTATATTCCCCCTCACTATTATCTTAGCATTTTATTTCTTTCTGAATTTAGAAGACGTTTATACTCTTCTAGATATATATGTATTGTTCCCTTTCAAACCCATTCCCAATGAAAATAGGTTTCCAGAACTACCAGTCCTTCTCCCCCATCTAATTTCTCTGTGTCAGTTTTGCCTCTCACATCTCATTTGTATAAGACAATTACTCTTTTTAGCTATTCCTAAAGTTTTACTTTTAAATACCATATCATAGTCAGGTCTACCCCAATCTTTCTTATGAGCTACCCAATCACTAATAACAACCTTAGACATAGGTTTTACATTTTATATACATAAAAGGTAAACAGTCTGTCCTTATTGAGTCCCTTGTAATTAGTCTTTGGTATGTACCTTATATTTCTCTTGGCTCTTGTAAATAAAATCGTCTATTAAGTTCAGGGCTGTTGGGTTTTTTTTAAAACAAAAAGTCTCATAATAAATCAAATGTCCATTATTTTTTTCATTCAGGATTATGCTTAGCTTTTCTGGCAATGATATTTTTGGCCAAAATGCCAGTTTTTTTGCTTGTCAATGTGTAGTATTCCAAGACCTTCAGTCTTTTAGGGTCACCACTGCTAGGTCTTCCATGATTCTAACTGTGATACCACCATATTTAAATTGGGTTTTTTCTTGTTGCTTGTAAAATTTTGTCCTTGAGCTGGGAGTTTCAGAATTTGACTATGACATTCCTGTAGGCTTTTCTCATAGAATCTCTTTCAGGTGGTGATTAATTGGATTTTTTTCTAGTTTCTACTCTGCCCTCTTGTTCTAATAGTTCATGACAATTTTCTTTAATTATTTCTTGTATTACTGTATCAAGATTATTTTTGTGATCATAGCTTTCAGGTAGTCCAATTATTCTTATGTTCTCTCTTCTTCATCAGCTGTTTTTCTTACGTTTCATATTCTCTTCTATTATTTCATTTTTTGTATTTTATTTTATTATTTCTTGATCTCTTATAACTTCCTGGACTTTGCCTTGCCCAATTCTGATTTTCAAGGAGTCGTTTTCTTCCTTAACATTCTGGATCCCCTTTTCTAATTGGTTGACTTTGTTTTCATAATATTCTTGTTTTTCATGGATTGTTCCTATTTTTTTTTTTTTTAGTTTTTCCTCAAACTCTTTCATTGATTTTTAAAGTCTCTTTAAATTCTTCTATGAATTCTTTTTGGGTAGGTGGCCATTTGACATTACTCTTTTGGTTAGAAGAGGGGCTCTTTGCTTCAGTATCCTCTCTGAAGATGAATCCTGATCTTCTCTATTCCCTTAGTAACTCTTTATAGTTGGAATCTTTCTCTTTTATCTGTTCATTTTTTTTTTTAATTTGTAGTAGCTTAGTTTTTCTAATCATCTCTAATCCTGGGTTCTGTGAGATGGTGCCTCTAGTCTCAGATCCTCCTTCCGTTCTCCCCTCTGGGCTGGAACTGAAACTAAAATCTCTGGTCTCTTAAAATTGCCAGAGGCATCCCCATCCCAAAGATTCTCCACTCACAGGGTGTGTGCTGGTTCCTTCTTGCCCTGGGCTGTGTCTCTTCAGGACCACTGGTTCTGGTGTTCCTTATCAGCAGAAGTTCCCTTGATCTTTCTGGGCTCAGATATCAAACTCAGCTCACTGTCCCAGGAGTAAAAATTCCTATAACTGGGGCCCAGGCAGCCTCCCAACCCAGCTAACACCAGGGCTTAACACTTATTGTTTAAGTGGACCTACCCTGGAGGTGTTTACTCTTCACAGGGACCAAACCTCCTCCTAGGATTTGTATTCAGCTCTTCTCCCATTTTCCCTGAAGGACCACTGTTCTGCCTCTAGCCTTTTTTATTTTTATTGCTCTATGTTTGCCCTCAAGTGCTATTTTATCTCATTTGTGGGGAAAATCTGGAGAGCTGGGAATTTTCAAACCTACTTCCCATCTTCAAACCATCTTCCCAAAATCTTCCCCTATGCTCTACTCTTGTCAGACTGCTTAGTTCCGGGTACCATGCTTTAAGAAGGAAACTGGTGATTTAGGATACATTTCGAAGACAGACTGGAATGTAAAGAGTCTTAAGTCCATGTTACATTACAATTAGCTGAAAAACTGGACGTGTTTAGCTTAGAAAAGAGAAGATACAAGGGGACATAACAGATACTTCTAAGTATCTGAAGTCTCTCCTTCATGTGGAGGAGTGCTAGAGGACAGAATCAGGAATAATGAGTAGAAGTTAAAAAGAGGTAAATTTAGGTTCAATGTCAGGAAACATTTCCAAGAATTAGAGCTGCTCGAAAATAAATTAATAGCCTAGAGAGGTAGTACATCCCCACATTGGCAGCCTAGCAGAGGATAAACTACCAATTGGTTGGGTATGCCTATAACATACCACATAGTGATGCCTTCTATGGATTGGTTGGACTAGATGGCTGAAGAGGCACTTCTAAATCTCAAATCCTGTGATTCTAGGTATTCTCTCCAGTGATGAAGGCCAAATACCCACCATGGCTTTATTGCATGGGGGCTCATGAGTTGCTGTGGTCAGAAACAAAATGTGCCACATGTTGGCCAGCCTCCTAATCATGAACCTCTTCATATTTAGGTGGTTTGGTCTTCCAATGTTGCAAAGTTATTCATTCACATGGATATTAATTAAAGAGTGTGGGATACTGTGTACAGAACTGGTTTTGGATACAAGAATATCCCTCTAACATATTGGTTGTGTTATCTAACATAAATCACTCTCTCAGTGTTCAAGGCAACTTGCTAAAACTATGAATGGCAAAGCAGTTGCTGATCTGCACTGATTAGAGGGAAGTTCCATGAAATTCCCTAAGCCAGTGAAATCATATATCAAAAATAATAAAGTACAGTAAATATTATATATATAATATACAATAAATAATAAATATATAAATAAATAAAATAATAAAAACACAAAAAATAAATACATTATTAATGTTATTTTAAATTTGCATAATGATAAACTGCTTGGGAATTATCTCTAAGCCATCTTCTGGCTCTATAAATATGAGTCTTTTACCCTCAGCCCACTCCTTTGCCAAGGCGGGAGATCTACAGAAGTGGAACAATGTGATGCATTGATCGATTTTGTTGTGCTTTTTTCTTTTCTTTAAAAAATATAATTTGCTATAGGGGATAACTCTTTCAAAGGAGTAGGAACACTGGAAAAAAATCGTATTGACAAAAATTTAAAGATATCAATAAAAATTTATTTTAAAATATTTCTTTAATTAATAATGCAGATCTCAGAGAGTGTGTTATAATAAGATTCCAGAGTAATAATAATCACTAACACTCATGTTATGCATTTAAAGGTTTACAAAGTATCTTACTACACATCTCATTTAATACTTAAAGCAACCCTGTGAGATAGTACAGATATCATTATTCTCAGATTAGAAAATTGAGGCTCAGAGCAAGTAAATTATTTGCTTATCATCACATAGCTGATCAATTTAATGGAGATAAAATTTAAACCTGGATCTCTTTAACTCCAAACCCAAGTGCTTTTTCAACTAGATTATGTTATGTTATGTTTTTCAGTCCTTTGACTGGGCTTCAAAACTACTCCAAATGAAAGGCAAAATACTTTAATGCCAAACTCAGTGGTCACCTACCAATGACACCTTCCAAATTACCCCTCTCAACTTCACACAAGCTATACCTAATCTCTCTCTCCTTAAATTTCTTATAGAACATTTGTGGACCTCCCCTTTGTCCCTGTCACATTTTATTTCTTTTTATTCTTGATGATGTATCGGAAGCTTCTCATGGCCAACTGTATACTGCAGAAGGACTGGCACTGGAGGGTTTTACATCTTTGTATCTCCAATGCCTAGAACAGTTCTGGATACACAGCAGGCACTTAATAAGTATTTATTAAATTGGAACAAATAGAAGATGGGTATTTAACAGATGACTAAACATGACTAAGTTAATAAGAAAACAGAGTTTTGAAGGCTAAGTTTACCTTGTTGCAGGCAGTGTACTGACTCGAGTGAAAAAAACGGATGGCTCAGCTTCCACATGAATCCCCAGGGAGAGATTCCTGTAATACCCATCAACATGGCCTGGGCCCCCTGAGTACTTAAAATTCAGGATGGCTTCTAGTGTCTAGAAGGGAAAAGAAAGAAACCAAAAACAATTTGAGAATTAAAATAAAATTTAGTAGTTAAACAGTTGATTACTATTGTCCCTTCAGGATGCTGAAACCTTATAGACAAGATGTAATTTGAAAAACTTTCCTCATTGCACCAGAATTTCCCAGTTGGTAAACCTAAGCTAAGCACTGCCATGATTCTCCACCACAAACCCCTTTACAAGTCACATTCTTAACTCTACATCTGTGACCAGAGGTAGAGATCACTGACTAACTGACGGGAAGCCTCTGCCTCCTTTGGTAAAGCTTTCCATACTTAAATCATCACTGTCATAAAGGTGTTACATAAAGGGCACCTAAAACTCTGACACTATAGTCTATATTTGGATATAATCTGTGGGTTTTATTTAATGAGGTACTTTATTTACCCACAGAATTGAGAACTGTGTTTTTTTAAGAATATTCAGGAATTTTCAGGATTTGCTAGTGCCTTATCCCAAAGAAATTATTAGGAATTTACTTTGTATTCACCCAGAAGATTGTAAGCTTCTCGAGAGAAGGGATCATTTCATTTTTGCTCTGTATTCCCAGTGCCCCACGTAGCAGGATCTTGGTGGCTGTTTGCTGTCACTCTTGCTTGAAAAGGACCAAAACGATGTCACTATGTCTGGGTCAATGTACAGTGCATCCAACTATGGCTAATCAGACCAATATGAGCTCAGAAGATTCTACCACAGGTTGGGCACAAAGAGCCCATAAATGGCATGGTGATGTCTTTTAACTCATGCATAAATTTGATTTAAGTAAGGCAGAACTGTGTGAGGTAGTCAACCTCACTCTCTCTTCCAGAGTCATCAAAGTCCAGTGGTCAGATGAAAGTCAAGACAACTGGCAATGGCTTGGGATACAAAGTCTAATGAAACTCTAAAGTGCTCTACAGTGCTTGCTTCTACCACCTTCATGGCCCATTCGAACACATTGTTCACAACTGCCTATTACTTTGGGGAAGTTTTCATATGGTAGGGGTAGACATCCTCCCCACCCAAACTCACTGAAGGATTTGAGGCCCTTCAGTTACCCTCAACCTGGTTTAGCTACCTGCTGAAATGGTTTTACCAGGTGTGGCCGCTACAGCTTGTTGGAGCCACAGGGGAGAGCTGGGTGGTAGACAGACAGGAAAGGTGGAAAGCAGCCTGGAAAAAAGGGCTCAGCAGTCCTCACACCAGGGGTACTAGTCTTCCCTGAACACCCATATGCCCCAATAGGATCTTAACATATTAAGTAGGATCTTAATAAATGTTAATTAAATGAATGAATAAACAAAGTGTTGTGTGAAGGCAAAGGTGGGCAAGTCATAATTAAATGAGAACCGCAAAAAAGGTTTCATGGAGGGGCAGGTAGGTGGTGCAGTGGATAGAGCATTGGCCCAGAGTCAGGAGAAACTGATTTAAAAACCAGCCTCAGACACTTGACACTTACTAGCTGTGTAACCCTGGGCAAAACACTTAACCCTGATTGCCTTGCCAAAAAAAAAAAAGTTTCATGAAACAGGTGGCAGTTGATTTTTTTGAACTAAGTTCTGAATTTTACGTTGATTCCAAGTCCCAACCTTAGCTAGATTTATACCTAAGTGGGTCATCTGCTGGGAATCATAGGCTTGCAGAATTTATTGCTGGAAAATAGTTTAGAAATTATGTATTTCAAGTCCTTCATACATATGAGAATATAAAACCCAGAAAGGTTACGTGATTTTTTTCAACATCACACAGGTAGTAATTAGTCTGGCCAGGACTGAATCCCAGATCCTCTGACTTCAAATATGGTACAATTTGCATTATGCAATACAACCCCCAACACAGTAAAATGTTTGCAGAGATTCTAAGGAATCACAGCTCCTCAGGATAAAAATATTCATCTTTCCTGTTAATGCCCACAATACCTCTAACAAGGAACAGGGTCTCATTTCCAATTAAAGATAAAGTTTCCAAAGCTAATACCCCAATCGTAATTTCCACTGGCTTTCCATTTACTACTATGTAAGCGGCTCACATGACTCTTTTCCATGAGGAAGGTTTGACTGAAGGATGGACAGAGGAGAAGAGACAAGGGGAGTGTGGAAGTATCACTGAAGAAGGGAAAAGACGGGAAGGGGAAAACTGTAGGTCTTGAAGAAAAAAATTAATAAGGCCACAATTTTATAAACAGCCTTGGCATTTTATTTTTGTTCTTAAATATTTTTATACTCATTCTTCTGTCTGTTCTATGTATATATGTCCTGTTTCTCCAACTCAGAAAGAAATTCTTCAAGGGCAAGAGTCATACATTCTCTATCTGTTAGAACAGCAATATTAAGAACTGGCATTCATAGAGCACTTTAAATCTCATAAGCCATTTTCAAATTATTTTTTTTTTATTTGCCAGTGTCAGCAAACACATCAGATAAGAAAAGAGCACTAGGTCTGGAGTCAGAGAACTTTGGTTCAGATCCTAGTTCTATTCTTTTCTGTGATGTCAAGCAACTCGTTTGACCATTCTGGGCCTAAATGTAAAATGAAGGAAGTGAATTAGATTGTCTTTCAGGGTAGGGAAGAAAGGCAAGGATTCTTTTTACCATTTTACAGAGAAAGAAATTCAAACTCTAACAGGTGAAATGACTGGACTAAGGTCACAGAGAAATGACATAGCTTGAAGTCAAATCCACACTTTCAGACTTCAGATCCATACTACATCACTGCCCCTCCTACCTCCCAGGAAGGTTCAATGACCTCAGCTCACATTTCATAATGATCTAGAGGTTCACAGAGTGTTTTCCTATAAAGATAGTGTGAGGAAGGTAACATAAATATTACTGGTACCATTTTATTAATGAGAGGAATATAAACTCAAGTTGTGTCTCAGAACAACCTAACTAGGATCTGATCTCCAAACTCTAATTCTGGGAAAATACAGAAACACTGCACTCAGAGGACAATGTAGTTATGGCAGCACAGCTGAATACCACTGGTGCATTTTTCATTCCTCATAACCAAATGCTAGAATCACAGAACCATGAGCAAGACCTGCACAAATTTAGACAGCTGACACTGCCTTCAACAAATGTGTCACTTCAGCCAGAACATCCGCATCTGATTGAAAATGTGATGATGCACCTCTGCCCCAATGTGTCCAGGGTTTAAAATTCAGTCAAACCTTTCAAGCAGGAGGGTGTGAGTTTATTTTGTACTTAATGTTTTCAATGATTTCCTTCTTCCTAATTTGTAATAATGCAGGCAGGGCAAGGAGTTTCAAAAAGAAAACTGTGTGTGTGTGTGTGTGTGCGCGCGCGCGCACACGCGCATGTTTACGTGTGTGTTGGGGGAGGAGGGGGAAGGAGAAGAACCAGTCAATGAATGAAGAGGGAGAGGAGAGATTACTATTCTTCATTTCTGATTTCTTAAGACCATAGAATATTAGCAATAGAAGGGATCCCAGAACAGAGAATGTCAGAAACGAAAGGATCCTTAGAACTGAGAATATTTGAAATGGGAGAAACATTAGAACATAAAACAAAGAATGTTTAGAACTGGAAAGGACCTTAAAGATTCTCTTTTCTAATACCAGCATTATAAAAAGTAGGTTGAGATGTGACACAAAGCTAGCTAGTCATTATTCAAGGAAATCTAAATAAAATATATAAATGGACTACAAGCGACTCTCTTTGTCTTCCTAGTACCTATTAATTAAATATGTGTGCATACCTACATGCAAGGAAGGAAGGAAGGAAAGAAGGAAGGATGTATTAAGTGCCTACTATGTGCCAGGCACTGCGCTAAGTGATTTCT
The DNA here is from genome assembly GCF_011100635.1 of Trichosurus vulpecula. Lineage (NCBI taxonomy): Eukaryota > Metazoa > Chordata > Mammalia > Diprotodontia > Phalangeridae > Trichosurus > Trichosurus vulpecula. The sequence continues at coordinate 92,135,447 of NC_050573.1, read as the reverse complement.
AATTATCATTTCATTTGACCGTCACAATAATTCTGGAAGATAGGCACTATTATTATCTCCATTTAAGGCAGACTATATCCAAATGTCTACTAGGCTTCCCACTTTAGAAGGCACTAACATAAAGAAGACCTCTTTAGCATGATAACACACATACATGTTTAAACTCAACTTCTATTTATCATAAAAATCTAAACTGAATTGGCCAGTTAACCTGTAGATACTATGCAGTATCAGGTGTTTTTTCACAGGAAGATACAGTAGGATTTGCATGAGGCCTCCCAGTAAATGGTTACTGAGCAAAAGTGGTGGCATTTTGTTGAACACACTAAAAAGAAATTTAATTAATGAAAACATTTCCTAACTGAGAATCCCAGAGTATTACACTTTGAAAATTCAATGGGTTAAACTTTAAGAGGTAGGTGGGATAGCTGTAATTGAAATAAAGCAATATTGGATCCATACATGTCCCAAAGCCTTAAGATATGTTACTTTAGGGAAGACTGGACAATGAATTGGGCTAGCTGAAAATGCCTTTCACAATGACTTAGGTAAAAGCATAAGTGGCTTAGTATAGTGCCTGACACATAGTAAGAGCTTAATAAATACTCGTTGATGGTAACATGCTCATCAAATTTGCTAAAATAACAAAACAGGAAAATGATAAATGCTGGAAAGGATGTGGGAAAATTGGAACATTGTTACATTGCTAGTGGAGTTGTGAGCTGATCCAGCCATTTTGGAGAGCAATTTGGAACTATGCCCAAGGGCTATAAAAATGTTCATACCCTTTGACCCAGTAGTCAAGTTGCAAAGTAGAATCATGACCAATGGAATGAATCATGAGAGAGAAGAAACAAAACCAGAAAAAAGAGGAAAAAAAAAGAGAGAGAGCAAATAGTTTGCCTCAATCTTCATTCAGACTCCACAGTTCTTTCTCTGGATGTAGCTCGCTTTTTCCATCATGAGTCCTTTGGAGCTGTCTTTGAGCCTTGTATTGCTGAGGAGAGCCAAGTCTATCAAAGCTAGCGATCACAGAATCAATATGTCTGAAGTTGTGTATAATGTTCTTCTGGTTCTGCTCCTCTCACTCAGCATCAGATCATGTAGGTCTTTCCAAGTTATTATGAAGTCTGTATCTTCCCCATTTCTTATAGCACAATAGTATTCCATTACATTCATATATCACAACTTGTTCAGCCATTCCCCAATTGAGGGGCATCCCCTTAATTTTCATTTTTTTGCCACAACGAAAAGAGCAGCTATAAATATTTTTGTACATACAGGTCCCTTTCCCACCTGTGTATTCCAATGAGAAGTTATTTTTTCAAAGCCAATCACAGGAAGGCAGTATGATACAATGGAAAGAATTCTGAGTTTTTGTTTGTTTAGTTTTTGTTTAGTTTTGTATATTAGCTCTTTTGCATAGTTTCTTCAGAAGAAGCAACTTCCCCCTCTCTGAGCCAGTTTCTTCATTTGTAAAATAAGCGGACTGAACTAGGTGATCTCTAAGGTCTCTCCTAATGTGATCCTAAGATGTTGTTTAGGGAGAAAGAATTTAGTGGCAATCAACTGACAGATGACTGCAAAACATTTTGACAACAGGAGCTAAGGCCTAAGTATCATGGAGGAGCACAGCCAAAGAGAATGACTCTGTGTTTTCATTCTTTCTGAGTTAGTTGTTTTTAGACACTCAAGAGAATGAAGAACAGAAGATGTAATTACCAAGAAACATACCAGTCTAATTTATAAAAATCACATAGGGAAGAAAAAGGTTTCGTGAAGTTATTGAGTCTATTCTTCGCTTTTCTTCCTTTCTAAAATAATGAAATAAAAAGCCCACCTAGCTTCAATAAATTTGAATATTTTAATAAAGCCACAGGAAGGGCTTGAAGGCAGAAGGTTGTTTTGCTTTTATTTTTTCCTTCATAAAATAATGAGTATCTGTGCACTAATCTGTCACAAGCCTTCTATTTCCATGTACACATTCAACTTCTTATTTTAAGGAAAAAGAATTAGAAAACCAGCAACTGCCTGGGACTTAAAGGCTTAAATAAAAACTCTCGGTTATAATGGAGATTATTTATATTTTTTCACAAATCATCTTACGCTGAAGACCTCCTTTCAGGGATGAAGTTAGAAATCTTAAATTTCCCAAAGTTATGCCATTAGAATGCCAGCTCCTCCAAATCCTACTAGTTCAATTCAAGATACATATATGCCTATGTTGTACAAAGGCCTGGACCCCACACTACATATACAAAAATGAAAAGTGACATGGTCCTTGACTCTCAGGGAGTTTACAATCAAACAGAGTATACGCAAATAGGCATAATAGAAAACAGTGTACTAGATAGGTCCTGCTAGGATGGGTAATTAGGTGACACAGTGGCTAGAGAGCCAGGCCTACCTTCAGGAAGACTCATCTTCCTGAGTTCAATCTAGCCCCAGATACTTATGATGTGACCCTGGGCCAGTCCCTTAACCCTGTCTGCTTGAGTTTCCTCATCTATAAAATGAGCTGGAGAAGGAAATGGCAAACCACTCCAGTATCTTTGCCAAGAAAACCCCGAATGCAGTCGTGAAGAGTCAGACATGACTAAAATGACTGAATAATAGACAGGTCCAGAGAATATTCTCTATGAAAATTTTAGGTGAGAGAATCATTTGTAGCTATAGCTATCAAGGAAGATTTCATAAAGTGGCTCCTCAACTGTGGCATGAAAGAAAAGAAAGGTTTCAGTGGTCAGTGAAAAGAAGTATATTTTAAATACGGAGCACAACCTAAGAGAATGTATGAAGAAGATCAAGGCAAGACAAAAAAAAATAGTCGTCAACTGTTGGAAGCAAAATATAAGGCCTAAATGTGAAAAACAAGAAGAAGGCATAAACGACTGGATTCCAGACACAAGGAGCAATGGGGGTAATGTGCTACCCTTAATGGTTTTAGCCCTCTTTCAGAAGAACATCCTGCCTTGTGGAAAGGAACAAGATACTGATGAGGGAATAACAGGTAGGATGTGAGTCAAAGTTATGACTTAGGAGAAATTAGGATATACCTTGTAAAGCAATACAAATTACCTTGAAAAGGAACACAATAAAGTAATATATTAGACTCTGAAGATATAGGTTTGAGATGCAGTAGATTCTTTCTAGGTGTCTGACAATAAAAGAGAGGATATGAGAAATGAGAGAAAAGCTATTAGGGATACCAGGGTGAAATGAAGGTGTTTTGTATGTGTTTTTATTTTTTTCCCTAAGGATGTGGTAGAACTGGGCATGTCTGTAAGCAGTAGGGAAAGGGCAAATAGATAGGGAGGGAGAGAAGATGAATAAAAGAAGGTGTGATTGATGAGGCAAGCTCTTGTAAGAGACCTGGGTGTCATGAGATTAAGAATGCATATAGAGGGGTTCTATACTCTCTCTGTTGGGAGGAAAATTGCAAGACATGGCCTTGATTTTCTGAGTAACTTGAGGGAAGACCATTTGTTGGGAGAAAGGAGAACATTTTAGGGGCATGAGAGAAGGAAGGTTGAGAATAGGCAGTGAAAGGAGTAAGACCACCAATCAACGAAGAATCAGTTTTTCTATGCAGCAATGAGGGCCCAATAGAGGCGAGACAAGAGGAATGTGAAATGTACTCAGTCAGCACAGTTATGTAACTTCATCTAAAGATATTTAATAGCTCAAGAAGATAATAAGGCAGATTTTGGAAGATCTAGGGTGAGAATTAATAGGACATTAATACTGGAAGGATAAAAGTGAAAAGGAGTCAAGGGTGAAGGACAATGAATAAATTGGCTCAACAGATGGAGTGTGGGACTTGGACTGAGGAAGACCTGAGTCCCAATTCTGTTCCAACACTTCCTAGCTTTGTGGCCATAAGCAAATCACTTAACCTCTCTCACCTTCAGTTTCCTAATCTATAAAATAGGGAAGGAAGAGAATACACCTCTATTAAGTGTCTATTATGTGCCAGCAACAGGTAATGGGGCTAGATTTATAGATATGAGTCATATGAGCAGAGATGATAATTAAATACAAAATATCCTGAAATTCTTCCCTTGTTATTTAATAAAGTAAGGCTTGAAATGTGGCAAGAACAATAACTTCAATTTGATCCACTTAGTAACTTTGAATTTGAAGGACAAAAGTTCAGCCATTGGTTGGTAGCCACAGGATTTGGTGCGGCACCAATTTCCAGTGAATTCTAACAGTTTGTATTTAAGGTCAGTAAAACACTAAAATGAAAATAATGCCATTACTTTCCACTTAATTAGCACTTTAGAAAAAAAAAGAGAACACTTTCTCAGTGCTAATTAAGCCTTATAAATGTCAGATAACTACAAATTAAAATGTTCCAACTAGAATGCCATACCTACAATAATACAAAAGAATGATCAATAGCAGTCTTCACCTGAATTCTTGCTAAAGAAATAGCCACATCGTTAGATTTTCTATTTAGGTTAAAGGCAATGCAAGAAATTTCATTCACATGAAGTAAGTCCAATGCAGCTGTGAGAATCAATCCTTAAGATGGTGATTTCTAACCCTTAATACTGAACATTAAGGAAAATACTAGCACCAAAAATGAATATTTGAGGTTGAAAGGTCATTAGAATATAAAATGATATTACAAAGAAATATGGAGCTAGAAGGGAATCACCAAACTCAAAATTGCAAGGGATCTCAGAGGTCATCTAGTCCAAGTGTCATACTTGGACAGAAATTTCCTCTACTAAATTTTTTAACAAGTAGTCACCAGCATACACTAGACCTCCATTGAAAGGGAACTCATTAGCTCTTAAACAATTGAAACAATCTAGTCACCCATATGTAGTTCTCTTTGTTAGGAAGCTTTTCCCTATATCAAGCCTAAAACAATGTTAGCACATAAAATGTAAAGGGTGGAAGGAACATTAAAATATAGGATATCAGAGCTAGACGTATCTATAGAACACAGGACAAAGAATGGCAAAATTGGAGGGATTTAGAACATAAAACAATGTTGGAAATGGAAGGTACTTTAGATAACAGGATGTTAAAGGCAGAAGGCACCTAGAACATATAGCACAATACTTCTGAAATGAAAAGGATCTTATGGAAAGGGATGGTAAAGTTGGAAGAAGTCACATTCAGGCTCTCAGACCAGAGCCTCTAAGCTTAGAATTGTCTGTATATTAAAAAGAGGTGGGGGGAGGCAGGAAGGATTCTATCTAGTTTTCCTAAGCAATCCTTAGTTCTTCCTAGATTATAGGTGACAAGAGCAAGGGTAGGGTGGGAATGAAATCCTTCCAGAAACAGATGAATGTACAGCAGCCAGAAGTCATACAGCCATAAATCATTATGGAAGGAAGACACATGAGATATTTAGTTCAATACAATTTTACAGACCAAGCCACCAACAAAGAAGGGAACAGAATCACTAACAACAAAAGCAAAGCAGTCTGGCAATATTAAACAGTGACAAAAAGTCCTCTCTAGATATTTAAGTAACATCACTAATTATCATTGAAAAACTGTAAATTACAAAAACTGTTAACTGTTAAGAAGAGGTTAAATTATGTACAATCTTATATAGTACATTTTAGAAAAAATTCAAATAAAATAGTTGAAATAATGTTTTGGCACAAACTAGTATGTTTATAAATTAAATTATGTGTTCATTTTTGCTAACGGCAGGCAATTATCCAATTTATTTCCAAGTCCTATAAGAGCTTACTTTTGAAACACGTCTTCCATATGATCCACCTCTGCTTCCCTTTTGACAGTACCACCTTGGTGCAGGTTCTCATTACTACAGTCTATTACAGTAGACTGCTGCTTGGTCTTCCAGTCTCAAGATTCTCTCCATTCCAATCTATTCTCCACCCATTTGTTAAACTGATCTTCCCAAAATGTAGGTCTGACCATGTCATCCACTCCACCCATTCACAAAAGTCCAATGGTTCCCTACTACTTCTAGGAAAAAACATAAAATCCTTCTATTTTGTATTCAAAGCCTTTTATAACCAGGGCCCCACTCAGCTTTCCAGCTTTCTTTATACCTTAGTTCCTGCCACACACACCATTCAGTAAGAGAAACCTCTTTGCCATTCCTAAAACAAGACACTCTATCTTCCAGCTTTGGGCATTTTCACTAGCTATCCCCTTTACCTAGAATTCTCTCCCTCCTCATCTCCATTTCCAGGCTTCCTTTAAGTCCCAGACAAAATCCTACCTTCTACATAAAGCCTTTTCCAATCTCCCTTAATGCTACTGCCTTTCCTCCAGTCATTATCTCCAATTCATCCTAAATCTATCTTCTTTGTATATAGTTGATTGCCTGTTGTCTAGCCATGTAGATGCAGGTCCTTTCAGAGTAGGAACTGGCTTCTGCCTTTCTTTGTATCTATTGCCAATGACTAGAATATAGTGTTTAATAAACACTTATTTACTGACAGATTGATGATGACAACGACGACGACGATGATGATGATGATGATGATGATGATGATGATGATGATGAACTCATATTTAAATGACATTGTAGAGTTTACAAAGTGCTTTACGAATACCAACTCTATGAAATAGTAAGAAAATTAGATTCATTTTATATTTAAAGAAATTAAGGCTCACAGAAGTTGAGGTTACTGTAGCTAGAAATTACTTCTCTGTGACAATACTAGAATATAAAAACAATTGATCATTGTGTTGGATCTTCACACTCAATCATAAAGAAAGAAAATCATAGACTTAGAGAAAGTCAGGGTTGATAGGGGTCATTGAAATAATTTAATTCAAACTCTTCATTTCACCCATACAGGTGAAGAGCTGTGTTCAAGGTCACATAACAAGATAATTGCTGAGAAAGGACTTAAAACCAAGGCCTCCTGCTTTCTAGTCCCATTGCATTGTTTTCCATACTTTGCATTGTTATCTACACTTTGATGATCTCTCTCCAAATGAATGCCTCTGGGGTGACACTGCTCTCTCGCTCCTGGCTCTTCATACTCCACCCCAGATTCTCAGAATTTAAGAGACTTTAAAAGATCAAATCCAACCATGTTATATTTCAAATGAGGAAACTGAGACTCAGTGAAATAAAATAACTGACTGTCTCAAGCTCACACAGCTATAAGCAGCAGAGGCCAAATCTGCACTCGGATGTTTATTCCTTAGTCCAACATTCTCTTAGACCATGCTAAATTGTGATCAGAGAGGCAAAAAAAAAAAAAAAAAAGAAAGAAAGAAAAAAAGTGAATTTAAGTGGAAACTCAAATACCACACCCAAGACCAGGTACATTTTGGTAAGACCTGAGATGCATGACACACACAAAAAAGAAGGAATTTTGGCTCTCTCTGGAATTATCTAAGAGGTAGAACTATGGACTTTCAGGGAAATTCAATTAAATCATCATCTCATTTTTTCTTGTATGTATGCCTAGAAGCCTGGGGGAAGGGAAGGTTATGTTCTTAATAAATTTAATAAAACACAAATAAATTCTAGATTAATTTATGTTGTACTGAATTATTAGTAATCAGCAGAGTAGTGCTTAAATTCATACATTGTTACAAGCAATAAGCAATTAGTAAATTTTCCATTTATACTCATTTAGTAATGAGAATCACTATCTGCCTACATTAAGTAGTTTTGCAGATGTTGCTTATGGAAAATGTTAAAGGAATAGACTTAAGTACCATCTTAGCCCCAGATTGGGGCTTCCTGAAAGTATGTGCAGGCCCTCCAGGGAAGAATAAATACTAGCATGCCATTGGTAAAGGAACACACTGGGAACAAGGCAGAAATGCAAAATGATCTCAAGATAATGGAAAGCTCCCATTAGCAAAAGCTAATACATGGTACCCAATAACTCAATAGCATGACTGATATGCCACTGCTGAAGTCACACAAACATATGATTACATGTTTCAAACATAAGAGATTTTCTTTCTAACACTGGGATCTATATTTAGTGCTCTGTCCAGTCTCTCCATGCCCAGTAAACCAAGGTATGGACTATTTATCAACTCTATTGGTTTAAATCAGTAGCAGTACAGGAGGTGGTATAGCATAAAGCAAAGATCAACCAGTTTGGAGACAGGAGAGATCTGGGTTCAAATCCTACCTCCAACACATACTAGCTGGGTGACCTTGGAAATGTAATTCATCCTTTCTGAGCTTGCATTTCTTTATATATAAAATGAAGTTAATACACTGCTGACCTCACAGATTTATTATAAGGAAATGACATTTTTAAAAACATAAAAGGCCATATAAATGTGAGCTATTATTAATGGAAAGAACAAATCCTTTTACCACTTTGGGCATCTGTGTGTTCATCCATAAAACAACAGGGTTGTCCTAGATGAATGCAAAAGATCTGATATACAATATTCTGTTTTAACCTTCTTTGTTATAAAGCTCCTTCTAGCTTTAACATTGAATGGACTAACATTCACGTTCCAAGATCCTTTCCTATCCAGCTAGGGCAATGTATGATTCTTTACTAAATGCCCTTGAAAACGTCCTGATGCCCAGTCTCTCACACAGTCGCGGATGACTCATCCCCTTTGATGACTCTTATCCTCAGATGAGAAAGGACTTATCACCAGATCCCAGGAAATGTGAACCATGTCCACAGGAAGTAAATAATCTGTGGGAATGAAATCCATCATCCATGGGCACAGCTCTGCACCGTAGCTCAAGTCTAAGGTGACTACAGTTCAGGTTTGGGCCCTTCCATCTCCTCTGAACAATTATGACTTCAAATTGCTTATGGCTCTGGTATTTTATTGACCTCTATTATTAGGTCTCCATTTTCTCCAATACTTTTACTTCTCTCTCATGGGTTTCTATTCCTTGTTTGGTATTCGATTTGTCTGCCTCAATTTTTCTCATAAAATTCAGCATCAGAGTTCCAACTACCTGCCAGATAGTTCTACCTGCCTGGCCCTCCAGCACCTGAAACTCAACATGTCTAAGCTTAAACTTGTCATCTTCTCCACTAGTCTGCTACTGCCTCCCAAATATAAAATTTCAAGTGATAGTACCATCATCTTCTCAATTCAACTCAACACACACCCAGGCTGAAACCTTGGACTTGTTCTTAATTCCCCCTCCTTCCTCAAAACTCACACTACTCCCATTACTCCCAACTATCCAATGAATCTCCATAGAGGCAGTGTGGAGAACTGGACAAAGCATTCACTGAATGTAGATCCTAGAGGACCTGAGCTCACTACTGCCTCGGATACTTGCTAGCTGTATAAACCCACAAAAATCATTCAACCTCTATCAGCTTCAGTTTCTTCATCTATAAAATGAGGGAAAAATAGACTTAGCAAACCTTATTGCACTACATAAATGTTAGCTATTACAGAACCTACACAATAATATATTCATACCCTTTTCTCTTCTCTCCTTGCCATAACCCAGGTTCAAGACATCATCACCTCTCACCTAGATAGTTCTCTGGATATACTCAACTCAGATTTCTCTCTTCAAATATACTGTCTGTCATCCAGTAGGGCATTTCCATTTTCATCCTGGACATCTTCATCTGAATATCTTACTGCCACTTCATATTCAGTATGCATAAAACTGAATTCATCATATTCTTGCCACCTCCTCCCACCCACATAGGGGAGAAGAAACCTAATCATCCTCTAAACTATAGCCTTTCCAATGATGGCACGGAGATCCTCTTAAGTTATATCTTTGGCTCTCCCAACCAACTCACTTCTCCTTTTTCTATAATAACTCCTATTGAGTCTATCACTTTTACATGGTCGATGCATGTATCTAAATCTGTTACTTGAATGCTAAAAAAAAATAAATTACTCTCTATCCCATATAATAGGAAAAAATGTAAACTCTAGCCTGGCTTTTAAGCCACATTTAAATGAGAGCGGCATAAGGAAAACAGGTAAGATTTAAGAGGAGATAGTAGCTAACCTCAAACTTGAAGGAGATGAGAACGAAGTGAATTCCAGCTGCGGTGATTGACTGTATACATGCACAAAAGCAGGAGATAGCAAGACAAAATCAGGGAACACCTGATATTTTATTCTGATTAGAACAGAGGTGGGAAACCTGTGGAGCATCAAAGCAATACGGCTCAAAAGACAAAGTGGAGACAAATCGTGGAGCATCTTAAAAGTTCAGCCAAGAAATCTGTATTTTATCCTAGAAGCAATGAGAGAGTCACAAAGGATTTTTGAACTGGGAAGTGACGGAACTAGGTTTGTGCAATAGGATAATTCATCTGGTAGCTGTGTGAAGAATACTTTGAAAAGGGAAGATGGGAAGCAGAGAAACCAAACAAGTTATCAGAATAGTCAAAGCAAAATGGAAACAAGGCCTTGAACTAGGATGATTGCAGTAGGAAGGAGAAAAGGGGGAAAGATTACAGACGGAGGGCTAGAAATTTACATTTGGAAGTTATCTTCACAGACATGTTCAATGAAGCCACAAAGTGGATGAAATCAGCAAGGGAAATTATGCAAGGAGAGATAGAGAAGAGAATTCAGTTTAGGGCAGACTCTCAGAGTTAGAAAACAAAGAAAGGTGAAACTGAGGAAGAGATTGAAAATGACCAGTCTCTAAGGTCAGTCTTAGTTCTAAACTCATGTTGTTAACATTCTATGTTCTCAAGCATCTTCCAGCTCTAACAATATATGTTCTGAATTGTAAGGTCCCTTATAGTTCCATCATTCTATACTCTCAAGTCCATTTCATCTTTAATAGACTATATTCTGTAATTCCTACCTAAACCCTGTCATGCCTTCATTAAATCTCTAGCCTCTCTATGACTTCTAAGTATTCAAATATAACACTGAGCAAAGCTATTCTTGGGCATGTCATTCTTAATAGGCTTTATGATGCTTTTATCTGATTGCAATAGAAGTAATACCATTTTTATTCATTTAAACTGAATTGGTTGAGATTCAATTATAACTTAACCCTCTAGAGCTGCATAGAAACATGAAGTAACTTCACAAATTCCCAGTTCTGCTAGGGGAACCAGCCAGGGGCTTGGTTTTGGAGCTGGCACTACAGCCAACAGGATAGAAAAGATCTCATTTTCCTGAGATGTTCACACTGCTGAAAGGGTCACCTGGGGCTTGGTTGGCTATAATTTAGCTCCCATCTCTATTCTTGTCAGTTTCAGCTTTCATCAACAGCAAAATAGAACCAGAAACATGACTTAGAGCAAGGAAAACACACTGAAGGGATGCAAGTGTGAGAAAGAAGTTCATGTGAAATGAGCTAACAATAAAAACTCACACTATGAGTGTGGGAGACCTTTATGGTTCTGGTTAGAGGTAATATAAAAGAATTCTCTCCATTTTACAAATGAAAAAAAAAAGAGAACTCTGAGTGGTGAGGTGACTTAACTATGTTCATCTGTCTTAGAATCAGGATATGAACCTAGGACTTACAACTAGTATTTCTCAGCAAGAAATATGTGAGATACCACCAACTTGGGAAAGAAAACAAAAAGCAACTACCCTTAAAAAATCCATCATATGTTCAACCCTCTAACAGGCAAAAAGCCTGTGTGTTAGAGGTTTGAGGTCTATCCCTCAAAGGCTTTTTTCTCAGCACCAAATTTGGCAGGGTCTTAAAGCAGCATCCCTTAGAAAAAGCCTCCAATTGTATGAGGTTCTCTGTCCTCCTGACTCTTGAATAGCACTTGATTTAATTTGCTTTTGCTGATCTTTTTCAGTTATTCAATCCCTTTCCTCTCCCATGGCCTTTCATCTCAAGTCCCATCATTGGCAGGCATCCTCATTAGGTCAGCAGACAAAAACTTTCCAGCTTCCAACTCCAGTTAGGAAATTTTTAGTCTAATGGGAACAAAAACTTCATGGTCAAAGGCTATTTTGTATGTGTTAAGCAATGGTGTTCTTTTAGCTCTAATATTCTAAATTATGTGTCTATAATGTCCCTACCATCTCTGACATTCTATGCGCTTAAGGTCCTTTCCGACTGTAATAGCCAATGTTCTACTCTTCTCTGTTCGTTGATACTGAGAGTACCTGGTCCTCAGAAGTGCAGAGACTATGCAATTCTACAAGGTCTCTAGCTGCTCAGCTGAAGGCAGGCTTTGTTATTACGTTCGGAGTGGCCAGACCTAAACATGATAGATGATAGATAGATAGATAGACAGACAGACAGACAGACAGACAGAACGTATAAGAGAATCAGACAGATGGAAAGCCAACTTCCCCTGTTTGCACATCTGTAGCTCTTGGAACATGGTAAGCACTTAAATGCTTGCTGGTTGATTGATTGATTGGAATTAATATGATAAAAGGTAGAATGTGATGGGGGAAGAGAAGCAAGCAGTGTCATGAAAAATTTGAGGAAAGGGTAATCATTTTTACGTTTCAGGGGTGCTGAGAAGAAGGATCCAAGATTTCACAGAAGTAGCACATGCGTTGGGCTAATAGGAAGATAAGGCCTCAATTTTATCCATAGAAATCATATACTGAGACTTAGGGGAGAGGAGGTAAAATTGGAGGCTTAAGGAGAGGAGTTCATGAAAGTACAAAGTTAGTGGAATGGAAAAAAAGATGTCCAAAAATACATGGGTGACCCATAGGCTTTGACCTGCCATCATTCCACCATTAGAATGTGAGTTCCTTGACCTTGTTATTATTCAGTAGTTTCAGTTGTGTTCAATTCTTTGTGACTCCATTTGGGGTTTTCTTAGCAATGATATTGGAGTGGTTTGACATTTCTTTCTCCAGCTCATTTTACAGATGAGGAAACTGAGGGGAAAAGGGTTAAGTGACTTGCCTCAGGTCACACAGCTGTAAGTGACTGAGGCCAGATGTCTGACTCCAGGTATGGTGCTCTAACCACTGCACCACAAGCTTAGAGACTTGTTTTTTGCCTTTGTATCCTCAGCTCCAAGTGAATAAGCATTTGATAGATGCTCATTGATTGACTAAATCTAGGTATGAGAGAAAATGTGATAGGGAAAAAGGATAGCTTAGGGAATGTGTCATGAAAAATTTGAGAATGGCAGTCTGAGAAGTTTTCATGAAAGAAGTAGCACGTGAGTTGGACATCAGGGAGATAAGGCTTCAATTTTGTCAGTAAACTAGAAGAGGTGAAATTCTGAGAGTGATGGGGAGGAGAAGACATGGAGCTGGACACTAACCCATGAAAGTATAGTGTCACAGAAAGAAGGTATCAAGAAAGGAGTGATCCATAGATACATAGAGTGATTCATGACACAGAGAAATTTGGGACTTCACTCATTTATTCATTAGAAATATATTAATCACTTACACACACACACATACATGCATACATTTGAGCTGAGATATATATTCTGTGAATATTTCTTTAGACATCAGAATCACTGAATTTCAAAGCAGGAAGAGACCTCAGACATGTATGGCATAAAGTCTCCCTGAAACAGAAAGAACTTATCCATTGTCTCCTTAAATATTTCCAATAATAAAAATTAAATATATACAAAAACAGTCTGTTCCATTTTGGGGCATCAGTAATTGTTAGTATAGAGAAATGGAAAGGTTTTAAACTGGCTAAAATGCAATCCTAAATGTATGGGGTTTCAAAACTGAGATTTATACATGATAGTAGGAATATAGGCTAAGTAGGGAAAGAACAATGACTCTGACTCTCTGATTCCCCTTCAATTTTGACTCATATCCTTCTACATGCCAAGTCAGGGAGGATGCTCAAAATCTCTAAGCCACAATCAGATAATTTCCAGGGACAAAGAAAGCATTGCCATCTTAGTCCCAGATGTAGAGGGTTAAGACAAACACTTGATATTGGCCTAAAGGTGCTCTGACTTCTAGCTTTTGTGAACTGAATATAGACTGCTATGACTATCAACCTGCTGTTATCAGGGAGAGGATTAATTGCCAATCTGCTCCCAAGGCCTGTCTATTTCATCTTTGCAATATTTCTCCAATATGTTCCCTTCTCTCTCTTACCGCAACCATTTTGGTGCCGGCTCCCATTATCTCATACTTAGGCTGCTTCAAGTCTCTCCCCACTTCACTAAGACACAGATCCAAACATGTTACTTTCCTACACAGTAAACTCCAGTGGCTTTCTGTTGCCTCCAGTAACATGCAAAATCTTCTGTTTGAAATTCAAAGCCCTTCATAACCTACATATAGGTTTCCAGCCGTTTTAGACGTTACTCCCAACCGCATACCCTTCAATTCAATGACACTGGTCCCCTTGCTGTTCCACAAACAAGACACACCATCCCTCAGCTATGACAATTTTCTCTGGCTGTTCCCCATATCTGGAATGCTCTCCTTCAATTCTACCTACTGTCTTCCCTAGGTTTCTTTAAGTCTCATTTAAAATCCCATCTTTTACAAAAAGCCATTCCCAATCCCCCTCAATCCTAGTTCCTTCCCTCTTTTAATTACTTAATATTTATTCTGTATATAGCTGTTTATATAAATTTGTTTGCATGCTGTCTTCTCCATTAAATAGTGAATGTAGGGGCTGTCTTTTGTCTCTTCTTTGTATTCCCAGCACTTAAGACAGTGCCTGGTCCATAGTAGGTGATTAATAAATATGTACTATTTAAATGATTTCTAGGCACTACACAATAGCAAACTATGGAAGAAATGACTTGCAGATGTTACTGAATAGATGAAGAACAGACATTGGTAGTCAAGAGTATTCCTTAGCAGAAACCATAAGACCAAGGATAAATGAAAAACTGAGAAGCCCAGTACTGAGCAAGAGGTGGGAAATGCAGAGACATACTGCCTGAGTATGAGAGAGAGAGAAAGAAAAAGCAGTGAGACGATATCATCAGAAGCCATAGTATCAGAGCAATGAGTTGTTCACCAAACGTATGCCCTAATCACACAAATGCCACCTCTTCCAAATGGTCCTTTAAATAGTTGAAAATAGAAATCATGTTGTGATGCAATATTATTGTGTTATCAGAAATGACAAGTAGGATGACCTCAGAAAAACTTGGAAAGACTTACGTAAACTGATGCCAAGTGAATTGGGCAGAACCAGGAGTACGCAGTAAAAGCAATGTTGTACAACGAAGAACTGTGAATACCTTAGCTATTCTCAGCAATATAATGATCTAAGACAATCCCAAAGGATCAATGATTGAAGCATACTATCCACCTCCAGAGAAAGAACTGAATACAGACTGAAACATGCTATTTTTCACTTACTTTTATATGAGTCTTCTTGTACAAAATGACTAACATGGAAATGTTTTACATGATTGCACACATATAACTTACATCAGATTGCTATACATCTCAGGGAAAGGTGAAGAGAGAGAGAAGAAGGAAGAAACAGAATTTGTAACTAAAAACTTTTTTAATGTTAAAAATTATTTTAACATGTAATTGGGGGGGAATAAAACATTTTTAAAAAAGAAAGAAAATTGTAATTATGACTCTCATCTCACCCTAGTCTCTCAAAATGTTTTTCTTCACTCAGGAAAAATGGGTGAAGTTCACTCAATTCTTTTGACCAGTCATCTAGAGGGGTTAAAGGTCTTTCCCAAGAATATACAGCAAGTCAATATCACAACCATACAGTCCCCACCATCAGCAGCTTTGAATTCAACTGAGGAGACACAGAGGAACCCATGTGAAGAAGACACCAGAACAGTCATAGGGAAAGAAGTGAAAATATAGTGTCATCAATGAATGAAGTCACTGAAATGACCGGGTCATATCTATTTTAATAAACTCGACAGGCTCCCTATAACCTTCAGGATTAAATATAAAATCCTCTAATTGGCATTTAAAGACTTAAAGCCAGCCTCTTCCTATTCTTCCAGTCTTCCTACATTACTCCCCTCACACATTCTATGATCTAACTAAATGGCCTTGTTGTTTCTCAAAAATGATACTCTTATCTCTGGACTCCATGTCTTTTCACTGACTCCCAGAATATTCTTGATAGTTACCTCTTCTGGAGGCCTCTTCCCTCCACTCCCCACCCTATCTCATTGCTAGTGCCTTCTTTCTAATAATACCTTCCATTTAGATGGTATCTTGTACATACAAAGTTATTTGTATGTTGTCCCTACATTGGTCTGTGAGGTCCTTGTGGGAGGAGACAATTTTTTAACCTATCTTTATCCCCCCCCCACCCCCGCCCCAGTGCTAACACAATCTCTGGCACATAATAAGAACTTAATAAACGCATGTTGGCTGAATTGGCTAACTGAGGACACATGAAAGACATCTTTGCATATATAATTTTCAAACATGCAAGCAAAAAAGAGGAGCATAAGACTTAATAAAGAGAAAGACACAATTCAAAAGCTAAAAATGCATCTCAAAGGAAGAAGCAGCATGGACTTTAGAACACAGAATGTTAGAGCTGGAAGATATCTTGGAAGACAGAATATTCCATCTAGAAGAAAATTAGAGATCATCTAGTCTAAACCTTACATTTAACAAGTGAAGAAAGTT
This sequence comes from Trichosurus vulpecula, assembly GCF_011100635.1. Taxonomy (NCBI): domain Eukaryota; kingdom Metazoa; phylum Chordata; class Mammalia; order Diprotodontia; family Phalangeridae; genus Trichosurus; species Trichosurus vulpecula. The sequence continues at coordinate 92,119,001 of NC_050573.1, read as the reverse complement.
AGATAAATAGAGGTTAAGTATCTTACCCAACATGGAATATCTAGTCAGCATTAGCGCCCAGACTTAAACCCAGGTTACATGAAGGAAGAGTCATCTAAGCACTAATTCTCCCATAAACATTCAGCCCTAGCATCAGCTCTTGTATACTTTTAAAACATAAAAACAAACGCAAACAGGTCCGAAATAAGGAGGAAAATGAGGAGCAATGGACAGAATTTATGGAAAGGCAGAATTTGGGCTCAATGTAAGGAAATATTTCCTAAGAATTAGGGCTGTGCAAAAAGCAGAAGAGGCTGCCTTACGAAGTAATAAATTCCTCCCTGGAGTTCTTTAAGCAGAGGGCGAATTTCTAGAGGAGACTCATGACGAGATATAAGTCTGATCAAATAACCCCCTCTCTCTTCCAGCTCTCAGATTCTAGGATTTTGTGAAGTGAGTGCCTCTGGGACAGACACATGTGAACACTGAAACTTGGGAAGCAAATGAATGGTCAAAATAGGAAAAAACAATGAACTGGAAATCAAGAGACTAGGATGTAAGTCTGAGATCCAGTATTTACTAGAAATTTAAGTTTGGACAAATCATTTTACCTCCTTGTGCCTCAGTTTCCTCATCAGTCAAATGGGAATAAGACTACCTATCTCATGAGAATATATAAGAAGAGAACTTTGTAGGGTGCTATATAAATATATAGTAATAAATATTATTATTTCTGGCAACACTCACCTGAGATTATACTTGATCTAAAAACTAAGAATGAAATAATCTAATTTGCAGGGGAGTGATATTTCATGTCAGCAGAAAAATATAAAGAAGTACAGGAGAGATTAGTGGGAAGTCAATAAAATAACTCAAGGAATTCTTAAGGAATAAAAGCAGCAGAATAATGATGAAGTATAAAGGGACTTGAGTAAAAAAGACCCCCCTTTTAAAATGGCATGCTAATTCCTAAGGCAGTATTGACTCCTAGCAGAGTTGGGGACCTTGTGTCGGTCCTATATTGACCAATTTACACTTCTTCAAACCCAGTTACATGGGAATTTAATTCATTTCAATTTGATTCCAAAAACATTGAGCCTACAATGGGCAGGGCATGGAGTTCAGTACTGAGGGAGATTAGAGCTCAAAGAATAAAACACAATCTCTGACCTTTTGGAAGTCATAGTAGTGGAGGGAAGGGGGTTGGGAATTAGTCATCCACACACAAAAAAATAAAGCAAATTAGAATAGGAAGAAAAGGAGGAAAAAGAGATGAAGAAAGGCTCACATTTACATAGCATTTTACAAAATGCTTTATGTATATTAGCTATCTTAATTCCCACAAATAACCCTAAGAAGTAGGTAATTCAAGGAATAGAACATCTCAAAAAAAATGGAGAAACTAGAAGTATTTGTTACAGCAAGGCAAAAAGCCAAGCAGTCAAGATAGAGTGAATTTACCTTAAGAAAAGTAAATAATTAAGGAAGGATATTAATCCCTTGCTCTTAATAATCTCTCCATCTTCAAAGAATCTGGAGATTAGAAGGGACCTAAGAGGTCAGATTCCAATAAAGAGGAAACTGAGCAGGAATCCTCTCAATAATATCTACAAAAGGCCATCAAGCCACCACATAAATACCTGTCATAGCTCTTGAATTGTACATAATTAAAAGTGCACTGGCCAAGATGTCGGAAGACAGATGCAAATGCCAGTTCTGCCATTTACTAGTCATATGACCTGGCAGATGACATCTAACCTCTTTGGGCCCGTTTCCTCATCATTGAAATATTAATTGCAGTCACTACATTTGTATGCCTTAAAATTTACAAAGGGCTTTCTGCCATGCAACTCTGTGAGGCAGGCAGTAGTAAAAATATTATCATCTGTACTTTCAAATGAGAAAAATGAATCTCAGAGAGGTAATCTGACCTGTATAGCACTGCACAGAAAATAAAAGACAGAACATTTTCAAACCAAGTCTTTTGATTCCAAGTACTATGTTTTTGTTTATTTTGTTTGTTTTGAGGTCTTTTTTTTTCATACTAAATCAGGCTATCTTTGACACTAGTCTATTAACACCATTATCTCTCCACCCTGAAACACCTAACAACAATCATTCTCTTTGATTAATTTCCCTTCCCAAAATGTAGCCCTCTATCAATATTATTCTATCTAAACAGATAAAATTAAATGCTAAATTAATGAGACTTGGATGTGAATTTTGCTAATATTCTGACAAAATGGTTCCCATAAATCTACTATATTATTCAAAATATCAGAATATAATAAATAACATTTCTACCAGGGATTTGCCATGGGAAAAGTATGAGAATGTCTAAGTTACCAGCTGCATGGCCTTCAGCTTAGTGGGCCAGTGAGGGGAGGGGAAGAAGAAAGGACACATCAGCAATCACTAGGACCTGGCACTTTTTAATGAGCCAGGTAGGGTAGCCCTACAGAGCCCCAAGATCCACTGCAGATGAAGCAAAAACTTCTGAACCAGCTCCCTGGAATTGTGACCCAGCTTGTGTCTGGGACTGACCTTCACACTAGAGATCACTACAGCATTGGTATAGAGGAACAAACTGGAACTTGGAAGAATTAAGGACTTCACCAAAGATCACAACAGAGCAATTTGTCTTAGACCAGCCCATGTCCACATCTCAGCCCTGCAAAGGGGAGGGGGAAAAAAGGCGAGGAGAGAGAAGGAGGCAGAAGGATAGAAAGAAGAGGAGGAAGGATAGAACAGGGGAAGAGGAAAGTAGAGGAAGGGGAAGAGGGAAGGGAGGGAAGAGGAAAAGGAGAGAGGGAGGTGAAGGGGAAGAAGATGGAAAAAGACAGAGGGGAAGAGGAAGAGGGAAAGGGGGAAGATGGATGAAAGAAGAGGGGAAGGAGAAGAGGGGAAAGGGATAAGATAAGCCCTGTGTCTCATAAGCACAATCAAGGAAAACAAATTTGCATATAAGAAATGAATTTCTGAGGCGGCATATTTGTCTCTTTCACAAGGTGGACAGCATTCTTCTTCATCAGACCTCTGGAATCATGGTCGAGCATTTAATTGACTGCAGTTCTTAATTGTCCGTTTCATGATATTGGTATATAGATTGTTCTGTCTCTGCTCACTTCACTCTGTAAAGTTTATACAAGTCTTTTGTTGTCTTTGAAACTTCTTTCACATTTCTTACCTCAAAATAGTATTCTATTACATTCATACATCAAAATTTGTTTGACAATTCCCCAAAAGATGAGTACCCATTTAATTTTCAATATTTTTCACCACAAAAATACACACTATAAATATTTTTATATATATGGGACTTTTTCCTCTTTCTCTGATCTCTTTGTGAAACAGGCCTAGGAGTGGTAGCTCTGGGTCAAAGGAGGCAGAGTTTAATAACTTTCAGAGCATGATTTCAAATTGCCTTCCAGAATGATTAAAACAATTCACAGCTCCACCAACAGTGCATTAATGTGCCTGTTATCTGGAAGCTTCTAGAAACATTTGTCATTTTTTTTTAAATCAGTCTCAGAATTTTATTACCTCAGAATAGTTCTAATATGTGTTTGCCTAATAATTAGTTATGTAGAACATGGATACCCTCAGTTTTTTTCCCTTAAGAACTGCCCATTCATAACCTTAGACAATTTATCAACTGGAGAATAGCTCTTGTTCTTATACATTTGAATCAGTTCCATATATATCTTGGAAATGATGATCTTTATCACAGAAACTTTCTGCAAAGATTTTTCTCCCCTAATTAACTGTTTCAAGCCTAATCTTAACTATATTGGATTTGTAATTTCAAAAAAAAATTAACTTTATGTAAATCAAGATTGCCAATTTTATCTTCTTTGATTCTACTCCTTTTTTTGGTCATGAAATCTTCCCCATCAATGCATCTGAAATGTAATTTCCTCCTCAACTTTCTAATTTGTTTATGTAATTTTGTTTATGTAGGTCATTTATCTTTTTAGAACTTATCTTGATAAGGCATGAAGAACTAGCATATAACTAATTTCTGCTGTGTTGCTGTCTAATTTTCCCAGTAGTTTTTAATCAAATGGTGAGGTTTTTACTTAAGGAGCTGAATTTATCTAGCACTAGGTTACGAGGTTTGTTTGCATCTATATGTTGTATATCTAATATATCCCAATTACTAAACTCTCTTTTTAATTAGTGGTGCTGAATTATTTTTGAGAATTACTACTCTGTGGTATAATTTGAGATCTGATACTGCTGACATTCTTCTTTACCATTTTTCTTCATTCTCTACGTGAATTTTACTTTTTTCTTATAAAGTAATAGTAGTTTGATTGGTATGACATTAAATAAGCAAATTAATTTAGGTAATATTGTAATTTTATTATGATGATATATCAGATCCATAGGCAATTAATATTTCTCTAGTTATTTAGGTCTGTCTCTGTAATTGGTGTTTTATAATTTAATTTATATAATTCTTGTTTAAATCTTGGAAGCTAGATACATATTCTATAGTTATTTAAGTACAATTTCTATCTTTTCTTTGCTAGGTTTTATTAATATTACATAGAAATGATGATGATTTATATAAATTTGTTTTATATTCTGCAACTGTGCTGAGGTTATTGTTTTAATTAATTTTCAGTCAATTATCTATGGTTCACTATCAGTATTACTTATAATGAAATTCTGTTTACCTCTGCTTTCTTGACCCCTTTGCCACACTTGAAACTGTTGCTATCTCCAACCAGTTACTCCCTGCCATCACCCCTTCTCAGTCTCCTTTACTGCTTCACCATCCATGTTCTCCCACAAGTCTCCAACCTGGGACCACTTCTCATTTCTCTACCTGACCTGGTGATCACATCAATTTTTCAAGGTTTTGATTAGCATCTCTATTTAGATCATTTCTAGATCTAACCCAACTCTCTCTCCTGAGCTGGAGCTCTGTATAACTACCTTTTGAACATCAAAGACTAGATAGCTTGGAGGTATCTCAAACTCACCATGTCCAAAGCAGAACTTTTATTCTTTCCCCCCACTCATTAGCCCCTTCCAAACTGCCCTATTACTTTCTAGGGTACAGCCATCTTTGCAAGTCACCCAGTCCACAACCTCAGTGTTATCCTCTAATCCTCCCTCTCACTGACCCCACATTTCCAAATCTTGTTGTTTCTACCTTCACAACATCTATTATATATGCACTCTTCACTGATCCAGCCATCACCCTAATTCAGGCTCTCATCACCCCCTGCCCATTACAATAGCATTTTACTATTCTCCATACCTCATCTCTCCATTCTCTGGCTCATCTTCCACTCAGCTGCTAAAGTACCCTTACCCAGCTTCCCTTTGCAGTTCTAGAATTGTAACCAACTGACTCTCACCACAGTTACTACGAGGGATGGGTTAATCTACTCCTCTATGGCCCCATTCATCATACCAGTAACCTTCTAGAACAAAGTTCCTGTCCTTGACCATAACTCCCTTTAGCATATAATTTCCCTCTCTTTGAAGTAAGCTCCTTGAAAGCAAGGACTGTGTTTGCTTTTGTATATTTCCATAGCACTTAACACTGTCTGGCAAGTGAAGAAATAGAATAGGCATAAATATAAAAATCCTTCCATCAACTTCAAAATTCAACTACATATAGGTTCAGGAGAGGCCAGAGAGGACTATGAAATAGTTTAGGTGAAAAGAGCTGGGGCTTGTATTGGGCTGCAAGCCTAACCCATGTGACATGCTAATGAGCAAAAAAGCTAATGGGACTATTGGATACATTAATAGAATTCTAATTTCAAAATTAATAGGTGATAGAGCAGACATCCTCTTAGTTGATCAGATCACATCTGAAGTTTTATCTCCAGTTTTAGGCACCAAATGTTAAGAAGGACATTAAGAAAATAGAATATATTAAAGGAAAGTGACCATGATGGTGAAATTAGAAATAATGTCATAAAAAAATCAGTTGAGAGAAGAGGGCATATTTACCCTACAAGGGTAGGAGAAAAACAGGGTCTATATCTCCAAGTATTCAAAAATTCATCATGGGTAAATTCAATTAGCTATTAAATATATATGTATATGCATATACATGTGTGTATGGGTGTATATACTATATATACATGTATGTGTGTGTGTATACATATGTATGTATATTAGCACTATTTTGTGTGTCCCTGAAGGACAAAACTAGAAGCAAGTTACAGAAAGGCAAGCAGAGGCTCCACCAAAAAAAATGTTGTGGTTGGCAGAAAGTGGCAGAGGTATTAATTATTATCATAATTTTAGAGACGAAGAAACAGTCTTAGGTGAAAACATTTGTTCAGTCACACTTTTGTAAATGGTTGGACAGAGATTCAAAGCCTAGTGTTCTGACTCTCTTCCACTGGAACCCCAGGCTCCTTAATCTTGGACTTGGCCCTTGGGACACTTTCACAACAGCTTGTCCCAAACCAGGCCTCCCCACATTTTCCCTGCCATTTCCACACCAAGCTGCCTTGTACTTAGACCATCATCTTCATTTACTTGCCAATAGAAGCTTGGGGATCCTGGACTCTGATAGCCAAGCTTTCACCTGATCTTGCTAGGAAATAGGCACAAAATAAATTTACTTTCTATCTATCTATTCCCCTGAATGTCTGTCTGTCTGTCTGCCTGTCTATCTATCCAAGCCTACTTGTTTCTACCATACCTTACTGGGAATGTTGATATTAATGTCCCTGATTAGGTGACAGGAGAAAAAGATATCTCTACTAGTTGCATTTCACCAGACTGTTGATAATTCCAGAAAATGTGGTATAGAAGAAAATGGAAAAGGAGAGTCACACACACACGCACGCACACGCGCACACACACACACACACACACACATTGCCTAGTGTGTCCAGTCAATAACACTTGACTCTTGCTTCTCCTGAGGATCCTCTTAAATCTTTAGGCAAGAGCCCTATGAAGGCCCTGTTCACCACCAGTCCCAGAACTCTTTCTTACCATCCTGGTAACTCCTTGATCCTCTCCTCAGGGGGCCAATCTCTGGGCATTTAAAGCGGTTTGAAGGCAGGTGTTCCCAGTGGGGGATTTTTCTTCAACTATTCTTTGAATAATCTTCTGATGCTATTGCTCAATGAAATAAAGCCCCAGGGGGTTCTCTCACATTGTATATATAACAGCTACCTAAATATACAAAGCAAATTACTGGGTCAGGGAACAATTTTCTTCCATCTTGCTGAGCAGAGGGCAATGTGTAACCACCTCCACTAGCCCTGCCCCTTGCTCCTTTCACCCTCACAGCCTCCTCTCTTCATCTTTCTTGTTCAGAATGAAAATAAGCCATTTTTCTCACCTTTTTTTCATTGCTATAACATTTATCAGGAAATGAATATTTCATGTCTTCTCTCATTCAATTTCTTGAAAATGCCTCTCTATTCTGAGGAGCCTGAATAGAAATTTTCTATTAGCCTCTATCATTTACAAAGACAACTCTCTTAGGCAGCCCAAATTCATAAAACTGTACGTGTAATGCTTCAAACTGCAGAAGAAAACCCGGCCACCTTCAGAAAATCTTGAAAGCAAGGACTAATGTTTCAAAATGAAAAACAATGTGAAGCCCACTAACAGTAATGGCTCAGTGCAACTCAAGCTATAAATAAAAGGAGGGACTCATTTTGCCATTCTTATTGAGGCAAAACAAGGACGTTGGAAATCACACTGGAAAGGGAGAAGATTAAGATCTGAGACCTGCCTCTACAATAAACAGAATTCAAGGAATCAATAATGATGGGAGGAATGTTTTTTGAGGTCCTTTACAGCTCAAGGACTCTAGCATTCTATGTCTCACTATGTCTCACTAGATCTTTGACAAGCCACAAGGCAGAAAAGTGCTATGAGGGCACTGGATTCGGAGGTAAAAGTCCTGGCTCTGCTACTTGCCACCTGTGTGTTTCGGGATAGTATTTCTATTCCTCCATTTCCTTTTCTCTGAAATGAGAATAAACATGGCTACTTTGGCTCCCTTCCAGGGCTGTTGTCATTCATTGATTCAAAAAGCATCTATTAAGTATCTAATATGTGCTAGACACTGTGACAGAAAGTCAGACTACAAAGACAAAAAGTAAAAATAGTCCTTGATGCACTTCTAACTTTCCAGACTTTGCCATTATGATTCAGCTGCCTTCTCATCCTAAAACTTTCTTCAGTGCCTGGAGAATTCTCATGCTGGTACATCCCTCCACCATTTCAGCCCCTTTAGTTTACTGATGAATTGTTGCTGGAGGCTTTCATTTTAAAGATGGGCCCAGGTCAGCCATGCTTCATTCTTGCCTTTAGCAGGAGTGAAAATGTTGAAGGGAAATGTGAACATAGGGAATAAGCGTTTCCTCCACTGTCCACAGTGTAATACCCTCAACTTAGGCCATTGTGGGAGGAAGAACTGACAGGTTTCCTACAGGGAAGAAAGCACAGAGAGGGAGGAAGGCAGGGCTCAGTCACATCCAGGGACAGCTGCTCTCAATTACTCCCTAACATTGCTCATTAGGAACAGGGTTTTAAAGACAGCATCACGGAAAGGGCTAATTCTGGTCATCATTCAGTCAACATAGTTCTGGTTAAATCAGAACAATTATACTGTAGCACAACAGATGATTTACAGCTCAGTGAATCAGGATGGACATACAGATAAAGGGAAACTTCTGTATTAATGGTGGGCTGAACTGTTCTAAGTCAATGAAACCTAGAAACTTCTTTCCTTGGTATTGGGAGCCAAAAGTTAGATATATACATGTATGTGGATCTATAGATATAGATATATAGACATGCACATACACACACACATATACCTATACATACATATGCATAGACATATATGTTACATAAACATCTTTATTATAATATAATACACATATATGAATATTTGTTTTTTTTTTTCTGGGATGGGGAATAAGACCCTGTTCAACAATTCATTTAAGCAAACATTACTAACTGGCAAGGCACCATGCTAGGTTCTGAGGACAGAGAGACTAGAAAAAAAGATGGAACTTCCCTTCAGAGAGATTAAGTTTTATTGAGGGGCTACAGCATATACATAGATATGTAAATACAGTCTTGTATTAACAACTTGGGGGGAGGGATGTGGAGGCAATCAAGTAAGAATTGAAGTAGAAGGTCAGAGCTGAGCCTTGAAAGAAGACCAGGATTCTGAAAGTCAACGAGGAAGAAGTACATACATGTGAGCCCTGGCAGATAGCTTGTACCACTGCATAGAGACAGGGTATAGAATGCTGAATCTGATAGTTTAGCTTCGCCAGGAGACTGAATGCATCAAGAGGAGTAATGTAAAATAAGGTAGATTGTGGAGACACTTAAATGCCCATGAAAGCTAGACCACTTATATGCCAGCTCTGACAGGTAGAGCCAAGCTGAAAATAGATTGAATGTCACCGTATGAAGACCAGTCTGGCAAAGCTTGATCATTTTTACTGCTACAGCAACTCACAAAGATCATTTCCTAAGGCATGAGGGGATAGTGATCTTTTCTTCAGCCAATGAAGTACTCACATGTGTAACAAAATCACAGATCCTTGAAAGACTGAAAGGAATGTTATTGTAAGCACTACTACAGCTACAACTGCCATGTTCATAAACCTTGTAACTAGTGGCGGAGCAGAGACTAGAACTCTGATTTCCTGATTCAGTGCTCTTTTTACTAAATGAAGACCTTTTAAGATGTCTATGCCTTTCTTAATTAGATTCAAACTCATCTAGGATCTTGATTCACATAGTCTAGGAAACAGAGCCAGAAATAGCTCCCCAAAATGGGGAAAGACACTTCCAAGATTTGCTGGGAGTTTGTTCGTGGTGTGGTTAAGTTACAGGAGAAGCACATTTAGTGCACATTCAATGCACCGCAAAATGTTTACCCAGCTCATCCATCTCCCAGTCTGTCTTGCTGAGCCACTGAGCAAGGAAATTGCAGCATCCCTTGGTAAAATAACACAATGGCAGGGCCCAGGAGCTGTAGCTAAATATAGCTCTAGCAGTTAAATAATGCAGGGCTGCCTGTCAGAGGGTTGGGTTGTTCCCCTCCCCACCCCCTCAGATCAGACCACTCAGTAGAGAATTCCTTTCAGAAACACGTACAGAAGCTCAATAAATTCGCCTGGAGCTTAGGAGGCAGATTTTAAATTTGAACGTACTAAAAATAGCCTTGTTTATAATGAGAGTGAAAATGTGACCAGAATGTAGGACCATGTAAAAAGTACTACCAGTGCCCTATAGCTGCCTGCACAGTAGCCAATGGGGTGAAACGAGGGTCACTACTCCACACAGATATATAGGCCCATGATGCAAATAGAATACCAAATGATGGCCTCCAGGATAAAAGAGACTGAAGAGTCTTCTCATAGGAAGGGAGAAACAGTAATTCGTGAAGATCACCTTCCACTACTTTTTATTTTGTAAATGGGCAGTTAAAAATGGACAAATGCAACTACCACTAAACTGCTGAAGGAAAACCAATTTTTTTGGGGGGGGGGGGGAAGGTGATGAAGGGGCAGCAAATAGTCATAGACTCCTAGAACTGGAATGGACATTATAATACAATATAGATTATTATTACCATTTGGAATACCAAATGTTACAACTGGAAGGAACCATATAATATAGAAAGTAAAAACATAGAACACACTGCATTTTGTTGTATTGCCCTCAAGTAGAATATAAACATCATCAGAATTCCATTTTTTATCAGCATTGTAATTCTTCCAACACCAGGCATACAATGGTTACTTAAAAAATATTGACTGACTCAGCGTGACACCCAAACATGACACTAGCCCTCTCCCTGATACCACATTTCATCACTGAGCAGGTTCAAATAATGCAGAAGAATATTTCATTGGATCTGTGGCTATAATTCAACACAGAGCCTTGGGAAAAGAGAAAACTGGGACTGAGGGGAAAACGCAAGGCTTTTTCTCCCCAGATAAATAGACATTTTTCAGTCTGGGTTTCAACCATCTCATTATTTCAACATAAATATACTTCACAAAGTTAGATCATTTAATATAACAGTCCTTATGTTTTAAGACCTAAGAAAAATGGGCTCTGCTCCTGTGTCAGACCATTAGCTCAGTAAATGCTATATCCAGTATCGGCTAGTAGCTAGTGATACCAAAAGATGACATAATCATACAATGTCAAATCTGGAAGGGCTACTTCAAGTCATCCAGTTTAACACCAGCAATGCATGTGATCTCCACCAGAATACTTCCAAGGATGGGGAGCTCTCTACCTTATAAGTAATTTCAATGTATAGTAGGACAATTCTAAATATTGTTTTTTAAATCCTTATATTAAACAAAAAATCCCTTTCCTGCCTACGACTTCACCCAATAGATTTAGATCTGTAACTTTCAGGCTGGGCAGAACACATCTAATGCATCATAGACATGACACATGATATACCCAAAGTTCTAATGAGGCAATTAATTCATCAGAAAAAGATTACAGAAGACCCCTGTGCTAGGACTATATACAGGACTGGCAATTCCATTACCTATACCCACCGCTTGTTCATAGTTCAAGGGCAGAGAAGAACATTTTCTGTTAAGAAGGAGCAGAGCCCTGAGGAAAAATATCACTTTTGGTCACAAGGGATCAGGTACCCTGAGGAACAATATCACTAGCAATCTGAAGAGAGAAGAGGCTCTAAGGAACAGTATCACTTCTGGTTCCAAGGGAGCAGGGATCTTGAATTGCATGAGGGTCCCTTCATGAATAAGGACCAGAGTACAGACCAGGAGAGCAGTGACACTATCTCTCCCCGGATCACACCATTTTGGAAATACCGAAAACTTGCAACCCCTAGAGCTAGCTCTGAAAACAGAAATACAAAAAAAAGCCTGATGCTTGGGACAGTTCCCCTACCCTACCCCACCCCACATACACATAGAGCCAAACTTTAACATAAAATTCAAAGTCAAGAAATAGTCTAGAAAAATAAACAAACAACAAAAAAAGAACCTGACCATAAAAAGCTACCATGATGACAGGGAAGATCAAGAACAAACTCAGAAGAAGACAATGATGTCAAAAGAGTTACAACCAAAGCCTCAAAAAAAAAAGTGTGAACTGGACACAAGCCTAACAAGAATTCCTAGAAGATCTTGAAAAAAAATTTTTTTTTCAGAATCAGGAATGGTAGAGAAAAAAAAACTAGTTAAAGAAATGAGAGAAAAGGAAGAAAATTATTAAAAGACAATGAACAATTTGGTTAAAGAGGCACAAAACTGAAGAAAAAAACACCTTAAAAATCAGAATTGTCTAAAATGGAAAGAGAGGTTAAAAAAAACTTCGATGATTAAAATAACTCCTTAAAAAGAAGAATTAGCCAAATAGAAAAACAAGTACAAAAGTTCAATAAAGAAAATAATTCCTTAAAAATTAGAACTGGGTTATTGGAAGCTGATGACATCATGAGATAGCAAGAAATAATAAAACGGAGTCAAAAGAATTTTTAAAAATAGAAAATGTGAAATATCTCATTAGAAAAACAACTGACCTGGTGTAAGGGAAAACAAAGCAGGACTTTTTCTTGTCTTTTGTTTTGGAATGCTTCTCAGCACTAAGGCAATCAAACTCCTTTGACTGAGTCTTGCCTTTGTTTGTAGAAAGGCCCACACCCTTTTGATAATTAGGTCCAGAAAGGTGTGAAACCCTGGAGAGGTGTGAAGGCCTTGAGAGGTGTGAAACCCTCAGGAGGTGTGGAGTGCTCTGACCCTGAAGGCTAGCATTTTGTTTGGGGCTCACTTATTTGAAGAGTGTTGGTATGGAGCGGTAGGTAGCCTGTTAAGGAGCCCCCGCCTTTGAAAAACCCAGATCTTGGTGTTTCTCTCTCTGGTAACTATGCATGCATAGCTTTGGTCAGATAGCTAGAAACCTGTCAGTTGATTTGTGTTATTTGCTCTGTTTATATTTTCTCTGTTTGTAATTTCTGTTTGTATTTGCTCTGAAATTCAGGGTACTGACTTTTTCCCCTGAACTAAGTGAATGATATATGTATGTTTGATTAAAGTGAGATTGTAAGCCCCTTAAAGATTCCTTAGAAAAGTAGATCAAAGAACCTGTGCTAGCAGACCTCCTGTGTGCTGGTGTTATTGGCCTTACAGAGCCACAGTGCCAGCAAGTAGCATTGTTGTTACACCTGAAAAGAGAATTATTAGGCTACCTGAAAGCTACAATCAAAGCAAGAGCCTAGACAGCATACTTCAAGAAATTATAAAGGAAAACTGTTCCTATATCCCGGAACCAGAGTACAAAATAGATTTTTCTTTTTTTAAAAAGGATACACTGGTCACTACCTGAAAGAGACCCCAAAATGAAAATTCCCAGGAATATCACAGCCAAATTCAAGAGCTCCCAGATTAAAGAGAAAAATACTTCAAACAGACAGAAAGAAACGATTCAAAATCATGAAGTACCAGTCAGGATCACAAAAGACTTAGCAGTTTCTTTGTTAAAGGAACAGAGGGCTTAGAATATGATCTTCTGGAAGGCAAAAGAACAAGGATTAAAACTAAGTATCACCTACCCAGAAAAACTGATTATAATCCTTCAAGGGAAAAGATAGTTATTTATTGAAATAGAAGATTTTCAAGCATTCTTGAAAGAGAAAATTGAACTTCCAAATACAAGACTCAATAGGAGCATAAAAAGATAAATTTGAAAGAAAAATCATAAAGGACTCAATAAGGTTAAATTGTTTACATTCCTATATGGGAAGGTGATTGTTGCAACTTTTAAGGCTGCTTCAACAATCCGGCTAGCAGCTGTCATGGGGGTGAAAGACCAGCACAAGCCCAACAAGAATGCTGCCAAAGTCCAGGTTCTTTTGATCTGCTTTAGTAAGGAAAGCAGCCTTAAGGGGTTAACAAGTTTACTTTAATCCAGCATACAAATACCATTCACACAGTTCAGGGGGAAAAGCCAGCACCCTGAACTTCAGAGCAAAATACAAACAAATCAGAAACATCAACAGACAGACCTTGTCTGATTCAAATACCAATACATAGTTACCAGAGTTTAACAAAGTCCCAACATCCAGATTAGAAGCTGGAAGGCTGTTGGCTATAGCTGCCTGGAGTCTCCGCATCAGCACACAACCAAGAGCGAGAGCCCTGAGCAAATAGCTCTATCTTCTCTTCTTACACCATTTCACACACGTCATCTGAATGACCAGAACTTAGGCTGCTATGATTGGCTCTTGAGTTAGCACCTCCCCTTAGTACCCTGGGAGCTTCACATCCACATAGGCTTAGCACCTAACCAGGGGTTTGGGCCTGGGGCTTAGCACCTAGTAAGACTCAACGAAATATAGTGAATTAATCAAAGGAAACAAAAGCCAAACTCTTTGAGCGCACTTGGTTGAACTGAGTGCCAAGAGCCCATTTTGCTTACCAACATGAAGGCTTTTATAATTATTAGAACAGTTAGAAGGAATACACACACACACACACACACACACACACACACAAATTGGAAAAAAATGGATGGGCAAGAAAGAGGAGTGCCTAGGGGAAGAGGGAAGAGAAAGAAAGAATGGGGGAAATAAAGAGGCACACAAGGAAGAGCTTTTACAATGGAGGGGGAAAAGAGGAGGGTGGCAGGCAGTGCTGGAACCTCAGTCTCATTTCAATTAACTCAGAGAGAAACTACACAAACACACACACACACACACACACACACACACACACAAATTAGATATACGAATTTATCTTACCTAACATGGAAGTAGGAGGGAATAGGATCAGAGAAGGGGGAGAAGTTATGATAAAAGGGTGAGTGGATAAAGAAAGGCAATGGTCAGAATTAAAACAGACATTAGACCATAAAATTATACTAGTGATGGACTTCAAATTTCCAAACTCAAAGCTAGATAACTCTAACCATAAAATAAGTAAGAAATAACTTAAGGAGAGTTAGATATGTTAGATATGATAGACCTCTAGAGACAAATGAATGAGAATATAAAAGAGTATACCCTTTTCTCAGCATAAATAGCACCTTCACAAAAACTGCCTGTGAATTAGGGCATAAAAACTTCACAATGAAATGCAGGAAAGTAGAAATATTAAATGTACCCTTTTCAGACCACAATGCAATTAAAAATGACATCTGATAAAGGGCCATGGGAGCACAGATTACAAATTAATTGGAAACTAAATAATCTAATACATAAGAATGGGTGGGTCAAAGAACGAATCATAGAAACAATCAATAATTCCACTAAAGAAAATAACAACAATGAGACAACTCACCAAAATTGGTGGGATGCAGTCAAAGCAGTAATTAGGGGAAAATTTAAATCTCTAAATGTGTATATCAATCAGAAAAAGAGCAAATCAATGAATTGAGCATGCAGCTAAACAATAATAATTAAAAAAACCTAGGAAAAGAACAAATTAAAAATCCCCTATTAAGTACCAAAATGGAAATCCTGAATATCAATGGAGGGATTCATAAAATTAAAAGCTAAAAAATGAGCTAATATATAAAACTAGGAGCTGGTTTTATGGGGAGAAAACAATAAAATA
Source organism: Trichosurus vulpecula (assembly GCF_011100635.1). NCBI lineage: Eukaryota > Metazoa > Chordata > Mammalia > Diprotodontia > Phalangeridae > Trichosurus > Trichosurus vulpecula. The sequence continues at coordinate 92,103,447 of NC_050573.1, read as the reverse complement.
AACCATTGGTTAATTAGATTAAAAAAAAAAGAAAGCTGAAAACCAAATTACTGGCATCAAAAATGAAATAAGTGAATTCACCACCAATGAAGATGAAATGAAAGCAATTATTAGGAGTTGTTTTGCCTAATTATATGCAGGAAAACTGATAACCTAAATGAAATGGATGAATATTTTTAAAAAACAACAAATTGCCCAGTTTAACAAAAGAAGAAACAGAATACTTAAATAACCTTCTCTTATAAAAAGAAATTGAACAAACCATATATGAGCTAAGAAAAAAAAATACCCAGGACCAGATGGATTTACAAGTGAATTCTACCAAATATTTAAGGAACAATTAATCTCAATATTATATAAACTATTTGGAAAAAATAGGTAAAGAGTTCTACCAACTTCCTTTTATGACACAAATATGGATCAAAAAAGGGAGTGAAGGATTTATTTGTACAAAAATATTTATAGCAGTTCTTATAGTGGTGACAAAGAATTGTAAAGTGAGGGGATGCCCATACATTGGGGAATGACCGAACAAGTTGAGATATACAGTAGAACTTTGGTTTACAAGTAACCTGGCTTATGTATGCTTTGCTGGACAAAGAAAAATTTTTCGCAAAATTTGTCTTGCAGGATGAACAAAAATTCGCAGTACAAACACCATGTTTGGACTCGAACAGCTCACGAAGGGATACCGCTCAACTAGGGCAATTTTTTTTTGGTTTTTTTTTTGTTTGTTTGTTTGTTTTCACATGTCAAACAAAGGAACCTCACAGGTTGGTATACCACCTAATCAGCCTCATCTGAGGAGGAGGTTGAGAGGTCAGAGGAATCCATCAAGTCAAGTGAGATTAGGGAGGTTTATCAGATGTGGGAAAAAGTGCAAAATTTTGTTGAAAAACATCACCCAAATAAGGCTATAGCAATGAGAGCCATGAATATTTTTAACAATAATGCAATGTCACATTTCTGTGATATTCTGAAAAAACGTCAAAAACAAGTGTCATTAGATAGATTCCTAGTCAGAAGCAAACGTAAAGAAAAAAAAAATCAGTGAGTCAAAACACGAAAGTAATTCTAAAAAATGAAAAATAAGTGAAGGCAATAGTGTTAGTCTGACTTTTAGTGAAAGTAGCATAAGAGAGAACACTCCTGAAATTGCAATCCCCAATTTCCTCATGGAAGGAGATTCTCATGCCAGCCACGACATTTCTCAAAGGTAAAGTGCAGGTTAATTTGTTTTATTTTTGGTTCATATTGTGTACTAATCATTGCTATTGTATTTCAGGTGCATTAGGGACAAAAAACTTACTTACAATTATAAATAATTATTCTTATATGAATATTTTGGGGGATGTGGTACCAATCATCTGACTTTACATTAATTTCCTATGGGAAAATTCACTTTGCAATACGAACAAATTGCTTGATGAACAGAATCTCGGGAATGAATTAAATTAATAAACCGAGGTTCTATTGTATGACTCTATATGTGATTGTGATGGAATACTATTGTGTTATAAGAAATGATGAGCAGGATGGTTTCACAAAATCTGGGAAGACTTATATGAACTCAAGCAAAAGGGGAGTGAGCAGAAACAGGAGAACGATGTACATAGTAACAGAAACATTATAATAATGATCAACTGTGAAAGACTTAGCTACTCTGATCAAGACAGTGATCCAAGACATTTCCAAAGGACCCATGGTGAAAATGCTATCCACCTCTAGAGAAATGGATTGTGAACGCAGATTGAAGCATGCTTTTTTAAAACTATTTTTCATCTGTGCATGTAGGGTGAGGGTGTTGTTCTTTTGAAAAAGCTCATATGAAAATATGGTATTACAACACAAAATTTTAAAAAATGAATGTTAAAAATTTTTTACAAGTAAACGTGAAATATTTAACAAAATAAACAAAAACATACTTGTTAAAAACAACAAAGAACATCATGCTGTGAAATTCTCTGATTCTCAGTGATGTTAGGGAACAAGCTTTCTATTTCCTTTGCATTCCACCAATATCTCCTATAGCCCCTAATATACAGTGTGTTAATGGGACTGATTTACTGGTAATAGGACAATAGCTCTGTCCAATGTCCTCTTTTGCATATGCCAAGGCTCACCTGTTATGCTACCACTTATCTGTTAAAAAGATGTTAATTCATGTCATTTAATTTTATACCATGCCTTTCTATACATGTCCTTTCCATAAAGAAATAAGCTAGCCAACATAGTAACCCAGTCTGACAGGATATGGAATGGTCCACAATCGCAGTCTCCCACCTATGCAAGGAATGGAGCCAGATGCATTTTCTTGTCTCTTCTTTGGGACCAAGATTTCTCATAATTACACAGAATTCCCTTTGCTTTGTTTGCTTTTTTGTTGTTGCTTCCATTTATATGGTTGTTGTAGTTCTCTATCTTTTGTGGCTCTGCTTACTGCATTTTGTCACTTCATATAAATCATCTGGCATGTCTTCATCCTCTTTATGTTTGTTTTTTATGATGGAGTCATATCCCATTACATTCACAATACACAATTTGATTAGCTATTCCCCAATTGATGGGTGTCTACTTTGTTGCCAGTTATTTGAGACTACAAAAAAAGTGCTGCTATTAAATTTCCAGTGTATATGGGGGCTTTTTTTTCCCTCCTAACTTTAACCTCCTTAAGGTTTATGCCAAGCAGTAAGATCTCATTGCTAAAGAGTATGAATATTTTTAGTCTCTTTCCCAGCATAATCTCAAACTTTTCCAGAATTGTTACAGCACTCCATATATCCATCAGCAGTCAGTCAGATTAATCAATAAGTCAATAAACATTTATTAAGCACTTATTATATGCTGCACTATGCTAAGTTCCAGGGACACATACAGGCACATAAAAAAAACCCACAATTCCTGCCCTCAAGGCATGTACAATCTCACGTAGAGAACACATAAATAAGTATATTGAAGACAAGAGACCAGACAGGAGCTACTCCACAAGGAAAGGCATTGGCATCTGGGGTGCGGAGTGAGCTTGAAAGGGGGCTGTGAGGTTGGAGGTTGTTAAAGAATAGGAAAGACCTCCTTCAGAATGTGGGCTTTAAGCCAAGTCTTAGGAGGAATTCAGGGAAACCAAGAAGCATAAGGGAGAAGACAGAGCATCCCAGGTACTGGGGACAGATAAAGTAAAGACAAGGACATGGAAGATGAAGTGTCCTACACAAGGAACTACAAGTAGGCCAGTTTTGCTGGATCACAAAGTGTGAAGGGAAGTATGAAAAGACTGGAAAGGTGAGAAGGGGCTAGCTAAGAAGAGCTTAAAATTCCAAACAGATGACTTTATATCTCATCATGACTAAGATGGGGAGCCACTGGCCCTCACTGAGGAAATGGGTGACATGTTCATATATACGCTTTAGAAAAATTATTTTGGCAACTGAGTATAAGGTAGATTAGAGGTGAGAGATGTTTGAAGTAGGCAGAGCAGCCATGTAACTATTATGGTAGTTCAAGGAAGAAGTGACATGAAGACCTGAGCTGAGCCTTTAGTAGAAAAAATGAGGTAACTATAAGAGATGATGTGAAGGTAAAAATGATAAGATCTGGCAATCGATTTTATAGATGGGGTAAGTGAGAATGAGAAGTTTAGGATGACCTCGAGGTTCTGAGCATGAGTGACTGGTAGAATGGTGGTACATCACCTGGACATAATAAAAAAGTTAGGAATGGCAGGAATGGGGGGTCTAAACATCCAAAATGGAGTGGGAGATTCAAACTGAACCTCAAAAGTAAGACCAGGACTGAAAATATAGAACTATGACTCATCTGAATAAATTTTTAACTAAAACTATAAGACCTGAAGAAATCACCGAGCAAGACAGTATAGAAAGAAAAGAGAGCCCAAGAAGAGTCTTGGAGTATGACAATGGTTAATAGGTGTGAAATAGGAAAGCAGAATGAGAAGGAGCCATTAGATTGGAGGAGAACCAAGATAAAATGGTGTCATAAAAACCTAAAGAGAACGAGAATATAGAGAAGAAGGTGATCAACACCATCAAATGTGACAGGAATGTAGACGCTCCAGATGTAGGCGCCGTTCACGAGGAGCTTAGATTCAAAGTGGAGGAGATACACAGGATGACAGCAGTTGGGGTTGGCCAGATCAAGTGAGGTTTGGGATTTTTATTTTAAAGAATGGGGTAGGGGGGCAGTTTGTGAGCAGTGGGAAAGAAACCAGTAGACAAAGAGACAATAGCAATGACAGCAGGGGCAATTTGCTGAAGAAATTGAAAGGGGATGGGATCAAAGGCATATGCAGAAGAATTTGCCTTGGCAAGGAAACACGCCATAGGTGAGATCAGAGTAAAGTAAGAGAAAGACACAGAGAAAGGGAGAAATGGGAGCTCTCAACAAATGATGTTAATTTTTTCAGTGAATTATGAGGTGAGGTTCCCAGTAAATAGGGCAGGGGAAGTAGATGCCATTAGGAGGCTTGAGGAGAGATGAGAAGATTTGGAATGATGGTAGAAAGTGGATAGCAAATCAGTCCAGGAAAAAGATAATTTTTACCTTGCTAAGAGTCCAACTGATATTGCATAACACAAATTTGTAATGACCCCAGTAAATGGCAAGGTTCTATGATTTTCTCCAGTTCTGTTCAGCAGCACATGAATAGGAGTGAAGGAAGCAAATGGCTGGAGTAATACAAGGTTGGGATTTGGCAAGGCATGGTTGGCAAAAGAAAGAGAAGGCAAGAGAGTCTAAGGTAGAGTATAGGGTAGAATTAAGTAAGAGGCTAAGAGAAGAAAGGAGGTAGACTGTAACTAGTGCAGGAGGGATAGTCTAGAAAAAAGAACAGGAAGATGAAGGTTTTGGAGGCCACAGTGAGAGCAAAGAACAGGGTTAAGGATAGTAAAATACAGGAAAAAGTGGAATGATAAAAGATTATGATAAGATAAAGGAATTTCAGAGTTTATGATCAGGGTATGGAACATTTATGAGTGATGGCAAGAACACAGGTATGATCTTCTTTATGTAGCTGAGGTGAAGCGGACGAGTTAAGTCATGGGAATTGAGTACATTGAGGAACTAAGAAGTTAGGGTACTTGAGGGGTAACAATATGTATGATGAAGACCCTTAAGGTGAGGGCAGGAGTTAGAGAGGAGAGAAAAAGGTGAGCCACTAAGGGAAGAAAAGAGAATATCCTGGAGGCGTTGATTGGCAACAGCAACCAGGATCTGTACTGGGCAATGAATGAATGAATGAATGAATGAATGCATGTTGTGAGTCTCAAAGGAGAAGAAGTTGCTTAGTGAAAGTGGTAGAGAGAGAGAATCTGGAAAAGGAAATGGGAAGCAAGCAGTACCTATACCTGTGGAGATAGGACTTAAATTTAAAATGATGACTACAAACAATTTCCCTGCAATTTCGCTTCCACATATGGTATAACTAACGGATGAATCATTCCCTTACTTTCAGGACAGGCTGTTACATTAATCTGCTACTACCACATGGTAGCCTGACTACAGAGGTAGTAAGGTCCATAGCACAGCTTGGACTTGCTATTGCTGCTGTGGCTACTTCTCTCTCCACATGGAGGGCCACAGAATTCATCTCTTCCTCACTCAAAAGCTGACCATGAGAGAGTTTTTCTGTTAGTTCCAGTTTAGGAGCCAATTAAAAAGGCTTTTAGTAATGCCAAAGTAAGTAGACAGGACAGTTACGATGCCTGCACATCCTTTAAATGAGGAAGGCAAAGCAAGGGCTTAGCTCCTCCAATGCACATTTTTAGAAGCAAGCTCATTAAGCCTGGTCCACATGGGCAAATACAAGACTGAGCAAATTTTGCATGCTCTGAGGATTGGGCTCTCATTTGTCAACTTTCCCCCATGGCAAGTTAGCCAGTGTAGTTCCAGATAAGAGTTGATGCCCTGAAAGGTGAGATGGCCTATTTGAGGCCCTATCAGGTCTCTCCCAGATATGATATTCAAAATCTTCTTACAACCTGTGGCCCCTTTGAACTGAATCTCTGTTATAAGGTCCTTTACAGGTATGGATTCTGAATTTATGAATAGCTCAGAGATGAAACTCAGTATGAGAGATCAATTACTGTTCAAAAAAAAAAACACTTTGAGTACAAACCTTTCAAAGAAATGCTTTTATTAAATGTATCACTAAGACAATCAAGCCAACGGTTAGGTCCATCTTTCAGTCAAATTAGGAGCTATCCGCTTTCATCAAAACAACAGATCTAGTTTTTATAGTAGCTACTATGTAATATTTGGAATGGGCCCTTTTCCAACGCCAGCCTTTTGGGAAATTTAGCTTCCTTAGTTCAGGTGCCACCTCCTCCCAGAAGCCTTTCCAATTATCCAAACAAAAGTGTTTTCCCACACTCTCCTCAAATATCCCTAGCAGTCTCTTTCCTTTGTATTCACATCACTAGCATTACTGATCTCTATAACTATTGTATGTAGAACATTAACAGAGACTATTTTAAAAACTACTGGCTTGTCTCCCCAATGCTTATGTAAAAATTGTTTAATAAATTTCTATTTAATTGAATTGATGGAAAATAAGTATATATTAATGGCCTACAATATGCCAGGTACTGTACTAACCACTTTACAAACATGATCTCATTTGATCCTCACAAGAAACTGAGACAGACAGAATTAAAGTGACTTGCCCAGGGTCGCACAGTTAATGACTGAAGTTCTGGTCGTCCTGATTTCCAGGTCCCTGTCTTTAAAGCACTTAGCTGCCTTGAAATTGACTCTGATGAAGTACAACCCTTTTCTTCTTAAAGAATCTGAAGTTGCTTCTAACAGTTGTGCTTTCCTCCCCAAAATTTAAGTGTTAATGACTTACAAAACAAATGGTTAGATTCGATGGCTCCTTAATTATGCCAATGACATAATTAACCAAAGGGAAAAAAAAAGCTGCCACGGGTACCACTTCCACTCAATCAGCAAGAATGTCCTAGTCCTCCTTTAAAGTTCTAAAACACACACTGTTCCACACAATGCATTCAGCAGTTATCTATACACCCATACATGCATAGGAGACAATGTGGATAGGAAGGAAGTAGTAAAGATGAGAGTACAGCAAAGAATAGGACTTAGTATCAGGAGAGCCAGATTGGAGGCCCTCTTCACCATTTACCACCTCTATGACAAACTATAACATTTATACCATCTACCTCACTGATTGGTTGGAAGGGAAGAGAAACTTAAAGAGCTGCTATAATTAAAAACATCACAGAATGTTGACACTGAGTACACAGCCGGACAACAGGATTTCAAACACTGAAACCCCAACCACCAGGCTTGGTTTTCTCCTTACTTTTCCTCTTATTACTACTCTCAGTTTGGTGCCCTTTCCATTATGCCCTGAAGGGGCTTACATACTATTTGGAGAGGCACATGAAAAAAACAGAGACTCACATAACAATAATGCAACCAACCCATGACTGGTGCAGACCGTAAGGAACCCCAAGGTTCAGATCAGTGTGTACTGGGCTAGTGAGGGAAGGCGTTATTCCTAGAGGAAGTTGGATGAATTTGGCTTTGAAGGACCGGTAAGGTTTAGAAAGTAGAGACCCCAGCAGATGGTGCAGCTGCTAAAAAGAACAGCCCAAACAAAAGAAGGAGGAGAAGTTAAAGGTAGTTTTCCCTTCACTGAATCCTATTAGCATTTACATACCTTTAAAGTTTACACTACACCTATAGGGATGTTTACAGTTTGTTATGGAACCAGTTGTCAATTGACATCTCTCTGGTAGAGCCAAAGGGTTGTTTGTATTCTAGGTTTCTAGGGAGACTAGGGAAGGGAAGGAAATTATTTTTACGTCATCAATGGTAATGATTTATATCCAAAGTGATCTGAGTGGACTGATGCCTGAATCCTCGGAAAAGGAGAAAATCCCAAGAAATCAAATGTAAAAATATTCTGTGATATGTTCAACATCACTATTAATATACCATCAGGCATATTGTGAGGTTAAAGTAGATTAATGTATTTTTAAAGGTACATCATTTAATTGTAAACCTCTCCAGAATTAAACTGCCACCTCTCTGTGTACTTAATGGTACATTGTGCTACTTCATTCCTACATCCTTGTTTCCTTCTGGGAGCCAAATACAAGACCTTGGATTTAATTTCCAGGCCAAATTAAAGATATTGTTTATACAATCCTACATGGCTTATCTGGTAAAAGCAGTAGCTGTGCAAGATTTTTCACTACTGTGAAACACAAATCTCTTCGATAATGGAATCACAGACTACAGAATTTTAGAACAGAAAAAGCCTTCAGAGAACATCTATGCCGAACTCTGCCTGACGAGAAATCTCCTCTATAACATTTCTAGGATCCTAGTTCTGCCCTCTAGGAACAAGAAGAACAAGGTGAATCCCTCTGCCTTGTGTTGGCCTTTCAGATACTTGAAAACAACAATCACTGTCTCCCCTGAGTCTGTCAGCTGAGCACAGGATAATAGGGTTAGGGTTAGAGTTAGAGCAAGAAGTGAGCTAGACCAGGCCCCTTATTTCATAGATAATGCAGGCTCACACAGAGAATCACAGATTTAGTCCTAGAAAGGCTCTCAGAGGTCATAGAGTTGAACCCTTTAATTTTACAGAACAAAGGACAAAAGATGTGATGTGACTTGTCCAAAGTCACACAGGTAGTAAAGAATAGAGTCAGTATTCAAACATAGGTTCTACAACTCAAATCCAGCCTGCTTTTATCAACATCTGCAGCCTCTGCTCATCTAGCTTCTTTAGTCTCCAATACGCTCATTAACCCATTCACCATCTACTGGACACACTCACCTTTCCTAAAATTCAGCATCAAGAACTGAACATAGCATTTCCGATATGTTCTCAGCAATTGTTTCTATTTTGGCCATAAACCCTGAGGGTCTTTCCCTCCCAGACTGATTATTTTTTTTTGACTAGGTTGAAGAGGCCATTCTCTTTTCTTACCTAGCCTTAATCACTGAATGGGCATTGCCTAAGATCAACTGAGATCTGGGAAGGTCCTGAACTTAAAAAGGCCAAGGTCTCCCACTGCATCCAAGGCCCTCTCCAGTTGTCCTGATCTATATCTTGCTCTTGAACCCAGATGGCTCTGGAGGAAAAAGTGAGGCTGGTGGCTTTGCAAAGCCCTCCCTGACTTAAATCCAATTCACTTGTAAGCCATGGCATCACCTTCTTGATGTCATAGTCCTCTTCCAGAATAAAAGACAAACAAAATCCAGGCAGAAAACAGTGTGAAAAATCAGACTTTCTGCTTAATCTCCTATCTTAAATTCAAAATTATAATTCATCAAAGCCTACTATATGCAAAGTACCATGCTAGGCATGATAGACACAAAAACAAAAAACAACCCCTGCCTTAAAGAAATTTCCATTCTACTAAGATAGATATACTATGAATAAAAACATATAAGAAAAATTAAGGATACCGTAGAGTCATCTCAAGCTCAGAGAAAGGAACTTCAGAGGTTATCAAATTCAATGCCCTAATTTAAGAGATCAAGAAACTGAGGCCTAAGAAAATTACTCCAGGTCACACAAGCACCAAGTAGACAAAGAGAGCTTCTATTTCAAGATCTCCATCTCTAAATAATAATACCTAGCATTTATATAATATTTTAAGATTTGTGAAATGCTTTATCCTTACAATAATCCTGAGAAGTGCTATCATCCCCATTTTACAAATGGGGTCACTGAGGAAAGAGAGGCTAAATGACTTGCCCAGAGTCACACAGCTAGTGTCTGAAGTCACATTTGAACCTAGATCTACTGCTCTTTCCACTATGTGACATACCATTACCCAGAGGCATTAGGAAAGGCTTCACATAGGGCGCAGAACCTGAGCTGAACTTGAAAAACAAGGGCTCTCAAAAATAAGAAACAAGGAGCACACTGTGAGAAGGAGGACTAGATTGTATGAATGCACAGAAAAGGGATCTAGAATATCGAATTAAAAGGATTCTATCGCAGGTCACACACAAACAGTCCATATTATTAAGATATTAGAGATGGCTTCAAGATCCTGTCTGAGGTCAGGCAAAATCTGTTTAGAATCTTTTGCTCTCACTTTTTTCCTCTGCTCCAGCACAATCTTCTCATGTTAATCAATTAGTAAGCATTTATTAAGCATCTACTATGTTTCAGGCAGTGTGCTAAGCACTAAGGATGGAAAAAGAGGCAAAAGGCAGTCACTCCTGCCCTCAAGGAGCTTACAATTTAATGGGGAAGTCAACATGCATAAAAACATATATGAAGCAAGCTTGCATACAAGATAAATAGAAGATGATTAACATAGGGAAGGCTCTGGAATTAAGAGGGTTGGGAAAGGCTTCCTGTACTAGGTAAGATTTTAGTTGGGACTTAAATGGAGTCAGGGAGTTCAGTAGTCAGAGCAAAATAAAGAGAATGTTTCAGGCATGGAGGACAGCCAAAGAAAACACTTGGAGCTGAGAAATGGAGTGCCTTGTTTTTAGAATAATCAGTAGGCCAGTGACGCTGGATCAAAGAGCACATGGTGAGGAGTAAGGTGTAAGAAGACCGTAAAGGTAAGAGAGGCTAAGTTATGAGAGACTACAAATGCCAAACAAATCATTTTATATTTTGATCTTAGAGGCAATAGGAGGTAAATGGAGTTTATGGAAGAGGGTGAGGAAGGGAAGGTTGGGGCACGGGGACACGATTGACCTGTGCTTTAGGAAAATCACTTTTGGGGCTGACTGGAGGATGGATTAGAGTAGGGAGAGACTCACCAGCAGACTATTGAAGTAATCAGGACATGATAAGGGCCTGTACCAGAGTGGTGGCAGTACAGGGGAGAAAAAGGGAAGGGGGTATATACAAAAGATGTCACAAAGGTAAAATCTTATGGGAGGTGAAGAGTACCATAATAAAAGCCTGTTATTTTATATATTACTAATCTGATTCTTTTGTGAAACCTTGTCTAAATCCAAAAATTACTGCAACAAATTGGGATATTTATTCTCCTCTATTCCTTGCCTTTGGTTCCTATACCAGTTTCCCATCTTCTCCCAAACATTGAGCATTGGATGTTGAAGCATTTATTATTAAATAGGAGCAATCATTAATTAGAGCCATTAGAGCAACCAGCTATATCTTACACTGAGGAAGCTGCCTTTTCAAAATAGGCAAGCATTTCCTTCACTAAAATCATTCTATGACATCTCATGGAGGTGAACCTGGGTTTCCAAAGGGTAATCCAGCAGAGCGCAAGCTTGCACATCATGCCATCATCTGAGGATCACCTGATTTAAACCTGGGAGATATCACCAATTTGGCAAAAAGGTGATTTTTTTTTTCCCCACAGACATAAGGCCACCTTTTTCATAGAAGAATAGTGATAGTCAGCAGTGGATGGAATACTCACACTGATAAAATTAGGAATCCCAGTGGTACTGAATTTTACATTTAAATATTTAAATACGTTTTGAGAGACACAGTGGGAATTCCTGCAAAACAATAAATTTCTCTGGGCTCCACTCTTCATTTTGAAAACTATCACAACCATTGCACCTGAGCACAAATTTAGTGTTCTTGCTATAAGAACATTTGTTAAACTTCTCTGCAATCTTTTCAATTCATACTGTTTGTAAGCACAAAAGGACTTTTGCTTAAGAGCTGAATTCTGGATTAAATCCATCATCTCATACAGCCATCTTCCTCAGACACCTTCTTGCACTTGATTCTGCTACAACACTCTCTGGACCACAAGACCTCCAGAAACCATGCCCCAGGAGATTTCATTCATTCAGCTTTGGAACTCCCATTCTGGAGCCAAATTATCCTTATTCATTGTAATCCTCCCCCAACTCCTCTAACTCGGGGAACCGTAACTGAATCAATACTAGTATTGATTCTGAAAGGATCAGTTAATCAACCCCTCTATAACTCATATTACCATAACTATGACTTCTCATACCAAATTACCCTTTCCTGTCCAGTGCTCTTTATATTCATTATCTACCCCCTATTAGAAAATAATCTCTGTGACATTAGGAACTGGCTCATTGTTTGTACTTGTAACTCCAGTGCTTAGTAAAATGTTTGGAACATTTAAGTAAAGACTTAATAAGTGCTTATATTCTTTCATGACCTTATTCATACATCTGGTCTGCTTTTATTCACTACTAAGAACTGTTGGGAAAAGTTATTAAGCTCAATAACTGGGTCCAATACAAATTTATGTTGCCTAATCTCACAGAACCCTTTCTGTGGTCATGGCAATTCCTTTATTCTTTCTGACAGACTATATTATACTCCCAGTAGCAACTATTTGAGACCTTCTCTTCTAGAGTCCCTCCCTGCTTTTTCTTGGTGGAGGACCTTGCCTCCTACCTCACTGAGAAAACAGGTGTTTTGCCATAAACTCCTTCTTCTCCCCTCTTCCATACCTCAAAACTTCTTGACCTTATCCCCTAATCTTGGCTCTTTCTCTACTCTCCTGAAGCTCTCTCTTCCTATTTTTTCCAGTAGCTTGCCATTTCAATTGCTCCATTTCCCCTATCTAACCATCAAGCTCTCCTTAGGTTTTGGCTTCTTCCCTGCAGTCTTGACTGGATATATCCCGTTCTTTAGAAATGTTCCCTTGACCCTGCCATCCTCTTCAAGCACACATTTCATATTTCTTCTCTCTTTCATAGACATTCTTCTACAACAAGCTAGTAAAGTCAACGGGTTTTTGTTTTTCTTTTTTACATATCTGCTCTGTACTAGTAAAGTCAACGGGTTTTTGTTTTTCTTTTTTACATATCTGCTCTGTACTAGGCACTGTGCCAGCACTAGGAATACAAAAGGGGAAAGAGAGGAAGAATTCCTTCCCTCACTTCCAACCCCACCACTCAAATGAAACTAGACTAAAAGGGTACCAACAATTTTTCAACTGCTATATCCAATGGCTTTTCCTTAGTTCTCATTCTATTGGACCTCACTACTGCTATTAACACTACAGCACACCCCTCCTTCCTAATAGTTTCTCCTCTTTCATCTTTCATAACACTTCTTTTTCTTGGTTCTCTTCAACCAGTCTTTCAGATCATTCTTACTAAGTCACCACTGCTGGATCATTATCCATTTCCTATCAAGCTTAGGTATCCTCCAAGGCTCTGTCCTGGGCCCTCTCTGTTATTCTCTTTACACTCTTCCTGGGCAATCCTAATCATTCTCCTGATCAACAGTGTCCATATCACCAACTGCCTGGGGACAACTCCTCCACTAGTATCTCAAAATCAGCTTGTTCAAAAAAGAACTCATTATCTTCCTCCCCTAAACACACAGCTACTCCAAACTTTCCTGTTTCTATTAAGAATATTACCATTATTCCAGTGACCCATGTTCACAACCTTATAATCATCTAAATTCTTCCCTCTCTTTTACTCCCTCCTCTTCACTATTCATTCAGTTTCCAAGTCTTCTCCATTCTACAATCAAAACTGTACAATTATTTTCCACAATCTCACATCTGCCCAATTCTCTATTTATAGATCACTCATGCCAGGAAAGGGAAGATCCGGGGACCCTTTATGACTCCAAAAGAGAAACTTGGTGTGGTTATTATGTAATGGAAAGAATTTTGGAGTCAGAAAATCACTGTCTAAATGCCAGCCATTTGATCCTAGTAAAATCATTTCATTCCCATGGGTCTCAATTTCCTCATTTGTAAAATGGAGATAAGAGTACTTACATCACTTACCTCACAAGAGTTTTTGTGGAGCCCAAATGAGATAATATACATAAAGCTAACATACATACAACAGTATATATTGTATATATAGTATACAAGAAGAAAATGAATATACATAGATAACATAGTAGTAAATGCTAAAACCATATGGTAAGGTAAGTCATTATTAGAATTACGCAATGTCAGAGCTAGAAGAGTTTTAAGAAGCTAGAATTTTAGAGAAAGCAAGAACCTTAAAGATCACAGAATTCTGAGCTAAAAAGATCACCTTATTCAATGCTATGGCTTGACAAGTTAGAATGTTGGGGTTCAACTGTGCTGCACAGGGAAAAGAGAAAGTCAGAGCATCATGTACTAGCATCTAATACTAAACACTACACAGAGGAGCCTCAACTATGTTGGATTTAACCCAAAGGTTGTTAGTACAAAAAGGCAGGATATTAGGGGAAAAGCCCTGACCTTAAGAGTCAGAAGACTTAGAGCTACCCAGAACATTTACCAGCTATGTGACTTTGGACTGGTCACTTAGACTTCTTTGATTTTCAGGGTCCTCATCTGTAAGACAGGGAAATAAAATTTGTTCTCCATAGCTCACAAGGCCTTTATGAGGAAAAGTGCTTTATAAACTATGAAGTGACACAGAAATACAAACTATTCATTTACTACTTTTATTATTAGCCTGTTGGTCTCCATTAAATCCCATATTCCAGATTATGTCAAGTCACAGAATTAGGGGAAATTTGTACTGACATTTGGTATTCCACCTGCTGTCTCTGTGCCTTTGCATGGACTAACCCCTATGCATATAGAATGAACTTCCTTCTCTTCTCTGCTTCTTAATACCCTGCACTTCCTTGGCCCAGATTGACTGCCACCTCCTACATGAAGTCTTTCCTGATCCCTTCAGTCATCAGTGCTCTTTCCTCACCCCCACCTCCAGTAAGCTCCTAGAAGGCAGGGAATACTGTATTTTTTTCTTTGTATACTAAGAGCCTAACACAGTGCCTGGCAAAAAGTAGCCTCTTAACAAATGCTTGCTGAATTGAACAAAGCCAACAATAGAGAGACCATCAATTCAAGTGCAATATAGAAATCTACATAGAAGGACAGATTATTCTCTGAAGATAAGGAACCAAAGTTAGTGCAGAATCTATTTGTTGATCCACTGTTGAACAAAATATTAACCATGATGGATGGCACTGAAAGTAGAACATAGAAATTATGTGGTATGTTTTGAGTTCTTTGAAAGAGAAATGATAATGACTAGGAGTTAGCAGAAGTTGGACAGCCTCATTCTATATGGCTACAGATGGCAGAAGCAGGATCAAGATGAGAAGTTAACAGAGATATAGAAATCAGAGCATTAAAGGAAGAATTTAGGAATAAGAGCTATCCCACAATGAGATAGGCTGTCACAAGAGAGAGTGAGTTTCCTGTAACCGAAGACATATAAGCAAAGGCTGGATCATCACCTATTGGAGAAGTTAGGACAGAGCTTCTCAGGAGGTTGAGTTAGAGGACCTCAAAGGTCATCAGCTGGAAGATGAATCAGAAAACAATACCCTACCTCATACAAAATCTTGGCATGCTCATACACACAATAGCATGTGTGTATATACACATATGTATGTATATGCATGTGTGTATATATACACACATGCGTATACAGGTGTGTATGTATGCACATATATGAGTGTATCTCTAGGAAGTTTCAGCTAAACGAGGTCCAGAAAGGGACATCTAAAATGATCAAGGAGAAAGGGTCATAGAATGTGATATCTGAGTTCTAAGGCTCATTACAAAGGTCAATTAAAGTAAAAAGGCAGAAGTTACCCAGATTACCTAAGTTCAGAGTTCAGAATCTCAAAGGTAATAGAGTTAGCATTACTCAACTAATGAACAGAGCTGGTAAGAAGGTAGGGTAAAATCTCTCTTTCCTCTGTTCTGTTCCTAATGGGTACAGGTAGCCTGCAGTTCAAAGGTATTCATTATCATTATGGAATCTTAGGAGTGCAGATGATTTCCACCTCTGACTGAGGCAGGGATGAAGATGCCAAGATGGTCTCGTACCTACTTTAATTTTTCAAAATTCCAAGCAAACAATGGCTTCTACAGCACTTCAGGAAGAAAACTTAAGTGATTCTGACTAGAACAATTTTAACTTTCAAAGAAATATCAAATACTTCCTTCTACAATGTGTCATCCTACATGCCAATTCAAACCCATCCAGTGAAACTAGAGAGGAAGGGAAAGCCAAAGAGGATGATCACCTGCATTGTTCAAATCTGGAATCAAAATGGATTAATTAATCCATTTATTTTCTACAGTCAGCAATCAAAGTCTAATTAGTTTATCACAAACAGCACTATTCCGGACACTTGTTCAATCCTCATTCATTGCAACGCTTCATTTGCCATGACAATACAGCTTTGCCTAATAAATTAAGTCAGTGAATATTAACTCTCTGAATTATGCATGAACCTCTCTGTGTCAATGTGAGTTTGATTATTTAATCTGTGTTGCTATATATTGAGTAATTTACCCTTGAGTTTCATTTGTATCTCTGATACTTTTTTTCTAAAAACCAGAATAATATTTAAAAATCAAGGAGGAAATTGCTTTATGAATGTGCATAAATAGTCAAGTATGGTCCAATGCTCAATCATTGGCATGAATAGAAAACAGAATCCTGAAATGTCAGAGCTGGACATGACCTTCGACCACTGACCATTAAAACACGATGACAGGGATGAAACCTTAGAACAAGAATGCTTGGACAGATTACAAAGGAAATTAAAGTTTGAAGGGCCCTAGGAACCTGAGATGTCAGTCTTAGAAGGGATCTTAAAACAAAGAAACTTAGAATAGACTGTTAGAATTGGAAAAGGCCTAATAGGTCATCTCATCTAATTCTCACATTTTATAGATAAGCAAAATGAGGCCCAGAAAGGTCAGGGCCCAGAGTTACTGGCAGGGCTGTAACATGAACTCAGGCCTCCTGATTCCAAGTCCAGGGCTCTCTGTAGTTCAACACCTCCCCAAATTAATATAAACCAAGAACAGAAAAATTACAAGGTCAATCAAGGAAGGAAGGAAGAAATAGGAAAGAACCAGAAAACCAAAGAGAAAGCCTGAAGTCCTCTGAGCTCCAGCGCAAATGGTCTCTCAGCCAGAAAGAGTTTTAAGCATGCGTACTAGATAAGGTCACTAAGAGACAATTGCTGAGAAGAAAGGCAAAGAGAGTGGATATTTTTTCAAAGAAAAAGAACACAAAAATATAAAAGCAAAAGATTAAAGGGCACCTGAGAATGAATCCAAGGAAGCCAATAAAAGATGTACAAACCCAAAAGCTGAAAAACGGGAAATGAAGGCAGGTTGGAGTTTGAAATGACTACATTATCATAATTGCCCAGGGAGAAGAGTTAAGATTATGCAGATGCAAACCCTAATATCCAACCAGCATTTCTTTTGACAATTTTGGGAAGCTTTCAGAGACAGAAGGAATGATACAGTTTATGGAGCACTAGTCTAAAAGTCTAGGCCTGGGTCCAAGTCCCAGCTTTACCACCATTGAAAGAGATGAGCCTGTCATTTAACCTTTCCTGTGCCTCAGTTTCCTCATATGTCTAATGAGGTTATTGGAAAACTCTAACATTCCTTCTAGCTCTAAGATGAATTCTTTTCTATGAGAAAAGTGTTAAGCAAACTATTATATAAATTTAAGCTATTATTATCACTGTTAATTAGGGTTGGAAATAATATTGTTTCAGTAATATAACTCTTATAAATGTGCTCCTCTTGTCTCACTAATTACCCAAATTCTACCCATTCTTCCAGGCCTACCTCAAGGCCTAACTCTTCCAGGAAGTCTTCTCTGACCACTCAGTTTACCCTAATCTTTCTTCCTTTTTGAAGTGAACAGCACTTATTACCTTAGCAACTACTGCAATCACATATTAATTTTCTTTTGTGAGTTATCATCGGATTGCTTACACGTCTAAGTCCTGATAGAAAGACAGCAATGTCCACCTGACACATTCCTGAAACAGCTTCAGGGGAGTCTGATTATGTGATGAGTGCGGTAAAAAGAAAGGGAAAAAGAGATCTTCGCTGTTTGGGGAAAGCCACATTCCCTCATACAGGAATACATGATGGAGCAGCTGTTATGGGAAAGCCGAAATCTCAAGCAAGAAGAAACAGCTATTTGACCAATACTGTGCAAAAAAGTGGGAGAGGGAAGAGTCAGTAAAATCACAATGCCCAGTTTGTGGCAACTGAATAATGACAGGACTCTGTTTGTACCATGCTAACACATCTGTAAGACAGGGTGGGAAGCTATACAAGCAGTGACCAAAAAGAAAATGAATGCTTTAGGGAAATAGCATGAGCCAGGCAAATGATCAGTGATCAGCCACTATGTACACTTCACCTCTTGATCAAGTACTGATGTTCTGCCCCAAATCTCTGTTTCCATGCTTGGTCCCATGGATTTTAGCATCCTGAAGACTACCTGGCACTAATCCACTCTGATTTTTATTTATGATTTCTCACGTCTCCATTTGGACCCAAATGTTGAGGATAACCCAAAAGCAAAGGAGATATGAATGGTGGTAAAGGCAATCTGGAACACATTACAAACAAGGAATTATACAGGACCAATAGTATAAAAGATGACATCAAAGGAATGTATGATCAAGAATGAAGACAAAGCAGATACCCATTGAATGAAAAAAATAACTAATAGACAGCCCTTGTGCTTCAATAGCATTCTTCTAATTTCAGAAAGACTCAAAGAAGACTCCTAGTATATTAGATGGATCTTCCGGGGCAAATTTGAGGGAGGACATGGATGACAGTCACACAGAATGGGCCAGCTTGTGATCTGCAATTTTGGAGGGAATATCTACATTGATAAAAGAAAAAATACTTTTGGAGTATGGAGAATGGAATTCTGAGGTGTCCCATCTTTCTACCTTAACAGTATGACATCTAAGCAATAAATTGGCAACCTCATAGTAAGGCCCTTGAGGGTAGGAACCATCCTTTCAATTTCTTCACATTCCCCACTCTATCAAGAACAGAACTGTGCACATACTTCAGTGAGAGTGAGGGATAGTAAGAAGTCAAGACTGACATCTAGGTTGTGAGCCTGAACAGTAAAAAGGAAGGAGGAGAGCTTTTAAGCAGTTGGAGTTTGGAAACTGACGGCCAGTAGAGCGATTAGGGTTGGATAAACAGATGTAAGAATCATCTACAAAGAGATGATAATAGACTCTGAGGGAAATGATGAGATCATGAAGCAATTAGATGATTACCCAGGAAACAACCTTGGGAGACAACTACAGTTAATGGAAGTGATCTGGATCAATATCCAGCAAAGGAAGCTGAGAGTGAAGTGGTGGGACAGATAGTAGGATATATCAGTATGTAGAATGAAGTCCTCAAGTATGGGGAGAGATGCTGAGAGGAGAGAAAGATTGTGAGCAAGGTATTCACTGAAGAAAAAGAGTGAACTGGAAGTAGACAGATTTTATTAGATAAAACATTTATTAAATGCTTATATCATGTTACATACTACTGAACGTTGGAAATATAAAAATAAGAAAACGAAATGGTCCCTACTCTCAAGGAGTTTGCATTCTAATTGGGAAAGTCAACACATAAAGAAGAGGTTAAGAAAGTTTGGGGAGGAGTATTCCCATGTGAGAGGCAAGTGCCTGGACATGTCACTCTCTTGCCCCTCATATCCTATTCAAATCGTTGTCATGTCCTCTCAATTCTGCCTTCCCAGTGTCTCTTGCATATACCCCCTTCTCTCCTTTAAACCACTACCATCAATGCTGATTTCATCATTCCCAGAACACTGAAGAACCTCCTAAATGAGATCGTAATCACTGGGAAGAGTTTAGCCTAACTTTGCACATAGGAAAAAGAAAAAAAAAGAATGCCTATTGTTCGGTATATGATATACAGTAGAATGTGAAACCTACACAGTACATCTAACTAATATATAGATGGTTTGGGCCAAGAATTGACTCCCTTTGGGAAATAGCTAAATTCTTTTAGTGACCCCAAGCTTCTTCCTGAAGGCCTATGTTTGTTATATCAATATTCTTCTAGTCACAGTGTATAGCTGAGATTAATAGAACATTCATTTATTTAACAAGTATTTTATGCATCTACCATGTGTCATAAACTGTGCCAGCCACTGGGGACATAACACAAAAATATGAAATAGTCCCTGCCTTCATGGAGTTTAAATTACATGGAGGGCAAGAACACACATCCAAATAAGTAAATACAAAATGTTCACATAGTATTTGGTGGCCAAAAAAGCACTAACATGTGTGTGTGTGTGTGTGTGTGTGTGTATGTGTATTAGGGGGTAGGAAGAGCATTCAGGAAAAATCTTACGTAAAAATTGTGTGGGAGATTCTAAGAGGTAAGGATAAAGAAGGGGTTAATTCCAAGCTTGAAGAACAACCTATGCATAGGCATGAAGATAGGAGAATCTGAGGAACAGCAAGGAGACCAGTTTGGCTGGAATAGAGAGAGCATGAAGGAGCATAAGCCTGGGAAGGTTGGTTTCCACAGAATCAAAGTTTAGAATCACTCACAAGGTAATGCAGAGGCACATCATGGAGGTGAGCAGGCTACAACACATTACAACTGTGAAATCATAAAGAAGTGAAGTATGTCAGCAAAGAAATATTTAGTGGGAGCCAGGCCCATCCTATTCTCAATCCATAAGCTTTGCTTGTGATGTCAGAATAATTTGAGGAAGGCCCCACTACATTGTGTGATCCCCCTAAGTCAAACCTATGGGAGGGCACAGAAGAGAGTTTCACAGGATGACAGGTACAATATGGGTTGAGATCAGTATTCTTGGAGGAAATACCCTCATCAATGAGATCAGAGATCTACTGGGTTATTATAATAGGATTTAGTTGTTTAAGAATTGGGAATTAGGGGTCTAGAAGACTTGAATATATAACATGGCTTAGTTACATGAGTTTGTTTTTAATATATAATGGGGTAGAAAGGAAGAGATAATATGACTAAGCTTCTGATTCTAAGTTTATTTCAGAACCAGGATTTGAATTCTATTATGCTAACCAGCTTGTGTCATAGATAAAATAATGTTTCTTTTTACTGGTCTTGGGGATGAAACAAAGAATGGTACAATGGAAAGAACACTGGAGAAAAATTTGAAGACTTGGATCCAAATTCTATATTTGTAACTTGATCAATGTCACATCTAATCCTGATTTTACATGACAACCTTTCAAATACTTACAGACAAATTTCACGTTCTTCTCTCCTCTAAATCTTCACCTTTTTATGCTAATTATCCCTAGTTCCTTCAACAAGGGCTGATGTGACATTGCTTACAGTCTACTCATTACCCTTTTCATTGTGGGCATACTTCTCTTTGCCAATGTCCTTCCTAACATGTGGCTCCCAGAATCGAAATCAATATTGGATCTGGCCAGGGCAGAGTACAATGGGATAAGTACTTCCCTTGTTCTTGACACTATGCCTCTTTTAATTCAACCTAAGATGTATTATGGATGGCATTATGATGTTTTTTTCAAGCCCCAAAACACTGCAAACTCTCCTAAAAGGGAACATGCCCAGAGTTGAGTGATAGAATGTCTTCTGCAAGAAATAGAAGTTCAAGGTCATTGGTTCATAGAAAATATGTTGAGGAAGAAAGTATAAGAAGACTAAAAAGTTTCAACTTGAACCATGTGTATGTATTAGGTGGAATATATTAGGTATAGATTCTCCATTCTACTATATATCATATTCTGAACAAAAAGCATTCTTTATTTGCTTGTTTTTTTTCTTCTTTTTTTTTCCCTGTGTGAACAATTCGGATAAACTATTTGCAGTGATTACAGATCTCATTTAGGAGGCTCTGCAACGTTCTGGGCATGATGAAATCAGCCTATTACCTGCAAAGACCAGCATCTTCAAGACCACCATTTTTACAGAATCTTTCTTTACCTGGACTCTATGTTTGATTTACTCCATGAGAGAAGCAAATACCGTTGGCAGTGTGTCTTCCTGTTTTATGCATACCTTGATTTTGATAATCAGAATATCATCAAATTTTCACCATTAGAAAACTAACATTAAATAGATGCAGAAAAAGCCTTTGACAAAGTACAACACCCATTCCTATTAAAAACACTAGAAAGCATAGGAATAAGTGGAACCTTCCTTAAAATTATAAATAGCATCTACCTAAAACCATCGACAAGCATTATTTGTAATGGGGATAAACTAGATGCATTCCCAATAAGATCAGGGGTGAAACAAGGATGTCCATTATCACCCCTATTATTCAATTTGGTACTAGAAACATTAGCTGTAGCAATAAGAGAAGAAAAAGAAATTGAAGGAATTAGAATAGGAAAAGAAGAAACTAAATTATCACTTTTTGCAGATGATATGATGATTTATTTAGAGAATCCTAGAGAATCAAGTAAAAAACTACTTGAAATAATAAACAACTTTAGCAAAGTTGCAGGATATAAAATAAACCCACATAAATCGTCAGCGTTCCTATACATTACTGACAAAGCCCAACAGCAAGAGATAGAAAGAGAAATTCCATTCAAAGTTACTGAAGGCACTATAAAATATTTGGGAGTCTATTTGCCAAGACAAAACCCAGGGCCTATATGAACATAACTATGACACACTTTTCACGCGAATAAAATCAGATCTAAATAAATGGAAAAATATCAGTTGCTCACGGTTAGGCCGAGCTAATATAATAAAAATGACAATTTTACCTAAATTAATCTATCTATTCAGTGGCATACTAATCGAACTACCAAAAAATTATTTTACTGAGCTGGACAAAATAATAACAAAATTCATCTGGAAAAACAAGAGGTCTAGAATATCTAGGGTATTAATGAAAAGACATGCTAGAGAAGGTGGCTTGGCCATACCAGATATTAAACTGTACTACAGATCAGGAGTCATCAAAACTGCCTGGTACTGGTTAAGAAACAGGGGTGTGGATCAGTGGAATAGGATAGGTACACAAGAAGGAGAAATCAACAAGTTTAGCAATCTACTCTTTGATAAACCCAAAGAGGCCAGCTTCTGGGCTAATAATTCACTATTTCACAAAAACTGTTGGGAAAATTGGAAAGTGGTAGGGCAAAAACTAGGCATAGACCAATATCTTATACCATATACCAAAATAAAGTCAAAATGGGTTCATGATTTAGGAGTAAAAGCTGATACTATAAGTAATTTGGGAAAGAAAGGAATAGTTTACTTATCAGATTTATGGAAAAGTAAAGAATTCATGACCCAACAAGAGATAGAGAGCATTACAAAATGCAAAATGGATAATTTTGATTATGTCAAATTGAAATGTTTTTGTACAAAAAAAGCCAATGCCACAAAAATTAGGAGGGAAGCAGAAAATTGGGAGAAAATCTTTGCAACTAGTATCTCTGATAAAGGCCTCATTTCTAAAATATACAGGGAACTGAGCCAAATATATAGGAATACAAGCCATTCCCCAATTGAGAAATGGTCAAAGGATATGAACAGGCAGTTTTCAGAGGAAGAAATTAAAGCTATCTATAGGTATATGAAAAAATGCTCTGGATCACTACTGATTAGAGAAATTCAAATCAAAACAACTCTTAGATACCACATCTCTCCTGTCAGATTGGCTAAAATAACAAAACAGGAAAATGAGAAATGCTGGAAAGGATGAGGGGAAATTGGAACATTGTTGCATTGCTGGTGGAGTTATGAGCTGATCCAGCCATTTTGGAGAGCAGTTTGGAACTATGCCCAAAGGGCTATAGAAATGTTCATACCCTTTGACCCAGCAATACCACTTCTAGGGTTGTATCCCAAAGAAATCACACAAGCGGGAAAAGGACCCATATGTACAAGGATATTTATAGCAGCTCTTTTTGTGGTAGCCAAGAATTGGAAATCAAAGGGATGCCCATCAATTGGGGAATGGCTGAACAAATTGTGGTATATGAAGGTGATGGAATACTATTGTGCCATAAGAAATGGGGATGATACGGACTTTGTAACAACCTGGAAAAACCTACACGACATAATGCTCAGTGAGCGGAGCAGAGCCAGGAGAACGTTGTGCACAGCCACAGATATATGGATTCTGTGAGGACCAACCCTGACATACTTCGCTCTTCTCAGCAACGTAAGGTGCAAGGACAACTCCAGGGGACTCACGATGGAGAATGCTATCTTCATCCAGAGAAAGAACTGTGAAGTTTGAATACAGATTGAGGCGCACTACATGCTCACCTTTTTTGCTTCTCTTTTGTTTTTGTTTTTGGGTTTTTGTTTTTTTTTTTTTGGTTCTGTTTCTTCTTTCTCATGATTCATTCCATTGGTCATAATTCTTCTCCACAACTTGACTAGTGTATAAATTAATTCAATGCGAAGTTATACATGGTAGTTATATGAGATTCCATGCCATCTTGGGGAGGGAGGGGGGAGGGAGGGGAGAAAATCTGGAACTCAAAATTATGTAGAACCGTGTGTGGTAAACTAAAAATAAATAAATAAATTAAAGAAAAAAGAATACTTGGAAAAAAAAAAAGAAAACTAACATTAAGACATGATTGTACAGTGGAAAGATCCCTGAATTTGGAGTCAGGGCACATAGGCTTGAATCTTATATCTGCTATTTAGTAAATATATTTATTGCCTTGGAAAAGTCACTGAACCTCTCTGGGCCTCAGTTCTTCATCTATAAAATGGCACGGTGGAGGGTGGGGGGGGAGGGCAGGAGATGGAGGAAGTATTAGAAATAGATGGCAATATTCTATATTTTAAGTCCCTTCAAACTCTAATATTATCACTCTTTCAACTCTATAATTCTACATTACAAAGTAATGCCGAGCACTAATATTCTTTATTCTTTTTCTCTAACATTCAATGATTTTATATCTACATTAGAGGAAACCTAACCTGGTTTCAAGTTCATATACATTTAACCTTCCAGTTCCCTTAGAAACACTAAACACCACAGGCTGCAGAGAAGTTGTTGAGCTACATCAAGAGAAGAGTTTTCCACACTGGGAAGGAAGAAGAAAACAAGCACGTATTAAGCACATGAGGGGCACTGTGCTAAGCACTTTACAAACATTATCTCATTTGAACCTCACAACAACCCTGAAAAGTAGGTGCTATTATTATTTCCACATTACAGTTAAGGAAATTGAGATAGACAGAGGTCAAGTGACTTGTCCAGAGTCATATAAGCTATTAAGTGTATGAAGCTGATTTGAACTCAGGTCTGCTTGACTCCAGGTCCAGCAGATCTACTGTGCAACTGGGAGTTGTCTATATCAGTAAAATCAAAGGTCCTAAGAAAATGTCCATATCTGTACACACACATGCATATATGTATGTGTATATATATATATATATATATATGTGTGTGTGTGTGCGTATGTATATATATATATACATACACACACATACACACACGCACATACACACACACACACACACACACACACACACATATAATCATACCTTGATAACTCACGGTCAGTATGATAGCCTTCATATGGTACAAAATTTTGAAAATTAAAGTGCCTTAAAAGTTGAGAATCAGGAAATCTAAGTTCTAGCCTCAGTTCTGCAAGTAATTAATTTGCTTTATATTCTTTAGCAAGCCATTAGCCCTTCTCTGAACCTCAGGCTCCTCAGGGGTAAAATGGATAGGTTAACTAGATGATTCCTATAGTACCTTTGAGTTCTGACATTTTGTGACCCTAAGACATGGATGAAGAGGGGCAGCAGGTAAGGTGAAACAAATCTACAAGTCATTTTGTCTTTTTTAGAGAAAACAGCAATGCAAATAATTCGTTGTATTCTTCTCAACAAGGTTAAAGACATAGAAATTAATAATAATCTAAGAATCCAATAATGTTGTAGATAAACTCACTGAAATACCAAATGACTTTAAAGAGTTTTAAAAATCTTTTCATCTTATTTTAATTGGACATACTCAAAATGCAGGGGAGACGGAAAGATGGCAGGGCCAATTACTCACAGGACCAAAATTCACATGTTCTACAATTCTCTAAAACTTTCATTCTTTCTCTCTCCAGATTTCACACAAATGTCAGACAGAATCAAAATCCTAGAATCCCAAAATCTACAACTTGAAAAGGACAAATGGTTGTTTCCACCCCACACCTGAATCAGAATTTTCTATACCACACATCTACCTGCCAAGTAGGGATCCAAACTCTGTTATGAGGAGGAATTTACTAGTTCCCAAAGCAACCCATTACATTTGAGGATAGAAATAAATGTTAAGAAGTTTTTTGTATATTAGGCTCAAATCTGCTTCTTTTAACATCCAACCACTGCTCCTACTTTTACTTTTTTTGGGGGGGGGTGTTCCAAGTAGAACAAGCTAAATCCCACTTTCACATGAGATATTTATAAAGCCATTAACACAGTGCCTGGCATAAAGTAGGTGCTATATAAATGCTTACTCTCTTCCTTTCCCTTCCACATGACATCCCTCCAAATACTGGAAGCACGCTATTATATTTTTCCAAGTCTCCCCTCTAGGCTAAGCCTTTCCAACTTTGTTAAACAATCCTTATAAGCAAAGTGAACAGATCCTGTCCTTCAAGTGAAGAAGACCTAGGATCCAGACCTGCCTCAGACACTTAGTAGAAGTGGGAATCTTGGTGATTCATTTACCATCACAGACCTTCAATTTCAACATCTGCAAAACAAGGATGATAACAGCACCTACTTCACTGAGGATCAAAGGAGACAACAGGTGTAAAGTGCTCTTATTATTATGCACAGGTACATAAAATAACTTTTTGCAATGGAATGGAAGTATTGAGATGTAAGTTCATTTTCTAAAAGCTTAGTGAAAGTATTTTCAGGACAATTCCAGGAGCAGGGAAGATGATGTCATGATACATACTTCTCCTCTGAACTTGGTTTTGATTTCTCTCTCTAGATCTCCAAGGTCCAAAAGCTTTCAATTCCATGTAGTTTGGAGATGCTCTGTTTTCAACAATGGTGGCACTTACTGAAAATAATGTTCCAATTTTTTTTATCAATGTGATTATGAAAATAGATTTATCTATGATAATATTTAGGTTCCAATATAGTTTACCTGTTGAACTACTGAGGATCATTGGCCTCTATCTTTCCAACAAAATATGAGATCTTTTCTTACACAAGAAACCCTACGTCCCAGCTCTGGGTATTCTCACTGCCTTTCCCCAGGCCGAAAATACTCTCCCTCCTCATCTCTATTTCCCTGCTCTCCTGGGTTCATCAGATCCCGTGTAAAATCCCACATTCTTCAAGAAGCCTTCGCTTATCTCCCTCAACACTAGGGCCTTTCCTCTGTTGCTTATTTCCAGTTTATACTACATATATCTTATTTGTACATAGCTATTGACATGTTGTCTATGCCACTAGACTATGAATTCTATGAGTCTTCTGACTTTCTCTGAAAACCAAGCACTTAACACAGTGCCTGGCACAAAGTAGGCACTTAATAAATGGTTATGAACTGACTGACTGGAGGGAGGGTATAACATGGGAGGCCTGAGGAAAGAAGAAAAGATTTGGAAAAGCCACTGTAAGGAATATGACAGAAAATAAATTAGGGGAGAATAAAAGGATTTTGTTCCTTCAATGAGGTCTCAGATGAGATTAACTTAAATCTGTGGCAGATCTAGTCAACATGCATGAAAAACTTCACCAAGCAGCATTCAGCATCATTTGTGTAGGAACAGAGGAAGAGACTGGGAGAAAGAATTCAAGTTTGAGGTTCCTTCATGTCCCAGGCAAAGAGGCTTTATATCATGAGAAGGTTAGAATTAGATCAAGGTTGTGTCTTTTATAAGCGCTCTTGAGTCCCAAGCTCCTGGTTTTTTACCATAGGAAAAAAGACTTTAAGAAATATCGAACCATCTGTAATTTGTCAGCATTAAATGAAAAGTAGAACACTATATGCAGAAATGAGTAATTTCATCTGGCCATATGATACATTCTACTAAACAATTTAAAAAAACAACTTCTCTTATACTGAACAGTATTTCATTAAATGCCCATAATTCTCCCACTGTCAGAGATTTTGATGATCCAGAAAAATTAAGGGATACAAAAGGACTACTGAAATCTCAGTGTAGAATGTTCAATTGGGCCATGGTTAAATCCATACAAGTTTCAACTACATTATATTAGGCACAAGAAATTTAAAATAATAACAATAAAACTTGCTTCAGGTAGAAATATCCACATGCACTATTGGATTTGGAAATATTTCTTTTAAAAACAATGATATCAAGTGCCGTGGTTGAGTTACATTAGAAAACATTGGAAATGGTAGAAAATTGGTGTGGTTTGGTTTCTATTAGTCCCTTCTCTGTAGGAGCTTGCTCTTCTCCTTTACTCTATAGCACAAAACCTCTACTTCATCCCTCGTTCTAGCCTCCTCTGCTCCAGGCACCAAAGGTTAAATCGCTTCTTTCTTCTTGCCAAGGCCAATCCTAGTACTGTAACTCTTGATCTCATACCCAACCATTCCTTCTCTTTCTCTCCTCTTCAATCTTATCTACTAGTTTCTTCTCTGCTGCTAATAAGCATGCCCAGATGTTCCCAAACCTCTAAAACAAATACTTGACCCTGCCAATCCATCAAGCTACCATACTATATCTCTTTCTATATCTAGAAAGTGTTATCTACATTTGTTGTTTCCATTTAATTACCTTTAAATCATATTGTAATGACTTGTAATCTGGCTTCCAATGCCAATACTGAATTGAAACTGTTCTAAGATTATTAATGATTTTCTACTTGAAAAATACAGGGAGCTTTTTTGGGGTCTTCATTCTACTTGACCCTATCACAGTTTCTGACACTGATAACCATCTCCTCTTCCTGAAAAGTCTCTCCTCCCCTTGGGTACCATAACATTTCATAATACTTTCCTTAAAACATTTTACAGACTAGTTACCTGGCCTTCCTTGAATCCGACATAACATTTCCTAGCTCCATGACTTTGCACAAGCCTGTCTTCCATACACACATAGCACTCTTTCACCTCTGCTTCTTAGGATCTCTAGCTTCCTAAAAGGTACCATATCCGATAGCAGGATTTATGTAATTCTCTCCTCTTTGATGTAATCCCTTTCCTCCTACTCCAATCAAGAACACCCAACCTACTAAGTGTATTAATGCATTGTTAATGCAATGGGAAGATCTTTCCCATTTATTAATAGGCCCATGTGACCTGCTTAAGTCACACAGAAGTCTAAGTTACATGAAGCCTGTGGTGGGAGGAGCTTGCTGAATGGATGGAACAGGAAGGGTGGAGCAGAGCTGAGAGGAAGAGAAACAGTGGGAGTTGCAGCTTGGAGAGAGAGGAGGCAGGCAGAGAGAGCTGCAGGCAGTGTGAGTGAGGGCCAGGGAATGATTTTGCTTGAGGGTGTTCATTTGTGGGAAAGCCCTGCCAGAGGGAAGGCTTGGGGATGTCGGTGCCCCCTGCATTGATAATGTGGATAGAATTATTTTGTTATGATGGATTTGGTTTTCTGGTGTTGGCATTTGGCCTTCTGGTGTTTGAATACCTGTTTTAGTTCTGTCTTTCATGTGGAGAGACTGTTATATTTTGTGATTCAGAACTATGTCAGCATATTCATAACCCCTGTAGGCTCTGTGAATATTACATTGGTGCTACACTAGGTTACTCTAAATTCTCTCCCTCTTGAAATTACTTTGTATGTTCGTCTCTATGTACATTTAGATTCCTCTCAGTAGAATGTAAACTCCTTGAAAGCAAAAGCTGCCATTTTTTTTTTACATTCCCAACATTGAGTACATCATAGGTAATTTAACAAATGTTTGTCCATTTGAATCAAAACCGAGTTCCAAAACCTATAGAGCTAAGTGGAGGCACCTCATTGGCTCAATGAAGGGGCCCCATTAGATGCTTTATTTAGAGTGACAGTGGTACAAGGGAAATGTCAACAGAGAAAAAATATATAGATACAGTTAGAGGACATAGTTTGAACCCCTGTTTTGCTACTTATTATGTGACACTGTTAGTCACAGAACCTCCTTGGGCCAGAGTGCCAACTGGTAAAATAACCACAATCATAGAGCTGGAATGGACCTGAGGTCATCTAGTTCAACCCTTCATTTTGGAGATGAATAAACTGAGGCCCAGAGTCATTAAGTAACATGTTCAATATTACACAGTACATGAAACAACTGAAGTTCAAACCTAGGACCGCTGACTCCAAATGTAGGGCTCCATGCATTTTCTGAGGCATCTGGTATCTCCTAAATAACCTTCCAGGCCCCTTCCATCTCTAAATTCTATGCGTATCATTTTGTTTTGTTTCTAACATTTAAAAAGTGCTTTCACTTGACTTCACAACAGTCCCATGTGGCAAGAAGGGCAGGGATTATTATTCTGATCTTACAGAGAAGAAAACTGAGACCCAGCAGAGTTGACTAATTTTAAGTTAACTGAGCAAAGATTTATTAAGAACTAACATGTGTTGATTGCAACCAAATGTGCAATGCATTATATTGGGACAAGTGATCACTCTCGACCTGAAAGTTTGGTTAAAGGAGACAAACAGGCTAGGTGATATGTAAATTCATATTGTGTATTCCCTTAAAGCTAGCAGCATACATACATGTCTGGAGCCAGATAAAATCTGACTGCCTGAACAAAAGAATGAGAAGGTTTAAATACATTTTTAGAACAGTCACAACTCGGAATGTCTGTGTTACTCAATTTTATAATCTCCATGTATGTTTAACCATGATACAAGAAAAGGACTTTTCTTAATTCAATAGGTTGTAAATATAATAAGATAAGAGAGTTGGCAAAAGGTCAATTGAAATTACAACCAGGATCTCTGTGTTTAATTTACCATTAACATGCCATAACATGGTATATGTCCATAAAATATTAAGATAAGAAAAAGTCACATTATTCAAGATAGTGTCTCAGGTTAAGGGTCTCATCTTTGATGGCCATAGGTAGAGGAAAGAATGCTCTTAAGTCAGCTCCATCTGGCCTTGTTGACATAGGAAGAGGTATTCTCTGAGTAAACTCAGAGAACAAAGAGGCTTAGGTCCAGGCTCTTCTTCTGGTTGATTATTAGTTCAGGTTCTGACCCTTATTGAAGTTACTAAATTGATATTTAATGATTATCAGCACATGAAATGACTACTATCAAGTGTAAAATGACAGAGTCCCTGCCTTCAAGATGAAATATAAGAGGACACCATTTGTACAAAAACATGTAGAGGTTTTTACCCAAAAGTTGGTGAAGATATAAGCTTAAAAGTTTAAAACTGCAGTAAGATTTTTGAGTCAACCTGTACAATGTAAGGTTGTCTGTGATCAGGACAAAGACCTTAAGATTATCATAAGGTGATGTTGGCTAGTTATGCAAAATGGACTCACACTAATGATTAAAACAGCTCTCCAATTAATCTCACCATCTCTACTCTCTCCGTGTGCCAATCCATCCTACATACAACTGGTATCTGGGTGACCTTGACTAAGTTATCAAAATGTGCTAGGCCTCACCTTCATTCCCTCCTAGGTTACTCAAAGGATCTTCGCAACACCTACATGAATTAGCTACAGGAGGGATTATATCAAGAACAATACCATGGTATAATGAGAAAGCACTGGATTTAGAATCAGAAGACCTAAAACTGAAGCTTTTTGCTTTTACTTTGCTGTGACTTTAGTAAAGTTCCTTTACCTCTTTTATGTTCCTTTCCTTAGCTGTAAAATAAAGTGCTCTAATTGGATGACCTTTCAACTCTACAATCCTATGAAATCCTAATGACCCTATGAGGCCTGTGATTATTATATTTCTATTTAATAAATGAAAAAAAATTGGGACCAGATAGGTAAAGTGATTTCCCGAAGGTCATATAGCTAATATGCCATTGGAGGAGTGTGAGAACTAGCAGTTGTACGATTGGTCATAATCACAGTCATAGTAATAGTAATCAACAACAAAAAAACTTTAAAATAATTGATTACAAAAACACTTAAGAAGAGCATTTTAATGGATTTCATGCTAACAAAAATGTTCACAACCTCCAAGCTAAATGGAACTAAAAAATTTCATATTTTGAAAAAGCCTCTGAGGCCAAGGAGATCAAAAAGCTTTAGGAGATCAAAACCATGCGGGAAAAAGATGAGATGTGTATCATTCCTGTTGTTCAGTCTATTGCTGGAGTTTGACTACAGATACTTTCAGTGAGTCGACAGAGGTGTTTTAGTCACCTGTACAATAGTTCATGGTGCATTAAATAGAAAGAACACTAACAGAATAGCAACTTCTCCCAGATCTGTTCCCACTTGAACTCCAATGAAAAAGATGAGGATCAAATAATTACAAAGATGATGAAGATGATGATGATGATATAGAAATGGCACATTTCTATTGCACTTAAAAACTTAAAAAAAAAGATTTCTTCTCAATAACCCAGAGAAGTAGATAGATAATACAAGTATTATCATTCACATTTTATAGATGAGGAACTTAAAATTATTAGACAGAAAATAAGTGACTAGCTACCAAACTGAACTTGGGCAAATTTCAGAACTAGAATTTAGACCCAGGTTTCCTGATTCCAAATCTACACTACCACACACAGTTATTTTGTCCCCCTAACTGATGAGAGGAATTTAACTGTTAACTAAATATCAGTGAGCCAGGTCCAATATTTATCTTCCCTTGATGAAGAATATGATTAACTGAATGGCTCATCATTTATTCTCTTCATAAAGCTAAGTCAATTAATGAACAGGTTAAGTCCCAGTTGGAAATAACATTGCCACATCAGCAGCTAGCAAACACAACAGTCTGATGCGACAAAAACTGAAGGGAGATGAAAGAAATCAGAGTCACCACAACTTAAAATTTCCATGCACTTTAGAAACTCAACTAATGTTAAGGTTGTGACAGCCATGCAAAAGTAAGGTGATTAGAAAGTCAAGGATTAGACACCACCATACATGAAAATACTGCTCAGAATTGTCTGGACCTTGACAGACTGAATTATTATCTAGGGCCTTTTTTTCCAGGCAGGCATTTCAAATTAATTTTCCTTATAGGAATAAAACTTTCAAGCAAGAGCATAAAACACACATTCTTTTTGATGGAAATAAATAAGAAGAGATCATGGGAGGTTACAATTATGTACATTGTGGTAAAGACTGTCTTCTTAAAAATCATATGAATGAATTTAAATAGATTTGACCATTACATGTGTAAGGATACTTAAATGGATGCTTAATGAGATAACCAATAGACACTTAGATGCATGCTTAATTCAGAAGTCAGTAGTTTTAAAACCATATATAATGATTTCCCTTTAAAGAAAATGATACCCTTTAGACAAAGGCCTTGACTCCCCAACTAATCTCTGTCCTCCAAATCCTGCAAACACACAAAATAACCTTCCCAAAGAACACCTCTGACAATGTCACGGTCATTTTCTGAAACCTATCATGGAGCCCTATCACTAACAAAATCAAGTTCAACTTCTGTAGACTTATACAGTCTGGTGCCACCTTTCTAAGCTCATCACTTAAATGGTACCTTGGTTGCCATTATCTGGACACTGGCCAACTTATCAACGACTTTCTTGAGCTATGGTGCCCCGAACTGAAGGTAAAAACGCAGACAAGGTCTGAAAAAGGTAGGATGCTACTGCTTCCTTTTTCCTGAAAACTGTGCTTCTCTTAACATACTACAAGATGGTATTAGGGTTGTTGTATTTTTTTTGTCTACTAAGTCAAATTATAAACCTATGGAGTTTAAAATTAAAGCCCCCCAAAATTTTTCAAACAATCTGCTACCTAACCATGGAGCCCTCATCCTGTACTTGTAAAATTGATTTTCTGAATCTAAGTATGAGACTTTATAGCTTTGCCTATTAAATTTCATCTTACTAAACTCAGCCTAATATCGTATTATATAAAGAGTTTTCTGCATCCTGCCACTGTAATAGCGTTAATTATGACCCCTAGTTTTAAGTCATCTGAATATGATGAGACGCCATCTATACCTCTACAAAAATGACTAATAAAAACATTAAATATCACAGAGCAAAGAATAGATCCCTGGAGCCAATGGAGAAATCTTGCCAAATTGACACCGAACTATTAGCAACTAACAGTTTTGCCATTTAGCCAGTTCCAAATCCAAAATGTTTCTTTGCTATAATCTAGGCATACTATTTGTATGGCATCCCTGTGGTCTTCTACTTCAAAATTCACGTCCCCCAAAAGAAAATAAGAGTAGGCTGGCATGAACTATGCTGGCTTTTTGTAATCACTGCTTCCTTTGCAAGATGTTCTCTCTCTCTCTTTAAAAACCTGTTCGAGAATTTTCACAGGAATCAAATTTAACCTCATTGTTCTAAAGTTTAGACTCTGTTCTCTTCCCTTTTTGCAAAATTAGATTTTCAAAATAATTTTAATCTGAAAAACCTTTGCCTTCTATAATCCAGCAGTATAGAACTGTCATTCTCCATGGTCTTTTGAATCACTGAGGCAGTGAGTGCCTCAATAATCACAACACCCAGTTCTTTCAGTAGCCAAGGATACACTTCATCTGAATCAAGACACATAAATTCAGCAAAAGTAATTAAAAGCCCTCTCACTTTCTCTTTTATCTGCTACCTCGAGACAGCTAGATGGGTAGATAGAGTGCTGATCCTAAAGTCAGGAAGACCTGAATTTAAATTTGATCTCAGACACTTAACCAGCTGTGTGACCCTAGGAAAATCATGTAACTTCTGTCTGCCTCAGTTTCCTCAATAGTACCTACCACCCAGGATTGTTGTGAGGATCAAAAGAGATAATATTTTAAAGTGCTTAGCACAGTTCCTGGTACATATTGGGGCTTACTTAATAAATACTTGTTCCTTTCCTCTGAGTTTCCTATCAACAGGAGTCTTTAGGCAAAGCCTATATATGACCACTAGTCAGTAATGTTTTATTGGAGATTTCTATTCGGCTACAGGTTCATACTTCCCAAGTCTCTTCAAACTCTGATTGTGTAAAAAAAAAAGTCCTGTTGCCCTACAGCTACTATTACCCTCTATAACATATTCATGCTGCCCTTCCCAGCTTTTGATTGCTACTAGGGACTCCTTTCCCACCATGTCTTAGGTACATAGATTTCATTGCCCTATGAACTCTGACGCACATGGAACATTAAAACTGAGAATGACTGTAAAGATCAATAACAACAACAAAAATGCATTGGGAACCCCAAGGGTAATTTAATATACTACTTATGATATTCTTTTAGATGTATTCATTAAGTGCTTATAATAACTATAACTTTTGCCCCCAAAAGCTCCAAATTAAAGTGTACATTAACTAATTATAAAATATAAAATTGTTTTCTACCTATAATTATGAAAGCTCTAAATATAAATTTGTAAAACTCTAATTATAAAATAATTATGAATATCTTTATGGGATGTTCTAAAAGAATTAAAAGTATTCCAACAAGATCTCAAAAGCTTACTATGATCTGTAAGACACCATATTAATTTTTATTATTTTACAAACATTCTTTAATATAAATAACATTTTAATGAAACAGGTTACAACCTGGAAGATGTTTAACACAATATAATAATTGTATACAAACATAATTTCTATGGTGTACTATTTTATTTGAACAAATATTTGGGTATTTGGCTCTACACCAAATAAACACAGTCTTAAAATCTGTGTGCAACATAATTGGGTAATTATTTACTGCTTAAGGTGCCGTTGAAGAATTTTTAGTATGAATTAATCCCTTGCAACATCATCTTGAACTCCCAAGGGGCTCCTGGACTACTAAACAGGAAACACTGATCTAGCCCCAGCCCCGCTCATTTTACAAATGAAAAAAACCTGAAACTCAAAGAAGTTACATGTTTTCCCCAAGCTTCTAAATGGCAAAGCATAAATCAAATAAATGAAAGTCAAAGATTTTAAGCCAGTGATCTGTCTGTCCAGTTTGAGGGTAGTATACTGTATCCTTTTTACTCTCTTAGAACATATTTCAAAGTATTCTTTCTTTCCAGAAGGTTTCTATCTCTATGTCTTACTAATTTTTTTTTTTTTTTTGCTTTTTGGCAGGGCAATCGGGGTTAAGTGACTTGCCCAAGGTCACACAGCTAGTACATGTGTCAAGTGTCTGAGGCCGCATTTGAACTCAGGTCCTCCTGACTCCAGGGCCAGTGCTCTACTCACTGCGCCACCTAGCTGCCCCATCTATGTCTTATTAATAACCCGTAATCATTGACATGGGACAGTTTCATCTTCCCCTTCTACCTAGACCTACAAGAAGTAAGAATTTTATTAAAACCATCTTATTCATGTTCTCCTGAATATGTTACTCATAATATTTAGCCAGTCTTTCAGGCAACAGTTGTGGCAAGAGATGGTAGGATGTGCATTAGGGTGGTACGGATGGAGAAGAGAGAATGAGTCTGAGGGACACTAAAAAAGCAGAATTAAAAGGACTGAACAAATGTGAAGGCTGAGAGAAAAGGCAGAATAGGTGATGGGCTCTTTATGTAGCAAAGGGAATAGAATAATCAAGTAAGAAAGTCCATTTTAGGCCTGGGGAATGGTATGAATAAAGGCTCAGATGCAGGAAAAACCAACATGAGCCTGCAGAACAGCAAGGAGTACCTTGTCCCTGGGTATGAATTCTAGTTCTGCCTTGTGTGACCCTGGCAAAGAAATTTTTGCCCCTCTGAGCCACAGTAACTTCTATAAAATGGAGGGATTAATACTTACATTTACTATTTCTCAAGAATGTTGTAAGAGCTAGTGAAAATAAAAATGTGACACATAGCTGTTATTACTACTACAAACAGCACTGCTCCTACTACTGTTTTTTTTTTAATGCCTTCTTACTGACTTATACTTCCATGCACTTCCCAAAGCAATGGCCTATGTCAGGTCTCAAGCTGGGCACTAAGGATTAGTTACTTCAAAATTATCTAAAAATTAATTACTTGCATGGTGATTTCAATTTAATTAACAATTGATAGAACTTAACCTGCTGAAAATGTGTCCTTTGTGGATGCTCTGTATGGTCAATTATGGCTTTGCTAACATTTCAGCTCTGGGATGCAGAGAAACCCTTCAATAATCAGAACGTTTGCCACCATCCCTACTCTAATAAAAGTTTAAATAAGAATGAATTCCCACCAGTCTAAGAAGTTATGTCAGTTCCCAGTGTTAAATGTGGAGCAGAAAGAGTGGAGGAGAGTAAGAGTTTGTCAATTATGAATCACACAAGAAAATCAATATCAATATTTTATACTCACATCTTAGTTTTGATTCATAATCATATTCCTTAGCTTGTTTAACTTCATTGACAAGATTTCCCATCATTAAGTTCAACAAGCTTACCAAACACTTATTCAACATCTAATAAAAGGGGATTTTGGCTTGAGGCAATTGAGTGACATAATGGCTGGAGCAGTGGGTCTGGAGTCAGGGAGACCTGAGTACAAATCTGCCCTCAAACATTTACTAGCTGTGTGAATCTGGGAAAGTCACTTAGCTTCCTTCTCTGCCTCAGTTACCTCAATTGTAAAATGGCCTACCTCCCAGGGTTGTTGTTCAGATCAGATGAAATAATATTTGTAAAGAGCTTTGCATGGTGCCTGGTGTATTGTAGGCATTTAATAAATGCTTATATCCTTCCTTCTAGTC
Source organism: Trichosurus vulpecula (assembly GCF_011100635.1). Taxonomy (NCBI): domain Eukaryota; kingdom Metazoa; phylum Chordata; class Mammalia; order Diprotodontia; family Phalangeridae; genus Trichosurus; species Trichosurus vulpecula. The sequence continues at coordinate 92,065,923 of NC_050573.1, read as the reverse complement.
AAGATGGTTACCTGAAAGGTAGCTCAGCTCTCCCAAAGTTACTCCAACAAAAACCTAAAAATCATACCATGCCAAAAAATTATCAAGAAATCCAGGGAGAAAGTACAAGTGAATTTTCCCAACTCAGCAGAGAAACAATGAGGTCTGTTTCAGGGGAAGAGAATAAAAGGGGGAAATGGTGTCAGAAGCAAAACAAATGTCCTGATCCTGAAGGAGAGATTAAAAGGTGGTCCGTGGTCACAAAGCTAGCTAGTAGGTCAGAAAAGGGACTTGAAACCAAGACTTGTATTGTCTAGGTCTAGCATTCTGTCATATGTGTAGGGAAGATAGGGTAGGACAATGTCTGGGAGCAGCTTGACTGGAACATGTAGTCCATGAAGTAAAATAAGACTCAAGAAATGAGTTGAAGGCAAATTGCAGAGGGCATTAAAAGCAAGGCTTTTTCAAAGTCATGAGGAAAAATTATATGCTTCTGAGCAAGAATGTAACATAATCACCCCTATACATTTGGAACAATACAGGGTGTCTATAAAGTCCATGTGCAATTTAAATTTGTAACTATGTGTGATAGAAAGAATCTGTAACAAGGATTAGAAAGCTTGATGTATCTAGTTTATTTTTGTCTTTAGAAATTCAAACTGTGTTCTACCAAACTACTAAAATCTACCACCGCTGACCAAAGTCTACCATTTTCTTGGCCTCCATGTTCCCCAGATTTGACTCCATTGGACTTTTTCTTATGGGGACATGGGAAAACTAATGTTTATTCAACCAAACCTCAATCTAAAGAAGACCTGCAAGCTAGGATAACTGAAGTGATTGCTGGAGTTACTGAAAATCAGCTTGAAAATGTTTTCCACAAACTACAGATTGTATTACCCTTTGTAATAGTAATGATGGTGGACATGTTGAAATTTAACAAGAATAATCAAAAAAATTAAGTGTTTCTTCTTCCTTTTGCTTTTTACAGATTCTTTCTATCACACGTAGTTACAAAGTTACAACTATTTTAAATTGCACATGGACTTTATGGACACCCTGTATTTTGGCAATCTTGTTTAGGTGGAGTGGAGTAAAGAAAATGCGGAGGAAGGTGACCAATTAGTAGGCTATTCATTCAATTCAGCAAAATTTTATTCAGTGTCTTCCACTCCTTAGGCAAAATCTATGTCAGGTACTGAGGATGAAAAACAACACCATCTTTGCCCTTAAAAGTTTTCATTTAATAAAGGATCAGACAAGTATACAAGTGTGATACAAAGTAGAATGTGCTAAGTGCAAAGGAGGGTTCTAGGTAAAGACCAATGAGAAATATGAAGAAAGATCCCTTTGAGGGGGAGGGATGGTATTTAGGGAAATGCCTCATAGGAAAAGTGGCCCCTGAATTGATGATGAAAGCTATTGCAATAGTCTAGACAAGAATTAGGGTATGACCAAGAGTGGTGCAATACAAGACAAAAGGATGGGACGTAAGTGAGAGATGCTACAGAGGCAGGCATAACATTTTGTTACTTCCAAAAATTTAATCCATTCTCAAAGGACAAAGATTTGCTGCTAGTAATGAGACTAAAAAGAATATGTTACAGTTTCATATGAAATTTTTCCTTCTGTGTATTGCCTTGCATATGGAAATGATCATGTTTGTTGGTGTCTGTCAAGTCCCAATTTTTTTTTTAAAAAAAATTAAAGAATGCGCTACAGGATCTGGAGAAAGTTCCCCAAGAGGAATCCACATAAAGTTGGAGCAAGAGCAATAGCATGAGACTCCAAATATAAATTCCCAAGAGGATGGCTCTGAAGGAATCACACTCATTCCAGTCTGTTGGACACAGACCCAAAAGTTTTCCTCTGTAGACCTGTCTTGGATCTTGCGCCTGGGGACAGGAGCCTATAACACTGATTTATCTTTCAGTAAATGTTCCATTACACTAGCATATCTCTTCTGAGCACCTTATCCTAAGGAGATGAGGAAGTCAAGAAAATTTAAAGAGCAATATTCAACTAGGTATATTCTGGTCATTTGCATGCTAATTGGTTCACCCTAAATTGAAAGTGTTTAGACTTCAAGGTAAGATCAAAAGCCTCACAAGGGGGAAGAGAGAGGAGAAAGAACCTATTATGCGTAAACTGAGATACATTTACCAATATGGTAAATGCCTTAAACAGTCTACTATCATAGAGAAAACCATGGAGTTTTTGAGCTGGGAGAAAACTTTTAAAACATGACTTCCAAAAATCTAATTTGACTTGCTCAAGATCAAACAGGAAGTGAATCACATATCCAAGCTGAATGCAAATGATCTGCTACGAGTATATTGCTCCTCCTGTTATACAATCTAGAATGATGATATTATTTTCCCAAGGTCATATGATGCATTTATGGCAAAGTCCGGACTAGAAACCAGATGTCTAGTAAAAGGTTACTTAGATATACCACAGAGCATTCTTTCATACTCAATAATTCAAATAGATTTTTCCTAGGAGAAGAGGGAGAACAAAGCTATTTATTTTTATAGTATAAATCAAGGATTTTCATGTTCTCCTTAAAAACTTAGGTCATTGTATGAAGCATCTTACAGACTATATACATATATGTTAACTCCCACTCTATGCCACCCCTAATCACTATTCAATTAACATTCTCAATAAACATCTCTCTGTTTTCCAAGGGTAAGGTCTTCCTTCTTGATGTGAAAAGGGAATTATCAACACTTTCCAAATGAAAACAAGGGGAGAAAGTTGTCAAATAACTAATGGATTAAAACTCTATGCTTTGCTCTAAGGGAATCAGGGTCTCCTCCTCATTCAGATCTGTTTCAAGAAAGACCATCTCCTTCCTCAGCTAAGTCTCTCCACGTGGAGAGGGAAGAAGCCAATAATCCAGAGGGATTCAGTGGAGAGGCTCCTTCCCCACCCTGCTTATGCTAATTTAGATGAGAGATATCACTGAAGTGAATGATTGCCTGAACAAGAGCACTGCACCCCCTGACAGTCCACCTAGACCACAGACCAGCAGTCTGTCTGTGTCGATGCATCACCTGCCATTTATCTCATCTGACTAGTCTGGCTCATTGTTAAAAATAAACATTTCTTCAAAGTGCCAGCAGAACTCACTCCAAAGGCAACTGCATTTCGCTCTCTCAATCCTCTCTTTCAGAATGACTGCGGTTCTGTAAAAGGAAAAGCTGTTGGGGTAGATGGAGTGAGTCAGATCAACCCTCCATATTCAGAAATAATAAAAAGCCTTTTTTCTAACTCTAATATCCTACCGCCACAACCAATAATACAGGGCCATCTTGCAAATAAGCAGATTCTATCATGATCCTGGAATCTTTAAAAATGTGGCAAAGTTGTTACAAACAATAAAGGAAGCAATGAACTGAAATGATGTTATTTTCCTTCTTTTCCTCCCCTCTCCAACAAACATTTATCAAGTGGTTTGCATTCATTCTGCTATATTATTTCATCATATTTCCATAAAAAATTCATAGACTTTTGAAATTTGAGAGCTAGAAGGTATTTTGGAGATTATCTACTTAAGGAAAATAGAATTGGAAAGCTGTAAGTACCTTTGGAACACAGAATATTGGAGCTGGAAAGAACCATAGAACAAAGCATGTTAAAACATATCAATATCAGTGCTGTCCACAAAGCTTTGCAATTTTAGCTCTTGGGATAATACAGGAGGCTGTTCTGAATAACAAAAAAATGACTTTGTATCCATAAGCCTAACATGAAAATGTTTTTATATTGTATTTTTCTACTGGACATGACTTAACCTTCACCCAGAGAATTTCCAAAATAATGCCATAATAAGCTGTGTCCTATTGGAAGGGAAAAACGAATCAAGATCTTCTCTAGCTGACCCCTACTCTCCTACCCTTCTGCACTGCTTATGAACTATTATCTGCAACTCCATCCGAAAATCAATAAAAAACATTTGTTTTTCCTGGAGCAAAATAATTTCTTTAGAAAAACACACTGTCAGGAACTATTTGCTCTTAACCTGCTGCCTTTCTGAACTTCCATCAAATCTCTCCCCTTTCAAAATTTTTACTCAACAGCTTTACAAAGCATGATTGGAGAAAGGAGAGGAGAGAGAGTGCGGCATAGAATCCTTGACTCCATCAGAATCTTTAAAGCAAAGAGAGCAAGTAGTTTAATATATCTTAGGAATCATGAGGAGTAAGGTGCTACTCTAATTCTCTTTACCACAATATTTAGCTAAAAGAGTCAGGGGAAAACTTCATGAAGGTGAAGGAAGTTCAGCTAAGACGTGGAGAACGGGTAGTAATTCAACAATTGGTGTGGAGAAAGGTCATATTTCAGGCAGAAGGGATATCATGTAGATGGGAAGAGTGAATCAAGATCAATTATAACTCTTTTCTCTAGCCCTCCCCATCCTCCTACCTTTTTGTAAAACAAGCGAACAATTAGCTAGCATCCCCATCTCCTCCCTACAAAAACCTTGGATTTAATCTTAAGCTCTGATGGGTGCCTTCTGGCCTTATACTAACTGAACCAGGCCTCCATCTCACTTCCCCATCACCAGCTCCAAATGATGCCTCTGGACTACAAGCACTTTCCTTTCAACCCACCTTTGAATGTTATCTTCCTCATCAGATTATGAGCTCCCTGAGGACAGGGACCTTAATGCCTACATGTTTTTGTACACCCAGCAATTAGAATAGTGCTTGAAACAGAGTGAAAGCTTAATAAATTTACATAAATATACAAATATATATATATATATACACACACATATGTGTGTATGCCACGTATGTCTATGTGTACATATATGTATACACATGTATGCATAAATTCATGTATATATGTATTGTATACATGTGAGTATACCTATATCTAAGCTAGCTAGCCTATTATCAAGTATGGCTGAAAAACTAGAGTGCAGATTTTGGAAAGGGCCTTAAATAGTACTAAGAAGCTGTCATTTTACATTAGAGGCAACTTGGAGCCATTGAAGATTTCTGAGTGTATGCCACGTATGTCTATGTGTACATATATGTATACACATGTATGCATAAATTCATGTATATATGTATTGTATACATGTGAATATACCTATATCTAAGCTAGCTAGCCTATTATCAAGTATGGCTGAAAAACTAGAGTGCAGATTTTGGAAAGGGCCTTAAATAGTACTAAGATGCTGTCATTTTACATTAGAGGCAACTTGGAGCCATTGAAGATTTCTGAGTTAAGGGTATGACATGATCAGATATGAGACTTAGAAATATTACTTTGACAGTTTAGTAGAGGATGAATTGAATGGGGAAGAGAACAGAACCAGGGGAACCAATTAAGAATTTATTAAAATGGGAGCAATATGAGGAAAACTAAGGGAACAGATATGAAACATGTTTTGGAGGCCAAATATATTGGACTTGGCAAATAATTAGATATGTGTGTTGGTAAGCAAAATGGGCTGTTAGCACTCAGTTCAACCAAGTGCCCTTGAAGAGTTTGGCTTTTGTTTCCTTTAATTCAGTGTATTTCACTGAGTCTTAGTAGGTGCTAAGCCCCAGGCCCAAACCCCTATTAGGTGCTAAGCCTATGTGGGTGTGAAACTCCCAGGGTCCTAAGGGGAGGAGCTAACTCAAGAGCCAATCATAGCAGCCTAAGTTCTGGTCATTCAGATGAAATTTGATGACATCTGAAACAGTATAAGAAGAGAAGACAGAGCTATTTGCTCAGGGATCTCACTCTTGGTGGCGTGTTGATTCAGAGACTCCAGGCAGCTGTAGCTAAGGGCACTCCAGCTCATAAACCCGGGTGTTGGGACTTTGTTAAACTCTGGTAACTATGTATTGGGATTTGAATCAGACAAGGTCTGTCTGTCGATGTTTCTAATTTGTTTGTATTTTGCTCTGAAGTTCATGGTGCTTGCTTTGTCCCCTGAACTAAGAGAATGGTATTTGTATGCTGAATTAAAGTAAACTTGTTAACCCCTTAATGTTGTTTTCCTTAGTAAAGCAGATCAAAAGAATCTGGGCTTTTGCAGCGTGCTGGTAGCATGCTTGTTGTTGGGCTTTTGTTGGTCTTTCATCCCCACAACAGCTGCTAGCTGGATTGTTGAAACAATATGGTAGAGGTAAGGAAGAGGGAAGATTCAAAGACAAGTTTGAAGTTTCAGCCCTTGAATGAAATAGAGAAGTTTGGAGAAAGGATAATTTTAGTAAGATAATCAATTCAGTTTTAAATGTATTGAGTTGGGGGTGCCAGTGGGACACAAAATAAAGGCATCTAGTAGGGAGTTAGGATAGGATAGGAGTTCAGGGGAGAAAGAAAATGGATATATAGATTTGGGAATCATATAGCTAGAATGGGAGAATTATAATAAATAACAGAAAACAAAAATATACAATTCAGTCATCAGAGAATAGATGTGAACATAGAAAGGAGTCTCTAGCAGAATACTATTTTTTACTCCCATGCTGATTAATTTGTTTTTTTCTGTGACTTGGATAAAGCAGAGATGTTATCCTTATCAAATTTACAGATGACAAAAGCTAGGAGGAATAGCTACTCTTAAGGAAACAAGGATATACACACATACAATACATATATACATATATATGTGTATATATATATATATACACACACACACATACACACATATATGTATATACATATATACATACATACAATAAAATTGGCCAGAACACTGGACCAAGTCTAAACAGATAAAAATAGCAGTAAAAGTCTTGGAAATGGGTATCGAAAAGTTAGCTTCACAAACATAAAATAGGGAAGCATATGGCAGTTTGTTTAAAAAGTAGTCAGAGGAGTCATAGATTTTTTAAGGCTTAAGTTCCCTATATGATTCAATAGTTTGATTTGGCATCCAAAAATCTACTACAATCTCAAGATGCATTAAAGAGGCATTGTATCGGAAACAGGATCTATATTGCTACACTATGTGTGTGTGTGTGTTGTTGTTGTTGTTGTTGTTGTTGTTCTTCATTCTTGAAGAGGACCATAATGACATCAGTCTGTTACAATCAAGTTACAATGCGACTGTGGCTAATTAGACCAATGTGAGCTCGAATGCTCTACCACAGGTCAGGCACAAATAGTCCATGTGAACATATAGGGTGGATGCTCTAAATGTGTGCATCTCATGTTCCTACAATTTTGTTTAGCTCACTGAGCACAGTACCTTCTCAGACGTGGGCATGCCATGCTGAGCAGTCCTGTGCCATGTCACACAAACAATTCCAAAGTTCTTTAGAGAGACTTTGAGAGTGTCCTTATATTGCTTCTTCTGACCACCATGTGAACACTTGCCCTGTGTGAATTCTCCATAAAATAGTCTTGTATATGTGTGTGTGTGTGTGTATGCATACACACACACACACACACACACACACACACACACACACATATACCATATACAATATATTGCTATATCCTGCCAGAACACATTTGTGGTACTGTGTTCAGTAGAGGATGCTACATCTTAGGAAGATATAACTAAAATACAATGTTATACATGTAGGAAAGTAGAGATACAAAGATTTCTAAGAAGTCATTTTGAGTTGGAAGGATATGGAAGACTTCACAAAGATGGTGACATTTTAGTAGAATTCTAAGAAGTAGAAATGAGGAATGAGTCATTCCAAACACAGGTAATGACTGGAGGCAGTGAAGTGAAATGGAAAAAGACAGACAGACAGACAGATCTGGAGACCAACGGCTTGGGTTCAAGTCCTATCTTCCACTTACTATCTTGGTGATATTGGGCAAGTCCTTTCATTCTTCTCTGTCTTCTGTGGATTTTGGCTCAAATGTCACCTCATAGATCCAAACTCCTATGAACTTCTATAACATTATCCACTGTGACCATCAGGTCTTCTTCACAACTGTACATGATGTCCATTCCTCCTACTCTCGTACTTTTGCATCTTGTGTTTCTTCACTACTGGCCAAGAATGTGCTCATTTTTTCAACTTAAAATCCCAAACACATTTGTGAAAGCTACTCATACATGTTACCATTAAAAGTAAAGACAATGACACCTTGAACATATATGATCAGAGACAAAGCTCACCCACGGGGCAAGATGCCACAGTCACAAGCATTTGTAACAGTTAAAACTTGGTGAGGAAATGAGCAGATCACATTGCAAATTTCCAAATGTGCACCTGACAGATGTTGAATTAACATTGAAATGATCTTCTCAGTACTTGATCATAGCAAAACAAATTAAATCATCAATAGAGCAAAGCCCTTTCAACATTTCCATGTGGCACCTGCTAAAAACGTGATGATCAGTTACGTTAATTAACAGCAATGTCTCTTTCAGACAACAACTCATAAAAAGAGGGACGAGTAAAAAGATAATGGGGCTAGGAGGCATGTTCGATTATCAGTTTCCTTCAAGTATATACATGTAAATACATATATACATGTATATATAAACATGAATATTTCCTAGTGATGCTATATGACTTTAAACTGTAAAGCACTACGATTGTACAACGGCATCTGGTGACCCAAAGTGTAGCAGAAAGTACGGCGCATCTTACTATGAGTAAGATGTAATATGTTAATAGTAATAACTTGTCTACAAGGAGTGGTATGAAAGACACCATTAAGGCTGTGAAAAGCTGGAAAGAATGTGAGCTAATTATGTAGCATATAGCATATAACAAGTGCTGTACCTTATCAATAGAACATTGAAAATTTCAGAGGAATGTTTCTAGTACACTAATAAGATCTTCTAACAAAGATTTCAAAAAAGTGACCAAGAATGGGGATGAGAAGACAGGGAAGAGTCGCAAGCTTCAATGGAGAGAGAAGTACAATAATTGGTGTTGATCAGATTCCAGATCTATTGACATCCAGATCTAAGCAGCATTTACAGTTTTAAGCCCTCTAAAGATACATCCTGGAAGCCTCTTGCTAATGCCATGGGAAAAAAGTATAAAGAGATCAGATTGGCTTGAGGAGGGAAAGAGGGGGCAGCCCGAAGATGACTCATAGAATTACAGAATCTCAAAAGTTGTAAATTACTTCAGAAATCCAAAAGCACAACCCCCACTTGAAGAATGCAACCCCTCCAATATTCCTGACACCTGTTTACCCCTTCTTCATCTGAGGACCTCAAGTGGCAGGGAAACAAAGATCCCGTTCCCCTGAAGTGTGTATTCTGTTGTTAGAGAGCTCCAATTCTTAGGAAGTTCCTTTTTATGTTAACCTAAAATATAATTTCTATACATATAAGAGGCATTTATTAAGTATTTGCCAAATTGAATTATGCTACAGCTTCCAACTGCAGGTACTATTTCTGTTTTCTGTTGCTCAGAAGATATAATTCCTCTTTCCTTTTCCTTATAATCTCTTTTCCCTTTCAGGTAGTAAAGACAGTCATACTTCCAGAGATCCTACAACCAATACTGTTATGATATATTCTCAAGTCTCTTCATTCTCCTAGTTACTTTCCCTTCTCTGAGCCCAGTCCATTTTGTCAATGCCCCTTCTAAAAAGCAGTAGCTAGAACTGAAAACCACACTCCACAGGTGACCTAACCAAGGACAAGACAAAAATCCCAGAGACAGTTACCTCCTTCAAACTTCTTTATTCTGGACTTCATTTTTTTCCATTTAAATAGTTCCAAATCTCTGGAAATGCAATCTTGATAGAGAAAATAATCATTGCTCATTCTAAAAATTGTTAACTATTGAATCATATAGGACCCATTCATTCGCCAATAATTCTTGACTTTTTTTTTTCCATTTGCACATGCAAGAATATGAGTAACTGCCTGGCTACTTCTAGCCATGTGATAATCCAGCACTAAAAGGGCTTTTGGTATTTTGGCATGAAATGACAAACCCTGAAGGAAATCTTGGCTCCTTACATCTTCTCTTCCCCACCTTACACTCCCATTATACCAAAGGCAGGGGATATGGGCTGCTGTATCAGTTAAAAGAGGAGATAGCTTTTGGCATCATCATCATTATGACTGGTAGCATTTATATAGGAAATAACGTTTGCAAAGCACTTTAAAAAATATTATCTCATTTTAACCTTTAACAACCCAGGAAAGTAGGTGATCTGTTATTATCCCCATTTTATAAACTCTCCAAGTATTGTGTTCTGTCTCTGACACATGATGAAGGGGGTGGGTAAAGTGGGAAAGGAATGGGTTGTGCTCTGGGCAGATTAATTCAACTAGATGAGCTGGCATCTGAAGTCCTGGATGCCTCTTTTGCTTTTCCTCTCCTTTCCTAGTGAGTAACTAAATATCATCTTTGAGAACAATGAGTACAGGCCTAGTATGAGAGGTCTGGAGATCCCATGTCCAATGAATAGAGCGAAGGGAAGCTTCTGTGCCCTAGGCAACTACTGACAAGAGGCCTAGCACAGGCCTCACTTATTTGACCACCCATACCTAAAAGGAGTGTCTTGAACAGTGAAGAGCTAAGGTGAAATATAAATGCCTAAATCAACAATCCTACAAACTTCCTTATCTTCTAATAAAGTTTAAGAATCAACTCCTGAGAGACTCTAATAATAGTTATAAGCTGAATAACTGAAATCTGTTTTAAGTTTTGTCAGTGCATGCTTATGGAGTGTTCAATGTTTCAGTACTCCATACATAGACATAGACATAGACATAGACACAGAGATAGACACATACATATACACATACATATACACATATACACACACATATACATACACGTGCATGTGTATGTGCATGTGCGTGTATGTGTGTGTATGTGTATGTGAAATAAATACCTGTCCCACATCTCGATTACCATGTATGTTAAGTACAGGTCTACTTCTCATTTTGGGGAAAACTTATATGTGAACCTAAACCCAAGCTTGAAATAATTTGTCTCCAAGGTCCTAGGGTCGGGGTTTGGATGAGGTAACAAATGTAATAAAAGGTAGTCTTGCCTAGCTCTCATCTCATCAAAGGCTAGACTCCCCCAAGAATGAGTCTGGTCAGAATGCCTGCAAGGGCCTAGAGCAGATGAGTCCCTTAGGGGAAAAGAAGTGAACATGGTACCCCAGCCGTTGTGAACCAAGTTCAATGTTATATTAGAACATGAGATTGTTGGGGCTGTATGGAATCTTGGTTTTAAAGTATCTTGCTTGTGTCCTCTAAGGTATTTTGTAAATAAGGTTAAACTTTAGGGGATGGGTCCTTAACCTAGGGCCTGTTAAACTTGTCTATTTTTTAATATCTTGAAAACTATATTTCAATATAATTTGTTTCCTTTATTATCTTATGCATTTTACTTTGTGTACCTGAGAATATTATTCTGAGAAGGGGTTCATAGGTTTCATCAGACTGCCAAAGGAGTCCATGATGCAAAAAAAGATTAAGAACCACTGCTTTAGAGGATGTTGAGAAGTGACTGTTTTTTAATATGTTAAGTTTGTGTGATGAAGTTATTTCTACATTCACTCCCTTTATTTTCTATCTCTGAAAAAATCCTTCATCTATACCCTGGAGTATAGCATTAGTTCCCAAAGCATAATGGAGGTCATGACCAAAAAGTGAATAATAAATATAGTTTATGTATGGAACAAGGTTTTTTTTTTAAGTTTTCATAATTACAAAGGCTTGACAATCCTCAGTCTATCATGATTGCTTACAGATGTATTACCTTGAAAACAGGGGAAAGTCACTTAACCTCATTTAAAATGAGAAGCACTACTAAATAATCCCTAAGGTTCCTTCCAACTCTAAATTCAGTAGTGGAGGAAAGGGCACATAAGGGTTAATTGTCTCTGCTAATTGTTGCTAACAGTAAACCAGACAAGAATAGTTTACTCTAGCTCAGTGACAAAAAGGAAGATGTGGTCAGTGTACTTAACTTAAAACGAACAGCTTTCTAATGATTCTTTCTTTAACTTTAAGCAAACAAGGTCTTTTATATCTCTCCAGTTATTCCAAGACTGTGGCTATACGGCTTGATCAAAAAGAATTTGGGGAGGGGGTGGGATGAAGAGTAGCTAGACACAAAGTTTCCCATCCGAAACTAAGGAAGAGAGAGGAGAAAAGGCATCAGACCACTAAAGAGAGGAAAAAAGTATAATTGAATACAATAAGGCCCTGGTTTCTTTTCCTCTTCCTGCTGAGTCACTAGTCCCTAAGTCCTCTACCAGAGATGAATCAGGGAAAAGAATGTAAGAAAAAGTCAACTAAATCAATTTTTCTCACTGTGAGTAACATAAGTAAAAATTTATTTGGAAAGAAGTTTGTAATCTTCAGATGAAAGCAAATTAGTATAGTGAGAAAGATGAGTGGAATTTGAATAAAGAAATCTGAGTTCAAGTACTGGTTCCCATAATTACAAGCTGAAATAACTTTATATCTGTAGGTCTCAGTTTATTCACCTATAAAATAGGAATAATAAATTGCACTACCTACCTCAAAGCATTGCTATAAGAGAAACACTATGGCAAACTATAAAATATGAGTTATCACTATATAAGGAGTAATTACTGTTGTCTAGAATGGGCCTTACATGGAGATACAATATAGACAGAATCCCTAATATGTGTTCTCAAAGGTATAATAAAGGGTGCTCCCAGTGCTCAAGAAATTCAGATCAAAGCATTCCATTCTACTTATCCCCTAATACCTGGAATTATTTGTAACAAAGATGGAACCTTTCATAATAGAATGAAAGATACAAACACCCAGTGGAGAAGTAATAGTGAATTGAAGGACCTAGTAGGGATGAAGTGTGGCATAATGAAAAGAATACTGGATTAGTGATCAAAAATCATAGGTGTGAATCCCAGTTCTGTCACTAATTGGCTGAAAAGTTTGCACGAGGCACTTACCTTGCTTGTTTCTTAATGTCTTTAACTATAACAGAATCAGGAGGTTTAACTAAATTTAACTAAATTCTTAACCTGGGGTCTGTGATTTTTTTTTTAAAATATTTTGATGACCGTATCTCAATATAAGTGAGGTAGCTAGGAGGGGCAGTAAATAGAGCACTGGACCTAGAGTCAGGAAAATATGAGTTCAAATCCATCCTCAGGTACTTATTGGCTCTGTGACCCTGGACAAGTCACTAACCTCTGTGTCTCAGTTTCTTCCTTTGTAGAATGGAGATAATAATAGCATTCATTTCCCAGGGTAGTTGAAAATAAAATAAAATAATATTTGTGAAGTGTTTTATAAACCTTAAAGAAATCCATAAAAGTTAACTAGTAGTAGGAGTACTGGTGGTAGTAGTAGTAGTCACAGCTGTCATCACTGTTGTTGTTAGAGCGGCAGTAGCAGCAGCAGTAGCAGGAGTTAAATGGTGGTAGTAATAGCATCTCTATCCCAGGATCATGGTGAGGACAGAATGAGAGGTTTTAAAAGCACTTTGTAAACCTTAAAGGGCTATATAAATATTAGTTAGTATTATTGGTTTCCTTTGAAATCCTATGTATTTTATTTTATGCATTTAAAAACATTCTAAGAAGGTGTCTGTAGGCTTCACGAAGGTATCAAGAGTGTCCCTGATACAAAAACGGTTAAGAACTGCTGACTGGATAATTGCTAAAAGCCCTTCCAGACCCAATATTCTGTGTTTCTAATTGATTCTAATGTGATTCTAAGTCTATGGCCTGACATTCTATGCATACATCAAAATTATATGATTCCACAATTCAATGATTCTAATTGAATATGTATGTATTCAATGATATATACATAAATGTGGGCATATATTTTTGGTGTACATGTGTATGAATATAGAGACAGTATATATGCATATGTGTGTGGATTTTACATATAGACATATATCCAAAAGCAATAACATTGTTTAGTTACTCTGATCACTGAAATAAATTCATTTGAATAACATTTTAAGGCCCCTTTGGGATTTATTTCTCTCTGTTCTAAGATCCTTGTTTTAAGTATGGACTTGGTCTACACTCTAAATGCAGAAGGAAATAAGAAAAGGGAGAGATAACTTTGGGCAAGAAAAGTAGGAAAAGATTTTCATGTAGGAGGAAGACACAAGTGACCTGGAGGTGCGATGACTATCTCCCTACAAAATTACTGCTGAACTGAACCTACTCTCTCCAAAGTCACCAATTATGTCATAATTATAAAATATTAAGGCCTTTCATCAGGCCTCATCCTTCTTGATATCTCTCTACTGTACTTGACACTGCTGACCACCCTTCCTCATGAATACTCTCTCTTCTCTGGGTTTTCATGACCTCTCCTTGGTTCTTTTCTTACCTGCTCAATCTCCTTTGCTGAATTATCCTCCAAAACATGACCCGTAACTGTGAGTTTATACCTAAGGTCAGACCTGGGCTTTATTCTTTTCTTTCCATTCACTCTTTCCTGATCAGCTCACATGGGACTATCATCTCTTTTCTGATTTCCTAGTCCCCTCAGCTGCAGGTAGCCATCCCACTGATGGTTCCTTGTGTCCACTGTTTATATATTTACATATACATTCAGTCTCTCCTTGCTAGACTGTAAGCTCTCTGAAGGCAAATTTCCTTTCCACTTTTGTCTTTGTACCCTCCACATATAACAAGTGCCTGACAGACAGCCAGTGTTTAACAAATGATTGTTAATTAATTAAAACCAAAGCAATCTACTTATTCTCACAATAATCTTTATGTTGAAAAGACATATTCATTTCCATTTTATGAAAAAGAAAACAAAGGGACAAAGGAGCAAAATGACTTCTTCAAATTTATGTACACCAAGGAAGCTGAACTGCAAAGTAAGGGGCAAAAAATTAGGTTCCCATTAGACTCCATGCTGAACACATTCATTTAGTGATGATAGATAAAGGGGAAAAAAATCCTCGGGCACAGATCAAGGATGAATACAAATAAAAAGGTTATAAATGATGAATTACCCAGGAATCAACTCAACTTTTAAGAATGAACACAAGTTTAGCCAGGAGGAGCCCAAGAATCATCCACAGCCATCCTAGGCTGGTTGTGAAATGTTTCTTAATGAGCTCCTTCCGCTGGAAAAGAGCCACACTGCTCCCATGAAATGATGAACACGAAATCCTATATAATGAACCATTATAAAGTGTTATACAAATACCAGGGATTATTGCTTGACAGGTCCCTTACCCCATAAAAAGGATAAAATGTGCATTATCTAACTAAGCAGGACTTCCAAACTGCAGAATTTCAAAGGTTAAATTTCTGTTCTTAATTGCTATATACCTCTGTAAAGTCCTATTCCAATGCCTCATCATGGTGTGAAGGGAGCCCTGGATTCCTAATGGCTATGCCAGTCCAGCATAAGCTCTGATAGGCCCTATTAAGCTACCAAGGTTTCCAATAAAGTCCTAAGAACATACTGTAACTACTTCCCAAGGAATAGCCCAGCTTGGTACAGAGAGGCTCATCACCAACAGAATGGCTACTAAATGATTCTTTGGTCATTAGCAACCCCTGAAAAAAAGAAAAGATTTAAAAGTAGTCTTGAGTCTTATGTAGTTCCCTTCTGTTCCCACAGTAACTGTACGGGAATGGCGAAAAGAGAATTAAGGATGCAAAGAATCACACAGTATTAAGACTATCCGTAAAAGTTAAATGAATTTCAGTTCTTTTAAATGTGAAATCTTTGACCAATGAGCTATGAATTGACAAGACCTGAAACACAAAAATATTAGTGAGTCATGCAATAGTGATAAAAAAACCAAGCAAACAAAAGAATTGCCAGAATTGCTTCCATCAAATATACAAAGACAACAAGAAGTGTCATTTTATAAGACACTTGGTCATTCCATCTTGCAGTGCTCATAATGAGCATAAGACCACCATTAATAGAACAGCACTCATGCACCGACATCTGTTGTAGAGACGAGGAGTTAGAAAAGTTCTATGAAAAACTTGATGAGCTCCATGAAACATCCAAAGCCAACAAGCACTTATTACTTAGTAACTTACAAGAAGTGGTAAGCAAAGGAGAAGATGACAAAAAGCATATTGAAAAATATGGCTCATATCTGGGAAAAGAAAGAGGACAAAGACAAATAAGCCATTCTGAAGCATCATGCCTACATATCATGAACATGTATTCTAGAAAAGCGCTGGAAGGTCATGGGAATGGCTGGCATTCACTGCTGAGTGCCCCATAATTGCTCCCCCAAACCTCTTCTCTCCTCAAGTCTCTTACGCCATTCTCTTTCCCATTCCTTTCTGCAGAGATCTCACCTCATATTCACTGAGAAAAGGGAGGCCATTTGTCCATAAGGTCCATCTCCTTTCCTCTATATCTCAAAAACCCTTGACATCATCTCCATGTTCCCCTTATTTTACTCTTGTTTCTGATAAAGATGTGGCCCTCTCTTCCGCAAGGCTAATTTCCTCTGCTTGTACCTACGTTATCTCTTCCTATCTCCTTTTTCAGAATGCCCCACAATCACCCTTTTCCCTAATTTTACATCTTTCTTCCTACACTGGATCCTTACCTGCTGTCTATAAATGTACACAGGTCTCTCATATGCAAGAATATCTTCATTCCACCCCACAATCCCCTAAAGCACTTGTGCTGAATCTCTCCTCACTTTTATACCCAGGGACAGGAGCTGTGATTCAACATAGAAACACCATGGTACAATGGAAAGAGCCAGCAACTTAGAATTCTGCTTCAAACATTTACCAGTTTTGTGACCATAGGAAAACCCCTTAACCTCTCAGCCTCAAAAAGGAAGCATGCATACATACATACATACATACATACATATATATATAGACACACACACACACACACACACACACACACACATATAGAGCATCTCCTCAGTTTCAGACGAAATTAGGAAGACTTATATGAACTGATGCGGGATGAACAAAACTAGGAAAAATACAATATTATAAATAAAAACAATTTTGAAGTACTTTAGAACTCTGATCAATGCAATCATAAATCCAGAGGGCTGAAGATGAAACACCTTTAGCCAAATAATATGATAGACTTAAAATGTAAAATAAGATATATGTTTGAACACGGCCAATGTGGGGATTTATTTTGCTAAACTATGCAAATTTATTACAAGGATTTTATTTTTCTTTGATGCTATCATTCAAAATATTATTGTTATTACTTTTATACTATGTAATAATGCCTGATCTTTTGCTATTCAAAACATATACCCACTGACAGACTTCCTACTAAGCTTCTGTTTCCAAAAACCTCAATTCACAGCCCATACAGAAAGCTGGAATTACAGAAACACTTTTGGGAGATGAATACATTTCTCCAACCAAATTTATCACCCTCATCTACTTTGCTATGTTCTTATTTGGATGAATAATCGCTCAAGCACCCTCCCTTATCCCAACACTTCAACCTAAGAAAAACTTTAAATACAGCAAATATTTCTTTTCTAACACCTAATAGGTAGGCCTCTAACCAAACAAAGACTTGATATCAAGGTAAATATAACACAAGTCCTGCTCTTAAGAAACTAAAAAACAAAAGCAGGTAAAGGACAAGTACACCAATAAGTATGATATAAGGGAAATAAGAGAAACACAAAGAAGAAAAGTAGCAACATGTTGTAAGAAATGTGACTTTCAACTAGGAAATGGCTTCATGACAGTGGCAGGGGACAGTGCTACTTAGGCTTTCAAAGAATAGAAATACTTCAATAGACATGGAATAGGGGGAAAAAATCCATTTCAGACATGGACAATGGTGTGATCAAAGGTACAGCAACAAGAATGAGAAAGAGAATGGAGTCCAGCTTGGCTGTGATGAAAAATACATGAAAGATATTAGTATGAAAAGATGCTGAATGGGGAGAACAAATCTAGACCACAAAGCCTGGAGGGCCATAGTCAATAGTTTATATTCGATTCAATAAGTAGTAAAGAAGAACCACAGAAAATTTTTGAGTAGGGGAATTTCATGACCATAGCAGTTGACTAGGAAGATTACTCAGAAAGCATGTAACAAGATGCTTTCTAGAGGGCATCCAATGGAAGTAGGAAGACCATTTAGCTTCTCATGACATCAGTCTAGCAGAGAAAGAGAAAAGAAGGCTTGAATTAGCATAGGTACATCAAAAGTAGAGAGGAGGAAGGAATAGGACAGAGATAGAAACGACAAATGAAGAAGACATGATGGGGAATGAGTTTTGTCTCCTCCAAATATTTGAAGAGCTGTCCCATGGGAGACAGGCAAGCCTTGTTTTGTTTGGTCCTAGATACTAGAACAAGGAGCAGTCAGATGACATCTAGAGAGCCAGATTCAGTCTCAATGAAAGAGGAAACTGCCTAACAACAGAACTGTATAAAAAATAGAATAAGCTACCTAAGGAGAGAGTAGGATTTCTCTCAAAAGAGATCCGCTAGAAAAGGATGGATGGCAACTTCCTGAGGGCATATGATGGACATTCCATTCTCTGGTATTAACTGAGACTAGATGCCATTTCAGGTCCCTTTCAATTCATTGATTCCATGAAATGGCAGTGAAAGGGCTTGATGAAATTTTATCATAAACATTTAGAAAGATGGTAAAAGGAAACAATTTCTACCCACAATCAGGGAAGGGACATTTCAACCCTGGATCAAAACTGTAAAATTGGAAAAGTCTAAGAGGGACCAGTGAAGAAGCCCAGCAACAGACGCCCAACATTTTCTTAAGGGAAAAGCAGGCATCTTTTTTGGTTCTGAGGTGAAAGGATGAAGTAATGGTGACTGGCAAGTAGCATTTGTGACTCCTTCATAGGAAAACATACAGGCACATTATCCAGACATGTGATGTACCAAAAAGATTAATAGCTGACAGAAAAATAAATGAATAGATAGAACTTCTGAAAATATTTATAACTTTAAAAGTGATTAGGAAAGGAAGGATGCTTTACAGAGGAGGAAATCTGTTCACACACTCTATCAAAGGTGACAGTTTAATAAGGTAACTGCTGAGGAAAGCTGAAGAACAATCACTATGGATAAGACTTGGCTGTGCTGTGCTTCATGAAATATTCACTGCTTCTGCTAGCAAAGAACACCTCAGAGGGGCCTTTCTCCATTCAAAGCTGACAGGATCCAGACAAGAGACTGCAAGATCTAGAATCACAGGATGGGTATTCAAATTTCTGGTTTGACATTACACCCTGTATGACTTTAGGTAAGTCACATTACTGTTCCGGATCTCAGTTTACTCATCTGTAAAATAGTAGTTAGCATTTATATAGCATTTTGACGTTTAGAAGCCATTTTACATACGTTATCTCATTTGATTAAAATGAAGGGCTTCAGACCCAGATGATCTCTAGGGTCCCTTCTACTCTAAATCCTATGATCTTATGAGGCTCTGTCAAATTGATGTGGTCATATAATTATTCTTTATCCAACACCTGGCCTAAACAACAGTGATGATAACAATGGGTATGCTATTAGGTAGAATTATTTGCCTTAACGAAAAAGGAAAAGAAAAGAAAAAGATTTAGCTAATTAATTATCCTATCTTTTAAAATATCACATTATGGACAAAATATCAGCTTTGTTTTCATCCCAGGCCATTTTCTTTCATTCATTAAACATGCCCCCCAAAAATGTGAGGGACTCTATAAAAGATTCTAATGAGGTGCCACTTTCAATTATAGGTTGATGACTTGGTCATGAGGGTCATCTCTCTGCCTACATAGATCACAACCCCTTTGAGCTTTCTCATCCTATAGAATCCTTATCAATGGCTTTTCAAATATTCCCAGTATGGGAATCTACTCAAGCTACCCTGGAAGTTCTCCCTGATTATCTTGACACTTTTCATCACTCTGGCTTGCATTTCTCTCTCTGTCTGTACATGACTAGCTTGAATCCTTGCCCAGTTATTTTTATTTTTAATAAAGCATTTTACATCATTTCTCCTGAGTAAATCATAATTCACAATATGCCTCATCCCACTTCTACCTACCAAGAATCCTTCCATTGTCCTTTAATTCATCAGCAATATTTTATCATGCCAAGATAACCTGTAATCCATGATTTTCAGCAATACAGCATTACCAAGACAAAAAGACAAACAATAATAATAGTAGCTCAAATGCACAGCTATAAACTATTAAAAATGCTTTACTCAAAGCACTGACATGAGGTATACAATGTTAATATTATCTAGAAAATAGAGATAGATGAGAATATTGAGATAAGAATAAGGCAGTTGATTAGAAAGCAGAAGTTGTGAGTTTCTAATTTAGGACTTTTGACATAAATAGAGTAAACTTTGCATTATGCCTAATTTCCTCTTTGAATAACATGCAGTCCTTAGCCTCAAGGAACTTATATTTCATTAGGGAAAACAAGAGAAATGCAAAAAGCACCTATAATAGAAGGTTGAATGAAATATGTATTATAAAGTTCTGAGGTAGATTAAGGAGGGAAAAATTACCAGATATGAGGAAAGCACTAGATTTAAAGTCAAAAGATCTAGACTCATCCTGTCTCTATTATTATGTCCATGATCTTGGGCTAAAGTAACACTTCTCATTACCCTTCTCTGCATCTTGGATTTCCCCTTTGTAAAATGAGGGTTAGAATATCTCAGAGCTCTCTTCCATTTCCAAATCCTATGTTCCTGTAAGATTTGATATCTGGCAACAGAGAAAGGTCCTTTGAGACTGACCATGGAGAATGGGCTCAGGCAAAATGCTGGGGCAGAGTTGGTTCAGAATGTCTCAAATATGAAATCCTGTTGCAAGGTGAAGCAGAAAAAGAACTGTCAATTAAGGTAAATTTGACAAGTCGCTTTAAATTTCTGAAATGCGATTTTCCCTTCTCAAAATAAAGGAGTTGAAGTTGTCCAAGATAATGTCTAAGATCCTTTCCTGCTAAAAACTCTATTATCCTATGAAAACACAATGAAGGAAAATAACAGTCAAGTAATAGAGCCCAGTATTCATATCCTATGAAACCCATAAATTAACCCTAGTGGCTGGCAAATCTCCCATCTACAGCATGAAGAAAGAGATTGTTCTGGTATTCTAGTATAGTCATGCCACATATCAATTATATTCTCTTGTGGATACCATAATTAAGGAAGAATATTGATAATCTGGTGACTACACAGAGGAAAGCAAACAGGATAGACATGGATAGAAAGGTCATGTCATAGAACGATTAAGGATTAGATTTGTTCTGTACGGCCACAGAGAGAAGAATAAGGAGCAGGAGGTAGATGGTATAGAAAAAGTGATTCAAGTCAATGTAAGAACATACTTTCTAATAACATGGTCTATTCAAAGTTGATGACGTTGCCTCAGAAAGTAGAGAGGCAAAAAAAAAATAAAAAATAAAAAAAAATAAAAATAAAATAAAATAAAAATAAAATAAATAAAAAGAAATAAAAATAAAAAAAAAGAAAGTAGAGAGGTCCCTTTTCACTTAGGTAAGACTGAATAGCAATTTGTTAAGAATGCTGTAAATATATTATTTGTCAGGTTGAGGCAGGATTAGATAGCTCTGAGTTCCCCTTCAATTCAAAGACTCTAGAATACTACCCAATATGCCCTGACTAGCACACAATACTGCCATCGCACACTGGGAGAAAACTCAGGGCAGAGTCTTCCACTAGCAGTGACAACCACCCAAATCTCAAGATCATCAACCAGTACAAAGCTGTTGTCTCTTTTGGCCCCTAAAACCAATACCTGGAAACAGAAATTCAGGTAACCTGAATTCCATTACATTAGCAAGGCTTCCTGTATGACTACATCATTCTGGTCTAGTGTTAAAGAGCTAAAGAAGGGTAGGAAAGTACATAGCACAACTTTTTTAATAAAGGTCCTGTGGTCAAATCTCAACTCTACCTCTGTGTAACTTGGATCAAATTCTCTCCTTCTCTGGACCTCTATTTGCTAATCTAGATAACGATGATTTCTAAAATCCTCTCTGGTTCAAAATCCTATGATTCAATGACTTAGAATCCATGACACCTCCAAAAAGGAAGGTGAGATTTTTTTTAAAATAAGTTTATAATAGACAGCATAAGGAAATAAGTGGATACAACTTCAACAATGTTAAAGGAAAGGTCAAAACCTATAATGAAAACTATTATTTTAACATCAATTATTTGACTTCTCTTTAACTTAAACTTCAATTAAGTATGATTAAAACACTTATGTTAATAAAATTACCCAGTGTACTTAAGGGTAAAGTTCATGCTCTGGCACTGTAATTAATCCTAGGCATGCTATTCATCTTTTCTAATTACTTTCTAGGCACAATACAACACTTTACATAGATATAAAAAATAAGAATATAGATAAGATATACATTATTATGAGAGCAAATGATAAGCCATCCATATGTTGGAGTATATAATGGGAGGATCAGGACACAGTGCAACTAAAGTTAGTCAATAAATCAATACACAAAGCATATAGTGGGTGCTTGCTTGATTCAGAATCCCAGTTGTGACATCTATCAACATTAGGAAACTGAAAAGCATGCAGAGTTGGGAAGGCAGAAGAAATGGCAGAATGAATTAGAGACTTTTGGCCTAAAGAAGAGAAGGTTTGGAAGGAAGTTGACAGCTTACTTTAGGATATGAAGGGTTTACTTCCAAATGGAAGAATTAGGAGCAATAGGTAAAATTGCAGAGGGAGATTCTATGTCAGTGAGAGATGGTGAAGTCTCTATCACTGGAGATCATCAAGGGAAAGCTGGATACCTGCTTGTCAAAGATGAGTGAAAAGGGAAATCCTATGTAGATGCATGTTAAAGTGGATAACTTCTGAGGTCTATGCCAGCCCACAAATTTTATGGTTTGATTACCATAGGGGGCAAAGGGGCAAATGGATTCATGGCTTTTGGCACCACTTAACTCATCTTTACACCAATCAGCAGATAAGAAAGCAACATGCAAATCCCTCTACCCAGCAAAATGTCATGTAAAGAGCTATGTAGAAGCATGTAGGGAGCAGGACTATTTGTGCTAGAGGAAATTATTAATTGAGGGAAAAGGAATTGAGTAAGTCATTTAAAAAAAAAGTCAAAGAACAACCAATCACTGTCTGACTATATTCCAGAAGACCAGATTCTGCTGACTGAAAGCCTAACAATTTGGAAAGATAAGCCAAATGGCCCAATTATCTGCACAGAGATGGAAGGGTATAAAACAGGACCATCAATTCAGTAAATTCAGTAGACTTGCTCTCATTCTGCAGTTCCGTTTACCTGTGAAGCTCAAGAGGAATGGATGAACAGTAATGATAATAATAATAATTAATATGCATAAGGAGCTAAATTTAGGAAACTTTTTATA
The DNA here is from genome assembly GCF_011100635.1 of Trichosurus vulpecula. Lineage (NCBI taxonomy): Eukaryota > Metazoa > Chordata > Mammalia > Diprotodontia > Phalangeridae > Trichosurus > Trichosurus vulpecula. The sequence continues at coordinate 92,042,675 of NC_050573.1, read as the reverse complement.
TATATTATCTTGAGTCTAATAATAGCTTTGTAGGGGCAGATATGACAGGTATTATTATTCCCATTTTATTGATGGAAGAAACTAAGGCCAAGAGAGGTCAAGTGATTTGCAGTTGAACAATAAGTACCAGAGGCTGACTTTGGTCCCAAAATTTCAGACTCTAAATCTAGAGTTCCATGTCCACTATGATGCTTGGCTAGCTGTGTTATTTAAAATACTTGCATTAGCTATCTCACTGTGTTACTGTGAGCAAAGTGCTTAGTAAACTATTAAGGGCTGTATAAACACGAGTTCCTATTATTATTGTTATTGGAGGATCAGTTATCTTTCAATGCTGCCTATTGAAGTCTATAGCCAAGTATCACTCCTAGCCTTCCGGCCAAAGAGGAAGGAAAAGTGAAGGAAGACAGAATAAAGCACAGCAAATGCACACAACATAGGGAGATAATTTTTGATGACTCAGAAACCTTGATATTTCACAGCCTATATGAAAAATGTTATTACATAACTTAAAGGCTCAGAAATCACATCAACAGGGAAAGATGTACTTTGCTGGTACCTATGGGAACCTATGAAGAACTACTCTGAAACTCGTGAAAGTCTTACCTGAAATATGGGACCATTATTCCCTTATATACAGAGTACTTAAACTGCATTTGAATTCACTTACTTTGCAAATTTCAGCAAAATTCAGTTAGGGAGACAGGAAAACCATTTTTCCCTCTCCACCTGAATGTGGGTGAGCATTACATAGAATCAGAGGGATGGAAATGACTGGTTTGTTTTTTCTAATGATTATTATATCGTAGCTAGTGCCTGTAATTTAAAAATTTTAGGATGCCATTATATGTTGAAGTGCACAACTTGCAAGTACTAAAACTGATTCACAATTGTATTGCTTTAAAGGAAATAAATTCCTTCTAGACTTGTATGTAAATCTAAGCACAAGTCGCACTTACATTTAGGGCATAACCATAAAAGCTCTAACCAAAAGGGGTATTGGGGGCTGGTGAGGGAGAGAAGGGGAAGAGAAATAATAAAGAAGAAGCATCACACTAATTGTATGACTACTTGCCCAGCGTAGTCCTAAACACTGGGGCCACAAATAAACAAGACAGAACCTACCCTAGAGAAGCTTACATTCTAATAAGAAGACAACACATGTTGAGAGTTGTAGTGAAGGGGATACAAGGAGTCATAATTTAGAAATAGTGGTGTGACAAGGCTTGGTTCTGGGCAAGGTAAGGGAAAACAGAGACTATCAGAGACTAAGGTACTTTCAAGGCAGTGTCCAAGGTTACTATGGTGAATGTGGAGAGACCGGGAAGATGTCTGTCCAGAATGCAGACTAAATGACTGCTGAACTGCAGCTGGAAAGTATCCTCCTTCACCCTGAAAAGTTCTTTGTATTTATCTATAAAAGGTCCCCATACACACACACACCAAAAGAATATGAATTTCTTAAGAGCAAGGATTACTTTGCTTTAGCCCAGTGTTTTGCTCATAGTAAGAATTTAACAAATGCTTCTTAATGAAAAAAAAAACCAACCTTGAAATGTAGTGACCAACTTAATGAGTTGATGAGTACACGGACCATACCAAATCATTTGACCATGTCTAATTCTTTCATAGTAACAGATTAATAGACCCACAGAATATTTGGCATAAGGAAATATTTAACCCACTAAAAAGATTTAGTTTTGCAGAGGAAGAAATTGGAGCTCAAAGGAAAGAAATGATTTTCTCAAAATTACACAGGTGTTCAATAGGCTTAGAAACTTAATGCCCTGACTTCTAGTCCCAGGATGTTCCACACGGTCTCCCTCAAAGCAAGAATTCTTTGTTCAAGAATAAAACAAGTATCTAAAACCAAGTACAGCTCCAATAAAGTGTCGTATTTTCAATATTTTTAAGGATTCTTCATTTTATTTCTGTAGAGACTACAACTACTGATCCAGACTGCACCATCTCCAGACCTAAGAAGATGGTGAGGTAAGATTCATTAAGAGATAAGATTAAAAAGTTAATTACCTGGTAACAAACTTTTGAGGGACAAGCCTCTCTTCATTTAGTTAGGCTGATCTAAAATTCCTCATTTATATAGGCTGGTCTCAAAGTCTGTACAACCCAACAGAGCATATAATCTACTGGTATAGCCTTCGAGATTCCAGGGTCACTTGCAAAACCATTAACAAAAGGAAAAATTCTATGGAAAATACCCTACCAATGGTTCAGCCATTCCTTAAAGAAACTTAGTACAACATCCCAAAAGTCACTAAAATTTGCATATCCTGTGATTGAGAGATATTACTAGACATATACCATGAAGAGGTCAAAGTGAGATGGAAAAGGCCAATATCTACAAAAATATTTATAGCAGCACTTTTTGTAGAGGCAAATAACTGAAGCCAGGTTGAGTAGCTATCAGTTAGGAAATGGATGAACAAATCATGGTACAAGAATGAAGTGGAATATTATTATGCCAATTAAAAATTATGAAAGGGGCAGATTTCAGAGAAATCCAGGAAGATCTGAATTGATATAAAGTGGGCAGAATGAGGAGAACAATTCACAAAATCACTAAAATAACATAAAGGAGAACAATATTAAATGACTTAAGAATTCTAATCAATGCAATAACCAAATATGACTCCAAAAGACTGGTAATTAACTATATTCCCTGCCTCTTATCAAGGAGGTGAGAGACAAGAAGTAAAAAATAGGACATGGATTCTCATACACAACCAGTGTGCAAAATTTGTTTTTCTTGGCTATACTAATTTTTTACAAGGGAGAACTTTTATCTTGGAGGAAGGAAAGTTGTAGTTTGAGGTGAATAGGACAAAAGTAGGTAGCAATGTTAATGCAAACCAAAGAATGAAAAGAAAGCTAGTTAAAAGATTAATAAAAGACTAAAAGATACACAGAAGACAGGAAAAGGACAGAAGGGCACACAGACAAACATACCAGTTTGGTTACTATCAAAAACTGTACATATTAATTCATTTATTTGTATACTGAAATATTCATTCTTATTGGTGTTCATGAGTTTAAAAATTTTTAAATCAAAAACAAAAAAGAAAATCCTGAATGAATCATAAAATTAATTTTAACATAAATTAAGTGTATTTTCAAAATATGTTTATACAACATACCAAACTTCATAGGAAGGTAACAAAGACATGGAGAGCTCCAGGGAGAAATATGGAAAGAATCTATAAACAGGAAAAAAAGCCAAATGTAGTTCTGCACAGAGAATCAAAACACACAGAGACATGGATATTTAGAGAGAGAAAGACAGGAAAACATACAAGAAATAGAGAGATGCACAAATACAAAGAAAGAGAGATTTGCACACAGAGATGGAGAGAGAGGTATATACAAAGACAGAAACAGAAGGCACATACACATAAAGATATGTGCAGAGAGAGAAGAACAGAGAAAGAGACAGAGACAGAAATGAACTCATATCCAAATAGAGAAAAATATATATCGAGAGAGTTACACATAGAAACATAGAGAGACAGGTACGTATGCACAGAAATAGAGACACAGGCAGAGAGGTACATATGGACACACAAGCAGAGACAGAGAGAGAGAGAGAGAGAGAGACAGAGAGAGAGAGAGAGAGAGAGAGACAGAGAGAGAGAGACAGAGAGACAGAGAGAGAGACAGAGAGAGAGGTATCTATACAGGTACAAAGAGACACACAGAAATACAGACAAAGATGGAAAGAAATATGCACAGAGAACGAGATGAGACAGATATAGAGGTAGATAGCTACAGAAAGAGGGACAGACTGACAGATGAACAAAGAGACACAAATATAGGAAAAGGAGAGAGACAGAGAGGATTTTATATTCAGCTACCAGGCCCCTAAAGATAACACAACTCCAATACACATAAGAGGAGAGAGAGAAGAGAGAGGGAGAGGGAGGGAGGAAGGGAGGGAGAGAGAGATGGAGATGGAGAAGGAGAGAGGGAGGGAGAGAGGGAGGGGGAGAGAGAGAGAGGGAGAGAGAGAGAGAGAGAGAGAGAGAGAGAGAGAGAGAGAGAGAGGAGAGAGAGAGTGTGTAATAAAATGAACATGGATGATAACCAAATACAACTTGTACAAATATATTTACACTATATCCCATTTGATCATAAAGTGTGTCTTTTAAATATGAGAAAAGGGAAATAGTCTTTTAAAAACTTCTCAAGGGGCCATAGGTCCATCCGGAAGAGACGTAAATAGATTCCAGAATTATTCATGCTAACTCTCTATAATATTGTACCAGCAAACTTTCTTTACAATAAAAAGCATACCATAATGTTATGAAATCCCTACTGTAATGTCTTTTATTAAATCATCTGAGATAAAAATGGCACAACTGGTAAAAGGTAGAGCACCAACTACCCTCATCACCAATTTGCTTACATCCCCATTTATAATATTCCCTTTTGAACACTGTATTGCCTAACATACTTTTACAGAACCATTTGATGATGTTAGACAAGGTATGCCTGTCAGAAAAAAAAAATAGATTTCAATACTGAGACTCTTAAGGTCTATATTACAATCACTTTTGTGAGGACTATTAATGAAAACAGTAACAGCAACCCTCTACTACATTATTCTTCTGATAACTCTTTATAGCATGCAGGTAACTAGGTTCTCAAAGTTTGTACTAGCATAATACCAGCTGGAAAGGCTTTTAGTACAAGCCCAGCAACAAGTCTATAGTTCCAAGGAACATCTTCATTAGGTATCAGTAGAGGCTTGCCACCAGAAGGATGACCATGATGCAACAAATTATTTTTTAGCCATAATAACCCAAGAAGATCATGTGCTAAATAAAGTTTGTTAGGGCCATGATCTACATCATTGGAAGGACCACCTATACTGACGAAACCAAGAATCTTCTGAATTACTAAAACAGCAGTAGTAGTCAATAGTGGTTATCAGTGTTTCAGTAGCAGCAAAAGTAATAGTATTTGTATTTATAAATTGTTTCATAATAACCCTGTGAATTACATAAAGCCTATTTAGAGTAACTTTACTGCTGCATTTAGTCTTTTAAAAAAAACATGCCTCCTCCAAGTCACATAAGTTTTGTTGTTGACACTCAACAGCTTTTAGAGTCTTCCAAACCCATATCTATTAAAGCATCATTTTGGCAACAGCACTTGTATTCAAGGAGAGAACTTAATATTAGAGGAGTTTAAATGCATTTATAAAAATGAGGAAGTAAATAAAAATTTAACAGTAAAGAAAGTATTGGTTTACAGGATTTTATATTCAGCTACCAGGCTGCTAAAGATAATAAAACTCCAGTACACATAAAAGTTTAAGTGATTTCACAGTCTTTTTCTTTAAAAAGTTACATATGTGTATGTATATACAGATATGTATGTATATGTGGATATACATACATATGGGTGTATATATACATGTGTGTGTCTCTACATATATATGTATACGTATATGTATATATGTATTTTGTAAGAATTCATCTTTATAAGTGCCAAAACGTTAGCATTACTTCTGTAGCATGAATTATAAACTATCAAACTACTTGACTTACTAAAAAAATTCACAGTGATGATCCAAGGATTTCTTTTTCACTGGGTTAAGAAAGCATAGAGGATATGCTCATAAAATAAATGACAATGGGTTTAAAGATTTTAAGTTCTCTAGTTTGTTTTTATTAAGAACAATTGTCCAATGTGTTTTCCTCAGTTTCTTTGGTAGAGTTTACTTCACCCTAATAGCTGCAGCATTATTACAACCAAAGAAGTAAAATGTATAAAGGAAAGAACATTTGACTAGGAATAGGAAGATGTTGATTTGAATCGTGACTCTTGCCACACATGAGCTACATGACTTTTTTTTGTCACTTCCCTTCTCTAACTCAGTTTCTTCATCTGTTAAACGGAGATATTGATATTTGTATCATCCATCCTAAATTTGCTGCTGGGAAAGCACTTTACAAACCATAAACATGAAAGAAATGTGAAGAATTATCCTAATCCTCTACTTAACTAATTCGATTTGTACTGAAATTGCTATAGATTTTACTGTTTAGGGAAAATATTTTCTTACCTCCAACCTATACACCAACCTCCCACACCTACCACTAAGCTCAGAGATCATAGATAGTACATGTCCTTTATAACACAATTTATCTGAGTCTAAAGGACTGCATAAAACCAAAAGAAACACATTTGCTTATTATCTCCTTATCAACCCCTTTCTTCCATCTCTCTCAGTGGAAGTTTGTTACTATATTTAATTCAATTCAATTAGCATCTTTTGAGCACCTACCGTATACAAGGCACCTTGCTCGGCATCTAATAACCCAAAGACATTTAACCTTTCCTTTTTCGGTTTTATAATCTGAAGGATCTTTATAGCTTTAAAAGTGATTTTCAAAATTTATAGAGGTAAGAAGACTCTTATTCTTGTTCATTTTCAGGAGCTTACAAATAAATACACAGTTCGAATGAATTGGCAAACATTTATTTAGCAACTACCACGTGTCAGGAACAATCCTAAATAATGGGGTTATAAGGACAAAAGTAAAACTCTTTTGGGGGATACATTTACATGTGTAAGCATATACAAAAATACAAATAAATAAATTAACAACAAGGCCATTTAGGAGAGAGTTGTACTAGAAGCTGGGGGTGGGGGTGGGAGAGGAGGCAGGTGGTCAAGGAAAGCCGCAAGTAGGAGGTGGGGCATGAACTGAAAGTTGAAGGAAACCAGGAATTCTTGATATAGAAGAGAAGGCAGTACATTTCTGGCATGAGGAAAAGCCTATGCAAAGGCATGGAGATAAATATAATGGGTAAAGAACAGCAAAAAGGCCAGTCTGAATAGATCATAAAAGTATATAAAGGGGAGTCACGTATTAATGAGGCTGAAAAGGTGGGTTGGACACACATTGTGAAGGCTTTTAGATGGGAAACAAAGAGTTGCTATTTGGTCCTAGAGAGCCACTAGAATTAATTAAACACAGACATGACACGCTTAGATCTGTGCTTAAGGAATATCACTCTGGCTGCTGTGTGGAGGATAAATTGGGGAAGAGAGAGGCTCGAGGCAGAGACCAGTTAGGAGGCTATTAAATTTATCCAGGAGAGAGGTGATGAAAGCACCATGAAAGAAAATGATTCTTAGAGCAGAGATGAAATAGGAGTTACATTACAAAAGCATTGCGAGGATGGAATGCTAAATTCAGAGAACAAGTGAGCCAATTTGGCCAAAATTTAGAGTGTATAAAGGAGATCAATATGAAATATTACTGAAGAGGCAGGTAGGATCCAGACTATGGAAAGCTAAAGTTACCAATGTGAACTGTTTATATTATATTTCATATATCCCTCTGCCTTCCTTTACCAAACCCCACTTTTCATACACACCCTGACCCCTAATCACTCCAATCTATTCCCTCAATGTATCAATTTTCTCCCAGGTCATCTCCCCAGCCACTCTCTCCTCTCTTCCCCATCTTGACCCTTTGATGAACAAATTCTACCTTTCTCTTCTAATTTCACCAATTACACCTTGCCAGGACTCAACTTTGGATCACTCCCACCATCTACAACCTTCATTCCTACACATGTGTTGCTTGATGAAAATGGAGAAAATCATACAACTATTCTGTCTGGGTCCACTTAAAAAAACTGTGTTACACAACTTCAACTCAACCTTCATTGCTGCTAGGAAATCTTACCAAAATGCCCTTATCAACTCACTGTGCCACTCTCCACAGTGGCTCTGTCAAACTTTTCATTCCTCCTCAAACCTTCCATGGCTCTCCCTATATCCCCTCTTTCAGCTGAGAATCTTGCCTCTTATTTTACAGGAAAAGAAGGAAGAAGAGGAGGAGAAGGGAAAGAAGGGAGACATGGAGAAGAAGAAGGAGAAGGAAGAGGAGGAGGAGGAGCAGAAGCCACCCACTGTGAGCTTCCTCTTCTCTCTCTTCTTTATCTCCTATGACGATTATCTCCTTCTTCACCCCTATCTCACATAATGAATTGACCTTACTTCTTACCAAGGTTAACCCTTCTACCCACTCAATCATTCCTTCCTGTCTCCTCTTACAGTTTCCCCCTCTGTGATCCCTATTCTATCATTCATTTTCAATCTCTCTCTCTGTCTACTGACTCCTTCTCTACTGTCTACAAACATGCTTACATCTCCTCTATCCTCAAAAAACAAACAAAAAAAAAACCCCACCTTACTTAATCCTAGCATACCTGCTATCATCCTCTATCTCTTCTGTATTTTATGGCTAAACTCCTTGGAAAGGTCATCTACAATAGGCGACTCCAGTCACTTTCTCTCCTCTCTTTCTACCACCTTAAAAACAGTCTTCTGATCTCATCATTCCACCAAAACTGTTCTCTCCAAACTTACTGATGATCTCAATTGCCAAATCTAATGGTCTTTTCTCAATCCTCAACCTCTTCAGTCTCTTCTGTCTTTCACTGTTGATCACTCTTTCCTCCTTGGTACTCTCTTCTTTCTAGGTTTTCAGGACACCACTCTTTCTCGGTTCTCCTCCTATCTATAAGACCACTCCTCATGTTCTCCCTCCTCATCTCTGCCTATTGCCTTCCCTGGCTTCCTTTAAGTTTCAACTAAAATCCAATCTTCTACAGGAAGCCTTTCCCTGTTTCCCTCTTTCCTTATTACTTCCTACTTACCCTATATAGAATTTGTTTGCAATATTCTACTGGAGCAGAAAAGAGAAAAATGCAGTAGTGAAAAGAACACCAGAAACGGAGTCAGAAAACTTTCATTCAGAAATTGGCTCCTATACTTACTAGTCCGGTGATTCTTGCCAATCTAAAATCACTAAAGTTCTGTTTTTTCATTTGCAAAGTATATCTAACAATACCATCATTGTCTCTATCCTCTCTTTCTCAGCCAAATTCCTGCAGTAGAAAGTAAATACTATATACACTCGTTGCCTTCATTTTCCTCTCCTCACTCTCTTCTAAACAAACTGGCTTCACTTCAACTGAAATTTCCCTTTGCAAAATCACTTCAATTTCTTAATTAAATATGATTGATTTTCTCAACTCTCATCCACCATGATCTCTCTCCAGTATGTGTCACTATTGACCACCCACTCTTCCTAGACATCGTTCCCCTTCTGATTTTTGTGATACTCCTCTGGTTTGGTATAGCAGAAGAAGCATTGGATTTGGAGTTACAGGAACTAGGATCAAATTTCATATTCTGCACTTACTATCTTCTAGGATCTTAGGCAGCGTCACTTTTCCTCATTGGATCCAAGTTTCTGGATTAGAGATGAGAGATTTCTCATATCCAATAGTCTCCAAAATTGTCCAGCACTTTGCACAATTCCTAGCACATAGTGATTATCAAATGCTTGTTGATTGATTCTTTCACCTCTTGATTGTCTCACTGTGCCTTTATTATGCTCCTTTATTGGATTACTTTCTACCTGCATTCGTACATACTCACAACTGTCCAAAGTTCTGTCTTTGGGTTTTAGATCACCTAATCACTTTAAATGATTAGCACTTTCCATTTGTTTATATCTCTAAGCTGATAATACACAGACCTATATTTTAAGCCCTAGTCTTTCTCCCCTGGTCCAGTCCAGCACCATCTGCTAGCTGCCTACTAGACACATCAAACAGAATAGTCTGTTGTCATTTCAAACTCAAAATATCCAAAACAGAACTCAGCATCATTATTATTTCCCACAAACCCCTTTTCTGAATTTCCCTATTTGTCAACGGTATTACTATCCTTCCCGTCACTTAGGTTTACAACCTCAGTATCATCCTGAATCCTCTGTCTGACTCACTCTCATATCCAGATGGCTGTCAAATATCGTCTCCTCTTGCATCTTTATTATTCCCTTCACTCAAACAGTTTCCACTCCTGTTCAGCAGCTTATCACTTATTGCTTCATGCCTAGCTTTTATGGTAGCCTCTTTATTGATCCCTCTGTCTTGTCTCACCCTTCTCCAATCCATCTTTCATACTACTGTCAAATGTACTCTACTGAAATGCAAATTTATGTCATTACCCTACTCAATAAACTACAGTGGCTCCCAACTACCTTCAGGATCAAATATAAAGTATTCTGCTTAGCATTTAGTCATTCACAACCTGGCCCCAACCTACTTTTTTCATCTCTTACATCACTCACATTTTTCAATCCAGACAAATTATTCTTGCTATTCTTCGTACACAATATTCTTTTTATCATCTTAAAATCAGGTTTCTGATCTCATCATGCCACCAAAATTGTTCTCTCAAAATTTACCAATGATCTCAATTGCTAAATCTAATGGCCTTTTCTCAGTCCTCAATCTCCTCAACATCTCTGCTGTCTTTGACACCGCTGATCACTCTTTCCTCCTTGCTATTTCTCATACACAATATTCCAGCAAACAGCTCTGTGCCCTTTCAAATGCTGTCCCTCATGCCAAACATACATTCTCTTCTCGTCTCCATCTCTGTGAATCCCTAGTTTCTTTCAAGGCTCAACTCAAGCACCATTCCTGATCCACTCAGTTGTTAATGTCTTTTCCCTAAAATTTCCTTGTATGTTTTTTTGTAAATGCCTATATTAGTGTAGTATACTATGTGTATGGAAGCAAATAGGTGGATTGAGTGAACAGACTGTTGAATATTCAACTGAACTGAATGCTGAATATTGAATAGAGTGAATAGAGTATCAGGCCTAGAGTTAGGAAGATCTGAATTCGAATTTGGCCCCAGACACTTACTAGCTCTGTGACCCTGTGAAAGTCATTTAACTCCTATTTGCCTCAGTTCCTCCTCTGTAAAGTAGGGACACACTGGAGAAGGAAATGGCAAACCACTCCAGTATCTTTGCAAAGAAAACCTCACAGACAAGTCTATGGGGTCACAAAAAGTCAGACGCAACTAAACAACAACACATTAGTGTATGTTGTCTCCCTGGCTAGACTGTACTGAACAACAACATATTAGTGTATGTTGTCTCCCTGCCTAGACTGTAAGCTAACTGAGGCAAAGACTGATTAAACTTTTGTCTTTGACAATCACATTGTCTGTCACACAGCAGGGAATTAATAAATGCTTGCTGATTGTCTCAAAAGGCTGTTATGAAAAAAAACCCTTTTTAAATCATAAAGCGCTATATAAATGTGGCAATGTTATTATTGCCCACAGTATAGTAGTTAGCACCAACAAAAATCAATTTATTCCTAAACTTAATTTATTCATTCATTCAATAGTTACTTAAATGCTACCTATATAAAGAACACTGTGCTTAGAAGGTGCAAAAGGATACCTCAGATCGATCTGTGATCGATGCTAACTGCATATTTCAACCCATCTATGCCTTCTCATCCTGTATGATTCTTTTCTATATCTTCCCATAAATCCTCCACAGGTGGCCCATTCAATGTAGTATGGAACTTATTCTAAACCCTCTGACATTGCTTTGATATCACTATGGTATACAGGTTATCCATAAATTATCTTTCATCTTGATAAGTGACTGGCCTCATTAACTTTTCATAGAATGATTCTTGCCTTCATGTAATATGGTCAGGTAAAAAACTAATAATAGTGTGTACCCCCTGTGGCCTCCGCACATTTTCCTAAGTTTGTTATATTTAGTATTATTTTTGTATTTATAAGTTCTATTTTTCCTTCAGAGACCCAAAAGTATTTCTCATTTTCCCATTTCTTTGCTCCAACTAGAAATTATTTTTCATCCCTAAAACGTAAAAAGGTACTTTGTGCTTCTTTTATATGCTAATCGTATTCTATTTTGTAGTTATCTGTCTATATATTATATCTCTATTGTTGGACTCTAAGCTCCTTGATGGTTCATCACTTCTTGCCTAGATTACTGTAATAGCCTCATATTTGGTCTCCCTTCCTCTAGTCTCTCACTACTCCAGCCCATCCTACAAACTAATGCCAAAGTAATTTTCCTTAAGTGCAGATCTGACTATTTGAATACCCCTCTTAATCAATTCCAGGGGCTCTTTACTGCCTCTAAGACAAAATATAAATTCCTCTGTTTAGCTTTTAAAGCCCTACACAAGCTGGTCTCCAACCATAATGGACTTTATTCCCCTCCGTGCCCTCCACAATCCAGAGGAAAATGGCCGTCTCTCTGCTTTTTGCCTAGAAAACCACATCTCTTCTCTCTATCACTTTGCACTGGCCACTCCACGTGATTGGAATTTACTTCCTCTTCAATTCAACCTTATGGAGTCCTTCTCTTCAATTAAAAGGCAGATCAAGTACCATCTTATACATGAAATCTTTCCTAATATCCCACCCTCCAACTTCTGATGCCCTCTCTCCCAAACTACTTTGCAATTCACTACTTTGCTGTGTTGGCAATCAAAATGTGCTCCTTAGCACTTAGTTCAACAAGTGCCCTTGAAGAGTTTGGCCTTTGTTTCCTTTGATTAATTCAGTGTCTTTGATTGAGTCTTACTAGGTGCTAAGCCCCAGGCCCAAACCCCTATTAGGTGTAAAACCTTAGTGGGTGTGGATTGGCAACTAAGGTGGGGCCCAAGGTGGGGCTAACTCCAGGGAGGGCCTAGTTTACATGTCTGGGAGAGCAGAGGCTTTTAGACCACGTGGGTTTAAGTCCGCCTCTTTGTAATTATTCTAGGTCACGTGGGTGAGTCGCATGTGTGACTCACCCCTGATGCTGAGAAAGATATAAAAACCAGGGGTTGGCTGTCTGTTCTTGGGAGCTCTTTGCGGCAACAGTGGTGGCACGTGACTCTGGGCCAGCCCTTATTCTGAGCTCCCGGGCTGAACCTAGATGTTGGTAACTATGAATTGTATTGGGTCTGTCTGTTGATATTTGTTATTTGTTTGTATTTTGTTCTGAAGTTCAGGGTACTGGATTTTTCCCCTGAACTAAGTGAATGCTGTCTGTATGCTGGATTAAAGTAAACTTGTCAACCCCTTCACCTTGCTTTCCTTAGTTAAGCAGATCAAAAGAACCTGTGCTTTCTGGGTGTCGGCTGTGGGTGGATCTTACACCCCCACAGAAGCTGCTAGCCAGATTGTTGAAACATTTGTACATATATTTGTATTTTTTCACTTCATAGTTATGCTAGATATTTTTATATAGGTACTTGCTTCCTTTCCCACTAAGTTCCTTGCCAGTAAGAATGGTTTCATTCTTTGTATTTCTAACCTCAGCACCCAGCAAAGTTCCTGACACATAATAGATACCTAATCAATGCTTGTTGATTGACTGGTTGATCTTTGTATCTGCACCCCCTTTGAGCCCTAAGAGAGGGTTCTACACATACTAAGTTTTCTTTTATTAAAGGTGGGAGAAATGGCTGAACAAGTCATGGTACATGAATGTGATATAATACTATTGTGCTAAAAGAAATTATGAAGGGGATGGTTTCAGAAAAACTAGGGAAGATTTATACGAACTGATGCAAAGTGAAGTGAGCAAAACAAGAAAAACTACACCATAAGAGCAATATCACAAAGATAATTAAATGTGAAAGGCTTGGTAACTGACCAACTCTACCACAACTCCAAAGGACTCATGATATAAAATGTCACACACCTCCAAATAGAATACTTATGGGCTCAGAGTGAAGACTGAAGCATTTTTCCTTTCTTTGTTCTTCCTGTTTTTTATTTCCAGAACAGAGCTAATATGAAGATAGGTTTTGCATGACTTCATAGGCATAACTGGTATCTTATTTCTTATCTTCTCAATGAGTAAGGAAGGGGATGGAGGGAGCTAGAGAATTTAGAACTGGAAATAGTTCTTTAAAGGTAAAGAAAAGTTGTCTTCATTCATTCAAAAAATCAATTTTTATAACAACAACAATGAAAACAAACTGAAGAACTCTGCTTCAGGTAGGAAGAGAGATAACATTCAAAGTTCAGCCCTAAGCTTTGTTGTTCAGTCATTTTCAGTAGTGTCCAACTCTCCATGATCCTATTTGGGGTTTTCTTAGTAAATGTATTGGAGGTGCTTGCCATTTCCTTCTCTGACTCATTTTACAAATGAGGAAATGAAGACAAACAAGGTTAAGTGACTTGTCCTCGGTCACACAGCTAGTAGGAGACCAGATGTGAACCCAGAAAGATGAATCTTCCTGACTCCAGGCTAGGCACTCTATACACTGCACCACCCAGATGCCCGCCAGTCTGAAGATACCTTCCATTAATTCCGTTATTTTCTAACAAGCTTGTATCCTCCTGTCTTTGTTCCTCTTAGTTCCACCATGGCCTCCAAGGAATCCAAATTACCCCAGCATTTCTGACCTAAGCAAGGAGTAAAAATCTTTCTGTCCAAGGACTTTTAAGTTCACTGAATATTGGAATCTTAGAACTAGGAGGAACCTTGGCACATAACATTAGAATCTAGAATGTTAACAGTTAGGAATTACCTTAGAGCTATTCAAGCCTAAGAAAACAGTGGCCCAGAGGGTCTTGCCAATGGCACATCTTGCTAATGGCAAAACTGTGACTTGAATTCAGATTTTCCGGGCCCCTAGTCTAGTTTATGTTCTACTATTCCACAGTTCCCAGTGAGGATGCATCTAACAGTGCACCTTGCTTGGAACTTAGGTAAATATGCAGTCTTTTCACCCTGGAACATCCCTTCTCCTACTGTAGTTTTCTTACCCTGGGTGATCACTCCATCCCCAAAAGTTAACTAAGGAAAATTCCTAGGGCAGTCATATTTACTCCATTCCTCTGAAGTCTCTTATTCCTGTTTCTCTGGACTTTCATTTTCCCTACCCTACTCCCCCATCCACTTTTGAGGTTCTTTTTTATGTGTTGTTTTCTCCATCAGAATGTAACTTCCTTGAAGGCAGAGACAGTTTTTCTTTTTGTTCATATTTGTATTTGCAGGGCTCAGCACAATGTGTGGCACATCATAAGCATTTTATAAATGCTTGCTGACTTGCCTTAGGTCTATGCATATGTGTGTAAGTAATAGTGATACTTAAAATCAAGCATACCGGATTTTTCAAAATAGGCTTTCTTCAACTAATCTGAATCTGACATACATACCCTAACGGAGATTATTAGATTACTCCTAATATTGCCTCCGCATTTCTTTTTGTGGTAGATTACCCTTCCATTATTTATGAGTAATCAATACCATCCATCCTTAAATAATGAAGACCAAATATCCATATTAGTACAGATTTTTTTTAAATTACAAAATATTTTAGAACAATGTTTGCTGTATTTTTCAATTTCTCCAGCAAATTTCATGAGTAGTATGAGGTAAAGTATTGTAGGACTATTGCCTCCCTCACATAAGAATTCTGTGATTCTAATGATGAAACCCAAGAGCACGTCCCTCTCTGAGCCTCAGTTTCCTTGCCTATAAAATAATGCTTCAGGCTAAATGTTCTCCTTTTGGGGGTATATACTCTTGGAAGATGTATGAACAGTAATAGTTAAGAATCACAGAAGGTGAGAAAATATAGAATGTCTATGTTCTGCACCAAATGGAGGGTGTGTCCAAATCAATGGGAACACAAATTCACTGAAGGAATGGAATAAGATTACATTCTGGGTTTTTGGCTGCCACATCCACACCACTGACTCACGATGAGCTTGCAGTCCATTACAATCACAAGTCTTCTTTGTACAAACTAAAGTCTATCCATTTCTCCCTTATCCTATGCTTTTGTCTGAACTCAATTGCAAGGCTTTACATCTGTACACAAACAGTTCATCAGATTAAGGAACCTAATGTAGTATGCAGCCAAAGAATTGCAGAAGAAATGCATTCTACTGATTTGTGCTAGAAATTTTTTTTAAATAAAAAGCTAACTTTTTGCAGATGGGGAAAATCTTTTGTATTCACAGTAATTAATAGTATTTCCTTTCATTTATCATTTTAATTCATTGTTTAAACATCAAATGCACTCATTTTTGTATTCCCTTATTTCTTAGCAAACTGGGCTGGGGCATTCTGCTACAGAATCCCTTGGAAAAAAAGCATATGGATTTATAGACTATTTCATGGCCAAAGGGTTAATGGTAACCATGGTAACTCCTTCCAAGAATAGAATCATCTGTAGCAGGATTCATGCTGTGGCAGTTGACAGAATGGTTATAAATATACCTATTAGAAGCCTGGGCTGAATCTTTAAACAGCACTGTTGGGAGGGGAGGTGGCTAAAAATAGCTCAACAATATCGCACATGAACACTTGTCCTTAGAAACACTGCTTCTCCCCCACCCCCTACACACACACACACACACACGCTCTCTCTGTTGAATTTCCATTTTCTTTGCTTCATGTGACTGAAAGTGAGCACCCACAGCATACAGTAGGCAATGTGACATTTTCTGACCTTCTTTTCCCAAGACAACACTCCAAATAGAAACAAAGAAATCTGAAAAGACAATTGTTTGAGCCCCAGGCTCTAACTGTATATTACATCCCTTCAAAGCAGCAAAAAAGTTAACCTTATCAACCCAAAGAAAAATTCTTGACCAGCAATTAATGCTGTTCACAACTGCGATCCATTCAATACACTTGAAAGATTAATTTTGTGTAATAATTTCGGTTAAGTCAGAAAATAGATTACAGAAGTAGCCAGTGCAGCCATTTACCAACATTTGCATTTTATTATTTTATTAGTGGAAGGGACCTTGGAACACACCAAAGAACACAGAATGTCATAGCTGGAAGGAGCGCTTAGCACAGTGCCTGGCACATAGTAGGGACTATACAAATACTTATTCTCTTCTCAGAAAGTAGTCATAAAGCCTTGAATTGATAACCTTCAACATCATGGAGTTTATTACCTAAAATAATGTCCCATCCCATTGCTGGTCACCTTTCCATGGGAAAAAAAAATAGAGTAATATTCTAATCTTGAAATTTAACTTGCCTTTTTATTTTGTAAACTTAAACGGAACTTTAGAATCCTGAAGGCACCTCAAAGGGCACATCTAGTCTCATCTCACCTAAAAAAGAATCCCATCTACAACATACCCAACCAGTGGTCATTAAACATTTTACATGAAAATCTTCAATAACAAGGAAGCACTAATTCCTAAGGCAACTCCTTCCCCTTTTGGACAGCTCTTCTTGTTTGTCCTTTGTTCTGGAAGAGGACCATGACATCAAGGAGGGATGTCATGAAATGCAAGTGCGTTGGATTTAAGTGAGAGAAGGCTGTGCAAAGTCACCAGCCTCATTTTCTCCTCCAGGGCCATCTGGGTCCAGTAGCTAGATAAAGTTCAGGACACTAGAGACAGTCCTGGATGCAGTGGGAGATCTTGGCCTTTTTAAGCTAAGATCTTTAACAGGTCTCACTGAGGCAATACCCATTTGGTGATTAAGGCTAGGCAAGAAATGAGACAAAGAATGGCCTCTGCTTACCTAGTCAAAAAAAAAAATCAATCTGGAAGGCGAAGACACTCAGGGTTTCTGGACAAAACAGAAGCAATTGCTATTTACATTCACTCTGAGACAATCAGGGCCCAAATAATGACCAAGTGGGTCTTGGCCTGGGACCTACTGTTGACCAATCAATTTTAGGTTCCTGACATCAAGCCTCAATTTGCCTCTTTGAAACATCTATTTACTGTTCCTGATTCTGCTCTCTGGGGCCAAACGGAAGATGTTTATTTAATCTCTTAGATGTAGTCTCTTCAGAACCTTGAAGATAGCTATTATGCCATTGTCCCCTCCAATCTGTTTCTCCTCCAAGCTAAACTCCAATGAAGTCAACAGAACCACGTGAAAGTCCAGTTGCCCTCCTCTATATACCGCCCATTTTATCAATGTCCTTCCCACCTTGTGGATGGCAGAAATGAGCATCATACTCCAAATTGGTCAGACCAAGGCAGAGGACACAGGATAATCCCATCCCTGGTCTAGGACACTGTGACTCTTTTACTGCAGTCTAAAATCCAATAAGCTTTTCTGGCTGCCATTTCATACTACTGGCTTGTGCTGAGGAGGCTGTCTACCAAAAGCTCCAGAGAGTTTTCAGAAAAATTGTCTAGCTATGCCTCTCATCATGCACTTGCGAAGTTTTTTTTTTTTCCAATCCAAATATAAGACTTTACAATTGTCCCTGATAAATCTTGGCCTAACAAAGAGGTTTGGGTTGGTTTACAATCTGGCTCCACCACCCAAGGTGCAAGCAATATCATACAACTTTTAATTGGGGGCAAATTCAATAAGCATTCCATCTATGCCTTTTTTCAAGTCATTAAAAAAATCTTTTTTATGCAATAACAAAAATTATTTTTTGTTTCTCCTACTTCAAATGAAAATTTAAATACAGACTTTTGAAATGTAAAGTACAGAACTAAAGGCTAAGAGTTGGATTTAATCTAATCAAACAAATCATCAAATATATTCATATTTCTGAAGGCTCCACTCACTCCTGAATATCAGACCTTTCTCTCCCAAGCCACAGAAGCCTCCCCACCCTGAAAGTTCACTCTATCCCTGGAGTCTCCAAATTTTTTTCATTGTGAAGCAGTTCTGATTATTAGAAAATTTTTCTCTATGCACGGCCTAATTTTGTTTCCCTAAAGCTTCTTATTCTACCAAATGCAGGGTTCATTAAATCCCTCTACCACAAGACTAGCAATTAGCACTCTAGGCTTCTCAGTTCCTAAAAAATTATAAGGAATGTACCATTATTTTCCCTTTTGTCATTGTCAATCTCTCACCAAAGTAGCTATGATGGGTATAAATTTCAGGAAGGCTTAAGGGATGCACAGAAAATCTGAGAGGAATTATGCCTCCTAAGGAGTCATAAATTGCATCCCATGATGAATTAGGAACACTCTAAAAACAGTTCACTTGCCTAAGCTGGCAATCACTTTCACAGAGAAAGAAACATAATAAAGCTAAAGTCCATTACAGACAACATCAAAACCAAACCTATATAAATAATATCATGTTCACCCTCTATTACTGAGGAAGTCATTTCTCCCTCCTTAAATTTCCCTTGTCATTTTGTCAGGACCTCTCCTATGCAGTTACCTTATTCAACTTTTTATTCTAGTCATTTTCATCCATACCTTACTCCCATTCCCCCATGGGACTGTAAGTATTGCAGGAGACAGACTGTGTCTCTCATTTACCTGTGAACCCCTGGAGACAGGTATGGTATCCTGCACATACATACAGTTAAGAGGCACCCAACACAAATTTGCTGAATTCTCCTTCTTAAAGACAAACATTCCATACATCTGTGATCTCACTGAAGTGAATTATTAAAAAATACACACATCCATATCCCAATCCATCCACATCCTCTTATTCTGAGGAAGTGGAAGTGATGCTGATTTCCTTCATCCCTTGTGATACTTGTCTATATCTTCTAGTAAATCCTCCACATGGGGTCCAATGAATGTGCTGGGAGGCTTATTCTAGTTATTACATGGATAGTCCTGGAGTATATGAGCTATCCACCAGTTATGACTCATTTTTGCCAAGCAACTGACTGATCATTTTCAGGAACATATTTCCCAGACCTCTTTAATCTTAGCATCTTCCCTTGGAGATTATTTCCAATTGAGATATAGATATATACAGATAGTTGGATAGGTGTATTTTATATTGCATATAGTTTTTTGCATGTTGTCTCCCCTATTAAACTGTGAGCTCCTAAAAAGCAGAGACTGAGCTTTGGTATTCTGGTGTGGTTTTTGCCTTTTTTTGTATCCCCAGTGCTTAGCAAAGTGCCTGGCATGTGGCAGGCACTTAATAACGCTTGTTGATTTGACATGACTTGACTTGTTGATTACATCCTTTCTATCAAAGTTATCAAATTCCCAGTTTGACTAAGCCAAATTGAAATATAATTGGAAAATATTTAATGAAATACATTAAAACATAATTTAAAAACATAAAGCATAGACAATGTCAATTTGTGGTTTTCTAAGTCAATAAGGCTGGGATTGGTTTCTATTTGAGTTTGACACCATTGCTTCATTCCTATTTTTGTCCCAATTCTTGGTTGGTAATGCTGTTTTTTGGTAATGCCTATTCAAACCCACCACACAACTCTTCTTTGCATTTTCTTTGCCTCTTCTTTGCCAAAGATCAACCAATCAATAAATATTAAGTATCTATTATGTGACAAGGACTTTGCTAAGGACTCAGTATACAGAAATAAAAGTGAAACAGTCCTTGCCCTCAAGAAGCTTATATTCTAAAAAAGGAAACAATACACATCAAATAAGATAACATAGGTAGAACACTTTGCACCTCTGAAAGCTATATAAATGCTAGCCATTATTATATTATGTATAAAATACACACATGTAACATACATGTATATATTATTGCACATACATATTAATACATACATAAATGTGTGCATATTATAAGCAAATGTAATGTTGGATACTAATACATGTATGTACTGCTATATATAACACATGCATATTATTACATACATAAGTATATGCATATTATACATAATGCTATTTTTGATGATCAAATGGAGTTGAGGGACCAAGCATGGTCCTTTTTGTTGTCTAAAAAAAGAAGCTGTTCTCAAGTTAGACCAGAAGAATGGAGTCTCAGGTGTCTTTCTGCCTATTGATCAATCCCTGGGTTTGTTGTAATTGACATATTTTATATATGATATAAATACAAAGTAGAAACCAGGTAACATTAGAGGGGAAGACACAAGCAGGCAAGGAGCCCAGCGACTGTGGTGTTCAATGTCTCATGATCATGCTACATCTCTAGAATGCTATGATTAAAAAAGCCTCCAGAAAGCTCTACTTCGATTTCTCATCATGGTGTGTATATGACTCCAGGTTCTAAAAGTCCCTCCTAGCAAAGAGTAAACTGGTTCTGGTTGTGCCATTGTACAAGGCTTCAGTAGAGTCCTGGAAAATGTCTCCTTTTCAAGGGACACAATAGCCACAAATAGAATGACTTAGCAGAAGGCTGGCCACAGTAATGAATTTTTTAGTAATAGCAACACAACTCACAAGGATAAATACTAATATCTATAAAGAGCTTTATAGTGACAAAGTGCTTAACTTATACTCTATCTCCTGAGCCTTAACAATACTGTAAAATAGGCAATGAAAATATCACTCTCCCTATTTTACAGATGAAGAAACCAAAGCTTAGATTCAGGTTAAGATAAGGGATTTGCCACCAAGTGGTCAAGTGAAGATTCAAAGCTGGGTCATCTGACTGAAGCTACACCATATTGCTTTCTTTCTTGTGGACCTTCTCATTTTATCCAGCTACATCCTGGAAGAATATATCTTTCCAAAAGTTTTCACCATTCTCATATGGGTATTCACACTTAAGCCAAGTTAAGGCAACAAATACTTATTATTTATTTATAATCAGGCACTGTGCTAAGCTCCATGCTAAGACACAAAGGAAGGCAAGACAATCTTTGCCTTCCGATGGGGAAAAAAAACATACAAGTGATGTTATACTATACATAAACAAGATATATTCATGACAAATTGGAGGTAATCTCAGAGGGAAGGCACAAGCACTAAGTCACAAAATATGTTGATTTATTACATAAAAAATTTTTGGAGGGGAAGGGCAGAATAGTATAGTGAAAGAAAAATTAGCTGAGTCAAGGTGCCTGTCCTCTAATCTTGACAGCTAAGTGGTGCAGTATGTAAAGTGCTAGACTTGGATTCAGGAAGATCTGAGTTCAGATCCTTCTTCATATACTTACTAGCTGTCTGACTTTGGGCAAATCACTTAATGTCTTTATATGTCATTTACGCAATCTGTAAAAAGAAAATAGTAATAGCACCTATATTTGCGGTTTTCTTATACCTTACTCATATTTACATATTCTGCAATTCAGTGAAACTAAATGCTTGCTGTTCCTCCTACAAGATGTTTCCATGTCCCAACTGCAAGCCTTTTCAAAGGCTATTCCCCTTGCCTGGAATGTTCTGCCTCCCAGAAGCCACCTCATTATTTCAGACCCTGGTTGATCTCTTGGACGTCATCATAATCTATAGAAACTGATCATCTTGCAAGACCCATTCTGAAGTTCACACATCTTCAGTATCCCCTGTCCCTGGGACCCCTCCTCCTTCCCTCTGACTGAAGAGAGTAGAAGGTGAACATGGGAGAGCCCTTCCCTTTAAGGACAGTGGCACAGTGCACAGAGCACCAGGCCTATGGTCAGGAAGACTTCTCTTCCCTATTCAAGTCTGGCCTAAGATACTTTCCAGCTGTATAACCCCGGACAAATCACTTAACGCTATTTGCCTCAATTTTCTGATCTGTAAAATGAGCTGCAGAAAGAAATGACAAACCACTCCAGTATCTTTGCCAAGAAAACTCCAAATGGGGTCATGAAGAATCAGAAACAACTGAAAACAACTGAACAGTTGACTGACCACCTCCCAGGGTTGTTGTGAGGTTCAAATGAGATAACATATGTAAAGTGCTTTGTAAGCCTTAAACTACTATATAAATATTAGTTTTCTTTATTATTGTTAGTGTTATCTCTACAATTTCTTAAATTATATAACATTTGGCCAGTCATTTACATTCTCTGGGCTTTAGTTCTTTACCTATAAAATGAAAAATTTGGACCAGATCAACTCCAGGGTTCCTCTGCATTCTGATAAACATTTTTACTTCATTATAAATCAGGTTTTACTCATGATTTTCTAGATATTGTTAACAAGTATGAAAATGTGACTTGCCTTAGAGAGTATATTCAAGAAGTTTGCCTAAAATATATTTGGAATAGCCATAAAATGAATACATTTATGTTATCATGGGCTCATTTTCCATTCAATTTTGTAAACAATTAATATTCATACGTGTAGATAGTTTACAGTGACATGAACTGCTATAACTGGAGGCAACCTCAGAGGTCATCTAAACATAGTCATTTTATATGTGAGGAAACTGAGGCTTAAAGGGGAGCTGACTTACATAAGATCAAATAGCAATGAGTGATACACGATAAACGTTCAGAGCCCTTCATTTCCAAGGCAAGTACTCTTTCTACTACAGGCTTCCTTGTCCAGGTTTTATTCTGATGCTTCTCAAGATTTCTTGAGTTACAACTTTTATTCCTATGGATTAATTTATCCATTTGGATACTATATGCATCTTGGATACGGCAACTGATTTTCAATGCCAAGATTTATTGTGCTAGAGGATCAGCTTCCCTGATCTCCCTAACAGACCTCTGCTGAAATCTTCATCAGTTTTGCACAGTAAAAAAAGTAAAAGATTGTCTAATTTTATCATCACATTCTCATTGATCCAAGATCTTGTTAACGTGATGCTTTAAGTGGGACTATCTTCAGTTCAAGGAGGTTGCTATGACTTCAGCAGATGATGCCAATATCCCTTAGTTACATGAAGTCTCACATACTTGCCACAATGCACCTGCGGTTTTTTGGCATCAGCAGCTACCTAGACACAAAAGAGACCCAGAGAGGTATTCATTTCAGGTTTTGGTGTGCTCCCTTTTACTCCAAATTCAGAAGGAATGTCACATAAATTTGTTTATGGAACCAAGCCCAACAATGCTTACATTTATCTAACTACAACAAAAATTTTGGGAATAAGAGCATTTAGTTATCAGCACAATTTAGCAAACAAATAAAAAAAAAACCTTGAATAGAAATGTTCCCACTATTTGGCTTACATTTTATATTAGCAAGTGGCCATCATTTCCACCTCTAAATTTGTCAGTAATCCTCCTCATTTTCTATTTGGATCCTGTCATACTGCTGCTCAAAAACTTTCCATGGTTTTCCATTATCTCCAGTAAATTTAAGTTCTTGACCCAGGTATTCAAGGCTCTCTACAAACTAGCTCCAACTTTCTAGCTACACCTCATCACACATTATTTAACTTCGTGTAATCTATTCTCCAGGTAAACTAAACTGTTCTTGGTTCCTTGATTTTATCCATCTGCCTCTATTCATATTTCTGGATGTGCTTGGGAACGAATTCACTCCCTTTCTCTCTCCAATCACTATCTGTTGAAATGTTTCTTTTCCTTCAAGGTCCAGCTAAGGTGATACCTCCCATATCAAGGATTCCCTGATCCTCCAAGACATAAGCAATCTCTCCTCTACTGAAATCTTCATAACATATTATTATTTTGATCTTCTTTGATCTTGATCTTCTTTTGCTCTTAAAATAATTCCAATATTTTTCCCTCTGGAGATTCAGCTGTATCCTTCCTTGCCTCTTTGGTTAATGTGGTATGGTGTATCTCTATATCCTCTTCTCTGGTGCCCTCTCTCACAGATAGCTTAAGTTGAATGTCCTTCATTACAACTTCCCATCCACCTACCTCTAAGTTGAAGATTTCACCTTATATTCTAGTAAGAAAACAAGAGGCCATTCACAGTGAGCTCCCTCTACTTCCCCTATCAAAATCTTTTGACATTATCTTCTATTTACTTTATTTATTCCAGTCTCTGATGAAAGGGTGACTCTTCTCACAGGGCCAACTTCTCTTTCTCCAATAGGATAAAATCCCTTCCCATTTTCTCTAGCAGACTACCAACCAACAATTATCACCCCTTCCCATTCTTTAATCTTTCCTTCTTTATTGGCTCATTTCTTGCTGCTTACAGACATGCCCAAGTCTCCACAATCCTTTTTTTAAAAAATCACTTGACTCTACCATCCTCTCAAACTGTTTTACCTCCCTTTCTCTAAATATCTCTCCTCCCCTTCTCAAACTATCTCCTAGTAAAAAAGACAATGCTTTCATTTCCTTTCTTCTCATTCACTACACAAACCCTCTAATCTGGCTTCTGATCACATCACTCAACTAAAACTGTTCTCTTCAGAAATTATTAATGGCTTCCTAATTGCCAAACTCAACAACCTTTTTTCAATTCCCATCCTTCCTGACCTCTTTTCAGTGTTTCACACTGATGACCACCATTTCTTCCTAAATACTCTCTTCTCTCTTTGCCTTTAATGACACAATTTTCTCCTGGTTCTCCTCCTAACTATCTGACTTATCCTTTTAAGTTTCTTTTGCTGAATCACAATCATCCACATCTCTGACCTTAACTATGCATGAACCCTAGAAATTCTGCCGTGGGCCTTCTTTTCTCTTTATATTTTCCCTCAGTAACTTCAACAGCTCCCATTGGTTAAATTATCATATACAAACAGATAACTCCCAAACATATTACATGTTTATGTATATCAACATATACATATGTATGTATATATTGATGCATGTATAGCAATGAACACACGTATACACACACTTAAATATAGGACTACTAGTCTCTCTCGAGTTCCAATTCTGTATTACCAATTACTTGTTGTATATGTCACACCGTGTGTCCTAAAGGTACCTCAAACTCAACATGTTCAAAACAGGTATTATTATATTTTATCATGAAATTACCCCACTTCCAGCTTTTGCTATTTTTGTCAAGAGCACCATCGTGCTTCCTTCAAGGTGAAAACCTCACAACCTTAAAGTCATTCTTACCTTATCATTTTCATTTATCCTATATATCCAATCAGTTGCCAAGTCAATTATTCTTTAACATTCTATGCATCATCCCTTCCTCTCCACTCACACAACCATCATCCTAGTCCAATTCTTCATCACCTTCCACCTGGACTATTTCAATAGCCTTCTAATTAGTTATCTTGTCCCAAGTTTCTTATCCAGACTCCATGCAACAGTAATATCCATAAAGCAAAGTTGTCACCATATCAATAACCTGCTCTATAAACTCCTATGATTCCCTCCTATCTCTAAGATCAAATACAAAATATTCCATATGGCACCTTTGAAACTCTGGACAACAATGTTCCAACCTTCTCAAGCCTTATTCTACATTAGTTCCCTTCAAGGCATTAATTTTGCACAATTATTGGATTGTATTCTCCAATCTGGGCAAACTGACTTCCTTAATGTTTCTGACACACAACATTCCATAGCCCATCATGGCATACCACAGACTAAGAAAGCAGCACCTAATCGCATTCACTCCTTAGTATCCCTGACATCCTTAAAAGTGGAGCTCAAGTACCAGCTTCTATGGAAGGCCTTTCTTCATAACCCCAGATGTTAGAACCTACCCCACCCCAAATTAAATTTGGTTAATTTTGTATATACTAATATGAATACCTTTGTCTCCTAATAGGATGTGAGGACAAGAATGTTTTGTTTTTATCTTTCTATCTTCAGCACTAAGCATAGCACCTGTTGACATATGGTAGGTGCTAAATATTCCAGATAAATACCTATTACTTCCATCAATTCAGTTCTGGTCTATTTCTTCTGTGGAAATCTCTAAGTCCACCCCCCTCCCAAAAAAGGTACAAGAGATCATAAGAAAAGATAAATGTAAAGACCTGCATTTGAATTTTTAAATTATCAATCGGACAAATTGGAGAGACACGGCCTTGAAGAAGATTAGATTAAAAAGACCTGCATTTTTTGTTGTTGGTAATAAGTCAGTCTTACATGTTTTCTTTTGTTTTTTTAAAGCATTGGATTTGGAGAAAAGAGACTGGGTCTTCCTTGGGTGACTTATGACAAGTAATTTGTCCTTTTGGCAAGTCAATACCTTATCTGGAAAGTGAGGAGTTTCTATGAGATCATATTCCTTCCAGCTCTCAATTCTATGATCTTATGCCTCCTGAAAATCAGGGTTGGTAGATGTATCAGCCAGTCATCTTAAATTGTGTACCCCCCTCTACACAATCTACAATCTACCTAAGCCTAGTAGCTATCACTAACGGAAGACACTCCATCTCCCATCCCACTGCCTTTGCTAGTCTGACCCCCACCTCCACATCCTAACTTTACCTCGTTCCCTTCAAGACTCAGATCAAATCTCACCCTCTGTAGCAAGTCCTTCTCATCCCCTAGCTGTTAATATCTTCTGAATATATCATGGTTTTCTGAAATATATCCCATTAGCCAGATTAAAAAATCCTGACTAGGTTGTACTAAACAGTATTTCTTTCATTTCCTTGGATCATAACAACCCAAAACTCAGTTTGGATGCCACTTAATTCTGTTCAGAACTGTAGAAATGGCCTATATCTGTACCGGAAGAAAAGTAAACTATTTCATAACGGGAAAAAATTTGCTTAAGAGATATTAAAGTGGTCCTTTTTCTGTGCCCTTGAAGACAAAATCTCAGGCTCACTACAGGCTCAACCACAAGCAATTTGGGGAAAAATAAATATACATGCACATGCACATATACATACACAGAAAATATTATGTCCATTAATGTTATAAAAAGGACTGTCATCCTCACATTGGTCTACAACATACTAGAGACAGACAAAACATTTAGATAAATGTAATACAATACATGAGATTGCAAATGCCTCTGAAAAGATTAAAGAGCATAAAAATTAAGACCTGAATAAGATGCTCAAGAAACTATTCTAAGTTATTGATCCAGTTTGCAGGCAAGAATTCTATTTATAGAATGACATAACATCTTAAAACTTTAGATTCAAAGTTCAGAAACTACTACTACTACTACTAGATCTACATTTCAAAAAGATCAAAGAGGAATAGAAGTCATATTTACAAAAATATTTATAGTGATTCTTTTTGTAGTACCAAAGAATTGGAAACTGAAGGGTACCTATCAATTAGGGAGGGACTAAAAAAGTTATGAATGTGATGGAACACTATTCTGCTGCAAGACACAATGAAAAGGATGGTTTCAGAAAAACTTGGAAATACCTGCCTGAACTGATAAAATGAAGAGAGCAGAACCAGAGGAAGAATTTATACAATAACAATAATATTGTAAGGATAATTAACTTTGAAAGAATTAGCAACTCTGATCAACACAATGACCAACCATGATTTCAAAGGATCATAATGAAAAATGCTATCTACCACCAGATGAGACCTAGTGGATTCAGAGTACAGATTGAAACACATTTCATTTCTTTCTCTTTTTTTTCTTTTTCTTTGGTGGGGGAGTGGGGGTGGGGTGGAGAGACACTGGCTAATGCAGGAGTTTGTTTTTCATGACTATACATATTTGTAATAGGTTTTGTTTTTCTGACCATCCCAATGCTTAGAGTAAGGAAGGAGGGAGAGAGAAATTTCAGAAATAAAAATAAAATAAAATTGAATTTTTTTAAAAGGCTACACTCGCTGCTTCAGCTTAGAAGTAGATTCAGATAAGAAATTTGATGGCATAGTGAAAACAGTGGTAGACTTGGAGTCAGGAAGACCTGAATTCAAATCTTACCTTTGATACTTATCCTAGCTCTGTGTCCCTGAGCAAGTCACTTAAACTATCTGGGCCTTAGCTTCTCATTGATAAAATAAGCATGATCTCCATGGCCTCTAAATGTCACTCTCCTGTCTAAATCTATGATCCTTTTATTCTCTAAGTTTTATTTAGCTGATTTGAGTGCCTAGAACTTGGATAGATCAGTTTAGGAATAAGGGTTTTAGCAAGAAGAGAGGCATGTGTTCTCCTTATAAGACTAGGACATGGGATATTTCAAATCAGCAGCTCAAAAAATGGTTGTTGTGTTTATCCTTCATGGCATCAGGTAAATGATGACATGAATTGCAATTGACTTTGATTTGAGTGAGGGAGGGCGTGCAAGGCCACCAGCTTCACTTTCTCCTCCAAAGCCATCTGGATCCAGTGACCAGATATTCATCAGGATGACTGGAGATGGCCCAGGATGCAATGGGACACCCTGGCCCTTTTAGGCTAAGGCCATTTCAGGTACCTCACTCTACCTCACCCAAAAAATATACCTCACTGACTCCCATCTTTTTGAGAGCAACTTCAGGAGCTTTCCTTAGCTGTAAGAGAAGGTCTCAGAACT
The DNA here is from genome assembly GCF_011100635.1 of Trichosurus vulpecula. Classification (NCBI taxonomy): domain Eukaryota; kingdom Metazoa; phylum Chordata; class Mammalia; order Diprotodontia; family Phalangeridae; genus Trichosurus; species Trichosurus vulpecula. The sequence continues at coordinate 92,013,855 of NC_050573.1, read as the reverse complement.
CATATGAATGAACCACTGGCCAGTGGTGCCCATAATGGAATCCTTTCTTGGGAGAAGATAGGAGAGGTGAAAATGCCAATTTTAAAAGGAGAGGCTGCTGCTTTGGACTTTAGAATTTATGTCGTTTTTGTTTTCATACTAAAAACTGCATGTACTCCATTTTTTAACAATCTGAAGTTCTGCCATTAACTTACTATATGATCTTAGGGACATCATGTCAACACTAAGAGTCTCAGATTTGTCCTCTGTAAAATAAAGGGGTTGGTCTAGATGACTTCCAAGGTCCTTCCAACTCTAACAATCTATGGATCCATGATTAGATAACCACTAAGGTCATGCTCAGTTCTAAAATTCTAAGATTCTATTATTCTTATCCACAAGGATTAATTGAATATTTCATTACTCTATTGATCTTGAATTTTCTTTTTCATTAAATTTGGTATTGTATCTATTACAGGAAAAAAAAAAGATATTACTACACCCAATTCTCCCCCTGCTGAGCATAATAGTGGACTCACTAGAAATAGAGAAGAGGAAAAAAATCTCCCTTAACAACTCCAGGGGAAGGGCAAACTGCCCCTGCCCCTGCCCCTCAGAAATGCAGAGAAAGTTTCTCTTCCAAAGTTTACATATAATAATCTAACTCCAACCCTCTTCCCCTCCCTTCAAATTAGAAAATTATGCATACAGCAACCTGACATACAATTCTCCTCTTACTGAACAGGTCAGAGACTAGTTTAAATATTTTACACCTATGACCACAGGAAAAGCTAGCACTGTGTTTAAAGTATAGCAGCCCAGGATTATTTTAGTTTCTTCTGAATTTACCACCTACCACTCAGTAAAAATGAGAGGGAAAATCAGTTCTTACAACTCTTCTAGTTCAATAGGAGACACCAAATATCATACACACAACAGGGAGAAAGAAAGAAATACCATAACCAAACAAATGAAATACTCAATTTTCAGATAAACTATTTTTAAAGTGCTATTCTTCGAACCATTGAAAAATGTCCAGCTGAACAATGCACTGAATAAGGGCAGCACTCTGTGGTGAAGTAGATGAAGTGCAATTTCATAAATTATTGGAATCTTCAGAAATGATACATTCAGAAATTTATTTGTTCTTAGCTTACTTGCCTCAACTACAAAAGCTTCTGCCACAAGCAATATAGATATATATAAAAATATAGTTTAGACAATGATCAAGTGTAATGGATATGGATTATATTGCTCTCTACCACCATTTGGCCTCTTCACTGTCTGAAGAAATCTGAATTCAGATTGTTGCTTTCCACCAATTCTGCCACGGACTACTTCTATAAGCACCACAGAGAATTTCTTAAACAATCACAGAATCTTAGGATTCAATGGAACCTTCAAGGTCATCTGGCCCAATCATTGGCCTTAAGAAGCAATCCAGCCCTGAAATACCCTCCAGAAACAATTGGTCAGCCTGTGACTGAGCATTCTCAGAGACAGAGAACATGAAATAGAGCCCATGGCCAGCTCAGAGCTCCTCCTGCTACACAGTGATTCCTTAAACTGAGCAAGAATCCACTTCCCAGTCAAACTCACCCTTGAACCCCAGTTCTCTCCTTTGGAATCCCAGAAAACAAGTCTGACTCTTCTTCCCTATGACAACCTTTCCTAGAGGAGGAAATAAGAATCGTCTCCTCTAAGTCTTCTCTTTAATTTCTCCATTAAAAGAAAATTATTCTTGGTTGGAGGAAAAAAAACAGGAGATACAAGTGGCCAAGTTCAGTCCTAGTGGCCAGAATCCCTGGCCATGAACGCATCCAATAATGATCATGATTTGTCAAGTGACTAATGGGGCTGAAGAACAGGACCAAATACCCAAACACAGTATACGTGTCCTCAAGGAGAGAAATTTAGATCTGTTAAACAGTCAGAACAAGAAACAAAGGTCTAGATCCACAACCCCAAATAGAAAGATAGAAAGATGAAACCCCAAATCCTGATATACAAAGTGTGACTCATGGAGATGGATAAAAAGGACCTTGTGTTTATTTAAAGCTTTATTTCCTATTACTACACACTACATTGTCTTTTGGTTAAATACACACACACACACACACACACACACACACACACACACAGAGTTTACACTTGTAGGATACAAGAGAAACTCAGAAAATTCTTTTTAGAAGCAATACACCAAAAGAGTCTATACATGGAAAAATACTGATAGGCACTACAATATGCCAACCACTATAGCGAAAAAAGGAGATGGATTAAAAATATCTTCTATACCCATGTCAAAAGTCAAAGGACTTTTGAATGAGAGTTATTAGTCTCATAAGTCAAATCATTTACTGTCTATGCAACATTGGGCAAGTCACTTCCCTTTTCTAAGACTCAGTTTCCTCATCTGAAAAAGGAGGGAGTTGGCCTAGATGATGGCTGTGATTGGTTCCACCTTTAAATCTAGGATACTATAAATCTCTTGAAAAACTCTAGTAATGATCAAACCACTGCCTCCTAAGGCAACCCATTCAAATTCTTGGGCAGTTTTTCCTTAAGTCAAGGGTCGGTTTGTCAGTCTATACAACTTCCAGACCATTTCTCCTAGCTCTGCCCTTGGGGACAAAGCAAAAAAAAATGTCTAAAATGTATTTACATATGATAACCCATCTGAAACCTGAACACAGGGATCACATCACCATTTTCCCAATCACACCATCAGTCCATGTCTTCTCATCTCCAAGTTAAGCAAACCCAGTTTAATTATCTTTGAAGGGCATTGTTTCCACATCCTACATATAACTTCAGCTGGTCAATATCATTCCCTCAAGCATGGGGCCACGGTGGACACAATCCTGCAGATGCAGCGAGCCAAGGACCAAGAACAGCAGGAATATCCTTGCAGAAACTACACCTGTGTGAAGGCAGATGAAGATCTCCTTGGCTGCTTAAATGTCATGTGATTCTAAGAATTCACTGAATTTGCAGTTCAATAAAAAACCTCAACTCTTCTTCAAACTGTTAGATGTACACTTTTACATCTTATGCTTTTCTAGATGTTTATGCCAACCTAAATCTAAGACCCAAAGTTTCTAGATGGATGCATCTCACCCCGTCTGCTACCCAGGTGAAGAGACTCCCCAAATTCTCTTCTCTTCATAAAGGTGCCCACAGGTGCAGCTCTATCACTTACAGCACCTGTGATCTTGCCTATGTCACTCAACTTCTATGAAAAATGGGGCTAATTATATTTGCCCTAAGCACATAGCAGAAGATCATTCTGTGGACTGAAGAAAATGACATACACAAAGGGTTCAGTAAACTTTAAATGGCCAGAGAAACATAAGTTATTATTTTACAATACCTTGCAAACTTTATCTTATATAAAACAGGCCCTCAATAAACAAGTATTTACATTTCAGTTTGATACTTTAGCAAATATACCTATTCCTTTATTTCAAGGAATGAGGCAGTAAAAAAAAGTCTCTATTTGATTGTTTTTATAATAACTCTCATTGAGTTATCAGGCTTAGATATGAAGCACTTTCTTCACAGCACCTCTGTGAGATGGACAGCATAAGTACTATTAATACAATTTTACAGGTGAGGAAACCAAAACCAAGAAAGATGAAGAGACTCATACATCATAATACAGTAAATGAATGGTTTAAATTTGAATGCATATCCAGATCTGACTCCAAGTCATGGGCTCTTGCCACTACATTATGCTGACTTAGTCTTTTTTATGAATAGTTATTCAATTCATATATTTTAAAGAAAAGAATACTATGCTGATCTAAGAATATACTAATCAGTTCAGATTACCGAGACAGGATTAAGACAACTGAAAATCACAGTAACTCCATGGCATTCAGCTGAGACTGAGAAAGAAAGAAGAAAGATTTTGCAATTAAAGCAAAAAGAACACTCAGGGTCCATTAATAAATGGGCACAAAGACAAAATCAATAAAGAATCCCAAAATACTTCAACTAAAAAAAAACCTGCTATCTTACATCTTTAATGAGAAAAGTGAAGTGTGGGAAATAAGAAGGAAAAGAATCTTAGTATTAGGTCTACTGATAAAAAGTAAGTGAACAACTCCTGGGGAGTCAACAGGCAAGAATAACATAAAAGCATTGAATGTCAGAGCTAGAAAAATCCTCAGAGAAAAGCAGACCCAAGCCGACCATTGTACAAAGGAAGAAAATGAGTCCCAGAAAGAGAAAGTGAAAGTTATGCATTTAAAGAATATTGTTAATGGATTTATGTCCAGTCTGGGATGCCACATTTTAAGAACAACATAAAACAAACTAGAATGGGTACACAGGAAAGCAACCAGACATGTGAGTAGACTCAAATAGATATCATAATGAAGAATGATTAAAGGAAATAAGTGGGCTTAGCCAAAAGAGAAGATAACTTGAGGAAGGTGGGGAGAGAAGGACTGGAGAAGAGAGGTTAGGATAGCTATCTTCAAGTGTATATCTAAAGCAATCGTGTGATTTTTTTCCTCTCGGTGCTATGGGATGTAAAACATCAAGAAAACAAGAATTTCATAAGCACCCATTATATGCTAAGCATCCTGTGCTAAACTCTAGAGATGAATACAAAGCAAGTTAGCTCCCATCCTCAAAAAGCTTACATATTACTGGAATAAGAAGCAAAAAAGAGACAGCATAGTACAAAAAAAAGAACACCACCTTTGCAGTGAGAAGACCTGGATTCAAATATCCCTTCCACATCACCTGGGTTCCTTAACAGTGACCCCCGTGATTTGGAAAATCCAGGTAAAATTTTAGCCCTCTCTTCATGCCAAAGAAGAAGTTTGAATTTTTTCTTTTCCTTTTATGGGATGTTTACAGTACCTTTTTGTAATATTTGCATTAAATTTTTTGTCATAGGCTCTGTATCATCTGTTGGCCTGCCCATGTCATCTACAGCATCAACAAAACTCTTCAAAAATTCAAAACTTCCCATTTAATTTCTTATGCCAACCCCCAATATATCAAAACTGTATTGCAGAAAGTTGAGATGTGGAAGGGATGATGACTGTACTTGCCTCAGTCATGTCCTGTGGAACCTGGGGCAAATCATTTCACCTGTCTGTGCTTCAGTTTCCCACTCTATAAAGTGAAGAGTTTAGACTAAATGGCCTCCAGGTCCCTTATATTTCTAAATCTATAATCCTATTGTTGTGCCGAGAGAGACCCAGTTCACAATTTAGAAGTGGATTTTATTAGCGCGTGACTGCAAGGGGTAAGAGACCCAAATCGAGCAGCCCCGATCAGGGGATGGGCTGGGGTATATAAGGCCATGAACTGCAAGCCTATAGCTCAGGGGTTGCCCAAGCGGGAAGTTACGGAAACCAAAACTGGCAATTGGTTAATTCCTTGCTTAAGGCCATATAAGGTACAGAACAGGGTGTGGTTGGACTTCCTCCTTGGTGGGCTTCTTTGGCAGGCATTCTTGGCAGGGTGCCTTCTTCCGTGAAGAAGGGTTTACTAGATGGAGGAGGGAACACAAAATGGAGTCACACCCAACACTATGATACAATGGGTAAAAGTCACAAAAAAAGAAAATTTAAGCATGATATGAGGAAAATGTCTTACAACTGGAGCTATCAAAAAGTAGAATGGATTGCCTCAGGAGATAATGGGTCTCTCCTCTCTGAAACTTTCCAAGCAAAAGCTAAAGAGTAACCATTCTGGAATGTTCATTAATAGGTTGCACTAGTTGGCCTCTGAGGTTCCCTCCAAGACTGAGGTTCTGTGATGCTGGGAGTAGGCAAACTGCAAATAAGACTTCTTTATGTAGGATCAGTCTAGATCGGTACAACCTGAGTTCATAACAGCAGGAAAAGCAACAAAATATGAAGGATCAATACCCAAGGACCATAAGAGCTGATTAAAGGACATCTAGGGCTGTAGCAACACAGAAGCACATTGTGTGCATAAAGAGGTGGGGAAAAGTCTTTGCATTTCATTATGAACAGTCATTTCTATTTCTGTTCAGCCTTAAGAATCAGGTCCTCACCAACATATAGGAGTATATCAGGCCAATAAAATGCTATTGCTTTGCTTTTGTAATGCCCCCACATCATTGCTCCATCTCTCAGCACTGACAGATGGGTCTATCATCCAAGAAAAACAACACGAGTGAGGGTATAGAGGCATGAATGAGTATGACATATTTCTGAGGCAATAAAGGAACTAAGCTAAATCAAGAGGAGGAGACAAAATGTGGAAAATAGGAATGGGCAGGATGGGGGTAGGGGGATGCAGAAAATAAATGTATTAGGGAGGGCAGCGAAGACAGACTGATCACTTTTTAAAGAGATGCAACAAATGGTAAAGAACCATTGAAATCAATGAACAATGGCGGGGGGGGGGCAGGGAGGACATGCTAAAAAATAAAAAGTGTTTTTAAAAAAAAAAAAGGTCTTTCAGGAAGATTAATCTGGTAATGGAATGAAAAGATATAGGAATAAGAGAGACCAGCTAAAGGGATGTTGGTGCAATTTGGGTATTGAGGCCCTGCACTAGGAAGTTATTTGTGGGAAAAGAGGTGAAGACACATATAAGGGTTAGGAAATGGACCTGGCATTTCATTGGTACAGGGAACTCCCTCTACTTATGAACCTAAGTTCCTTGTTTGCAGTTTACAGTCCTACAGTTAAGACTAGTACACAGAGAGATGTACCCAGGGTCACACAGCCAGTAGGAGCTAGATGCAGAACTTGAACCCTGGTCTCCCTAGTGACAAGGCTAGTTCTCTATTCCCTACACCACAGATGCTACCTAGACTTCTGGAATGACTAACACACAGTTGAAGAAAGGTTTATGCAGCAGTCTGTACATCAGTGTGTGTGTGCTGGGGGCAGGGGGGGGTGAGTAGGGGTGGGGAGAGAGTCATTGGGGCAGCTAGGTGGCACAGTGGATAAAGTACCAGGCCTGGAGTCAAGAGTACCTGAGTTCAAATCCAATTTCAGACATTTACTAGCTGTGTGACCCTGAACAAGTCACTGAACCCCAATTGCCTTAAAAAAAAAAGTCATCAGGAAAAGAAATTCTTAAACTCAGCAGGATGCATGTCCTGCCCCAAAATTAGTTCTGTCCAGGCTTTATACTACTAGCCCCTACCACTGCAGATTTCAATGGCTTTCTCATGAAAGTTCTACCTAACAAAATCCTTCCCCACCCTGGGGCCTCTGTCTATGTCATTAATTTCTCTCAGTGCAGACACAGAACATGATTGACGTGAGAGAGATTTTGAAGGAAAACAGAAGTGGCCTCGATGATTGAATGACTCTGGAAATGGGGAGATAAAGGAAGTGAGAAGTCAAAGATGATGACAAGCCTTTGAGCCTGGGCAGGAGGAATAGTGGTGTCATTCAGAGGAACAAGGAAATCAGGAAGTGCAACTGGTATAGAGAGTAAGATCATTAATTCTGTTTAGACACACTGAGTATGAGGTGACAGACAACATGACATTCACATAAAAATGCTCCGTGGGTGACTAGAAGTATAGTCATGGAAATAGAGAAAACAGGCCTGATTTATAACATGTAACATTGTGTTAATGGGGAAATAGGCATCTACTGGTAATTTTTTTTTTTGAAAATGCAAATTAAAAGTTCCTGGAACACAAAAACCTTGATACTCAAAAAAAAGACAACTGTAATTATGAGAAAGCTTCCAGTCTTCTAGACTAACTAAAGAGAAAGTTTCACTTCCACAGAAGCCTGAACTTGTTTTAAAAGGCCATCTGAGTTCACAGGAAGCCAGAATATGGATAATATCAAAAATTACTATGAGCCAAAACTAAAGAAACCACTCATGAAATTTTAATATTGTAAAATAAATACGAAGAGAAGAATACAGGTTTTGTTGTTGAATTGTGTTCAAACAAAATAACAAAAGAAAGGAATCAAACAGATTCTAAAATGTAGTTATCTAATTGTGTATTTTAAATTGTTTTATTTTCTTCTCAAACAAGAACTTATTATTTGTCCACTGGACACATGGTCTATCAAGGCAATTTGCTGGTTTTCATTGCCATTGGAAGAAATGGATAGAGGTGTTGCATAACAGCTGGGGATAAATATATACATTTGTCTATATTTACGATGTGATATAAACGAATTATTACACATGAATGTTAGAAAGATATTAATAAAGATAGATGTACTCTTTTTAAACACTATACCCCTCAGTTCTAGCCAAACTGGAATATTTCCCATTCCTCAGTTTCATCTCATTCTCCCACCTCCATGTAGTTATTCAAGCTGTCCTCCATCCCTGAAACACACTACATTCTTATCTTAATTTCAATGAAATTTTAACCTGCTAAAATTCTCCTCTTCCTTCAAGGTTCAGCTGAAGTGCTTCTTCTAAAAAGGCTCCCCGGGTAAGAATGACCTCCCTCTTCAAATTCTCCTAGAGCAATTGGTCTGGTTCAGGCCAGTCTGGAGTCTTTGCAGGCTGCAATGAGTCTGATATCTGTTTCATATCCTACATATCATTTACCTAAATGTTGTATCCTCTCCCCAATACATACATTAGATTATAAACACCCTGAGGGGTTCCTCCAAGCAAAACTCCCCAGAAAAGGGAACAAAAAATCCCCTCCCCCCATCTCTCCTTCTTACTATATTAATTTATAACATGGATTATTATAATACCCACCTACTCTTTAGAGTACACAGTACTATGAGGTGCTAAAAAAAAATACAAAGATAATTACTAAGACAAAGATAAACATGAAGGCAGGAAAATCTTGCTGGATTAGTTAGAGTCTTTTCCGTGGTCCCTTTTGGTACAAGAGAAAGTGTCAGAGAATGTAGTTGAAGTACCTAGGTTCAAACCTAGATCTGCCTCTGGTTATTTATGTGACCTTAGACATATCACATATGCTTTCTAGGTTTAGTTTCTTCATCTGTAAAATGAAGGGGTTAGGCTAAATAATTGTTCAGATTCCTACCAGCTATAAATCTATGATCCTATAATCTTCTTTCCCTGTCCACTTTATTTTCTCCCTCGTAGTCAAAGCACATTAGAACAATTAAGATATCATATTATTCCACTAATGATCAAAATGTAGGATGTGGTGTAAGAGATATCACTCAGGAACTAAAGAAATCAGAGAACCAAGAAAGACTAGAAAAGAAAGTGGGTTGATCATGCTACAAAAGTGAGCTAAGAGGATTTCCACAAAATGTAAAAAGATCTAAAAGAAGTTCCCAGCACATCAAATGGGTCTCAAGTGAATGATCTATGATGGAGCATGGATAGAATCAGATCGAATAAGAAGGCATAAGCATGCTGTGCTATGCACAAAGCGAGGAGAATCACATTCTTAGGGATTACAGATCTACTAAAATAAGATGTGTAAGGTTCTGGACTTGACACTGGGTCACATCTAATAAGATAAAATTTAATGCAGATAAATGTCAAGTCTTAAACTTGGGTTAAAAGAAAAAAAACAATTTCACAAGCATAAGATGCAGGGAAGGTATAGTTAGATAACAGTTCAAGTGAAAAAAATACATGCAGGTTTTTGTGGCCTGCAAGCTTCAATAAGAGCCAGTAACAAGATATGCAGCCTTGGGCTGCACAGCATCCAGGCCAAGGGAGGAGACAGTTGTGTGCCTCTCACTCCAAGCCAGACAACAACTGACATGTTGTGTTTGGTTCTGGGTACTATCTATTAGAAATGACCTTGAAAAATGAGAATGTGTCCAAAAGTAAGTGATCAGGATGACAGAAGACCTGAAATCCATGTCATATAAGGACTGATTGAAGGAATTGGGGGGTGTTTAATCAAAAGAAGAGAAGATTTAGGTTAAAGTATCTGTAAGGCTAACATTGGATAGAGGAATTCAATTTGTTTTGCTTGGCATTCAAGAGCAGAAAGAGGAGCAGGGGGCAGAAGTAGCAATGAAGAAAATTTGGTTTGTATAAAAAGCCAGCAATGGATATTGGGTTCAAATCCTGTTTCAAACACATAGTGGCTGTATGATCCAGGACAGATTACTCAACCTTTCAGTTCTATAGATAATTCTCTAATGTTCTAAGTTGCAGAGAAAGAGCCAATCTTCACTGTTAAAGAGAGTTTCTTTACCCTTGAATTACCTATTCCAATAGAATTACAAATGTATTCACTATCCTTATGTAAGGAAAAACTTCTTAACTAGAGTTATGCAAAAGTGGAACAGCTTATCATAGGATGAATGGGTTCCCCGCTTCCCAGAAGTCCTCGAGAAAAGAAAAGATGGCAATATGCTGAGAATGCTACAGAGTGGGATCCTTGTTCAGGAATGTGCTTGTCTACAAAGGCTTTGAAATCTGTTCCAACTTCAAGATCAGGTGATTTACTCTCACTGAAGGAGAAAGTGGGGATACGCAAGGGACACAGATCAATATAATGGAAAATGGAGCTGAAATCCATAAAAGCACTATAAAGTGCTATGAGATTAAATGAAGGAGAAATCAGTGCCAGATGGAGAAATCAAAGAACACTTGCTAGAGGAGTGGAATTTGAGCTTCACCCTTGAAAGTTGGGTAAAATATTGAGAGGCAGAAATGAGAGGGAGGAAAGGGCATTACAAACCAGAGTGTGTAAGCAAAGATGCAAGGACAGGAAAGCAGGGGACAATAGAATAACCTTTAGCTGATAACTTTGCGTTTTAAAAGAACAGTGTCATTCACAACAACTACCTGCATATGAAAATCCAACTATGGAGAATCATAATTGATTTTAAATGATTAAATGATTTAAATGATTAATTTTCATTGTAAAGGGGATGCAGTAAACCAGTAAAGGGACAGGTTTTTTTCTGTTTGGAGCAGGAAGCCATTGTATCAGTTTTAAAAGTCTTTTAAGCATCTATAAAGCTAACTAATTAATTTATTATTCAATTAAGAGGACAACAATACAACTCAATTTAAATGCCTGCAGAGATTCTTAAGATAGGCTGGCTCATTATTATCTCTCAAGTTAATCATGTAACCAACAAAAGAAACTGATCTCAATGAGATTAGAAAATCTAATACAAACTTCTACAAAATGAATTCAATTTAGTGATAAGGCCAATCTCAGGAAACTAAAAAGCAATTTGGTTTCTGATACAGGCAGGGCAGACAATACTTGAACATAAATATACCTTGAAAAACTGTTATTCAATTGTGTCAAATTGGAAAGTAACTTTTAAAAAGAAAGAAAAATGCAATCTAGCAGTTAGCAGATTATCTTGATGATAGCTCACATTTTTATTATGACTTTTGAACTCGCCTTCTTCACAACAACCTTTGGGGTAGAACGTGCAAGTATTTCCTCATTTTATAGATGAGGACATGATAGTACATGAAGGTTTTTAAAGTGCTTTATAAACATTTCATTTGATCCTCCCAACAAACCTGTAAGGTAGGTGCTATTATTATCTCTAAAGACGAGGAAAACAAAACTTAAAGAGCTAAAGTGACTTGCTCTCAGTCACACAGCTAATAAGTATTTTGAGGTAGAACCTAAATCTACCGTACCACCTAACTGCCTCAGATATCAGTTCAAATCCTAACTGTCTATTGCTAACCACAACCCCAAGTGGTCAGGCCACCATTTCCCTTTTCTTGGGCCTCAGTTTCTTCATCTATAAAATGAGAAAGTGAATCAAATATAAAATCCTACAATCCTAATCCTATGAATTGTCTAAACCAACAGGCTTAGAAAAGGTCAGAGCCAAGAATCAAAGAAAGGTCTCCCAAATCCAACTGGATTGCTTTTACTTCTAATCTCCTGTGTGCAGAACACTGCTGACAACAGGATTTCCATGAGAAAACCTAAGTAAATAATGTGTCCAAGTTGCTGATAACAATTACAGAGAATTCTCAATTGACTGACCATAATTTACTGAACTTGTATTAAGTACAATGCATGGTGTGGGGTACTATGGCGAATGGAAAGTAGGTTCAGATCTGGGTTTAGTACAGACCTAACAACATGCTTCCAAAGCCTAGTCTGCCCTGGGAACATTTTAATGTTAATCTGTGTGGAAAATAAGATCCAGAGCTTCCCCCATCTCCCTTCTTCCAAAGTTTTGATTTTAAGTTCAGTTTTTCTTCAGAAGGACATTTCTGATAATGAGCTTGCACTGACTCTCCTTATCTTGGTCAGCTCCCAACCCAAGCTAGCAAGTAATTTAATGTAAGGTAGGAAGGCCCCATAGGGTTCTGCTCAGGCTAGGGAAGAGACAGATTCTTTCTTCTAGATAGCCCAGACTGAGGAGTAGGGATAGAAGAGGTATCCCCTCTGTCCTAAGATAAAATGATGGTGAAACAATATCAGCCCCTGTTGGCAGGGTTTAAAAACTGCACCCTAACCCCAAAATGAGCCCAGTTGTAGAATGCAGCTGCCATGCAATGTATATGACCACCTGCTTTGAGAGAAATACAACCTAATTCTATTTGTCTTTCTTAAACTAACAGTGAGGTTGACATCTGTTTTCCACTTATTCCAACTAAGTCACTATAGTATTATGCCTTAAGAGAACAGACTTCCAAAATAACTGCACATTACAATTTTTTGTTTCAATTTCATAGATATTTGAAGGAAGGACTAATGTAGCTGTGACTTCTTAACCAAAGAGTTGATACGAGGTAATACACTGTTAATTATTAAAGACAAGGAACAGGAAGCATTCTATGCAGATGGATCAACTGAATGGTATAATTCCATTAAGTGTCTTCCTACTAACCAACTGATTACATACATGGAGGATTTCCATTCTAAACACCTTTAAGTGTCAACCAGTTAGCCAAATAAATTCTTATTCCATTTTATTATTAAACTCAAAAACCTCCCTAAAAGAAACTTAATGTCCTGAGAAAAAGCCACATTAGACTGACTCCTCCAAGATGAAATGCCATGATGCTAGTCATGAAAGAAACCACATTATAAGACATAAGTGAAAACTCAGGATTATAGTATTTAGAGCTGGATGGGATCTTAAATATCATCTAGTACAAATTCATTACTTTACAAATGAGGAAACTGAAGCCCAGAAGAAATAAAGACTTAACAGAGGTCACAAAGGTAATAAGTGGTACAGTCTGGATTCAAACCTAAGTCCAATGACCTTTCCCCAGCCTGCCAATCAAAGCTATTCAAAAGTGAAATAGAATGCATCAAAGAAGAGCACATTCCTGATCACTAGTATCACAGATTAAAGGCTGGAGAAACCTTAGAGTCCGTCTAGTCTAGTCCTCCCATTTTACAAAAGAGGAAACACAGGCTTAGAGAGATTAGGTGACATGCCTTAGGTTACAAAGGTATCAAGAAAATAGTTGAGGAAGGCTCTCTGAATCCAAGACCTAGGCCTTTCTAGTATCCTACAGAATAGAGAATGTTTTGCACTTGAAGTGAATTGTACAAAGTCTTCAAGCAGAGACTATAGGAATCAGATGCAATAATACAATTTTTGAGTTGGAATGAAATTCACAAGCCAGCTGGTCCAATCCACAGCTGAATAAAAACCCCTCTAAAACAAAATCCAACTGGCCAACCACATATGGAGTACTATGTTCTGTTCTGCACCTCTCATCTTAGGCAAGTCATTAACACTGAAAGCATGTCTAGAGGCAGTTAAGTAGAGATGGTGAAAGAAGTGAAGACCATGCCATACAAAGCTTGGTCAGTCGATGGGAGTATATTGAGGACCTATTATGTTCCAGATACTGTGACAAAGGTCAAATGAAGATGCTGACCAGAGAGATTTAACTTATAAGAGATTTAGTAACAATGTGATAGTTGCCTCCAAGTATCTGAACAGCTATTTTCTGCAACTGAAATTAGATTTTGAGTAGCTTGGTGGCGCTGTGGATCAAGTGCTGGGCCTGGAGTCAGGAAGACCTGAGTTCAAATCTAGGCCCAGGCACTTACTAGCTGTGTGAATCTGGGCGAGTCACTTAATCCTGTTTGCCTTAGTTCCTCATATGTAGAACAAGCTCCAGAAGGAAATGGCAAAAGCACTCCAGTATCTTTGCCAAGAAAACCCCAAAGGGGGTCACAAAAAGTCAGACACCACTGGAATGACTACAGCAACCACCAAAAACGGGGATAATAGTAGCATCTACCTCCCAGGGTTGTTGTGAGGATGAAATGAGATGTTGTTAAAGCGCTCAGCACAGTGCCTGACACACAGCAGGGGTGTCATACAAATGTTAGCTGCTGCTGCTGCTGCTGTTGCTGCTGCTGCTGCTGCTATTATTAGTTTTGCTTTGCATTTGAGGGCAGATCAAGGAACAATCATTAGCAATGGCACCAAGGTAAATTTTGGCTAGATGTAAGGAAGAACTTCCTAAGCATCAGACCTCTCCAAAACTGCGATCAGATGCCTTAAGAGGTGGTAAGCTCTTGTAGAAGTGCTGTGGAGGAGATTTTCAGTCTAGTACAGGTCTAGATTAGGTAGCCTCTAATGTTCCTTCCAACTCAGAATCGATAATGGCCAAGACCAGGCTTCTTTCCACCATATTCCAGCACTCGAGCGCTCAGACACACACACACACACACACACACACACACACACACACACACACACCCAAAATAAGAATTCAATTCTGAATTAGAGAAGAGTCAAATAAAATCATTTAATAAATGTTATATAATAAATATCCAAAATAAAAACATTTTATTCTGGCAGACTGAGAATACAACTTTAGCACTGGTAATGGAATGGGGCCTGGGGAGGGGGGCGGAGAGGAAGGAGAGGGAGACAGACATACAGTATAGAGCATGGGGCTGGGAGTTAGAAGGTCAGAATTTGACATGGGTAGACAACTAACTCTCTCCATGCAGTCTAAGGAAAACCACTGGATATCTTTAATCCACAAGTCTTTTATCTGTAAAAGGAAGGTATTCAACTAGCCAATTTATTCTTCTAGCACTGATATTCTAGATTCTAAACACCAGGACTGGATTAAGGTATGTGTGTGTACACATATATACACACACACACACACACAAACACACACACACACACACACAGGCACGCGCGCATAATACATAGAGAGTTAGCCTTGAAGCCAGGAAGATCTCAGTTCAATTCCCTCATCTGACAAATATTCCCTTTGGGTAAATCATCTCAATCCTCAGCACTCTAAGGAATTCTCTAAGATTATAATCTGCAGACAAGATACAGACCTGCACTGATTGAGAGATCCTCCTAATCCAAGAGTTTCCTTAGTCAACAAAATCCCTATCTCCTATATTCACATCTATATGTATTCACATATATGTATACCCATGTGTACATGCATGTATAAACAAAGATGTATATTCACATAAACTTAGGTCCAAGAAAAAACCTTCGCAACATTTTTACCATATAAATTTTCAAAATGATCCAAAGAAGCCTTCATTTCATAAGCCCTAGGCACAACTCCTACTACACCTACTAGAGAAGGTAGAGGCAGCTACTTGATATAATGAATAGATGGCTGGACTTTGAGTCAGAAAGTCTGAATTCAAATGCAGCTTTAGACATTTAATGGCTCTTTGACCCCCGGGCAAGTCACTTAGCCTCTCTGTGCCTCAATAAAATGGAGAGGACAATAACACCTGCTGTTATAAGGATAAAATGAAATATTTTAAAATGCTTTGTAAACCTTAAAAAGCTACATAAACTTAAAATGCTACATAAATGTTAGCTATTGTCATTATTAATAGTAGATAATGTTGCCCTGCTTTAAGCTGTGATGGTTCATGATATTAAATTCCTTCCAATTTTAAGATTCTACTGTCCAAAGATACCATTTAACATTATCTGTTCTATGATTTAACATTCTTTGTTATCAAATCCCTTCTGGCTTTGATATTCCATGCTCCAAATGCTTTTTATCACTAACATTCTATAATTCTAAATTTGTGGTACAGACCCAGAAAAAAAAAACCTAAGCTTACTCATTGAATAGAGTTGAAACTGTTACTCTGCAGTCTTAGAAGGGTAGAATCTTGGAATCGCAGCATTTCAAGGGACTTCAGTTGACTTCCTATCTAATCACTGCCTAAACAAGAATCCCAACCAAATGTAAATGTCTATAATTGTTGCAGCAGATATTGGTGATGCGACTTCTTTCTTGGATATAATTTACTAAATTGCATAGCTACTTTATACCATCTGTGATTTATAACAATCTCTGATTTCCTCAATCTATTTATTCTATTATCTATTTATTCCATGGATACATTTTGTACATATTTAGTACATATTTTCCTGAATTTCTATGGCCAAAAAGACATCAACTAGTGGTTCATTTTTAGATCATAGCCCCCTGGAATTAGCTGTATTCATGCTCAGATGAGCCACTGGAGTTCTAAAGACTCTGCCAGGACCTACATTCTAACAGGAAAGCTTTCTAGAAATGGATTAGGGCGTTTAGCTTCTTCACAACAACCATAAATCACATTTGAATTGTACTCAAGATTTACAAAGCATCTTCATAACAGTAACCCTCTAAGTGTATTATTTATTATTCTCTTTTTATACGTGAGGAAACTGAGACTTAGAAAGTTCTTTCTACTATAATATACTGCCTTTCATAGCATATGAAGGATAAAATGATAGGCTTTCCAAACAACTACTTAATATTAGACATTTTATAGAAATGATTATGCTAGTAATTGTTTTTTTTTTTGCTAACTAAATATATCCTTTAAGTTTTGGGGTTTTTGGGGGGGAGGCAAAGGGAGGGGATGCAGAAATGACTGAACTCGAACCTTTGCTTTTGTAAGCACTGGTCGTGAGAATTGCTCGACGTTTTATTTAACAGTTCATCTGCCATAACAAAAGGCCATTAACCTAATTGTTACTGCTGGCACTTTAGGTCCTGATAATTAAATTACATTTATCACTACTTGAGTTTCTATTCCTATATCCATTGTCTACACACCTGGCTAGCCTGTTTCTGGGCCGACTCATAGTTGGCAGAGATGAATGTGATGACCAACTCCTGCTGTACTGGTAATTCTGTCTGACCTGTGGAACTAATGGTACTTAATATTGGCAAGGACATGTCCTTGCTGCTCAAAATACAAAAAGGAAAAAAGATGCCCTCTCTCCCCAAGACACTTACAATCTAGTAAAAGGATGTTACCTACACAAATAAGTATAAAACTAGATTTAAGCCAATGAGGACAAAGGCTAGAACAAGCCTTTAAGCAAATTTAAAGGAGAAAGCACCTACTATATGCAAGGCACTATGTTCTTAATTGCAAGGAAATTGTTCATTAAAGTTCAAATCAAATGCTACCTCCCCCTGATCTGTCCAATTATAAGGAAATATCATGTGCTATTTTATATTAGGGTTATCTCAGTGAGTGTTATATCCTCACACCCCAGGTAATTCTACTTCTGATTTCTTTCTTGCCTCTCTGCAGTATTTAACACTAACTGATCACATTTTCCTCCTAGATATTCCTCCATAGCTCTTTTAGGCTTCTCCTCCTCTCTGTCTGACCACTCCTTCTCAGTCTCCTTTGCTGGATCTTTATCCATATCACATTCAATAACCATGGGAGTCCCCTAAGACCCTAACTTGGGTCTATTTCTCTTCTTCTATTCCAGAGGTTATTAGACTTTTTTGTACCACTGTTTCAACAATCTGGCCAGCATCTGCTGTGGGGTGTACAACCAACAACAACCAGCTCACAGAACACTGCAAGTCGAGGTCCTTTTGATCTGCTTTACTAAGGAAAGCAACATTAAGGGGTTAAAAATCTTACTTTAATCCAACATACAAATATCATTCACTCAGCTCAGGGGGAAAAGCCAGCACCCTGAACTTCAGAGCAAATACAAACAAATTACAAACATACACTTATGAACAGAACAAATACAATTCATAGTTACCAAGGAACCATCAACATCTGAGTTCAGCTGGCTCAGAGTCACGTGCCACTCCTGCTGTGCCTCTGAGCTCCAAAAAAAAGAAAGCCAACCTCTGGTTTTATATATCTTGTTCAGGGTCAAAGGTGAGTCACACATGAGACTCACACACATGAACTAAAATTGTCACAAAAATTCGACTTAAACCCATGTGGCCTCTGATGTCACTAACATGTCACTCAAACCCATGTAAACTAGGCTTTCCCTTGAGGCAAGGAGATCATCAAAGACTCCTAATTTAATCAAGGAAACAAAGGCCAAACTCTTCAAGGGCACTTAGTTGAATAAGTGCTAAGAGTCCATCTTGATCGCCAATACAACCACGGTCACCACTGGTAGTCACGCTAACACTATGGACCCTTTCTCTCTCTCTCTCTCTCTCTCACACACACACACACACACACACAAAACTTCCATTCACTATGATCCTATTAATGCAAGTGGGGACTGAGCTGGATAATCTCTAAGGCCAGCTATGAGATTCAACTGTTCATGGAAGCAAAGAACTAAGAGTTAGGAGGGCTCTGAAGATCCCTTAAACCTCACCCACTAATGATACAGAAACATAGATTGGATAGGTGACTATAATTCCCATTTCCTTTTCATAGTTCCTGTAACCCATACTCTAATAAGAAAATTTTGGATTATGTGTCAGAAAATCACATCGTCACATCAGAGTAAAAGAGGACCTCTAATTATCATCTAGCCAAATGTACTACCTTAAATGTATCCACATTGAACTCACTTTGCCTAGCCTCCCAAGACATACTTTCTTGTCAATAGCCTTGCTCCACTCCTACAGAATGATGGCAGTTTAAATATGTGTTTTTTTTAATTCCCGATTTTCATTTTAACACTTATATAAAAAGATATTTACATTCAGATTATAGCAGAGAGAACTGGGTAATCGATCTAATGTACTACAATGCGAGAATGCTAAAGAAATTCTGTACCTCACACAGATGGCTAATCCTACAAAGCTACTTTGACTAAGAAAACCAATTTTGCATTTCATAAATGTAGACCCAAAATGGAAAACAATTAAAATTCAAGATTTATTACAAAAAAGAATAATGGTGGAAACCACTGAGACATGTTTGCTTCAGCACATACCAAGAGCAGCTTAAAAACTAACTTGTTTTCCTGAAGTGCCAAAGCATTCACAAAACTAAATTAAATGACATTTCTTTAATAATGTCTAAATCATTACCAATCTTTTGTGTTTTTTTTTCCCTCACATGGAAACAGTAAATCTGGTGAGGTCATGAGATGCCAGCAAGAGAGCAGCATAAATTTCCCAGAAGCTAAAGTCAGAAAAAAAAAAAAACAACTAGGTTAAAATTCCAGCTCTGTCATTTACTAACTGCATGTCTTGAGAAAAGCCCTTTCACTTCTCTTAGGGCCAAAGTTGTTTTGTCTATAAAATAGAAACAATAATGTACTATCTATATTTCAGGGTTATTATGATAAGAGCACTATCTAAACCTGAAGATGCTATAGGAACCTGAATTCTTAGTTTAGTCTTCCTGTACACCAAATTTGTCCAAACAAAAGCCATCCTTTATCTCCGAATTGACTTTGTACTTTTCTTGGCAAAGTTGGCCATTTCCTTCTCAAGTGGTTTGAGGCAAACAGAGGTTAAGTGACTTGCCCAGGGTCAGACAGCTAGTGTCTGACGCCACATATGAACTCAGGTCTTCTTGACTCCAGACCCAGCATTCTATGCAATGAGTCAACTGGTTGCCTCTACACATATGAAATGCCAATTTCAGAGTTGGAAGAAGTTGCCCTTTTCAAGACACATTAGGTCTCCTAATTGCTGTTCTCTAGACACATTACAGCTTCTCAAGGTTCCTCTTTAAAAGTGGCATAGGAAATCTGGTACTAGTTTTAAAGAAAATAAAGAACAGGTCCACCGCCCTCAAGGAATGTAGGAAATAAATGGAGAAAATGGCACTAATTAAAAATGGGACTAGCCCAAAGAATATATCATGATTAATTCGACATTATCTCATTTGATCCTCACAACAACCCTGGGAGGTAGGTGCTACTGTCATCCCCATTTTCCAGTTGAGGAAACAGGCAGAGAGGTGATGTGACTTTCCCAGGGACACATAGCTAGCAAGTGTTTGAGGCCTGATTTGAGTTCAGGTCCTTTGACTTCAAATCCAGCACATTATCCACTACACAACGTAGTCAAAAATCATAGATGCTGAGTTTAAAATGTTGCTATCAATAGGCGCAAATATTTTACAAGCACCAGAGGCTGAGGTATGGAATGCCAGAGAGAATTACAAGTTTGAGATACAAAAGTAAGTTTCTTGGTCCTTTGCCCTATTATTACATAATCACAGAATGTTAAAGGCAGAGGAAACTTCAGAAAATACTATGTACAAGCACTTCACTTTGTAAATAGGAAAAATGAGGCTCATAAATGGGAAGTCACTTTCAGAAAGTAAAAGAAAAGGAACAAGACCTAGAACTAAGACTGTAACCACTGCTCTTTCTACTAAACCGCAGAGAATAATTATTTAGCTAATTCAATAATAGCTAATAATAATTAACATTTACATAGTATTTCAAGCACTTGCAAAGCACTCTACATGCATAATATCTCATTTGATCTTCATAACAACCCTCAAGATAAATTACTGACCTTCAGCTATCCAAGGTGAAGGATTAAAAATTAAGAAAAAAAATTCCCATCATGAAAATAAACCAAATGCTTCAACCTGATGCATATTCTCCACCAAAATTCCTCCCCCATGGTATTTCTCTTCTCCTATTCTGATTTTCTTTATGGGAGACTTGGTGAGTAAATAAGTCACCAGAACATCATTTTGCCCAACATGTGTGTCCCAGGGAGTATTCTCGTACTGGAAAACAGGAGCTACTCAAGAGAGAGAATTCTATCCTAAGACTTTGGTAGAACCAGTCTTAGAGTTGGAAGGGACCTTAAGAGTTTTATGCTTAGTTCCCATCTCCTCTATAAAGCACTTCCTGCTTGCCTCCACCCCTGGGTCTTAATGATCTCACTCCTCAAATTACCTTATTTACTTATATGGGTACACGTTTTATCCCTCACCTTAAGACAACATAAACTGCTTTGGAGTTGGGACAATTCTGATTTTGTCTTTTATCTCCGGGTGTAACAACAATGTTACTAGCAGCTGCTGTGGAGGTGTAAGACCAAGAACAAGACCAACAACACCAGCACACAGAAGGGCTCCTAGCACAGGTTCTTTGATCTGCTTTTCTAAGGAAAGCAACTTTAAGGGGTTTACAATCTTACTTTAATTACACATACATATATCATTCACTTATCAGGGGAAAAAGTCAGCACCCTGAACTTCAGAGAAAATACAAACAGAAATTATAAGCAGAAATAATATAAACACAGCAATTAACACAAATCATCAGACAGGGTATCTAACCATCTGTCCGTAGAAATACATACATAGTTACCAAAGAGAAAAGCACCAACATCTGGGTTTTCAAAGCCAGGGGGCTCCCCAACAGCTGCCCAAAGTCTTGTCGGGCCACATCACCAGAACACTCTTTCAATGAGTGAGCCCCAAAGCAAAATGCTAACCTCAGAGTACATATACACTTCTTCTGGTTCAGAGGGCATCATAATCATGTGACTCAAAATCAAACTCATGTGACTTGAGTCATCAAAGACTCTTGATTTAATCAAAGACTCTTGATCCAAACAAAGGCAAAACTCAATGAAAGGCACTTGATTGCCTTAGTGCTGAGAAGCATTCCAAAAGAAAAAACAGCAAAAAGTCCCACTTTGCTTGCCATTACATTTTGACCCCTCCAGGATCCTTGGTCTTACAATCTAAATGGCTATGGATTCTGGAACAAATACCGACACTATACTTTGTGGTCTCACCACATAATAACTTATTAGTAAGGTAGCCACATAGTCTTAAATAAAACATATCATTCAGTATATCTTATAGCATTTCTGAGAATACCCACACAGCATACATCACTGTTCAATAAACTAAACCATAATGTTCACAGCAACATCCTTAAAACATCATTCAGTAGCATTCCACAAAATACTTGTTTACACAAGCAGGGGGTTCCAGGCCAGGGTCTTCCCTAACACAACATATCATCCTTAAGGGGTAGCAGAAAATACAAATACCTTCTATCCCTCAGTCACAGCAAGTTACAATCTCCTCAGTCCATATAGAGTATCCAAGTAAAGTTCTCTTTCATCTTGACTCAAGGTTGACTTCCAAACCCCATGGTTCCTTCTCTGAGGGCCATCCACTTCCAGCTTTTGCCTGGGTTCACACGAAGGCAGCTCTCCATTTCTGCTCTAACCTCACCAAAGTTGGCAGGCACTTCTCTGGCTCCCCTAAGCTCTGAGAGGTCTCCTCTGCACTCTCAGAGGATCCTCTACACTCTCGGGAGATCTCTGTGCTCTCAGAAGGTGTCCTCTGGGCTCTTGGAGGACTCTTCCTGCTCCTGCTCCATGGCTCCACAGAATCATAGCCACCACAACTGGGAAACAAACAATTATCCCAGCCCCCACACTTCTCTTTTAGATTGCAGATCCTGACAACTACGCCATTTTGTAACAACGCTGTTACCAGCAGCTGCTGTGGAGGTGTAAGGTCAATAACACCAGGACACAGGAGGGCTGCTAGCACAGGTTCTTTGATCTGCTTTACTTTTTTTTAAATTTATTTATTTAACATATTGAGTTTTCAGCATTGGTTTTCACAAGAGTTTGAATTACAAATTTTCTCCCCATTTCTACCCTCCCTCCATTCCAAGATGGCATATATTCTGGTTGCTCTGTTCCCTAGTCAGCCCTCCCTTCTGTCTCCCCACTCCCCTCCCATCCCCTTTTCCCTTCCTTTCTTGTAGAGCAAGATAAATTTCTACGCTCCATTGCCTGTGTATCTTATTTTTTAGTTGCATGCAAAATTTTTTTGTTGTTGTTGTTTTTGAACATCTGTTTTTAAAACTTTGAGTTCCAAATTCTCTCCCCTCTTCCCTTCCCACCCACCCTCCCTAAGAAGTCAAGCAATTCAACATAGGCCACATGTGTATCATTATGTATAACCCTTCCACAATACTCATGTTGTGAAAGACTAACTATATTTTGCTCCTTCCTAACCTATCCCCCTTTATTGAATTTTCTCCCTTGACACTGTCCACTTTCGAAAGTGTTTGTTTTTGATTACCTCCACCCCCATCTGCCCTCCCTTCTATCATCCCCCATCCCCTTTTTTTTATCTTCTTCCTTCTTCTTTCCTGTGGGGTAAGATACCCAATTGAGTATGTATGGTATTCCTTCCTCAAGCCACATTTGATGAGAGCAAGATGCACTCATTCCCCCCTCACCTGCCCTCTCCCCTCCTCCCACAGAACTGCTTCCTCTTGCCACCTTTATGCGAGATAATCCACCCCATTCTATCTCTCCCTATCTCCCTCTCTCAATATATTCCTCTCTCATCCCTTAATTTGATTTTATTTCCTTTAGATATCTTCCCTTCATCGTCAACTCACCCTGTGTCCTCCCCCCCCTCTCTCTCTCTCTGTATATATATGTATATATATATACACATACACATACATATATACATACATGCACATTCACATATACATATATATATGCATATTCCTTTCAGCTACTATGATATTGAGGTCTCATGAATCATACACATTATCTTTCTATGTAGGAATGTAAACAAAACAATTCAACTTTAGTAAGTCCCTTATGATTTCTCTTTCTTGCTTACCTTTTCATGCTTCTCTTGATTCTTGTGTTTTAAAGTCAAATTTTCTATTCAGCTCTGGTCTTTTCACTGAGAAAGCTTGAAAGTCCTCTATTTTATTGAAAATCCCTATTTTGCCTTGGAGCATGATACTCAGTTTTGCTGGGTAGGCGATTCTAGGTTTTAATCCTAGCTCCATTGACCTCCGGAATATCGTATTCCAAGCCCTTCGATCTCTTAATGTAGAAGCTGCCAGATCTTTGGTTATTCTGATTATGTTTCCACAATACTCAAATTGTTTCTTTCTGGCTGCTTGCAGTATTTTCTCCTTGATCTGGGAGCTCTGGAATTTGGCAACAATATTCCTAGGAGATTTCTTTTTGGGATCTATTTGAGAAGATCGGTGGATTCTTTCAATTTCTATTTTGCCCTGTGGCTCTAGAATATCAGGGCAGTTGTCCTTGATAATTTCTTGAAAGATGATATCTAGGCTCTTTTTTTGATCATGGCTTTCAGGTAGTCCAATGATTTTTAAATTATCTCTCCTGGATCTATTTTCCAGGTCAGTGGTTTTTCCAATGAGATATTTCACATTGTCTTCCATTTTTTCATTCCTTTGGTTCTGTTTTATAATATCTTGATTTCTCATAAAGTCACTAGCTTCCACTTGCTCCAATCTAATTTTTAAGGTAGTATTTTCTTCAGTGGTCCGTTGGACCTCCTTTTCCATTTGGCTAATTCTGCCTTTCAAGGCATTCTTCTCCTCATTGGCTTTTTGGAGCTCTTTTGCCATTTGAGTTAGTCTATATTTTAAGGTGTTGTTTTCTTCAGTGTATTTTTCAGTATTTTTTGGGTCTCCTTTAGCAAGTCATTGACTTGTTTTTCATGGTTTTCTCGCATCCTTCTCATTTCTCTTCCCAATTTTTCCTCTACTTCTCTAACTTGCTTTTCCAAATCCTTTTTGAGCTCTTCCATGGCCTGAGACCAGTTCATGTTTTTCTTGGAGGCTTTTGGTGTAGGCTCTTGCACTTTGTTGACTTCTTTAGGCTGTATGTTTTGGTCTTCTTTGTCACCAAAGAAAGAATCCAAAGTCTGAGACTGAGTCTGGGTGTGTTTTCGCTGCCTGGCCATATTCCCAACCAACTAACTTGACCCTTGAGTTTTTCAGTGGGGTATGACTGCTTGTACACTAAAGAGTTCTATGTTCCACGTTTAGGGGGGATGCGCCAGCTCTGCCACACCAGCACTCCTCCTTCCCCAAGAACCCCCAACCTGGACTGGGCTTAGATCTTCAGCAGGCTGTGCACTCCTGCTCTGATCCGCCACTTGATTCCTCCCACCAGGTGGGCCTGGGGCCGGAAGCAACAGCAGCTGTAGCTGCCCCACCGCTGCCCCGTCCGAACCGTGAACTCCTTCCACTCCCGTAGCTTTTCCCACTAACCTTCTCGGCTGTCCTTGGTGTTTGTGGGTTGAGAAGTCTGGTAACTGCCACAGCTCACTGATTCAGGGCGCTAGGGCCCGCTCTGCCCGGCTCCTGGTCTGGTTGGTCCAAGCAGCTCACGCTGGGCTCTGCTCTGCTCCGCTCCCAGCTCCCAGCTCCATGTGGGATAGACCTCACCCAGAGACCATCCAGGCTGTCCTGGGCTGGAGTCCTGCTTCCCTCTGCTGTTTTGTGGGTTCTGCAGTTCTAGAATTAGTTCAGAGCCATTTTTTATACGTTTTTGGAGGGACTTGGCGGGAAGCTCACTGCTTTCCAGCTGCCATCTTGGCTCCGCCCCCCTTGATCTGCTTTTCTAAAGAAAGCAACTTTAAGGGGTTAACAATTTTACTTTAATTAAACATACATATACCATTCACTTAGTTCAGGGGAAAAAGTCAGCACCCTGAACTTCAGAGCAAATACAAACAGAAACTACAAGCAGAGAAAATAACACAAATCAACAGAGAGGCTTCTGACCATAGCAAACAATTATCCTAGGCCCCATACTTTCCTTTTAGTTTGCAGATCCTGTCCTACTACACCATTATACCAGGTCCAGTGCTTTATGCATATATTCACTTAATAAGAATTTTTTTGATTCATTTGGGTCTAATCCAATCCATACCCAAAAGAGAAATCCCTACAAAATCCCCAACAAGTAATGATCTAGCCCTCATGTGAATTCCTTCAGTAATAGCAAATTCTATAATTATGAAGGTAGCTCAGTATATTTCTAAACAGCTGTAATTGTTAAAAAGTTATTCTTCATTCAGCTTTTCCTTAGCTATCAAATCTTAATACCAACTTTGTCCCCTGGGCCACATAGATCTAGCCTAATCATTCTTCAACATAAGTCTCAGGGGGAAATTATGCTATTATCTAACTTGTCTGGCTTCCATTCCCAAGACTTAATTGAAACTGTTCTCTCCAGGGTGACCAATCACCTCTTTGCTACCAACTCTAAAGACCTTTTCTGAATCTTCATTCATGACCCTTTTGCAACAGTTGACAATTCTTGAACAGTCCATTCCTTCCAGAAAGTCTCTCTTACCCAGGTTTTCATGACCTTGCTCTGCATTATTCTTTTTCTTTCTATCAAACTGATCCTATCAGGCTCCTTTATAGGAGGACCATCAATCATGTCCCATTCCCTATCTATGATTGTACTCTAGAGCTCCAACCAGGACTCTGTTTTCTTCTTTCAATGATCTCTTACAACTTCAATTCAGATCATTCCCAAAACTGTTTATTCTGCTACGTCTAGTCTCTCCTGAACTCTAGTCCCACATCACCAACTGCTTTCCAAATATCTCCCTCTGGTTGTCCCAGAGTCTTTTCAAACTCAACATATCCAAAACTGAACTGAATCTTTCTCCCAATCTCTATTTCTGTTGAGGACACAACATGTGCGACTTTGGAATTACTCTTTGTTCCATTCACCCCCCACATCCAATCTACTATGTACACTACAAACACCCAAAATTATCCCACATCAACCCTTTCCTTGACTACTGCAAAAGCCTCACTGAAATCCCTTATGTCACTCACTGGAGAACAAAGGGAGTTTGTAGGATCATAGCTCTAGAGCTGGAAAGGACCTTACCATTACCAAACTTCCCAGGCTTTGGTTTGGGGTACACTGGAAAGATAGCACTTTGCTAGCTCCATACTCTATATATGCATAAACTTGGGTGTATGCAGAGGAATGAAGTTCCAGGGAAAATACAGCATCCTATACCTGGAGTTCCCTATGCATTAATCCTGGTACTGTTAACAGACTACAGACTAGGCGCTCAGCAAGAGACCCATCACTAAGCAATCCTTGATAATGAAGACTGCAATTGCCCAGGCTGCTCTACAAACTGTTATGCTTTACTGAAGAAAAACTCTAAGCTCATTTGCCTTTATCTGGCTATCCAGACCTATATACTTCACACTCCTGGAGACGTCTGCGTGTTTTTTAAAACAGCAGGCAGCTGATTAAACTAAATGCCCCAAAGTGTAGGATTGTGATCTGAATATATTTCCACAGTTGGTAAGCAATGATGAGATTAAAATCTTCACATTGGGAGACATTAATTTGGGTTGACCTTGATCCCAAAAATGAGAATTCTTGATAGCAGAGAATCTGGAACCTACTTTCTAAATGAAATCAACTAAACATTTAGTCAACATTGACTATATTCTGTAGGAGATGCAAAGAAGTATAAGGACAATCACTATCTTCAGGACTTTACAACCTTGCTAAGCCACATAGTACTGAACAATATGAAGTAGGATATAATTAACTTCTGATTTGTAAGGCAACATGACATACTAAAACAACAACAACAACTCGATGTGGAATCAGAACAGGGTCAAATGCCATTTCTGCTACTTATTAAGTCTGCGACTTTAAGGAATTCACTTAACATTTCTGTGCTTCAGTTCCCTGATCTATAAAATGAAGTGCTTGGATTAGATCAATGGTTCTTAACCTAGAGTCTAGGAACTTTACATATATGTGTGTATATATTTATATATATATATATATATATATATATATGTGTGTGTGTGTGTGTGTGTGTGTGTATATATATATATATAGTTATATTTCAGTATTATTGATTTCCTTTATAATTCTATATATTTTAACAATTTAAAAACATTATTCTTAGAAGGGGTCCACAGGCTTCGCCAGACTGTCCAAGGCCACTGTGGATAATGTTGAGCATACCCAGGCTCCCTCAAGGCAGACAGCATCTTCATTGGATGGCAGAGGCAGAGGGGTCAATAGTAACCAAAGAGAGATAGGACTGCCTTTAAGTGAATTTTCCCAACAGGAATCAATCTAGGTGTCTGAGAGTGTCTCCCTCTCCTCTCTAATTTCTCTTCCCCTCTCTTGTTCCACCTAAAAGACATTTAAATCCAAAGTATTCTGTTTCATTTGAAGATGTTTTTAATAGTTTAAATTATATTTTAAAACCTGGTGTTTTCTAGATAAAAGATGTTATTATTTTAAAAACACAAGAATCCCAAAGGGGTCCATGACACAAAAAGAGTGAAGTACCCCTAAACTAGATGATCTCTGTGGTCTCCTCCAGCTCTAATTCTAAGTTTTCATGATCCATGGACAGTAGAGATCAAAAGGTTATAAAGGAAAGAAGTTTGTGTCAAAGTAAAAATAATTCCTGACATTTATATTTTTTCTGGTTTATAAAGTACTTGTCTGATAACCAACATACAAAGCAGTTAGTATAATTATCTTCATTCTACAGACAAGGAAACAGAGGCACAAAGAGGTTAAGTGATTTGCTCAGGGAAACACAGCCAATCAACAAAAGAACTGAGACTCAAACTCACTGTCCTCTCTATAGCCCAAAAGCATTAAAAGGAGTAATGAAATCTAAGCAGGGTTTTATAGAGTGGGCAGGATATACACAGGTACTAAGAAGAGGGCATCAAAGTGTAAAGGAAAGAATACTTTGGCATGCAGGTACCTTTGTATTCTAGTACTACTTCTGCTACTAACTAGCTCCTATCTAGCTGATAGAAATTACTTTTCTTTGAATGTCAGTTTCTTTTTGTGTGCAGAAAGGTAAAGGTTTGCACCTTTCAAATGAGATATCTGTAAAGAACTTAACATAGTGCCTAGCATTTACAGCCTACTATATAAAAGCTTGTCCCTTTCCTTCCCCCTTGTTCCTCATTCCAATAATTGTAATCCCAGAAGGCCCAGGCAGCTGGATTGAATCAATTAATCAAAAGTAAAAACAATGTGAGAGTAAATTTTTAATCAACTTGAGAGGGATAAAGTGCTTTTACCATTGGATAAAGACAGACAACACCAAATAACAAAGAATCAGACAAACTTCTGGGCATATGTATAACCCAGCAGGACAGTTCAGAATCACACATTCTAGCAGCAAGCCAAGCAAGTGGTAATCAAATCCAAGTGTAAAGAACTCCTGAGAGAGTTTTTTTTTTTTTTTATCGGGGAGAGGGGGAAACAAGTTTTTCTTCTCCTGCTCTACTTGAACCAGGTGACAACCTTGTAAACTCAAAAGTTGGGAAGAGTTGGAGTTTAAGTGGGCGTCAGTAGCAGGACCCCTGAGCAGCAGTGGCTGAAAGCAGCATCTGCATCAGGATTTATACACCAAAGAAATGCACATTGAAGAACAAGAGCCCTTGGGGGAGAGCGAAGTGTCAGCCCCGGACCCCAAAAAGGCACTAATCCCCAGAGCCAGCAGAGAGCTACAGCTAAAGACAAGTTAGGGCTAGGGTTTTGTTCCTTTGATTTGGAGAGATTGCTTTTGAAACAAAAGTCCCTATTATATCTTTTTTTGCAAATACCTTTTGTAAAAATGAATTAAGTTGAGCTGATTATCAATAAGAAGCATACTGACAAGGGTTTGTGAGTGACAGTACTAGAAAACCTCAAGCCCACAGTTACTCTACAACGAGGAGACTGAGAAGTATCTGCTTTCTAGAGACCCAAACTTACAGTACAAGTATAAATTCAAGAGTCAACCCAGAAGGAGGTATTAAATGTATACTAAGTTAGAAGGTCTCCAAGATCTATGATTCTATGGAATTTGAGTCAAGAGAAACAATAGGTGCAAAGCCACAATGTCAGATACAGTGCCTAGGAGCAACATGTGACTAGAATAGAGGTGGGGTTTTGTTTAGGAAAGTGGGGCTGATAAAATTCAAAAGACAATAGGACCAGATAAAGAATAAAAGGACTGAAAAAGTGGAGACAAAGAAATTAAACATGCTAAGTGTTCAAAAGCATAAAATTCACTTGATAACAACCTTCATTTCTACAGAGTTTGAAAAGCACTTTAGTAACAATTAGCCTAACATAGAGAACATAAGTACTGTTAAACCCAGTTCACAGAGAGCAAAACAGAATGAGGAAGATTAAGAAGGATTCAGGTTACACATGTTAACAACTAGAACAGTTGGGCCTTGAAGCCATATATTCTCCAGCTCAGTTCAGGGTGATTTGGCAAGTCAAGACATCAATCTCATGATATCCTTGGTCCTCTTCGACAATGAAGGAGAACAGCAACAACAGCTTTCCCACATAGCACAGCTGCCCCCAATCACAAAAACCCATTAATAATTTAATTGCATACCTACTAGGAAAGGTCTTCATAATATAACTCATATCTTAGTCAGTAATGGTATACCAAGGTTCACAAAAAATAATGGTGTAGAAAGGAAAGCTAGAATGAGATAATGGAATATAATCAGACACAGATGTACACTGTAAGACACTGCCACAATCAACATTTCTTACAATAAATTAAGCTATTATAACCAAATTCAATCCTTAACTTCACAGTAATGATATTAGATCAAGTACATGAAACCAGACCAACTAAGTTTCTACTCCCCAAAGGTTTATCTCAAGATTAGAAGGGGCCTAAGAGACCATGTAATCCAAGCAGTTCATATAAGAATAAGAATTCGATCTAAAATAAGGAGTCAACAAGTGGTCAACAAGACTTTGCTTAAAGATTCCTAACAAGGACGAACCTGTTCCTTCCTTTCTTCTAACTCCTTCGCCTTCCTATGCAGAAGAAATGAGATAATATTTGTAAAAGTACTTAGTATAGTGCCTGGCACATGGTAAGAGCTATGTAAATGCTTTATTCCCTTCTTTCTCCCCTCTTCCCTTCTGGAGCCTGTGCTCCAGACCTCCCACCTCTCCCCAAAATTTGAAAGCAGGTCCTAAACTGCTTTATAGTTCTTTTGCTTTACAGTCTCTCCATTAAGTAGTTAATGATCTATAAACAACAAGAAACCCATTAAAACTCTTAGTCACCTGCCCAGTTTTCCCCTCAGGAAATAGGACCCAGAATAGACAAATTTAGTACCCGGCAGTAACTTCCAGGTGGATAACACTATTTTCCTTACATATAAAACATCTCGTTCTTCACAACAGCCTTATGAGGTCCTTTGTATACTGTCTCTATTTTGTAGATGAGAAAACTGAGACTCTGAGAGGAAAAAAGAGTTGCCCAAGATTACAGAATCATTAAGTGGCAGGGCCAGGTCTAGAATCCACATCTTTTAATTTCAGGACTATCAACCACAATGACCTCTGGCCACTTTCATCTTAAAATAAGCAATGGTCAGCTTATATGTCAGGGAAGTACTGAGGGCATTTTATGTTACACAATGGGAAAAGTGTAAGGAGCATGGAGCAGACACCCCAAGAGGGCTGCAAACTGGGAAGGAAGGAAGTGAGATGAGAGACTCCTCCAAAGCCTACAGTAATATTTAGCACTTTGGGACGGAGAATCCCAAAAGAGGAATGGTTAGAGGGAGAAAAGCAGGGAAGCACTGCTGGCATCCTTTGCTTATGCCAATGTTCTGCCCAACGGCTGTCCCTCCAGACTAATGATCTGAATACAATTCAGAATTTCCAAGTAGCAATAATAAATCACATTTCTATAACACTGAGGTTTACAAAGGACTTTCTTCACTCTCCACCCTCTGAAGGAGGTGTTCTAAATTACTAGTATATTACAGCGAAGAAAATTATTTTCAGAAAGGTAACTGTGCCATGCTTATGAGTGTCAGCCAGAATTCAAACCCAAGTCCCATGATTTCAAACTAAGAAAAATGTCAACTTCTGAAAAGTCCTATCTAAATGGACATAATTTAATATTATTAATAATTTAATAATCTGATTTAATAATTAGTATTTTAAATATCTTGCTATTTTTTTTTAGTGCTGACAAATTAACAATCTGGACAACAAATACATTAGTAAGATTAGAGGATCCAAACATAGTAGACAAAATATGAGAAGAGACATTAAAGATCATCTAGCCCCAAATCTTCATTTTACAGATAAGGAAGCTAAATAAGATTAAAAAAAAACAGTGAAGAAAATAACATCTTGAAAACCAGAACTGGCCTAATGGTAAAAAAGGCACAAAAATTCACTGAAGGAAAGCATTCCCTAAAAAGCAGAATGGGCCAAATGGAAAAGGAGACACAAAAATTCACTAAGGAAAACAACTCCTTAAAATGTAGAATTGAGAAACAGAAAAAGGTATAAAAGCTCAGTAAAGAAAAGTAATTTCCTAAAAATTAGAATTGAGCAACTGGAAGCTAATGACTCTATAAGACAACAAGAAACAATAAACACAAAGTCAAAAGAATGAAAAAAGAAAAAAAATGTGAAATACTTCATCAGAAAAACAACTGATGGGGGTGGAGCCAAGATGAAGGCTGGAAAGCAGGGACTTGCATGAGCTCCCCGCCAGGTCCCTCCAAAAACCTACAAAAAATAGCTCAGTAACAAATTCTAGAACTGCAGAACCCACAAAATACCAGAGGGAAGCAGGGCCAGCCCAGGACAGCCTGGATGGTCCCACGGTAAGGTCTATCGCGCATGGAGGTGGGATCAGAGAGGAGCAGAGCCCAGCGTGGGTGGCGGCAGGACCAACCACACCGGGAGCCGGGGGGAGCGGGCACTAGCACCCTGAATCAGTGAGCTGTGGCAGATACCAGACTTCTCAACCCACAAACACCAAAGACACCGGAGAAGGTTAGTGGGAAAAGCTGCAGGGAACAGAGTGATAGGAGTTCGGGGTTCGGCCAACACCCCAGTGGCAGCAGGGGTGGTGCAGCTACAGAACTACAGCTGCAGTTGCTTCTGGCCCCAGGGCCACCTGGTGGGAGGAATTAAGTGGTGGATCAGAGCAGGAGTGCAGAGCCTGTTTAAGATCTGAGTCAGGTCTGGGTGTGCAGTTCTTGGGGAAGGAGGAGTGCTGGTGTGGCAGAGCTGGCTGTATAGAAATAGCTCTGAAAACTCCTAGGAATATTGTCGCCAAATTCCAGAGCTCCCAGATAAAGGAGAAAATACTACAGGCAGCCAGAAAGAAACAATTTGAGTATTGTGGAAACACAATCAGAATAACACAAGATCTAGCAGCTTCTACATTAAGGGATCGAAGGGCTTGGAATACAATATTCCAGAGGTCAATGGAGCTAGGATTAAAACCAAGAATCACCTACCCAGTAAAACTGAGTATCATGCTCCAAGGCAAAATATGGATTTTCAATAAAATAGAGGACTTTCAAGCTTTCTCAGTGAAAAGACCAGAGCTGAATAGAAAATCTGACTTACAAACACAAGAATCAAGAGAACCATGAAAAGGTAAACAAGAAAGAGAAATCACAAGAGACTTACTAAAGTTGAACTGTTTTGTATACATTCCTAATGGAAAGATGATGTGTATAATTTATGAGACTTCAGTAGTAGGGTAGCTGAAGGGAATATGCATATATATATACATATATGTGTGTGTGTATGTATATATATATACATATGTATATGTGTGTGTATGTATGTATATATGTATGTGTTTATGTATATGTGTGTGTGTATACATACATATATATATATATATATATATATATATATATATATATATATATATATATATATATATATATATGATAGAGGGCACAGGGTAAGTTGAATATGAAGGGATGATATCTAAAAAAATAAAATCAAATTAAGGGATGAGAGAGGAATATATTGAGAGAGAGAGAAAGGGAGAGATAGAATGGGGTAAATTATCTCGCAAAAAAGTGGCAAGAAAAAGCAGTTCTGTAGGAAGGGAAGAGGGGGCAGGTGAGGGGGAACGAGTGAATCTTGCTCTCATCGGATTTGACCTGAGGGGGGAATACCATACACACTCAACTGGGTATCTTACCCCACAGGAAAGAAGGAGGAAGAAGATAAAAAAGGGGGGATGATAGAAGGGAGGGCAGATAGGAGGAAGAGGTAATTAATCAAAAACAAACACTTCCGAAAAGGGACAGGGTCAAGGGAAAAAATTGGATAAAGGGGGATAGGTTAGGAAGAAGCAAAATATAGTTAGTCTTTCACAACATGAGTACTGTGGAAGGGTTTTACATAATGATATGCATGTGGCCTATGTTGAATTGCTTGCCTTCTTAGGGAGGGTGGGTGGGGAGGGAAGAGGGGAGAGAATTTGGAACTCAAAGTTTTAAAAACGGTTGTTCAAAAACAAAAAATAAAAGTTTTTGCATGCAACTAGGAAATAAATACAAAAAAAAAAGAAAAAAAGAAAAACAACTGACCTGGGAAACAGATTAAGGAGAGATAATTTGAGAAGTAATGACTTTAAGAATCAACTGAAAGCTATATTCAAAAGAAAAAAGCCTAGATACTGTATTTCAAGAAAGACAAAGGAACACTGTCCTCAATATCTTAGATCCAGAAGGTGAAACAGAAAATGAAAGAATCCACCAACCACTTTCTGAAAGAGATCCCAAAATGACAACTCCCAGAAATATGACAGCCAAATTCCAGATCTCCCAGGTCAAGGAGAAAATACTTCAAGCAGCCAGGAAAAAAAAATTCAAATATCGTGGAGCCACAGTAAGGATCACACAAGATTTAGCTGCTTCCACATTAAAGGAGCAGAGGCTTTGGAATATGATATTCCAGAAGGCAAAGGAGCTTAGATTACAACCAAGGATCACTTACCGTAGTATAATTCTTCAGGGGGGAAAAAATGACATTAAATAAAATAGGGGACTTTCAAGCATTCTTGATGAAAAGACCACAATTAAATAGAAAATCTGACATTAAAACACAAGACTAAAGAGAAGCATAAAAAGGAAAACATGAAAGAGTGGTCATAAGGGACTTAATAAAGTTAAATTTTTTATATTCCTATATGAGAAAAGGATACATGGAACGACTAAGAACGTCATAATTAGCAGGGCAATTAGAAGGAGTCTACATAGACAGAAAGAAATGATGTGAGTCCATTATGTTGGGATGATCTCTAAAAAAAATTGAAGGAGTGAGAAAGAGGGATGCACAGGGAAAAGGGGGAAGAGATAGGTAGGATGGGAAAAAATTTTCACACATAAAAGAGGCACACAAGGAAGAACTTTTATAGTGGGAGGAGGAAAGGGGTATTCTAAGTATTTAAAGAGTATAGTTGTAGAGAATAATATGATAAAGAATCTGATCTGGGGTCACAAGTCCAGTTCAAGTTCTGACCCCATCACTTAACTAGTTGTATTAATTGGCTCATCCGACTTAACTTTTCTCTCTGCAGCTCCATTTCTTGATCAGTACTTCACATTTTCCACAATCTTTTTTTTTTTTACATTTTTTTTTGGAGGGGGAAGGCAGGGCAATTGGGGTTAAGTGACTTGCCCAAGGTCACACAGTTAGTAAGTGTGTCAAGTGCCTGACGCCAGATTTGAACTCAGGTGCTCCTGACTCCAGGGCCAGTGCTCTACTCACTGTGCCACCTAGCTGCCCATCCACAATCTTTACTTTCATGATTATGGGTGATCATTCTGCTGATAGAGATCATAACAAACCCCCCCTCCGACCCCGTGTCTTTCAAGATAGCGTTTGAGAGTTGCTGGGCCCAAATAATAAAACAGCCACAACAACAGCAAAGCCTCCACCATCCAGTGATCATCCTGATGCTGAAGATTTTCTAATTTAGTTAAGCTGGTACTCATATGACAGCCCCTTCAAGCTTTGCACTCTATCCACTGACAATACAGCTACTGTAGTGGTAACCTAAAAAGGAATAGATCAAGAACAAGACCTTCAGCATATCCTCTAGGAAGGAGCCACAGAAAGACGTGGGCAAGAAGTGAAGAGGATGAGAAGGTTTGAGGAGGTACATTCTATCCTGGTAAAAGTAAACACAAGGATGAAATTCTAAACCTGTTAAAGTAACATCTAAGGGGTGCTACCACTACAAAAAACTATTTTGACCTATCTTTACAACAGATGGCACACCCAGTATTCCCCAAGCTGTTGTCAAACACAGACCAGGCCACAGGAATGTTGCCCAAATTAAATTTGTAATGTAATCAAAATGTAATTTTAATTAAATGCAGTTTGAAAATGCTTAACAAAAAAGAAGTACAATAAAACATTCCAGAGCAGCTAGGTGGCACAGTGGATAGAGTGCTAGGTTTCGAATCAGGAAGACTCATCTTCCTGAGTTCAAATCTGGCCCTAGACATTAGCTGTGTGACCCTGGGCAAATTCACTTAGCCCTGTTTGCCTCTGTCTCTCATCTGTAAAATGAGTTACACAGGAGGTAATTGCAAATCCCTCCAGAATCTTTGCCAAGAAAATCCCAAATGGGGTCACAAATCCGACACAACAGAAAAATGACTCAACAGTAGCAACAAAATAGATAATGCTACTTTGTAGATTCCTAAATCAATATGCAGCCCCTAGGAATTCTTATGTATGGTCTTCTATTCAGGTTTGACACCACTGCCCTAAATCCTCCTTCAGGAGGACAACTGGCAAAAGTTGACTCCAAGGTTCATTTATAAAAATTGACTTGTGGTCAGTTACAGCTGTCACAATCATGACTCCAAATTTCTCCTTCTGAAAATATCAGCAATTGACCCCAGGTTTGCAAAAACCATTCACCAGCCTTCTCTGACTGATGCAAGTTAAAATTCTGTCTTCTTCCTTTGTCCAGAAAGCATCCATAAAAAAGTCATTTTTTTTCTATAAGTATATACAAGATAAGCTCTCTGGGGAGGCACCTAGTTTTCTTTTTGGAAGCTCTGCCACCTGCCTGGCAACAGGCCCAGCAGTTCAGGCATCCTAGCCTACATCTGGGTTAGCAAAATTGAGTCTATTTGAGGGACTGGTTTGGAAAAACAGATGCTAAAAGTAAACAAGAATTGTCTTAACCATCAAGGCTTATTTTTTAATTAAAAAAGGTAGGACCCCTACCGGTAAAAATTAAAGAAACAGTTAACATTTGTTGAATTTGAATCCTAAAAATAATGTCCCATTCAAGAGCCTTAGCATAAAGCTACGCACACAGTTAATAGGAAAATAAATATTTTCTTCTTCAAAAGTAAAATTTAATAATACAAATACAAAAGCATCTTAAGACAACACAGGAGGAAGAAGTTATAAAAACTTTTTTTTTGTTTTGTTTTTTGGCAGGGCAATTGGGGTTAAGTGACTTGCCCAAGGTCACACAGCTAGTATATGTGTCAAGTGTCTGAAGCTGGATTTGAACTCAGGTCCTCCTGACTCCAGGGCGGTGCTCTACTTACACTGCTACCTAGCTGCCCCCATAAAAACATTTTAATACTAATTCCTCTTCCTCCTTTAAGTGCTGTACTCATTCCCCCTTATAATTTTTTTTAAACACAAAAGGAAGCCTCTGGTGTTTTAGGTAGCCTCCTTATGTTAGATTTATAAAAAGACATGGGGCAGAACTTCACAGATGAGAAAAATTTAAACTTCAAAAAATGTAGAGCTGGAAAAGGTCTTAAAGACTACATGGTTCACCCCTATCACTTTGCAGATGAGATAAAAAGAGATTGCCATCTACATGGATGGAGGAAGTATTTATACCAATGTTCCACTTGAAGTAACCTCAGACATATATAAAAAATACAAACTACATGATTATTCTATCACTTTAGAGAGGGTCACAGCATTTTTATGGGTATATATTTTTTTCTCTAGTGTATCTTCAAATGTTTTCTAGTAATTAACTTACAAATTAAGCAAAAGTGTTTTCTGATTTTCCCTTTGGCATCATTCAGCTTATGACTGCAACTACTCTCTTGCACTTAATAAGCACATTAAATAACAAAAGGAAATATAAATACAAGTCTGGATAAATCACTGGTTGCTGTGGACCACTGCTGAGCCTTATAATGCCAAGTTCTCAAAGATTTTCTCCCCTGAGACATTTGCAAGGGATTTCATTTTGCTCTCCAAAGGTCTCTTAACTCTGAGAGGGGCCAATTTATCCCACCATTCAAAACTGGAAATAAGAATTTCTGATCCCAGGGTAAGTATAACAAACTGGATCCAGGACAAGTAGTATGAAGGTCTCCCATAATTGAAGGGGGTGAGGATAACACTGCATTGAGGGAAACAGACAGAAGCGTGGACTGCAAGAGTGGAGAAGGAAGAGGGTAGATTACATGATGACTTCGCCCCAAGCTGATGTCTAGTACCTTCCAATTCTAACTAATGATTCTTGCTAACTAGATGCTAAGCTCCCTAATTCTGTGCTACTCAAGGACTACAGAAATTATGAGCAAAGCCCCAGTTCTCTATCCTAGTTACACCTCTGTTACTATCACTATAAGCCTGATCACATACCATTTCCCATGCAAATCACTAGCCAAAATGAACCACTTTCAGTTCCCCTAAGAAACACTGATCTTTCCTACTTCTATGAATTTCTTCATACTTTCCCTAAATCTAGAATAGCCTTCTCCCCCCATCTTATCCTATTGGGATCTTATCAGGAACAGCAGAATCTCACAAAACAACAATTTTCTATCTTTTAGAAATAGATATAAATTTAATTCAATGAAATTTTCGCGCACTATTTTTGTACCTATGTATGTGTCATATTTCACCACTATTGTGAATTTTGTATATTCTCTATTCATCCAGCACTGCATGCTGTGCCCACTACTTAAGGCAGATACTCAGAGAATTCACCTCACATTTCCTATCTGGTACATTCCTGGTCCTCAGATGTACAAAAATTTGGCATTATGCAAGATGAAAACAACTCTGAAACTGCCACTTGTCTCAGATCATTTCCCAACCTGGTAGCAGTAGTCCATCATTCCCCAGAAGCAGGTAGCCTTCTCTCAACCCCCACCCTGTTTCTCAGTGCCTGGAACACAGCAGATACTTAATAAATGCTTATTGACACTGACTCTGCTATATATATTAGGTGCTTAATATTTGCAAAATTGAATTTAATAGTAAGTGCTTAGTAAAATGTTTAATTGAAATTTAATTTTTAAATATGTAGCTATATCTCATATTTTGAAAAACTTACATATTAAAAAGTTTCTTTGAAGTCCTGCTGTTTATATTGGGTAGAAATAACTATATTGCATCAGTTCCTACTGAAATTATTGAAGAATGATTTCAAATTGAATTAAATTATAATTTACAAATTAGCAAATTCCAAATTAAAAACTAGAATATGAAGGACTCATTGTTGATCTTTCTGGCCTCTATTAAGTTATCAGGCAATTGTTTCAATAATTCTCTGTTATATATGAAGCGCACTTAGATATGTGTATACTTGTGCACGATTTAGATGTGTTGGATAAGGAGGAATAAAAAAAAATCTCTGACCTCATGGAGCTTATAATCTATTGAAGACGATTAAACACATTCACAAATAACCATAATACATAGTACCATGTAAGAAAAAAATAATAGAGGTATAAAATTTGCATGAGGCCACTGAAATTCTGCTGTAATGTTCATTGTCAGACAGGCAATCAAGAAACCCAAGTTAAATTCTAGCTATGCGGGAAACTTGCCACGTGACTTTGAACAAGTCATTTCTCCATTCTTCCCCAGTTTCCTGCTTTTAAGATGGAGTTTGGACTGATCTCTGAGCTCTAACATTTTATAACTTCAGGTCAAGTGCTTTGCCTAAAGTCACTCAGGGAGTCAATAGCAAAGCCAGGACTGCCTTAGAGTTCCCCAGGTTGCTTCTACTATCCACGCTGCTTCTTTTGTTGAGTTTCTTTTCTTTTCGTAAAGGGAAGGAAAACAAAACCTTTAAAACATTGCCTTTTGTTGATCATATCATATGCCAAAATCCAATAAAATCTCTCTTCAATGCTTGTTTTTTGTCCTTCCTTCTCAAAGAGGACTCAGGACATCAGGAGGGTGATGTCTTGACTTGCAAATGAATCGGACTAAAGTGAGGGAGAGTTGTGCAGTCTTCAGTCTCACTCTCTCCAGGTTCATCAAAATCCAGTGGCAAGAAAGAAGTCAAGATGACTGGCAATGGCCCAGGATGATGCATTATGGATCAAAGATGCTCCAGATTTCTTGAAGGCTCTTAGAACACAAGGTCTGGCAGGTCCTACCATGCTAAAAAAATCCAGGCCTAAAAACAGACTCTGTGTCTTTTTCTGAGGACCAGCTTAATTGCATTGAGGCTCATTTCTATAGGTTTTGCCCTCAGAATGAATTTTTATTGTTATTTTTACCAAGTTATGAAACCATCTACTAAGGTATGGAAGAGTTGTGATTAGCATAAGCAGAGGGAAGACCAGCGACAATAAAACTGCAGTTATCTGAAGAAATAAAATGAGTTTTGCACATAACTTTGAAAGACTTAACTCTAACCAAGCACAATTCTGGTGGATTTATGATGAAATGTCACCTGATAGAGAGGCAATGGGCTCAGGGGGGCAGATCAAAACAAATATTTTGTGGATAGGGCCAAAGCAGGAATTTGTTTTGCTTGACTATGTATATTTGTTATAGAGGTTTTGTTTTTCTTTTCTTTCTTTTCCTTTTTTGCAATGGGGGGGGGGTGGCAATTGGAGAGGAAGAAAAAATATTTTTGTTAACTGAAAAAATACATTTAATTTTAAAAAGAAAAAAACTAAAGTGAATCTTACATTAAAAGATGGGTGAATGAACACAAAAATATTTTCAGCTAAAACCAAATGGACTGTGATTCTCCTTTTTGCTTACCCAATTTATGCATTTTTCTCAACTGGCAATGCAGCAACAAGATTGTGTTCAGTCAAACACAAAGCATAAAATCATAATGATGCAATTCAGATTAAATTCTATGCATAGAAATGTTATGGGGGGAGGGGTTTATTTTAAATAACAGTGAAAGCACCTATCTATGAAAACATGCAAAGTTGTTAGTTGGATGCTCCTGTCCAACATGATTTTTCAAAAATTGAGATTAATGTCAGGGCACTACATGAAATGCATATAACATAAAGATCTGAAAAGACTGACAAGCTGTTGGGGGAAAAAAAAAACCCTGTCCACTTGTTGTAGATCCATAAACTCTCTGAGGCTACTTTTGGCTAACTGGCCAAAGCTTTATACCTATTTCAAACATAATACTCGAGGGTCCATAGTTGGAGCTGCTTCAGCACACAAGGACAAAACAAACATCGTAGAAAATGGGCACTCTGATTTCACCCTTGTTTACCTTAAAAATTGGTGAATTCAGTTGGGTCAGTAATGCCAAATGATTGATGAGATTAAACCATGTGAGCTTTTCAGGAACAGATGAAAAATTCAAAGAATGATTAGAATGAATGAGAAAAAAAGGCCAGTAGGTCAATCACAATATTAGTTATATGTACTACATAACATCTTCATCTCCTAAGGATTCCAACATGGTTTAAATGCATCCCAAGCTAATAAAAAGTCACCTGCTCAGACAAAACAAAAATATCACCTCTATGGCAAATCCTGTCAATATGAAACCGTTTCCATCAATTCTGAAATATTAGGACAAATATCTAAATATAAAGCCATTGCTGAGTATAGACCTTAGACTTACAGAATGTCTTTGCTCTACCAAACATTCAAAGTGCAACTCCTGTATTACCCCCTCTAAAAAGACAACTATGGATGTGTTGGAAGGGCACTGGATTTGGAATCCAAATATTTGGCTCTATTATTTACTACCAGGATGGCCCAGCAGCTCTGCTACTTGTTAACCATGTAATCTT
This sequence comes from Trichosurus vulpecula, assembly GCF_011100635.1. Taxonomy (NCBI): domain Eukaryota; kingdom Metazoa; phylum Chordata; class Mammalia; order Diprotodontia; family Phalangeridae; genus Trichosurus; species Trichosurus vulpecula. Next base: position 91,972,165 of record NC_050573.1, on the reverse strand, counting down.
GGCAAAGACTCCACTTATGTGAGCCTCAGTTTACTTAACTGTAAAATGAGAATATTACTACGTGTACTATATTCTTGACAGGGTTGTTTCATCTACAACATCACTGACAAAGGGATCAAAACAATAAAGAGCTTTTAAAGTATTAAACAAACATAAAAAACTATTACCCTCTGAGCACCTTAATTGAAATTATTTATCCCACATCTGGTCATACAGCACTTCATACTCGTACTTCTTCTATACTAAACATAGATTAATTTCCATTTTATTTACCTGTATATACTTTTTGTCTTCCTCTAGGGCCTTGTAAATAGTTAGTGATGAATAAATGGTTTTTGAATAAATGACTGATAATGGCTGTAACACATTTTTAGAGGTCTTTCTCAAGGTTTAAAAAAAGTACCCTTCTTATAAGATTGACAAAAGATTGTTTCTTTCTTTGTACTTATAGTCCCAGTAGGTCCTTAATAAATAGTTATTGGTTGGTTGATTTACCAAAAACTCTAAATAATTCAACAATGTGACATGATATCCCCCCCATACCCCACAAAAAGGTAATGCATCCGAACTGAGGTATAGATTCCCAGAACCTGTGAGGGGAAAGATCCACTGCCTTCTGTCCATACCACATGCCTTCTACAGTACTGTGACCAGGAACTGAGCATCATATTTCAAGAAGGTTGTCAAAGGCTGGAAAGTATAGAGAGTTGGGCAAAATTATTTTTTTAATTTTAACGGAGAGGGAACTAGAAACCATACTATAAGATAATTAGCTAAAGAAATTGGTGACATTCAGCCAAGAGAATTCAAGACTTGGGGGAGGACATCAATGGAGAAACTGAATATGGATACTATGAATATGATAGTTACAGAAATGACTAATGAAGAATTTGGGGAGACTTGTATGAACTGATATCTTGAAGTGACCAAGAAGAACAATTTATATAAAGAAAACAATAATGAAAAAAAGTGAAAAAGCTTTAGACCAATGAAGTAACCAATCATGACTTCAGAAAACTACCCACAAAGTGCATTTTGGCCTTCCACCAAAGAAGTAGAAGACTATAGTTGTGAGATGTGGCATACATTTTCAGAAATGAGCAATATCTTTTCTCTTTTTTGTTGGACTGTACTTGTTTGTTATAAGGAAAAAAAGGAGTCATGATGAAAAATGCTATCCACCTCCAGAGAAAGAATCCATGTTGTCTAAATACAGACTAAAGCATACTATTTTTCTTCCTTTCTTTTTTGTTCAAGTTTTCTTGCACAAAATGACTAACATGGAAATGTTTTACATGACTGCATGTGTATAACCTATATCAAATTGCTTCCTGTCTCAGGAAGGGGGAAGGAGAGGAAAGGAGAGGTAGATATTGGTAATCAAAACTTAAAAATAAAAAAACAACAAATGTTAAAACTTATTTTTATGTGTAATTGGGGGAAAATAAAATATTATTAAAAATAAAAATTATTACAAGGGAGAGTTCTATTGGGCTTTGAGGTGAGGAAAGAAGCACTGACATAAAAAAAAGAAAAGAACATAAATACATTTAAACAAAAACATAGGAACTTCAGAGGACAGCAAGCTACCGTTGAGGCACTGTCATGTGCAAGAAGGATAACGCCTGTTAAGCTTGGCCCCAGGAGGCTCCTTCTTACTCTACTTTACTGGATCATCACACATATCATGTCCACAAGGCTCTGTCCCAGTTCCCTTTCTCTTTTCTTTCTAAAATCTCTCTCCTCATCACCTCATCTGCAGCCAGGGGTTAATCATCACTATGAAAATGATTCACAAGTCTATATACTACAGCTCTATTTATTCTGTATATACATGTGTATTGTATCCTCTGATAGAATAAGCTAGCTCCTTGCAGAGGACTTGTTTCATTTTTTTTCTTTGTATCCCTAGTACCTATGACAGGTGTCTACCATTCAGCAGGTCCTTAATAAATACCTGATGATTGTTTGATCAAGCCAGAAGTCATCGGTACAAATTATTGCAAAGCAGGTTTCAGGTCTAAATATGGAAAAATTTCCAAATACTAGGAGTTTTGCAAAAGTAGAATGAGATACCTCCAGGAAAGAACTGAGGACAAAGTAATTAATTCCCAACCACTTTAGGTCTTCTAACAAAATATGGATAACCACTTGTTGGAAATGTAGATAAGACTCCAGGAAGCAACAAGGGTTTACCTAAGTGTTACCTCTGAGGTATTTTCTAAAAAGTTTCTCTAATTTTAAGTATCCTACAGCCAGATAATTACCTGACATTATCTTTTCCTCAAACCCTTACTCCCACCTCCAATTTCTACTCTTAGCAGATAAGAATCCTTCCTATTTTGCAGAGAATGAAACCAACTGATATTAAATTCCTATTATCTCTGAACCAAAATATCACTTTTTATACTCCTGTTTTTGTTATCAATTCAATCATTTTTCAGTCATGTCTGACTCTTTGTGACCCCATTTGGGGTTTTCTTGGAAAAGATACCAGAGTAGTTTGCCATTTCCTTCTCCAGCTCATTTTACAGATGAGGGAACTGAGGCAAACAGGATAAATGACTTGCCCAGGGTAACACAGCTAGTATGTGTCTGAGGCCACATTTGAACTCAGGAAGACGAGTCTTCTTGACTCCAGGACCAGCTCTCTATCCTCTGCATCACATGGGTGCCCTGTTACAGTCCTGTAATTCTCCTTATCTCAGAGGAAGAGGTGTCCCTGCCTTTTCACCAAGGCTAACCTATCCTACTCTTAAGACTTCTCAAGATATGGTGTAAACCCTAAGTTCTTAATAATTAAGCCAATAGGCTGCAAGCTCTGGTAGCTCTTACAAAGTCATCAAATACAGAGTCTAATGAAAGACTGATTTTGTCACTAGAAGACCTGCCTCCCCATATGAAGAGGGATTAATTACCAGAAGGTTGACCACCATGAGATGAATTTTTCCAGCCACAGGAATTCATGAAATTATCTTCTACAGCATTGATTGGTTTCAATATGAAATGGCATAACGATTACCATGTAAATTAAATCATAAATCCTTGAACTACATAATATTTCTTAAAGTACCCAAAAAATATCATTAAGTGTTATCCCTCTATGGCCTCAAGTATAGAGTCTGAAAACTGATTTCTAAGTAAAATGTGGACAAAGTAGATAGAGTAGACTCTTCCTTGGACCTCACATTATATTTTATTTTTCATGTCTCTAATACATTTATCATCCATTATTGTACACTGTGGTTACTGATATATATACATGTATTTTGAAGAAAATATGGTATGGGTAAAGCAACAGAATAAAATGGAACTTTTAAACATGATTCCAAAATTTGCTAGCTTGTGAAAATAAGCAAGTTACTTATTCTCTAAGAATCAGTTTCTACATAGGATAAATGAAGATAATATTTGTATCACCTATTCTAATGGGTTTATATGAAGAAGGCAGTTTGTAAACCTTAAAGTACTAAATAACTGTGTTGCACTTTGTATCTCTCCTAGTATTTTGGGTCTGTTTCCTCTTCTATAAAATGAAAGGGTTGGAACAGATTATCTCTATCTAAAGTATCCTCCAGAACTAAAAGTCTACAAGTCTGTGAAATGTTTACTGAGCTGAAACTATCAGACGTCATCAAAACAGAATCTGTAATGAGCCCAGAAAGGCTTGACTCCCCATTCTCTCTTGGCAAACTCTGCTATTGTCGAGAATTCAAAATTGCTTTTCAGCAGGATTTAAGCAGGTGTGAGGTGTTTATAAAGTTACATTTTAAACTGAGAGAAAAAGAACAGACTATATTTAGAAGCTAGAAAGCATACTATGAAAAATGACAATGTTGAATATCAAATATTGGAGGCAATCAATATATCAGTATAACCAGTCTGAAAGCTCTATGCATGAGGATCCTTCACAAGACTTGGAAGAACCTATTCGTGAAAAAATGGAGGATACTAATTAATCAAACCAAATAGAGATTTTTCCTATGAAAAGTGTTGAATTTGCCTCTTACAGCCATTCAAAATTACAATCACAGAATCGAAAGGGGCTACAGAAGCCATTGTACAGATAAGGAAAATTGAGGCTCAGAGAAGTTAGGAGACTTGTTCAAATTGACATAGCTAGTAAAGAGCAGAGGTAGAATTTGAATTCAAACTTTCTGACCCAGAGGCTAGTGCTGTTTCTATCATACAAGGCTGCTAACAGCAGTCAATAATACTCAAGATTAAACAATTAAAGTTTTTCCAATAAGTAAGGAACTATTTTAAGATGACTCTGGAAGAATAACTCATTTAAGTGCTCATGCCAGAGCAAGCTGTAAACAAAGCTCACTAGAAAAGTATCACACCTGCTTTCTCACTAAAGAAACTGAGAGAATGCTGGAAGCTACTATATAATCTCTTATTTCATCTCTCTTATTCTAAAAACACTTAGCAAATAAAATGTAGAGAAGTTGAGATATTAACATCAAAAAAGGAATACCTTTCCAAATTATCCTTCTTTAGAACTTGTTCATTGTTAATTATTATTATTATTTTCTAAGATTTAGAAATTTTATATAATCACATAGTTGAGTATACTGAGATTAATTTTCTGTACATGCTGTAAAAATAATGGTGTCTTTCTAGAAAAAAGCAAAATACACTTTGTTTTACTTCTGAGCCATTCTTTATAAGGTTTAGGAAGGCTTTATCCATATTTGTTAAATGTTTGTTATATGAAGGGTATTAAAATGAGATTTTTTTTCAGAAGGGCCAGTTTCTTAACTGTTAAAGCTCAAAGAATATCAGAGGTGAAAAAAGCCTCAGGAATAACATTTAATCCCATCTCTTCCCAGAAGAAACTTCCTCTACAGCATCCTCACAGGGAACAATCTCTCCTCAGATGCTTTCAAGCTCTACTTTTGTGACAGTTCTTCCTTACATGGAGCCAAAATTCATCTCCTGTAACTTCCCTCGCCTTGCTCCTAAACTGCTCCCTCCGGCCACAGTCAGTATTCTCCCTTTTTCATGATAGCCCTTGAATTTGCTTAGAGAGCTATATTCTCAGTAAGTCTTCCCTATACAAAGTATCCTCTGTTCATTGAGCTCTTCTAATGTGTAATGTCACAACTGATTTTGTAGAGATATGATGATATACTTGGAAATTCCCAAAGAATCAATTAAAAAGTTAGTTGGACCAATTAATTTTAGCAAACTAGCAGGATATAAAGTAAATCCACAGAAATCATTGGCATTCTTATATATCACAAAGAAAAGCCTGCAAGAAGAGATAGCAAAAGATACCTCCTTTAAAATAACTCTATATAGTATAAAATACCTGGGAATATATACCCAACAAAACAAACATAGGAACTATATAAACAAAATTATAAAAAAAAAACTTTTTATACAAATAAGATTTACAAAACTGGAGAAATAGTAATTTTTCACGGGTGGACAGGGCAATATAATAAAAATTACAATTTTATCTAAATTAATTTATACATTCAATGTTATCCCAATTAAATTACCAACAAACTATTTTACTGAATTAGAAAATATAATAAAAATTATTGGGGAGAACAAAAAGTCAAGAATTTCAAAGGAACTAATTTTTTAAAATGTAAAGGAAGGAGGGATAGCAGTACCAGATCTTAAACAATATTAGAAGTCAATAACTATCAAAACTATCTGGTACTGGCTAAGAAATAGAGGTAGATCAATGGAACAGAGCAGACATACAATTTAAAGCAGCAAATAAATATAGTAACCTTGTATTTGACAAATTTAAAGACTTAAGATTTGGGGATAAGAACTTCTTACTTGGTAAAAAAAATTGCTGGGAAAACTGAAATGGCAGAAATTGGGCATAGACCAGTAACTTATTAACATCAAAATTACCATTTTACCAAGATAAAGGCAAAATGGATACATGATCTAGACATAAAAAGAGATCACAAGAAAATTAGAAGAACATTAAAGATATTGCTTATCAGACAAAGATATGTGAACAATTTATGAATAAACAAGAGATAGAGAGCAGAGCAAGATGTAAAATGGATAATTCTGTCTATGTTAAATTTAAAAAGGTTTTGTGCAAATAAAACAAATGTAGCCAAGATCAGAAGAGAAGCAGAAGATGAGGGGAAATTTAAAAACAGATTCTCAGATAAAGATATATATCTCAAATATATAAAAAATTTTGTCAGATCTATAAGAATACAGTCATTCCCCAAATGATAAATGGTGAAAGAACATGAACAGGCAGTTTTCCTATTAAAAAATCAAAATAATTTATAGTCATATGAAAAAATGCTCTAAATCATTACTGATTAGAGAAATGCAAATTAAAACAACCTTGAAATATCATTTTGCACCTATCAGACTGGTTAAAATGACTGAAAGGGAAAGTGACAAATATTGGAGGGGATGTGGAAAAATTGGCACACTAATTCACTGTTGGTGAAATTATGAACTGCTCAACCATTTTGGAGAGCAATGTGGAATTATGTCCAAAGCCTTATTAAGCTGCCTATACCCTTTGACCCAGCAATACCACTACTAAGCCTATTTCCAAAGATAATTAGGCACAAAGAGAAAGAACCTATATGTTCTAAAATATTTATAGCAGCTTTCTTTGTGGGGATGCCCATCAACTGGGGAATGGCTGAACAAGTTGTGGTATATGATTGTAATGGAATACTACTGTGATATAAGAAATGACGAGCTCAATAATCTTAGAAAAACCTAGACAGACTAGCATGAAATAATGAAGAGGGAAACGAGCAGAACCAAGAGAATGTTGTATAAAGTAACAGCAATATTGATTTAAGAACAACTTTGAGCAAATCAATCATTTTGACTATTATAAAAACCCAAATTAACTACAAAGGACATATGAAGGAAGACAATATCTGCATCCAGAGAAAGAACTGATAAATAAAAGTATATAGAATGATTTTATGTATATATGTTATATATATATATGTCATATATACAAATATGCATATTTATTTGTGTCTAATGGTAGCCATCTCTAGGGCAGGGAGTAAGGGCAAAAAGGAAAAAATGAGAAATTTACATGATAATTTTATTATATATTTAAAAGGAATAGCAAGTTATACATAGTAGATTTTCAGTTTCTGTTCAATCATCTTTTTTTATTATATTATGTTATGGAAATGCTTGTTTTCTTCCATAAATTAAAAATAAATAAAACATTTTTAAAAACTTACCAGATCAGCATTGCCCAAATGCAAAGAGCCATTTAGGGCCATTCAACATATGAAAACTAATCATTCTGATCGGAAAAGTAGTATGAATAAATAATATTCTACGGAAGAAGAAAGTAGTATTGTTGCCTTTTGGGTTTTTTTTTTCTTTTGCCTCTAGTAAATTCCTAAGATGAGGCTGAGCAATTTCCATTAAGATGAATCATCAGATCAATTGAGTGCTATTTGCCAGTAACCGTGCTAGGAACTGGAGATACAAATAAGAAGTTTACATTTTAACAGGGAAAAAAATATGTACATACATAGGCATCTACAAAATCCATATAACATTAGATACAAAAGAACCTAGAAGGAGAAGACAGAATCAGGGTCAAAAAGGGAAGGAATAAGGAACATCAAGAATTGATGGGGAGTTAGAAATAATCATGAGGTAAAGATTTATTAAAATTAAAAGCACTTCAAGATCTATGGCAAATCATTTTCCTTCTTGGGGTCTTGGTTTCCTCATTATTAAAATGAAGTTAGACCAGTTATTCTCTAAGGTTCACTTTTCTGTATGATAGTTGCTTAATAAATCATTGTGGAAATGAATTAAATTTTATATTCTGTGTTTACACATTCCAAGATTTCTTCCAGTTCTGATAGTCTATGTACACAGATCATAGGGTTTTAAAAGCCTTTTGGGACTTTAGAGACCATCTAGTTCAACCCCACTATTTTATAGATGAAAAAAATCAAAGGCTCAAGAGTTTAAATGTTTTACCCAAGGTCACAAAGGCCACAAATGACATAGGTGGGATTCACACCTAAGGCTTCTAAATATAGTATTCTGTCCACTATACCACATGGTTGTTCTAAGGTCCTCCTCACTCTAATGTTATATGCACAAGTATTCTACGTTCTATGCATGGTCCCTTCCAGCCTCACCAATCTGATTCTATATGCTAAACTTTCAACCATTACCTACAACTATAATTACAGAGGCATTACTACCAAGCCAGCCTCCCTTCAAGCTGCATCATTCCGAAGCCAGCTGACAGCTGAGTAACAAGCTGCTGAGAGATCAAGCACACTATATTCATCCCCTCTATCACCATTCTTCACTCTAAATGCTGCTGCTGCCTTCTAAGCATGCTCCTAATATCTGCAAAATAACATTCTGACAGCTCTAGGAAAAAGCCATCATGTGTCAACACAGGAAAAAAATGTGATGCCATTGCTATTATTAACTGCAAGAAGTGAGACAAGTGAAAGTTGTATAGAGGCAGCGCAAAGTCTCCCTCTTTTATATGGCAAAGCAACAATCTGACAATTAGAAGTAGATGGGATAGCTTGCCCTCAAAAACTTTGTAAAGCAGACAAGATTTAAAATCCAAAGACAATCAATATTTGCATCCCAGCTCCATCATATACCGGCTCTGTGACTCCTAAACTCAGTATCCCCCGACCTTTGTTTCCTCTTTTATAACATAGAGAAAACCTTTACAGACAAAGAAATTAGAAACTAGAGCGACTAGGGGTTTGCCCAGAGAGCTAGTCATGGCAGAGCCAAGATTAGAATCCAGGCCTTCTGACCTTTATGCCAATGCTATTTGCATGTCATCCTGCTTAGATAACAAAGGGAAGGACTGGGCAGTCTATAAGAGTCCTTCTTGCTCTAACAGTCTATGATTCAAATGTCTATAAAAATATGTTGTAACTTACCATAAAGCAGTATATAAATGTAAACTATAATTATCATATTGTTATAATTATATTATTATTATAATGGCATGCCATGAAAGGTAGTCAGGTATCTGTCACTAGTGGTATTTAAGAAGAAACTGGATAAACATTTGTTAGCAATGTTCTAAACCAGAAGTGTCAAACTCATGGCCTGCAGAGGACTGTAAAACTCCCCAGTTCAGGACCCAAACCACAGTAAACTGTAATCAGAAAATGTTTAACAAAGTAAATAAAAATACAATACAATACAGGTAATGTTAAGTTCTAGTTTTCTAAGTCAACATGCAACCCACAGCTATTCGTTTCTATTTGAATTTGACACAATTATACTAAAAAAGATTTGTGATTTGAGTGGATGACTTTAGAAATCCCTTCTGACTCAAAGTTTAGGATCCTGTAGTTATCATCACTATTGTTCCCTTAAGAAGGTTGGAAAAGCGTTGATGAAGAGATATTTCCAGATATGGGGTTTCCATTCTCAATAACCCCATTAGGTAAAAAGTCCAAGCCTTATTATCTTCATTTTATTGATAAGAGAATCAGAGGTGAAATGACTTGTCCAAAATCATATCACCAGTAAATGTCAGAGCTAAGACTTAACCAAGGTCTCCTAACTCCAAATTCAGTTTCTTTCCATAACAACATGCAGCATCAGTTTATTTTAAAGGGCAGTGCATATATAAAGTTTGAGGAAAATTTACAGAATTCTCCATTTTGACAAGTTAATTTGAATAGCAATAATCTCAAAAAATGACCTCCTAGAGTAAATGGCTGACCTGGAAACCTAGTCTTTCAGTGCCTTTTTACTGACTAAGAACTCAAGAAGCAAGGATTAAGACAACCTCTAACATATTGTTATCAATTAGCCAAGTCATCAATCCAGAAGGAAAGCCATCAGCAGGATAAGCTTGAGGATTTCTCTCCGGAAGTTCACTTTGGTATTGTAGCTGGAATACTGACAAGACTTAAAAGAAGATCAGAGGTGGTTTGGTAGAACTCCTAGACCTGACTTCAGATCACACTCTGACACATACTAGCTAAGACAAATCAGTTTATCTTTCAATGTAATTCTCTAACACTAGGAGTCATACTACAATGACTGCAAATCTGTATTCACAGAGTTCCCTTCACCAAGGAAATCACATGTTTAAATTAAGACACAGGAAAACAACAAAAATAAATAAACAAACAAACAAACAAACAAAAAATGAAGGCCCAGGCACGCATACATGCACAGAGTAGTAGAGTGGTAGGAGTGCGGAACCTAGAGTCAGGAGACCTAGATTTAATTTAATTCAAAGCCTTGGTTTCCTCATTCGTAAAATGGGGGAGAATGGTTATAGTACCAATCTCACAAAATTCTTCTAAGGGCAGCACTTTCTAGTCATTAAAGGATTATAAGGATATGGGCTGCTCATGCTACCTTTGGGATCCAATTATTTTCTATCCATTCAATGTGCAAGACGATGTCTCTGGAGGCATCTAGGTGTCCCAGTAGATGAAGCAGTGGATCTGGAATCAGGAAGACCTGAGTTCAAATCCAGCCTCACATACTTATTAGCTATAAATGGAGATAATAATAGCACTTTCCTCCCAGGGGGTTGTGAGGATAAAATGAGATCATATTTGTAAAAGCATTTTTGAATTTAAATGCTATATAAATGCTAGATTTGATGAAGAGGAGGAAGAAGATGACCAAAAAATGCTGACATGCATGACAGGGAAAAATGGAAAAATCTTCAGGGCCCAATTCAATTTAACTCACAAATATCTAGTAAGTGCCCACCATGGCCAGGGAAGAGAGCCATTTTAAGTCCAAAAGTCAGTTCTCTTCAGTCCAAATACTTCTATATTTGAGCTACTCCCAAATACAGGCAAACTCCCTGAAACAAGATCAAGTTGGAAGGAGAGAACGTGCGTGTGCGTGTGTGTGTGTGTGTGTGTGTGTGTGTGTGTATACACAATGAAAAATGATTAAATAAATTATAAATTAAATATATTAATTTACTGATAAAGGTATTTTTGTTACTTTTTTTTTTCTTTTTATCCCAATCAGGATGTTACATTCATTTTTATCACTGCCCTCTGTCTTAGGTCCCATTCATCATCATACTTAAAGGCCACACTCAGAGTTTGTTCAGGGTGGGAGTAGGGGTAGAAGTGAGGGTGGAGAAGATGGAAGGGAAAAGTTCATATTATTTTCAGACCAATACAGTAGGTTTCATATCTGAAGGATAAACTCTCCAAGTCAAAAGACACTAAAGTTTAACTGCAATTACTTTCCACAAATTCGTAACAGATTCAAAGGTTGTGAGATAACAAGTTTTGTCACAGAACAGTAATTATATTATAATACACAGATTATTGCCTGCCTTCCATTGTACCTCAGCCCCAAACAAACTTTGCCTGATAAAAGTTTACAGAGGCACAAAAAGGGTAAGTTGCCCAAATAAAGGTATGTCTCTAGTCTAGAAATCACTCACTTACTTTTACATGGCTGAAATCACCAGCCTTGCTGCCTTCTGGGGGATTCACTGGTTTGCTGTCAACTCGAGGCTTGACAACCTGTCGAAAAGGACTGGAAAGAGGAAGACCACTAACACTGATTCCATCTAGGAAAAAAAAAGGAAAAAAACATGTTAGTGAGTCTCAGGCAGACAGGATAAATTTTGGCTGACTTACAGTTCCCCCTATACAACATTTCCTCTCCTACACCTGTATCTTTACAGAGGTCAACCCCTATATTAAGTATTAATTCATTCCTCATCCCACCTCTTCAGTGTCCTAGCTTTTTTCAAGGTTTACCTCAAGTATATAGCTCTCCTGTATGAGACCTTTCCTAATTTCTAACATACTATTTGCCACATCTTTCTGGCCAGAAATAATGACTTTGTAGATTTTATTCACTTATCTGTGCATGGTTTTCTTGGGGGGGGGGAGGGGGAGAGGGGAGGAGAGAGAGACAGAGAGAGAGAGAGAGAGAGCGCAATCTATCAATAGATCAGTCTATCTGGAGAGGGTTTTCAAACATGCACAGATATTAGAGATTTTCAAACATGCATAGATAAATAGACAGATATCAATCTCTCTGTCTATGTTTGAATCTCTCTAATACATTTATAATACAGTACTATAGTGATTTCTAGTTTCCTAGTAATTGGTAAGCTCTATGACAGCAGGGATCATGTGTGATCTAAAACCTGTATCTCTCTCAGTACTTGAACTATTTGTAATTTAATTTACATATGTATGTATGTATGTATACGTATTATTTTATACACACATATATGTATATTTTGTTGTTTGGTTGTTTTTCCATCATGTCCAGCTCTTCATGACCCCATTTGGGATTTTCTTGGCAAAGATACTGGAGTAGTTTGCCATTTCCTTTTACAACTTATTTTACAGATGAGGAAACAAAGATTAAAAGGGTTAAGTGACTTGCCCAGGTCCACACAGCTAGTGTCTGAGACCAGATTTGAACTCAGCAAGAAGAGTCTTCCTGGTGCCAAGCTATCTCTCTCTCTCTCTCTCTCTTTCCTCTCTCTCTGTCTTTCCCTACTCTCTCTCCCTCTCCCTCCCTCTCCCCCCCCCTCTCTCTCTCCCTCCCTCCCTCCCTCCCCCCTCCATGTGTGTATGCATGTGTATGTGTGTGTACGTATACACACATACTGTATGTATACTCATATATATATATATATATATATGCACACAGATAGACATAACATACACACACATACACACAGGATAGATGGATAGATAGATAGATAGATAGATAGATAGATAGATAGATAGATAGATAGAGGTCCCTGGGGGCAAGGCCTCTTTTTCTTTGTAGTCTCAATACCTAACATACAGTAAGGGTTTAATAAATGTTTGATGAATGATAATATGAAGAAAACATAATGAATAGAAGGAACCTTTAATGGGCAATGGTAAGAATGCTGGGGTAATTACCTGTCCTTGATGGCAGTGTTTAATGTTATACAAGTATCTGCAAGGACACAGACCGCTTAGAGCAGAAAACAATCTGTTCCCTGAACAGGTGTTGTTTGTCCTTCACAGGTGATGTCTTGACTCCTTTGGGAATTGGTTACACAAAATCATCAGCCTCATTCTCTCTTCCAGAGACAATGAAGTCCAACAATAAGACAAAAGTCAAGAGGCCTAGCAATGGCCCAGGATATGATGGATGAATTTGGTGTCCCTTAACACCCGTTGGAAAAAATAATTGTTCTCATCTGCCCATTCCATCAAGAAAAGTCTTCACATGCCTGGGGTAGACACCTCCCAACTCATCGAAGAATTTGAGACCTATCGGTTACCCTCAACTTAGCCCATCTGCTGAGATGCTTTACCGAGGTGTGGCCACTGTATACACTACAGCTTCTTTGGAGTAACAGGTGAAAGTTTTGTGTCAGGTAACTGAATGCCAGGTAGATACCAACAGTGAATGAGCAGTCCTTAAAAGGACTTGGCATGTTCTCACACCAGAGGTTCTTGTCCTCCTTGAACACCCCAAGTACCTCCTAGATGGGTCTACCAAGTATTTACATCCCAAATCACAGAAGAGAAAAATCTGCTGCAGTAGATGGAAGGACAATAATGGACAATGGTGATATGGAGACCAGTATAGCTCTTAATTTTTCTTCTGTTTTTTTCTGCCAAGGAAAATGAACTTTGCCTCAGAGAAGACAGAATTAAAATGGCTAAGAGAGAGCTGAAACCCAAGATATGTATGGAGATCATCAGAAAGCGTTTAGCTGCCTTTCAACAGTTCAACTTATCAGTCCCAAAGTATCAAAAGAACTGAGAGTTGTGTCTGCTGAGCTACGGTCAGCGATCTTAGAAAGATTACTGACAACATGAGAAGTACTAGAAAGTGAGAGGGCAAGGGTTATAACAGTTTTCAAAAGGGAGAAGAGACCAGAGTCTGTTAACTATGGACCAATTCCCAGCAAAATTTGAAAATAAATTAAGAGATGGTTAGTAAGCATCTAGAAGAGGGGGCAGTGTCTTCAAAACCATCACCATTACTTCATCCAGATCAGTGCATATGACGCTACCTCTTTTTTCCCACAGTTATTAGAGTGGTAGATTGGGACAGTTTAATTTTAACATAACATTGAACAAGCCTCTCACGATGTTTTTGTGGAATGATACATAAATAAGAGTTAAAAAAAAGTACAATTACATGGATACATAACTAGCTGAATAGCCAGATCCTAAGAGCAGTCTTTAATGGTTCAATGTCAACATGGAAAGAGCAACCTATTGTCCCAGGGATGTGTGATTGGCCCTGGTCTTGTACTTAAAAATATATTTTTGTCATTGCCTGGGGAAACGAAACAAATGGCATGCTTAACACATTTGCAGTTAACTATGACAGAAAGGAAAGAAAGCTAATACCACGGGATAATAATATCAGGATCCAAACAGACCTTGAAGAACCATACTAGCAAACTACAATTAAGCACATCATCAGAAGGTTGGCCAACTAATGGGATTTTGGTCACAGTAAGTCATTAAATCATATATTATGCCATGAAAACTATAATCTCCATCAACACGGGGAGGAACTGCACCCATGTCATTGGAGATATTTGAAGTTCTTTCAAGTCAGAAGAGAAAACACTGCCAACACAATTTATTTCTTTCATATACAAATCTTATTGATTGTGGCATAGAATCCTAGGGTTCAACAGAACCGTTTGTGAGCTATTACTTTATTGCTTTCTTCCAGTATTTATATAATTTGTGTTTTCATCAACCTAAATGGTGTTTACCTTAGATTATAACCTCTAGATCATCTGAGTGACTTTCTTTGTACTAGTCCTAGTACATATTCATTCAATTCAACTCAATAAGAATTCAATGAATATAGCTATATGTAAGGCACTATACTCAGTGATGCGAGAGATAGAGAGATGAATAAGATGTGGTCTTTAATTTCAAATACAGTAGTGAAGATGAGATGTGTGCCAGTACCTATAATACCAAGCAAAATGTTTCTAAAGAATTCTAAAAAAGTAGGGGCAACTAGGTGGCACAGTAAGTAGAGCACCGGCCCTGGAGTCAGGAGGACCTGATTTCGAATCTGGCCTCAGACCCTTGACACACTTACTAGCTGTGTGACCTTGGGCAAGTCACTTAACTTCAATTGCCCTGCCTTCCCCCTCAAAAAAAAAAACCAAAACAAAAAAAGAATTCTAAAAAAGTGGCACAAGGGAGTTGAAAGAAACCTACTTTATGATTCTAGGGAAAAGAGGAATTTCAAGTGAACCTAAAGGAAATGGAAGATTATAAGAAGCCACAAGATGTAGTGAGAAGAGCACTAGATTTGGAGTAAGATAAACTAGCTTCAAATTTGGGCTCTGACATATGTCTATGAAACCTTGAACAAATCAAATATCCTCTCTGGGTCTCTGTTTCTTTGTCTGTCAAATAAAAGTGTTGGGAGAAAAAAAGTTGGAAATTTGCCAGTTCTAAATCCATGATTCTACCATCTTAAGAGACAGATTCAGGAGAATTTTCAGGTAGAAGGAGTAATGAGTAAAAACACAGAGTTACAAAAACTGGGCATACTTAGGGAGTGGCATATTGTTCAATTTAACAGGAACACCGGATAGCTGATGAGGAAGAGTAAGAAAAACAACTGGAAAGATAAGTGAGGGCCATATCATAGAGGTCCTTGAATTCCAGGCTTTGAAGATAAGATTTTATATAGCAAGCAATAGGTAATCACTAAAGATCCATAATGAAAACAGTGGCCTGATCAGAATGATGAATTAGAGTAAGGTTGTTCCAATTGCAGAATGCAGTCAGAATTAGAGATGTGAAGGAAAAGATAAGAGCAAAGACTAGTGGTAAGAAGATTGGGTTAGAAAACTATTGCAGTAGTTTGAGGAAAAAGTAATGGGCCATCAAATAGTGCAGTAACAAAAGGGATTAAAATCAGGAGTGAGATGTGAGAGACTCACAGAAACTCTAGAGGCAGCATGGTAACGTGGAAAGAACACTGCAGTGGAGGCAGAGGACACAGATCAAATCTTACTTCTCCTACTTACTATCTGTATGATCTGTGGCAAGTCACAACCTCCCTGGGCTCCATTTTTCTAATCTAGACACAGTGCTCCCTCATGGAGACTCCACCAGGCTAAGCAGCTTATCTAGAACTATATAACTACTGAATATTAAAGCCAGGATTTGTATAAAAGTTGTTCCTGACTCAAAGTCCTGAAATTTTTCTACTAAAACATGCAACCCCCTGTGGCAATACAAGGACAATGATAAAATGGACACAACAGATAAGACAACTAATTCGATATGAGGACAAAGGAAAAGGAGGACTTAGGGATGAATTCACAACCTGAAGCCCAGGTGACTAGGAGGGCAGCACCATTACCAGATAAGGAAAATAATAAAAGATATCATTTTTAAGGGAAATAAATAACTTTTTGAAAAATAATGTTTTCAGAGGATATAGTTATACAGATTTAAAAGGTGGCACTAAAGCACAGCTGACTGGAATTTTTGCCCAAATGGCTGCCCTGTAGGAGACAAAAGAGCTGAAAAACAGAGGTAATTAAGAAAATCAGAGGTTGGCTCAGACTTCTCATCTTTCCCTAAACACTAATCTCAGTTGTTACCAGGGCAGGAGGCCAACATTAAATGCACCAGTTTGTTAGGATTTGAGGCAGCTAGGTGGAGCAGTGGATAAAGCGCCTGGGTCTGGAGTGTGGAAGATGTGAGTTCAAATCCAAACTCAGACACTATGTGAACCTGGGCAAGTCACTTAACCCTGCTTGCCTCTGGTTCCTCATCTATAAAGTGAGAATCATAACAGCATCTATCTCCAAGGGTTATTGTAAGGATCAAATGAGATAATACTGTAAAGCACTTAGCACAGTGCCTGACACATAGCAAGTGCTAAATAAATGTTAGCTATTATTATTTAGGTTTACATTGCATGTTCTTAAAACAGTCATACAACCAGGTCTTAGAATATGGCTCCTTTTTCCAGGAAAAGGATTAGTGTTAATGAGGGGCTCCATACATTACATTCACATGAGGAAAAATCTTAAGAAAAAGTCTTAAAAGAAAATACTGACAATTTAGTACTAATAGCGGTACTTGTTAAAAGTAGGAAGAGTGGTGGTGGTCACTGTAGTGGTGGCTATTGAAAGATGGCAAATAATTTAAGTATAGTCCCAGGAACCAATTCAGTATTTTAATGTGAAGACCAGGCTACCTAGTTCAATTGAAAACAACAAATGTTTAAGGCTCTTCAAAAATCTAGCTCAATCAATTTGGAATTATGCCCAAAGAGCTCTGAAACCCTTTGATCCAGCAATACTACTGCTAGGTCTATACCCCAAAGACATTAAAAAGAAAAAGAGAAAAGGACCTATTCGTACAAAAATATTTATAGCAGCTCTTTTTGTGGTGGCTAAGAAATTGGAAATTGAGGGGATGCTTATCAATTAGGAATAGCTGAACTTGCTGTGGTACATGATTGTGATGGAATATTATTGTGCTATCAGAAATGTCAAGCAGGATGATTTCAAAAAAACCTGGAAAGACTTACATGAACTGATTCAAAATGAAGTAAGCAGAACCTGGAGACCATTGTACACACTAACAGCAATAGTGTACAATGAAAAACTGTGAATGATTTAGGTATTCTTGGAAATACAATGATCCAAGACAATCCCAAAGGTCTGACGATAAAGCATATTATCTGCCCCCAGTCAAAAAACTGATAATGTTTGAATACAGACTGAAGCATGCTATTTTTCACTTTCTTTCTTTCTTTTTCTTTTACTTGAATCTTCTTGTACAAAATGACTAAAATGGAAATGTTTTACATGATGGCACATATACATCTAATTGCTTCACATCTCATGGAGGTGGGAGGGGAAGGGAAAAGGGGAGGGAAGAAGGGATAGAATTTAAAACTTAAAACTTTTTTAAAATGTTAAAAATTGTTTTAACATGTAAATGGGGAAAAAAGAAAGCACATTTTTTTTAAAACTACATTTCCATAATTATTTCATATTACTTCCCTCTACACCATTAACATACCTGTCCAACTAACCAATTAATTTGGGTATAGAGGCAGAGTGGGAGTAAAATACTGCATCAAAGTTAAGAAAGCTTCATCACACTCTGGGGATGAATTTTTCGGTCAACAACAATTCATGCAAATCATATATTGAATTCAACAAACATTTATTAAGCACCTACTATGTGTCAGGCATTGTGCTAAGCAATGGGTTTTACAAAAACAGGCAAAAGACAGTCTCTCCCTCAAGGAGACTGCCATCTAATGGAGAAGACAATATGCAATCAAGTATATACAAAGCAAGCTATATTCAGGATAAATAGGAAATAATTAACAGGGAAAGTATTGGAATTAAGAAGGATGGGGGAAGGTTTCCTATAGGAGGGGGAATTTTAAATGGAGCTTAAAGAAAGCCAGGGAGTTCAGTAGTCAGAGTGGAAGAGAGAGAATTCCAGGCATTATAGAGAGGGATATAAAGTATATTGGGAGATGGAGTGCCCAGCAATAAAACTAGATTTTTAAAATTCCGCCAGTAATTATAATCTTAGTTGGGGTCATAGTAATGGCAATGGTCCTTATAGTAATTACCGTAGTACCAATCACTGTAATAATAGTAGTGACCAAGTCATGGTCATCATCAAATACACCCTATTTTTAACAGGATTACTGAACTGGTAAATTGGGGGCATAGCGCAGGTTTACCTAGACTTTAGTGAAATATTTAATAACATCTATATTTTTGTGGAAACAGTGGAAAGGGAAGAACAAAATATTTACATGGCTTGGAATTGGCTGTATGGCCAGAATCAAAAAGTGTGATTAGTGGTTCAATGACAACTTGGAAGGAGATCTCCAGCTGTCTGCCCAGGGATATCTGTTGGGCTCAGTGCTATTAAACATTTTTATCAATGTCTTGGATAAAGGCATAAATGGCATCCTCATCAATTTGGTAGACGACTGTAATGGTAATTTAGATTTGAAGATTGTTCCCACCCATTAACAGGCCATGTGACCTTACATCACAGGAAGCCTAAGTCACATGTGGTGGAAAGAGCTTGCTGAGAGGAAAAGAAAAGTGTGTCACAGGAAATGCTGAGAGAACAGTTAGAACTGAGGGAGAACGCAGACATGTGGTTCTTGTGCTGTGAGTGATTGTTGGTGGCAAGGCCCAAGCAGGAAGGTTATGGGATGGTTTGGCTCTCTACTGTGATGTCATGTTTTAGATTCTTTGCTGTTATGATAAAGGGGACTTACTGGTTCTGGAATTTGTTTACTGCTTGGATGGGTCAGATTTACTGGTTTTGGGACCTGTCTCATCTGAATAAATGGTTTACTTCTTCTACCTTCTATACAGAGAGTCTCTTATATTTTGCAATACAAAATTACATAGGCATAATTACAATTATCATCTATATTGTGAATACCGCCTTGCTAATACAATGAAACAAAACTTCAAGGGATAGCAGATAGAATGGAGGTCAAGTATCAGGATCCAAAGAGATTGTGCCAGGCTGGATCTGATTGAATCTAATAGATGAAATTTAATAGAGATAAAAGTAAAAGCCAGCATTTCGAATTTTAAAAATCAAGTTTACAAATACAAGATAGATGAAGAATGGTTAGATAGCAGTTTGTCTGAAAAAGATCCACGAGTTTCAAACGAATGCAAGCTCGATATATGATAGTGAGGTAATGTTGCAACAACAATAAAAATAAAGTTATGCTATCTTGGACTTCACTAAAAGAGTCCTAGCCTCTTGGAATTAAGTCCCATTAAACACTGCCCCAGTCAGACCTCATGTGTAATTCTACTTCAGTTTTGAAAATCATATTTTCAAAAGGACATTACACAAAAAGACTTAAGAGGTACTTGATAGCTTTTTAAAAGTATTTGAAAGGCTATCCTATGAAAGAGAGATGAGATTTGTTTTGTTTGGCACCAGAAGACAGAGCTAAGTACATTGGGTGAAAATTGCTAAGGGAGAAATGTAAGCAATATAATGAAAAACTTCCTAAAAATTACATGTATCCAAAAGTATAATGAGTTCCCTTGGAAGGTACTGGGTTTCCCCTCATTACCAGTCTTTAAACCAAGGCTAGAGGATTATTTATTGAGTATGTCACGGAGGGCATTCCTTTTCTGGAACTAGATAGCCATTAAGGTCCTCTTCCACTCTTATTAAGGGTGATAGTGAGAATTCTCATACTACTCCTTATTAAATATCTGTCTTTAAATAAATGACTTAATCATTCAACAAGCATTTATTTAGAGCCTATTATATAGGATTTTTCTAGATGCTAGGGATTCAAAGAAAAAATGCAGTTCTTGCCCTTAAGGAGCTTACATTAGATGAAAATGAAATATGTATTTGTGTGTACATATATAATGTGTGTATATGTTATGTATGTACAAAGTAAACAGAAGGTAATTTAGGTGGTAGGAAGACATCTGTACCTGGGGAATCAGGAAAGGCCTTAGGAAGTAGCACTTCAGCTTTGTTTGAAGGCAAATAGGGATTCTAAGATGTTAGGAGGCAGGGCAATATAGGTATATGTATTGGGAATCAAGATGGGCTCTTAGCACTCATTCAACCAAGTGCCCTTGAAGAGTTTGGCCTTTGTTTCCTTGATTAAATTAAGAGTCCTTGATGACCTCCTTGCCTCAAGGGAAAGCCTGGTTTACATGGGTTTGAGTGACATGTTTGTGACATCAGAGGCTTTTAGACCACATGGGTTTAAGTTGCATTTTTCTGACAATTTTATGTCATGTGGGTGAATCACATGTGTGATTCACCTTTGACCCTGAACAACATATATAAACCGAGAGGCTGGCTTTCTCTTTTGGAGCTCTGAGCCACAGCAGGAGTGGTGCATGACTCTAGGTAAGCCATTGTTATGAGCTCCCCAGGTTTGAAGAAAACCCAGATGTTGATGCTTCTCTGGTAACTGTATACTGTGATTCTGAAACAAACAGAAATCTATCTGTTGATTTGTGTTTATTTGCTCTGTTTGTATTTGCTCTGAAGCTCAGGGTGCTGGCTTTTTCCCCTGAACTAAGTGAATGATATTTGAATGTTCAACTAAATTGAGATTGTTAACCCCTTAATGTTGCTTTCCTTAGTAAAGCAGATCAAAAGAATCTGTGTTGGCAGCTTTCTGTGTGCTGGTTGTTGGTGGGTCTTACACCCCTACAGCAGCTGCTAACAGATTGTTGCAACAGTATAGGAGACAGCCTGTGCAAAGGCATAGACATGGGTGATGGAATATCCTGTATGAGGAATAGTAAGAAGGTCAGTTGGCTGGACCATAAAGAATCTGAAGAGGATAACACGCAAAAATCTTGGAAAGATAAGCTAAAGCCAGGCGAAGAGCTTTAAGTGACCAAGATTTGTGTTTGATCCTAAAAGCAACAGAGAGCCACTAGAGCTTCCTGTGCAGGAGAATGACGCAGTCAGGATGGACTAAAGAGAAAAAACTAGAGACAAGAAGACCACTTAGGAAGCTACTGTAACTGTCCAGGTAAGAAGTGCTGAGGGCCTAAAACAGGGTAGTGGCCATGTTAGCAAAGAGGAGGGAAAAAATGTTGGAGATATTGTGAAGCTAAAACTGATTTAACCTCTCTGGGTTCCAGTTTCCTTATTCATAAAACAAAAGGTTTGAACTAGATGACCTTTGAGGTCCCATCCAGCTCTAAATCTATGATCTTATAACCAAAGGAGTAGTCGTTAATGGTCTAATATCAGGGAAGGAGGTATCTAGTGATCTCTCCCACGAAACCATGCTTAGCCCTATGCTTTCAACATTTGTATAAAACAGATAAATGCACTAGTTTTAATGTTAACCAAATATACTAATAAAACAGAAAAGAGTAATAGGGAATAGTTAATAGCAAGAGTTTTAGCTCTTGAAAGTTTATAAAAGACTTTACAAATATCTCATTTATCCTCATAACACTTGGAAGTACGTGCTATTACTATCCCCATTTTTCAGATCAGTCTAACAGAATCAAGAACCAAAAAGAACTTGACAAGTTGGGACAAGACTTTACATTTATCACTAGTAAGAATAAATTTAATCAGGCTAAGTATAAAGTCTTACACTTGGGTTAAAATAATCAGCTACCCAAAGCACAATATTTGAGAAGGCATAGCTAGAGAACAGGCATCTAAAGAAGACTGGGGGTGGAGTGCTCAACACAAGTCCATAATGGAATGTGGTAGCTGAAAACATGCTAATGTAACCCTGGGCTACATTAAAAGAAGTATCACTTCCAGGAATAAGGAGTTACCAATTCTACTGTATTCTGACTGCTCAGATCACATCTGGAGTATTATGTTTAATGATGTGTACCTCAGTTTAGGAAGTCCACTGAAAACTTAGAGAGCATCCAGAGGAAGACCCCTCCACCCCCCAAAAAAGAAAGGTAATGGTCATGCCATACAGGTGTAATAGTAATTAAGATGGGACTTTTTGCTGTTGACCTTTAGTGATTCTGGCCTTTGTTTGAATGGAGCAGATAAAGTGGAATGTTTTTGTATTTCTCAGCACTGAGACAATTGGGAGCCATTGATTTGTATCTGATGTGATACTGGGGGTGGGGAACTTCTCCATGCCCAGCCTGGGTGAGGTCAGGGACCTCCGGCCCTGAACAGGATATGTAAGCTTGGAGTTCTTGCTTGGAGTTCTGAGCCACAGCAGAAGTGGCCTGTGACTCTGGGCCAGCCTTTATAATGAGCTCCCTGGCTGTCCACCCAGATGTTGAATTGTATTTGGTCTGTAATTCAGGGTGCTGGTTTTTTCCCCTGAACTAAGCAAATGATATTTGTATGCTGGATTAAAGTAAGATTGTTAACCCCTTAACATCATTTTCCTTAAGTAAAGCAGATCAAAAGGACCTGTGTTGGCAGCTTTCTGGGTGCTGGTTGTTGGTGGATCTTATACCCCCACAGAAGCTGCTAGCTGGATTGTTGAAACAAAAGGGAATCAGCGAAGAAGGCTGGAGAAGAAGAGAATAAAGTGGAACATAAAAGCCATTTTCAAATATTTAAAACATCTTGTGAGATATTAGGCTTATTCTGCTTGGTCCCAGAAGGTAGAACTAGAGGCAAGAGTTTTCAACTGAGAAGAGGTAATTTATGATTGATAAAAGGTAGTGGAAAGAGTACTGAATCTACAGTCAAAAATCTGGGTTTGAATCCCAACTCTACCTCTTTTTTTTTTTAAGTGAAAAACATGTGCTTCAATCTACCCTCAAAGTTGATTAGTTCTCTCTGGATGGGATAGCATTTTTCAAGCCTCTGGGTCCTTTGGAACTGTCTTGGATCATTGTCTTGATCACAGTAGCTATGTCTTTAAAAATTACTCATCATTACAATATTAGTGTTAATGTGTACAATGTTCTCCTAGTTCTACTCACTTCTCTTTGCATCAGTTTATGTCTTCCCCAGTTTTTCAGAAACCATCCTGCTCATCATTTCTTATATCACAATAGTATTACACCAAGATCATATACTACAACTTGTTCAACCATTCCCCAATGGATGGGCATCCCCTCAATTTCAAATTCTTTGCCATCACAAAAAGAGTTGTTACAAATATTTTTGTACATATAGGTCCTTTCCCTTTTTCTTTGATCTCTTTGAAATATAGACATAGTAATGGTATTGCTGAGTCAAAGGATTTTCACAATTTCATTGCCCTTTAGGCGTACTTCCAAATTGCTCTCCAGAATGGGTGGATTGATTTATAACTCCACCAACAGTGCATTAGTATACCTATTTTTCCACTTCCTTTACAGACCTTATCATTTTCCATTTCTGTCATATTTGCCAATCTGAGAGGTGTCAGGATCTCAGATCAACTCTACCTCTTATAAATTTGGGGATGCTGGACAAGTTACTCTCTCTCACCCTAGGTTTCCAGGTCTGTAGAAGAGAGGTATTAGGCAAAATAACATCTGAAGTCCCTTTGAGCTCAAAACTTATGATACTAGGATACTGTTACAGCTATACAAAAAAGAAGAATGGGGCTGCTAAGGAAAGTAATGGGTTTATCCTCAATAGAGATATTCAGAAAAAAACTAGATGACCAGTTGTAAAGTGTACCATGGACAAGATTCTAACTTATGTAATTTAGGTAAGACAGTCTCTGAGGTCTGTCTAGACTCTGAGATTCTTTGATTTTTATAAAGTATACTATAACTATAAAAGCTTCTGATAACATGGGCTCAATATAAGAAAAGACTTTCAAACAATTAGAACCTACAAAAGAAAGAATGGGCAGCTGAAGGAAATAATGGTTCTCCCTTATTCTCCCTTCAAGTGATGACAAGATGACTATGTGTTGGGTATGTCAGAGACTCCTGATCTGGAACAAATGGATACAAGGACACTTCTGGCTCAGAGAGTCTGTGATTTTCAATTATATCCAACCATTTTGTTATATTGGCTATAAAGGAAACTTCACTGCACAGTTGCTAGAAAAACTTCTCATTTTTCAGCAAACAGCCACAGAAATTAGGTCAGGCTGAGCTCATAGCCAAGGTGTGTGTTGCTGAACCACACAGAGTGTACTCGTTACCCAGGGTCAGTCTCAGTTGAATAAACATGAGTTGTGCCAGGAGATACAGAATGCAGAATGCTTTACAGTGGGATCAGTACAACCGAAAACAGTCACAAATGCCAATGAAAAAATCAATTTTCTGATCAAACTTTTTAACAGGAGGCAGTATTCCTATAAAATTTACCAGAAACTAATGACAAATATTGTTGCTCTGTCTCACTTAATTTAGAATTCATAACTACAATATCTCACATGTATATCATTGTACTGTTAATGGAATGGGAAGATCTTTCTTGCCCACTAATAGGCCTATATGATCTGCTTTGAGCCTGGGTCACATGGAGCCTGTGGTAGGAGGAGCTTGCCAAATGGGTAGAGCAGGATGGGTGGAGCAGGAAGAGAAAGCCAGGCAGAGCTGGGAGAATAAGGGGCAGGCAGAGGCAGAGCAGCTAGTGTGAGTGAGAGAGGGGAATTTTGCCTAAGGGAGCTGGGGAGGCCTGATTGAGAGAAGGCTTGGGGATGGCAGTGCCCCCTGCATTTGTAATGTATACACACCTCCTTGTTACCATGGTGGATTTGGCTTTCTGGTATCTGAATAAATATCTTGGTTTCATCTTTGAGGAAGAGGGTTTGTTATATTTTGCAATTCAAACCTGGAAATAGGCCGGCATATTCATAGCAGCTGCTGTGGGTATCACATTCGCAATATAATCATGCATCATGACTAATAATAGACTAAAAGATACATGAGGGCAAGGAATAAATCTTCACTAAACTCTATATTTCCAGCACTTGCAGAGGTACTTAGTAAATATTTATTAAATTGAAGTTGTTTAATTGAATGATCAAGTGTTAACTATCACAATTTTAGAGATGGAGAATCTGAAACAAATATAAATAGTTAAGGGATTTACCCAAGGTCAAACCTATTTATTACACTATACCATCTTTCATATAATAATTATATAACAAACGAGATATTGTTTATAAGGAGTATAGCACAGTGCTTGGCACATAGCAGGCACTATTTGAATGCTAGCTATCATTATTATTGTTAAGTCTGATTTATAGATATTTATAAGTTGAAAATAAAGAACTTTTTAAAATTTAATGTAATCCTTTGTGAAAAATAAAACTTACAACTAATTTCATTTTAATTTCAAAAAGAGCACTAATTTGGTAGCTTTTATTATAAAATCATATCATTTTATACATAAGGCAAGCATTTTTAGATATATGAAAACAAATGTTTCATGAATGTTTCATGAAAACAAAACTCATTTAAAGTTAACTTCTGCATGGTCCAAGATATTTAATTCAAAGCTGAATATCATGACATGCTATACTCAACCTACCCTATGATAATTTAACAGAAAACAAGGTCTCTTCAGGGACTGTGTCACACTATGAAATCTGTTCTGAAGGGAATCTAGTATTAGGCAAGGGTTTTAATCCTAGGTCCAATAAGGGAGAATCTTAAAAACACAAATCAGGAAGCAAAGAATCACATGATTTCATTCAAGAGAGAATGCAGTAGCCATCTAACCCAACCTGGGCCTAAAAGAGAAGTCAACAAGCATTTATTAAATATCTCTTATATGTCATGCATTATAAGTGCTGGGGATACAAAGAAAAGTTAAAAAAAAACCAGTCCTTGCTTTAAAGGAGCTCACAGTCTAATGGGAGAGACAACATACGAACAACTATGTACAAAAAAAGAGATAGCCAGGATAAACTGGAAACAACCAATGAAGGGATGACACTAGCATTAAGGGGCATTGGGAAATGCTTCTTGTAGAAGGCAAGATTTTTACTGGAACCTGAAAGAAGTCAGCAAAGCTAAGAGGTGGAGATGATGACAGAAAGATTTCAAGGCATGAGACAGCCAATAAAAATGGAGCCAGGAGATAGAGTATCTTATACAAAGAACAGCAAGAAGACCAGCACCACTGGATCACAGCAGGTGGGGATGAAGGTGGAGAGGGTGGGGGTGTGAAGGGGTCAGATTATGAAGGGCTTCAAATAGAAGATATTATATTTGACCCTTGAGGTAAATGGGAGCCACTGGAGTATACTGAATAGGAGGCACTGACTGGTAAAACCAGGGCTTTAGTAAGAGTAGTTTGCTATGTAGAGTATGGTTTGGAGAGGGGAGAAACTTCAGCACAGAAACCAGCCAAAAGGCTATTGCAATAATGCATATGTGAGGTGATAAGGGCCTGCACAGGGTGGAGTATCAGAGAAGGGAAGGGGGCACATAAGAGAGTTGAAAAGACATGGAAAAGATAAAAAAAGAGGAGTTTATTATTTATTATGGAAGCATAGGAAGCCACTGGCATTGACTGAGAAAGAGGGTCATTTGGTCAGATCTGCACTGAAGGAGAACACTTTGGCAGGAATGTGTAAAATGTACCGGAATAGTGAGAGACTTGAAGGAAGATCCGTTAGAAGGATGGTGCAAAAATCTAGGCAAGGGGTGATGAAGGCCTGAAATAAGGCAGTAACTGTATAAGTGAAGAAAAATGTGAGAGATATTGTGAATATAGAAACTGCAAGATTTGTAAAAGGATATGTGGGTGAATAGTCATGAAAAATGTTTTTTATGATAAATTTGAATTGGTTCCTTATATATCTTAGAAATGAGAATTTTATTAGAGAAATTTGCTGCAAAGAATTTTTTTTGCCGTTTGCCCATTTCTCTTCTAATTTTAGCCATATTGCTTTTGGTTGTATAAAAAACCTTTTAATTTTATGTAATCAAAACCAATCATTTTACCTTCTACAATCCTCTCTATCTCTTGCTCTTCCTTTATCCATAGACCTGAGAGGTGATTTACTGCTTGCTCTTCTAATTTGCTTATGATGTAATCAAAAATACCCTTGATACATGTTTAAATAGTTGTCATATTTTATAAATATGAGGAATTAGCCACATGTGTCAGGAGTTATAGAGATTCTAACAGTTACCTTCTGGGAGCATTAATATGGGCTATTTTTTCCATTTTTTGGTATCTTCCATTCCTTGAGATAACTTTTAAAATTATATAAGAAATTAAACAGAGACACATACATGTGTGTATACATATATAACTTGTTAAACTGGAAAAGGTAGCACATCACTGAGATTTCCCAATCAATCCATCAATAAGTATTTATTAAGCACCTGATATATTAGGCCCTATGCTAGGCACTTTATATACAACAATTCCTACTCACAATGAGTTTACATTCCAATATGGGACACAAGTATATAGAAATATATATAGCATAATCATAAAATCAATGAGTAAATAGATATATATATATATATATATCTATGTAAATACGCACACAGAGAAAGTAATTAAATACAAAATCATTCAGGAGAGAGAGCACTCATCATCTTCTCAGTTTTCCACATACCCTGCCATCATTGAAAAAAGGAAAAAAAGAAAAACAAAATCTGTGCAACTAACATGCAGAATTAAGCAAAACAAATTCTCACATCAGTCAAGTCACCTATGGATTTTGGTTAGTTCTTAAAGATGGAAGATGCAGGTTCAATTCCTGACTCAGAAAGTTATCTGTTTGACCTTTCTGAGTACTAGGTTTTTCATTATGTTTTAATGGAGATAAGAGACTATGTACTGCCTGCCTACCTTATGAGACTATTGTGAGGATCATGTAAAATGATAGATATGTATATATGTGTATAAAACTTTGCAGCTTTAAAGCTGAGTTAAATTAGCAGTTATAATAAGAAGAGAAGGATGAGTAAGTGGTATTGTTATTGCCCAGGTCTTAACTTCAGGGCAGAAAGCCTTGAGCTCTTTGTATAGAGTACTACAATTTACATCTAAAATCTGAATCCTTTCCTGGTCTCTAAGCAGAGCCATCTGAGAACCTGGAGCCTTCAGCTCAAAGGATGTTCATGCCAGAGGGATCACCTAGTGCCTAACCCCTCATTTTATAGCTATGGGAACTAAAGCTAAAAACCTAAAGTGATTGGCACTGACCTACAAAGCAGCAGAAGTGGAAACCACATCCAGGCCCTCAGACTATAAATGCCAGGGTGCTGCTAGAAATAACTCAACATTCCAAGGCAGTCAGAAGTAAGAAAGGCACCACAACAAGCAGCCCAACAACTTGTCTACTCTCAGCAGGTTTTTGCTCTGTTGCCACTCCAAGGAGAATAGGTAGGTAGCGTCTAAATTGTAAATAGGAACAGATGAATGCTAGCTTGGGTAGGAGGCAGAAGAGAAAGCATGCTTGCTAAAAGGGTGGGGAGAAGCAGAAGGAGGATAGAAGAAACAGAGAACAAAATATGTTCAAAGAAGGGCTTTAAAAAAATGGACAAATAGCTTAGGATTACAGAGGAGGAGAAAAATAGGAAGAGGTTTTCAGGAGGAGAGGGAAAGAGTATCATATTCAGTCTTTCAGTTCATTTCCCTGCCAACACGGCTATCACAAATAGAACAGAGAACAGATTGAGGTGGCAATTAATAGGAAGACAGAACAGAAAAAGCAATAGACAGATGAAGGCAGCCCACAAAGAAGATCTAAGAGTTTAGTGGGCTTATCATCACAAGAATAGTGTTTATTGTATTTGAGTCTGTGAGTTTGTCATGAATGCCATGGAGGTTTTTAGAAGAGTGTGTTTTTCATTTCTCACTGAGATCAAGTAGTTTCCCTAATAAGCATAACTACAAAGATGATATTTTAGGGAATGGAAAATAAAATATTGTATAACCCACCTCTGGATAAGCATAACTTCACAGAATCCTAGAAAAGAGCTCAGAGGGTATCTAGTCCAGCTATTCATTATACAGATAAAGAATCTGAGGCTCAGAAAAGTTGTGACTTTCTTATGAATACACATTTTGTTTATAACACTAATGAAAGAGGAACCCAAGTCTTGTGCTCTTTCCACTATTAAGATACACAGAACAAAGTCAAAGGCCAGGAGGGAAGCAAAATAAACGAACAGGAGTGAAATCATAGGGTTATCTTTTACTATGGATACACACTCCTTAAGACAGTTCCTAGAATCTTATTCAAAGCCTAGTTATTTTCACTTTACACATAATTCTAACATGCTCAGTAATCTAATATTCTATCCCCAAAGGAATAAATCAGAGTAACTACAGGCATACTGAACAATGAGAAGTGACAGCTTACAACCTGGTTAAAAAGAGGTCCCGAGAACTAAAAGAACACAAATGTGTGGGACCACTTAATGCAGAAGCAAAACACCTTACAAATTTCCAAAGGTTCTGAAGTCAGTATTCTTTCAGAATTCAGACCAATAGGTCAAGTGCTTGATTAAGATCCTGGATCATCAAGAAAGGCTAAATGATAATCAGATTCCAAAGCAATGAAACATAATTGTTTTTACAAATACTTCTATTCATGAGTTAAATTCTGAAAATTATGGTGCTTCAAGGGATCAACTCTAACAACCAGACATTCTCCCTAGCCAGAATAACTCCTTTCCCCCAAGGATCTAAAAAGCCAAAGTCTTTATTACATTGAATCACATTCAAGTGTGATTCACTCATCCAAAAGATTACCTGGGGAACTGCTCTTAGTTTCATAAATTTGAATCAATTCTCTATGTAGCTTATAGTTGAAACTTTTATCAGAGAAATTTGCTGCAGTTTTTTTCCATATTTACCTGCTTCTTTTCTAATTTTAGTAACCTTAGTTTTGTTTGTGCAATACCTTTTTAATGTAATCAAAATTGCCCACTGTAAAAACCTTCTGTGAGCCTCTTGATTGTTGGGTCATGAACTCTTCTTCTAATCTCTAAATAGATCTGACAGGTAATTTCTTCCTTGCTCCTCTAATATGTTTATGATGTCACCCTTTATGTCTCAGTCATACTCATTTGGATCTTTTCTTGGTATATGCTCACAATACCTTTTAAATATGTCTTCCAATTCTTACCCTAGGAGGGAGTATGGTACAGCAAAAACAAACAAAAAACCCTTGCTCAGGAATGAGAGGACATGCATTCAAATCCTGCCTCTAAAACTCGCTACTTGGGAAAGTCACTTAACCCCAACATGCTTCAGTTTCCTCAGCTACAAAATAAGAAGAGCTGGACCAGACTGCCTAGGCGGTCCCTTCCAGCTCTAGACCTAATTTATCCAGTGAATTTTTTATGGTCATATTTCAACAAGCTTAAGCATGAGCAAAGGTCAAATTCAGGGAAAGTTTTCTGTGTGTATATTACATGAACAGTGGCCCATATGTGTCTAAGAAAAGTATGTGACAGTGAGGAGTGAAAGATATGGCTACAAAGGTTTACCATTGATCATGTGTACTAAAGTATGCCAACTCCTGATTAAGTGATACATTCAAATATTTAGAACTTTCCTTTTGCTATAACAACCAATCATCAATATTTGTAGCTCAATACCAAGGTAAACATCCATAGTACTAACAGTGGTCCCTGCCCTTGATGCTCCCCCCTCGCGCTGATTAGAAAAGGTTAGTGGTGGACATCTGGGAACTCTGCCCAGGTCCTTAGTTTGAGGAGGGCACCCTAGGAATTCACTTCATCATTTCCTACCTAGCTGCTTTCTGGGATTTCATGAACCCTAGAAACTCATCATTCTGCAAAGTGAAATAACTCTAAAACAATCACTTCCTCAGATCATTTGCCACCCTAGATTCTCATCTCCACCACTACCCTAGCTGTCTAGCTTTTTTTTAATGTGTTGTCTTCCTCCATTAGACTGTGAGTTCCTTGAGGGTAGTGACTGTCTTATGCCTTTCATTGCATCCTCAATGCTTAACACAGTGCCTGGCACAAAGTGGGTACTTAATAAACATTTATTAAACCTGACCCTGACTTTGCTTACAAGTCATCCATTAATTCTAAGATGCAAGTATAATAGTATAATAGAAAAAAAAGTGAGGACACTAGGGTTCAAATCTTGGTTCTGACATACTAGCTATGTGACCAAAGCTAAATCATTTCACCTATCTAATCAGTAACTATCTCTTTCATGGTGCTGCCTCAATCAAATGAAGACCTGTTAAAGACCTAAACATGAAAAGACCAAGGTCTCCCGCTGCATTCGGGGTCATCTCCAGTCATCCTGATCTATATCTTGCCATTGGAAGCAGATGGCTCCGGGGGAGAAAATGAGGCTGGTGACTTTTCACAGCCCTCCCTCAGTTAAATCCAATTCACTTGCATGTCATGGCATCACTTCCCTAATATCATGGTCCTCTTCCAGAACAAAGGACAAACAACAACCACTGCTATGAGTACTAGAACTGGCCATTTGGACAACACAGATTTCTTCCTTCCTCCCTTTCTTTCTTTCTTTCTTTCTTTCTTTCTTTCTTTCTTTCTTCCTTCCTTCCTTCCTTTCTTTCCTTCTTTCCCTCCCTCCCTTTTTCCTTATTTCCTTCCTTCCTTTTTTTCCTTCCTTCCTTCCTTCTTTCCTTCTTTCATTTTTCCCTTCCCTCTGTCCACATAGGGCAGAGGTTCCCAAACTTATTTGGCCTACCTCCTCCTTTTCAAAAAACTAAAATAAATTACTCAGCACTCCCCGGGAAATCTACTTTCTTTAATCCTTTAATGTTATTTTATTAATTTGTATCTTTTAAAAAATGTATAAAATATTTTTATGTATCTTAAATTTAATAAATTACTGTATATTTGTGGGTTATTTCCTGCACTGAAATTTTGATGATGCAATATACTATTGTATTGTAAACAAGTCATTACATGCACATATTCCTGCCAATGTATGCTAGACTTCCCAACAATGCAACACAAGCTTGCCTGCCAACACTTGTTTATTAAAATCTGTGGGTGGACTTGACCACTAATCAGTTATAACTTGAATCATATATGTTTTATTTGGAAAATAACGTAATCACTACAATTTTAACTGTTATACAAGAGATGAAACATGTACTAACTTTTTTTTCAAAATTTCCTTATCCTCCTTCTTTCCTTATGCTTCCACTGCCCCTTTATTTTTATTCAACACTCCCAATTGCACCTGAGCCTGCTACCAACCCCCTGGATCATTCCAATGCCCCCCAGGGGGTGATATCACCCACTTTGGTAATCTATGCATAGGGTATCATACCCTTACTTGGGTGCTCTGCTTAAAGGAACGTAAATTTTTGATCACTGAAACCTTCCTTTCAAGATATCTTGGGGTTTACAGGCTAAGTTTCTTTCTTAAGGACCCCACCTTAAATCCTAATCACTCTGACTCTCATTGATTGGTCCCCAAGCCCACTTGGTCATTGTTTGGGCCCTGATCCCCTCTGAGCGAATGTAAATAGCAACTGTTTCTGTTTTGGCCAGAAACCCGGAGGGCCTTCTGCCAGATTGATTTTTTTTTTCTTTTTTTGACTCAGTAAAGAGGCCAACCTCTGCCTCATTTCTTACCTAGCCTTAATCACTTAATGGGCTTTGCCTCAGTCAGAGATCTATTAAAGACCTCAGCTTAAAAAAGGCCAAGGTCTTCCACTGCATCCAGGGCCATCTCCATTATTCCTGATCTATATCTTGCCACTGGACCCAGACAGCTTGGGAGGAGAAAAAAAGGCTGGTGACTTTTCACAGTCTTCCCTCACTTAAATCCAATTCACTTGCATGTCATGGCATCACCTCCCTGATTTCATGGTCCTCTACATGAGCAAAAGACAAACAACAAACCTCTTTCATAAAAAGGGCATAATAATACCTGCCCTATCTACCTACTGGATTGTTAATAGGGAAAAGATGGGGCAGGCAAGGCAGGCTAACTGAAGTAGCAGGACACCCTAAGGGAAATTTGGGAAACATTCGTGCTAGATGGGTCAAGCCACTGCCACCTCAGATTCCACTGCAGACAGTCTAGGACACTGTTTCCATGAGCCCCTGACCATCATCCCTACTTCCAACCTACCCCCATAGCCATCATGCTGGAAAAACTCTTCTGGAGAAGGGGGCTCCATCATCTCTAGGACCAACACCAAATGGAAAAATAAGTTCAAGAGCACTAGGAACAGCAGCACCCTCCAGGCTACCAATTCTAATTCTAGCCAAGAGACCAATCCATGTGGAGATGTGACCTTGGCAACTGGCTCTACAGGTGCTGAAGCCCCCATGTCCTCAGTAGCCACAGCTACTGAACCTAAAAAGAAAGTTCTTATTATCGAAGTTCTTGGTGCTGTCAAGTAGATAAACATCAGAAACAGACAGGCTGTTATTAATGGAAATAACACTAAAGAAGATGCATTACCATCTATCTGCTTTGCCACTGTACTCTCAGGACCACAGGGTCCTATCTGGCTTGCAGTTGAAACTTCCTATAAGTTGTCTCCCTCTATTACTATATGAGCTTGAGAGCAGGAACTATCTGTCTTTTCTATTTGTATCCCTAGTTCTTAGCATGGTGCTTTGTACAAACTTAAATGTGTTTTCATTCATAAATTTTAAAATAGTACATGAGGTTAAAGTTAAAAGACAAATAGAGTCAAGGACAATTTAAAAAGAAGAGCTGATATTTTGTTATCCACATTTTATAGATAAGAAAAGTAGGTGAGTGATTTACCCATTTCTACAGCCAACAAAATGGTGAGGTTCTTGAACTCAGGTCTGCTAACTCTGTCTAGTAGCTTTTAATTACACCAGATAGCTTTTCAAATACTTGTAAGAGTGCACTAGGCAAGAAAAGACCCATCTTGACAGACTAAGTAATGGATAGTAAAAATGGAGGACCACTCCTCTTTAAGATCTGCTCAAGGGAGGGCACATTGGCATCTTTTCTCTTACTCACAGCAGGCATGAGTGTTTGGGGCAGATGCAAGGGCACACGTGCTGCTTTACCTTCCTCTGCTCAAAATGCCCCTCCACATTGCCAATCAGACTCACGTAGAAGGCCAGCAGGAGAAGCATGGCAGGATGGTTACGGTTGAGAAAGTCTATTAAGCAGTTGGAGTCAAAAAGTAGTGTGCCAAGCAGGCTGCTCTGGTATGACACCTGCTGGTACTCAAACAAGGAGATGCCAACTCTGGCTCTAGATTTATTCATCAAAAGGGAGAAACATGATATGAAAGCAGAAAGTGGGCAGTC
Source organism: Trichosurus vulpecula (assembly GCF_011100635.1). Classification (NCBI taxonomy): domain Eukaryota; kingdom Metazoa; phylum Chordata; class Mammalia; order Diprotodontia; family Phalangeridae; genus Trichosurus; species Trichosurus vulpecula. The sequence goes on along the minus strand of NC_050573.1, from coordinate 91,937,532 downwards.
ATATGAGTTAAAATAATCATGATGAATGAATAACATTTATCTTCCTTCATAAAAATAATTACATTGTGATTATTTTTAAAAAATTGATCAAAAGAACAAAATTCCATTTCAATATTGACAGAGGGTTTTTGCCAAAGCTCACTTTCAGGGGTTTTTCTTCTGCATCTGTTGTTCTCTAGCCAGATAATTACAAAATATTTAGCATCCATCCACAAAATCATAAAAGGAAATATGGCGATAACAAAAAGAATACTCAATTTTAAATCAGAGTTCCTAGGTTCTAATTACCATCAAACAGTAGCTCTTATACTTACTAAATATATGGCACTGCAGGTATGTCTGGGTGACCACTTGGCTACACTGTAGAAGAGTTTTTTGTTCACTTGTAGATTACAGTTAGATGGCCTCTGGAGTCCCTTCCAACTCAAATTGTGAGATTCTGTAATGAGTCATTTTATCTTCCTGGGCTTCATTTAACTCATCTTAATAATGAAGCAATTGAACTAAATCATTTCTAAGTCTTTCCAATTTTATGTTCTTGTGCGTAGCTGAGACCAAAATTTGTAAGGTACTACCAAAGCCATCTACTCCAATGTTGGCTTTCTCCACAAATATTTTTCAAGGGACATATGGATTTATAAATAAATTATATTAAATATTCAAGGTGTAATTAATACATATATTATATATAAATTATTCTCAAATCCAGAAAATAATTTACTATGGGATAATATTTGTAAAATGCTTAGCACAGTGCCTAGCATATAGTAAGAACTTAATAAATACTTGTTTCCTTCCTTCCTCCTCCCTTCCCACATCCAAACTGGTTTCCTAACAGGGATGTAAGGATGGTTCAACATTGGGAAAACAATTAACACCCATATGTGAACAACAAAGATAAAAACCACATGATTATTTCAATAGATGCAGAAAAAACACCTTGACAAAATAGTAACTGCTGCTATTAGTAGAAATAAGAACCAAATTGTTTTCCATATCTTTGCTATCTTCCTCTCCTTCAGACAACCTGTCAATCAGTCAATCCCACAACCATGCCACCTATAGCACGGATCTCCTCTATGTACACACATTTGGTCTAGTTTGGCTTCTTTTCCAGAATTTGTCTTTTACTGACACTTTCACCTCCTGTACAAGTACATCCAGCACAGTGATCTGTGATGGTTTTACTCTCCTTGATGGTGAAAAAATTTGTTATAAAAATCTTAAAAGATATTTTCCATTTTCAACCTTAAATGCCCTCAGGTAGACTTTGCTCAATTCAGTCTCCCACTGAGCTTTCCTTTTCCCTCCATAGCTTCTTCTCTGTTTTATAAGATGACATTGCTCATCATCTTCCATCATCTTTCTTTGTTATTTTTCACAAATGTGTTTATATTCTTAGTGGTTATGTTCTTCGGTCACCACCTCTTTCCATATGATAAGCAAAGTGTCTGCTGATTTAAGACACTTTCTAGGTTCTTTTGGTCTTCAAGTATGTCAATTAATTTATATCAATTAAACCTCTGTATAAAATAATAACTGGTATCAATGTCCTTTCTACTTCCTATTACCCATTTTTATCAATAACTTGCTTGAACAGGCAAGAATTGAATTATTTCACATCATCTTCTTCTTATTCTTTTTTTTTATACTTTCTGTTCATATATTGGCATTGGCCTTTGTTCTAAAAGATTGCAATGCATGCATGACTTCCACATTAGTGTCAGTTCTCTTCCTGTAAAAGGATGCTCAATTTCATTTTTTGTGATATTCTTAGATGCCTGTCATGTTCAAAACCCCAAAAAGTGAGTCATGGAAGATTTCTTTAATAGGACCAAGAGCAGACACTGTAATCAAGCATTGTTTACAAAGCAAAAGCACTAGGAATCTTTCCAGGACAAAGAGAGATGAATCAAGGATACTATCCCCACTACTGCTATATATAAAATTAAATTAATTTAACTTAATTTTTAAAAATTAAAGGCATAGGCAGTGGCAAAAAGGAAATAAAATTATTCCTATCTTAGATAACATGACTGTGTACTTAGAAAACCCCAGAGAACCAACAAAGAAATTAATTTATATGAATTATAACTTCAGCACTGTAGCAAGAAACAAAGTCAGTCCTGAAAAATCATCACTATTTCTATTTGGTACTTTAAAAAAAAGGAGAATAGTAATAAAAACAATTCCATTCAACATACCTAGATATTGTATAAAATATCTAGGAGATAAACTACCACGATACAGATAAGATTCATGTAACAGCAAAACAACAAACAAAACAACAACCCCCCCCAAAAAGGGTACAAACCCCCATGACTAGTTCCTCCACTCCAGTTACATCAAGAAATGGTCATAGCCTTCTATTATGTTGCCATCACCCACAAATACTCTATTTAGATGTCTAAGAATTCTGAATTTTCCTTATCTGATCACATAATCTTTTATTTTTCCATCTCCCTTTATGCCTCTTTCCTCATAAACATACAACTTCTTGTCCAACCCTTTCATTCCTCAGTACTAGCCTGGGACATCACCTTTGCTCTGGCTACACTACCGTTTCTCCCTAATCTTGAGCCCTTAACAAATCAGTTCAACTCTATACTATCCTTTACCCTTGAACCCTGTACCCCTGTACTACTTCAGAGTATGTTTTGCCAAATCTCAACATTAGATGATCCCTATTATCCACCTACTTCACTCATATTCTTGACAAATGCTCTTGATGACAGGAAATCATGAAAGCTCATTAAAAGGGTATACCAAAAATTTATACTAGCTAATTTAAACTGAATTCTTACTATAGCAAGGCAATCCTTAATTCCTCCCTAACTGATTCCCTATACCATTTACCAAGCTATTCCAAACCTTTTTTTCTCCTCGATCTTCCCCACACCAAATCTCTCTCATTCCAACCCTCTATTCTGAGGACCTCATCTCGTATTTTGCCTAAAAATTTGGGGCCATTCATCAACTAAACCTTTCTTGTCTTCACCATGACCATCTCTTTACCCCTTAGTATTTTCTCAGACATTCATCCCTGCTGTGTTTACATTTTCCTCCCTTCCCAATCTCAACACTTTAGTGAACCAGTTCAACAATATCATCTACTCTTGAATCCCTTTTCCCCCTTGTCCTCTTATCACTTATGCCCATATCCACCATCCACCTCCTTCACTGCTACTTATGTGATACTTAACAAATGTGCTGACTAAATCCACCACAAATTTACATTATCTGATCTCAACTGAGCACTCACTGCAGCAAGGCAATCTAAGCCTGCTCTCCACAACAGCTGTTCTAAATTTCTTCTTTGCTTAAACCTCTCACAGCCCTACTCCCTGACCATCTCAGATGAGATCCCAAACTCATATTGAGATTCCTGTTCTTTACTCCTCATCTCACAAAAACCACTCATCTCACCTTCTCACTTCATCCCTCACTATTCCCTCTTTTACTAAAGTCTCTGAGGAAGAGGTGGCCCTTCTCAGTACGGCCAACCCTTCTATTGTACCCTTGATCCTATCCCTTTCCTTTTTGCCCAAAAGATTTCCCCCAGTATCCTTCTCAATTTCTTCCATATACTAGTTCCTTTCAACTACCTACAAATACATCTAAATTTCCTCCACAGTCCCTGTTAACTATAATCTTAGCTATAATCTCTCTTTTTTTCTTCGCCAAATTTGAAAAAGCTATCTATTGTCAGTGCCTCCACTTCCTGACCTCCTGTTTTCTCTTCAACCTTTTCCAATCTGTCTTTGGATCTCCTAATTAAAATCAACCTCTTTTACCAAATTAATAATGATCTATTAGTTGCCAAATCTTGCCTCTTCTTATTCTTCATCTTTTTTTTCTTAACCTCTCTGCAGTATCTGACACAATTGACTACCTTCTTCTCCTAGAAATTCTCTCTAGTTCTCTCTAATCTCTACTCCTCTCTCCTGGTTCTACTACTATTAATCTGACCACTCCTCAGTCTCCTTTAATAATTTATCATTCATATCCAATAATTGTGGATGTCTCCCAAGGCTCCTGAGACCTCTTCTCTTTTCTCCATACATTCTCTCAGATGGCGATCTCAACAACTCTTATAGTTTCAATTACCATCTCTATGCCTCTGACTTCTAGATCTATATATGCAACTAGTCTCTCTTCTGAGATTAATTGTCCTTGGACATTTTAAGTATGATTTCCTGCATACACCTGAAACTTAAGATGTCCAAAACAGAGTCTTTATCTTTTTTCATCAGTCAGCCTTCTTCTGAACTTCACTATTATTGTCAAGGGTACCACCATCCCTTCAGTTATTTAGATTCTCAATATCACTCTCATTCATCCCACCTATCCAAATAGTTGCTAAATTATTATTTCCATTTCCAAAACATCTCTCCAAAAATACCACTTCTCTCTACTCACACAGACATCATCTGGTTCATACCTTTGCATCACTTCTCACCTGCATTAATGCAACAACCTAATTGGTCTCTCTTGCTCACATCTCTGCATCCCAACTCATCATCCATTGCCAATAAAATTATTATCACAAAGGGCAAGTCTAACCATGCCACTCCCAATAAAGTTCAATGATTCCATATTTCCTCTAGGATAAAATATAAACTCCTCTCATTTTTGTCTTTATTTATATCCCAATCACTTAGCAAAGCAACTAGCACATAGTAGATGCTTAATAAATGCTTGTTGACTTGACTCCTTTAGTACTTAAAGTTTTTTTCAGCCTGGACCCTTCTTCCTTTTCTAGTCTTCTTGCATATTTTTCTCCTCATTGCCCCTACAGACCAGCCCTATTGGCCTAATTGCTGCTTCTCACACAGGACAGATCATTTTCCCTCTCCATACCTTTGTACTGGTTGACTCCTATGCCTACAATGCAATCTCTACCTCTTTGAAACCCTGATTTCCTTCAAAACTCAGTTCAAGTGCCACCTTCAACATGAAGTTTTTCCCATCCCCCCAGCTGCTAGTGTCTTCCCTAAAAAAACTACATTGCTTTTTATTTTGAATAGACTTTGAATATACACACACTCTCTCTCATCATGACATAAAATCCTTGAGGGCAAAGACTGTTTCCCTTTTGTCTTTGTATCCACAGCACTTAGCACAGTGCAGAGTGGGTGCTTAATAAATGGTGAATGACTGATCACTGTTAGGGGTCCATCGCCAGTTGTGTTGAGCTATGCCTTGTCACTGGACTCCGATGACTGTAGAGGAGAAAATGAGGCTGATGACCTTGCACAGTTCTGACTCATTTAAATCCAATTCACCTGCAAGTCAAGACATCACCCTCCTAATATCAATGGTCCTCTTCATTAACGAAGGATTTACAACAGTGATTAATGTTACAGACATTTAAGGAGGTAGGACAGCAGAACTGAGCTGAGTACAAGTTAAGCCATTCCCTCATTGGGCCATAACAAGTAAAGATAAGGCTTCAAAAAAATTCTTACATCTTAAAGCTTTTGAGTTCATAGGCAAGAGCTCATAGGATCAGCAGGGATTCAAATTAAGGAAACATAAAGGTCATTTGAAGGAACTCTCTCATTTTACAAATGAGGAAGCTGAAGCCCTAAGAGATTAAGTGACTTGACTGAGGTCAAAACAGGCAGCAAAACTGGAAATTAGTAGCCAGGTCCTCTGGCTCAGAACCTAAGGACCTTTCCAACTACACTATGCAGTCTTTTGCTCCTTGTCCCTGGGGCCAACCCTAGAAGGAGGAGTGACCATATCTAACAATACAACAGAGGATTTAGTAGGAAATGTGTAATACTAAATGTACTTCATTGGTCCATTATTCAGAGAAATTCCTTTAGTTATTCATAAAAATGCAGACACCATAAATGCCATCTGGTTGTTGTGAATTTTCCTCAAGAAAAAAGAAATGCAAAAACTTAAGTCAGTATGAGCAGTTGGCTGGGAAGTCAACCAATACGTGTGGCTTATTTCCATAAGGAAAAGAATCTCAGCCATTCAGAAACTTTAACAAACTCACTTCTATGGCAAAATAAAGATAGACAGGCAGACAGATAGATATAAACACAGATAAAGAAAGAACATTTAATGAAAACAACCAGATAGCCTCTCAACCCACCACAAGCCCTGGAATGGTGTGGCAAAATCTAAATTTCAGTCAGACCTTTGGTTCCCTCTGACCAATCGTTTAGATGCTGCTGTAACTTTTCATTGAAATCTTCTACTCTCCCACAACACTCAGATATTACAGCAGTATAACACATAGTAGTCCCCAAAAAACCCTTAATGAATGAATGAATTTCCTTAGAATCAGAATAGAAAGATAAGCCAAAGATTATCATCTATGCCAATTTGTGAAAAGATGAATCTCTCCTGGAATATCCCTGAAAATTGGTCATCTTCTCAGTGTTGTAGAGAGTATTCACTCACACACATAGCAAAGGCGGAAATAATGACCAAGAAGTCGCTATTCCTCAAGGAAACACATTTCAGTGTTGGGATGAAAGCATGAAAGGACTGAAGTCTCCTTCAGCATCCTAGCACTCTGGAGTACAGGTTTGCAAGCAGTACAACATCAGTGCCTCAGGGATCAAGGAATGACCATCAGGAAGCCAGCCCAGCAGTCTAAGACAAGGACTCAGCCAACAGTGATGCCACATCTTGATATGAACAAACTTGGCAGAATCAATACTGTGTCAGAAAGAGTCTAAATGGAACCTGCTTTCCCAAGAGAGTGAGGAGAATATGCTCCCAAACTATGAGGAGATAGAATATTTGGATTTTGCTCTTGCTATACCTTCAAAATAAATATTCTTTTGTAAAAGTTACCCAGTGTTAACTGCTTACATGGAACTGGCATACTAGTCATAGGCCCCTAACAAATGGGAAGAATATAGCAAGTATAGGGTCCAAGCAAAAGAAAATAAAGAAAAATGTACCACCCCCCGGAGCCCTAGTACTCTGGAGCCTAAGAAGAGATATAGCTCACATAGGCGTAAGAGATTGTGGCCAGAGTGTATACAATAAAACTGACTGATGAAGTTTGGAATAAACAAGGTGATATCTTAAGTTCTGACTAGCTCTATGAGAGTGTGGCAGGCAGATGTGGACTGGCCTCTTCTCTGTCTCTCTTTCTCTCTCATTTATTTAGGCCACCAACAGATAGATGGCTTGCTTGCTTATTCACTCAACTGAACAGGCACTGAAACGATGAGGCTAATCTGTGCTGCACACAGAAGATCCTGAACTACCACCGATGTGCCTCCCCTTTAACTAATTGGCCAGCTGACTCCATTAACTCTGTGTGTGGAGAGGCAATCCAGGTTAAGTGACTTGCCCAGGGTCATGCTGCTTGCAAGTGTCAAGTTCTGAAGCCACATTTGAACTCAGGTCCTCCTGACTCCAGGGCTGGTTCTCTATTCACTGAGCAGCCATTAACTCTTAATCAAAACATTTACTAAACAAAAAGAAAAACATGAACAGTTATGACGTACCATCCAACCCACACACCTGGGACGCATTATCTCTCCCACGCTTTGTCCTGGGGGAGAGTGAGCACAAATGTGGAATTGCATTGTAGTGAAGTAAGGAGTCCACATGCAACTCACAACTCTAGAAGTGCAAACCCTGATGCCCTTTCATTTTTCAGGAGCATTTACACAAAACGGCATCATTGGGGAAAATAAGAATTCAATATTGACGTGGGCTGTTTCACAAACACTACGATGGGAAAAGAAAAACTTAAATTAGGAGTCGAGACATAGGTTTGAATCTTAGCTATTCCACTAATATTATTTAACCTTAGGCAAGCCATGTCACTATTCAATGCCTATTTCCTCATTACAAAAATCAGGCAGTTGTACAAGAAGATCTCGGAAGTCCAAGTTAGCTCTAAGACGTGATGATTGTCCAGGTGGTGAGCACTCTGTCGTTGGAAGTATTTTGGCAGAAAGTGCCTGACCATTCATCTATCACAAAGGCTGCATGTAATGCATCATTACATTAAATGACCTCTAATCTCCTTTTAAACTTGGATTCCAAAATTTACTATTAGCTCTTTTCCAAGAAGGGGAGGAAAATGATGGGAAGGTACTGAACATACTGTCAAAGTACAGCCCCTCTTCCTCTTCACAACATACATCCATAGGCTGGGAAGAATAGCAGAAATTTATTATACTACCTTGGAAACCTCCTCTGGACTATTCCTCCCTCAGTAAAATATCAGTAGCTTGGAAGAATAATAATAGCGAAGGTTTGCAAAGCATTTTACATATGCTAACACATTTAAGCCTCACAATAGCCCTCCGAGATAGGTGCTATTATCCTCATTTTGCAAATGGGGAAACTGAGGCAGGGAGAGGTTAAGTAACTGGCACACTGTCACATAGCTAATAAGTATATGAGACAAGAGTCGAACCCAGGTCTTTCTGATTCAAAGTCTCATGCTGTATCGACTGCACTACCTAGCTGCCTAAAGGAAAGTCAATAGCATCCATCAGTACATAAAGGAGTTACTAGGTCAGCCTGACTATTCTTATCGAAATTCAAACATGCTTCCACCCTACGTACTAAATACTAATCTTCCTCTGAGGTACTTGAGAAGGCAGTGCAGGCCTAGGAATAATAACAGGCAGTCTGGAGCAAAGGCAGTCCCCTTTCTTGCTTCATCTGTGCCCTGCGGGGAATGTGGTACCCCATGGGATCATGCAGAAGTTCATAGGCTGGGCCCCAGAAGAAACTGCCTATAGCAATATGGATGCTATCCTGCATTGCCGTCCTTTAAAGGCTCACCCAAAGTTTATTGTTCATTTCACTAAATTTTCACTGGCACAGAGGTGGCCCACTTGGAGCACATGAGGTACAGGCAACAGCAACATGTCTTCATCTGACATTCTCAGAATTTCTTCTTCCTCTTCTCTCACTGTGACTCTCTGCTAATCACTGGTATGCCCTAGCAGTGACATGTTGTGTTCCCCACCACCAGTTTCCTTCTCCTTCAGTCCATCCTCTTCGCTGAGAAGAGAATTTTAAGAATTAAAAAAATACTTGGTAAATCTTAAAATTCTATATAAAAGATATTATTATTCAAAGAGAATCAATTTTTTTAAAAGGGGAAAGGGAGAGAGAAACAGGTAGTGCTTCTACTTTTGTTTGATTGGAGTGCCTCCTAAGAATGTACAGAAATGAAGACAAGGAATATGAAGGGCAGAATCTTGGTCTAAATAAAAATATGTGTTCACTCCCCATTGAGAGGAATAAATAGAGCAACCAAGTTAAAAGCTTGGTACATCCGTCACAGCAAGATTTTCTGTAATGATTTTAGAGCTGTAAAAGTGCTGTGCATTCCTGAAAGACCAAGAAAGTAATTATTTCTTCATTAAACAATCAGTCAGCCATATCACTAAAGTTACAAAGCTGACAACTTCAGAATGGAGTAACAATTTTAAAAAGATCTCTTCAATGCAATATAGGCTTGATTTCTCAGGACAAAACCCTACCCACCATTTATTCTGTGAATGTTTTTCTTTTCTTTTTTATTAATTTAGTTTAAACTTAAAAACTAAAACTTTGATACATGATAAAAAAAGAAAAGATACATATTATAAACAAATACAAAATAAGAAAAAAAAAGCATTGCCATGTGCAGAGCAGAATGTAAGAGCGGATTCAAAATATACAGCAATAAATTTCCACTTCAAAAAGCCTATATAACAAATACTATGCATTGTGTTCAAAGCTATCCATCTTCTCTTTGTTTCCTTGTAAGTTTTCTTCTGCTCTCTGTTGTGCATTTTTTACTTTGCTCTTTTTTATCCCTTTCTTCCCCTCTCCCCCAAGAAGGCTACAATTAAGCAGGTATATAATACATACACACACATACAAACATATACCCACAAATATATATATATACTACTATACTATACACACTACACACACACTTATATATACACATATATATATATACTTAGATATCTATAATCATACTCACATATAGAGATATACATCTATGTAGGACCTGACTATACTTGTTTGTCCTCTGAGAGTGGATTGCATCTTCCTTGATATGTGAATTCTTAATGAGAGTATGTTTACTAGCCACTTACAACCTACATCTGAGGTCAGAGAAAACTAATTTTTTTTTTAAAGAGAAAACTAATCTTAGAAAATCAAAACACAGCATCCAAAGAGCAATGAAAAGACACATGGCTGGCAAGATCGAAGTATTGTATGACATCCATGATGACTTCGCACATGAGACTCCAAATTTAGTCTTTCCACTAGACTAAACTGACTCTGACCAGCTTTGTGGCCACCTTTCAACTTCTCAGCTCTGCTATAAACCCCAAAAATGCCTAAAGCTATCAAAGTTATAGGGTCATACAATTATTTGATCATAGATTTAGAACTGAAAGGAACCGTAAAGGTCTACTAGTACAACCCCTTCATGTTAGAAATGAAGAAACTGAAATCCACAGTTTAGTGACTGGTCCAAAGTCACAAAGATACTAAGTGGTAAAGCTTACATTTGACCACAAATCCAGTACGCTCTCCATTTACGCTATGCTGCCTCTCAAAACACTTCAGTCAAAGGTACTGAAGTTTGGAACAGAAGTCATTGTTGGCCTAAAGAACAGGTGTTCCTCTTCCCTTGTCCACCACAATACAGGCCTCCACTTTCCTCTCCACTCTCTTTTTAACCCCTTACAATCCAGCTTCCAACACCATCATTCCACTAAAACTATGCTCTCCAAAGTTTCCAATGATCTCTTAATTGCCAAGTCCAGCGGCCTTTTCTCTACCCTCATTCTCTTCATCCTCTGAAGCCTTTGACACTGCTCTCTTCTCCTTGATACTCTCTTCTTTCTGGGTTTTTGGAGCACCACTTTCTCCTGGTTCTCTTCCTACCTCTCTGATCACTCCTTCCCAGGCTCCTTTGCTGGATCCCTATCTAGATCACTCTCTCTAAAAATAGCTGTCCATCAGAGTTCTGTCCTGGGTATTCTTCTCTTCTTCCTTTACACTACTTCACCTAGTGAGCTCACTAGCTCCCATGGATTTAATTAGCATGAATGTGTTGTTGATTCTCAAACCTACCTCTCCTGTCTCAGCCTCTCTGCTAACCTCCCATCTCACATCTCCCTCTTCCTTTCAGATATCTCTAACTAGATATCCAGTAGAAATTGAGTTTAAGACATCTTAAACTCAACATGTCCAAAACTGAATTCATTATCTTTCCCCCTAAAGTCCTCCCCATCCCCAACTTCCCAGTTACTGTGAAGGGCAAGATCATCCTCCCAGTCTCTCAGGCTCAAAACCTAGGTGTCATCAGAGACTCCTCACTATTTCTCACCTCCCATACTCAAACTGTTGCAAAGTCCTATTGATTTCCCCTTTGCAATATCTCTTGTATATACCCTGTTCTCTCCTCTGACGCTGACGCCCCTCTGATACAGGCCCTCATCACTTCATTCCTGGACTATTACAATAGCTTTCTAGAGGGTCCCCATGTCTCAAGTCTCTTCCCCACTCCAATATATTCTCCATTCAGCCACTAAAGTGATTTTCCTAAAACGCAGGTCCAACCATGTCACCCCTACTCAACAAATTCCAGTGGCTCCCTACTGCCTCCTGGATCAAATACGAAATCCTTTGTTTGGCATTCAAAGCCTCTTATACCTTACTTCCTGACACATACTCTTCAATACAATGACAATGGCATCCTGTGAGTTCCACAAACAAAACACTTCATCTCTCACCTCTGGACATTTTCTTTGGCTGTCCCTTATGCCTGGAATGCTCTCCCTCCTCATCTCTGCCTACTGATTTTCCTAACTTCCTTCAAGTCTCATCTTCTACAGGAAACCTTCCCCAAACCCTCTTAATTCTAGTGCTTCCCATTGTTAAATATCTCCTATTCATCCTGTATATAGCTTGCTTTGTATATATGTACATTTGTTTGCATGTTGTCCGACCCATTAGAATGTAAGCTCCTTAAGGGCAGAGACTATCTTCTGTCACTTTTTTATCCCCAGCACTTAATTACAGTGGCTGGCACATAGTATGCACGTAATAAACATTTGTTGATTAATAGTATGTTCCCTCTTTACATTATTTCCTATTTATCTTATACATCATTTGTACATATTTGCTTGTTTTACACATTAGATTTTGAGCACACAACATAAACATAATCACTTTATGAACTGATATAGTTATTGTTAAAAAAAATCATTAGCCTATGGAAAATCTGGTAGTGATCCTCTAGTCCTCTGACAAGAGACATATAGTCCATTCCTAGGGTTCATCTGCAAATTAGCTTTGGACATTACACTGCTAATAAAACAACCTAAGATCATAGCAGTATTTTTGGCAAAGATTCCACACTTTTGACTCATGCTTCCCGCAACATGAGTCAACACAGAGTCCATAATTCTATGATTCAACAATATTCCTGTTCTCCGAACATTGAGAAAAATCCTTTGTTGCCCTTAAAAATATACTTATACAAAGACAAAGGCAAACGTCTCACTTTAAAGACTATAATGTCAGACCACAACTACTCTACAACCTGATAATCTTTGAGAGTTGTGGGGACAAAAAATTTCTTCACTTTGAAAGCAACTTAGCAAAGAACCTCTCACAACAACCAGGAGGCCTGATCCTTGGACAGTAGAGCCCATCACTAAACTTGTACTCAAAGCCTTCATAGCCTTGTAGGATTTTCCAGATCTTTGATTTTGCTAGTCTTACCTTCAAGAATCAAGGTTGAATACCACCAAACAACCAAGCCCTGGAGCAAGGCTTTCCTAGAAGCAAAGGGTACCTAAAGGGTAAGCAAATCTTAAAGGATATGTAAAAATCAAATCCAACCCTCAAATTCCAAAGAAAAAGAAAAATAAGACCCAGAAGGGAAAAAATTATGCACAATCACACAAATACCCAAGTATCATAATCTGGAATTGAAACCAAATCTTGTGAGTCTAAAACCATGGCTTTTTCTATTTTACCATGCCGCACCATACCCCTCTATATAAACACACACACACACACACACACACACACACACACACACACACTCTCTCTCTCTCTCTCTCTCTCTCTACCACCTGACCTCCTCATTAAGTGTGGCACAATAACTATGTTAAAATGTGAGCATCATAAATTTTCTACGTAAACCGGTGTTTCAAGCAGATCATACGTGTCTCCTGCTTGAAACACATGTAAAGGAATTTCCATTATCAGGTCCTGATGTCTTCCAATCATTAAACTTCAAAAGGAACAGTTGAGAAAGTATAGATAGCATGATGGATAATCTTTTTCAAGTTAGGGTAGGTAAGTAAAATATTATTATCATTATAATTATTATTATTATTATTTAAAATGGCTATGTTTTCCAAAAGGCTTTATGGTTTGCAAAGTATTTCATATATATTATCTTATTTTTTCCTGTGAGGTAGGTGCTATTATTATCCCTACTTTACAGATGAGGAAACTGAAGAAAACAGAGAGGTTAAATAATTTGCCAAGGGACAGAAAGCCTGTAAATGTCTGTGGCAGGATTTGAACTCAGGATTTCCTGATTCCAAGGGCCATACTCTATTCACTATACCACCTAATAGCAAAGGTTCAGTATACACATTCACTGAATATTCTTTAAGAACTGACTTTGAGAAATACACTGTAGTAGGCAGAGGAGACAGATAATTTAGATAAGACACAATCGCCCACCCCTATGGAGCTAAATAATTTAGTGGAGCAGTAAGACATAAACACAGATAACTATATAGACAAAAATATATATCATAACAGAGTAGTTGTCATTTGGGTTGAGCTTTACAGGATGGCTAGGAGTTCAATGAACAAAGAAGGAAAAGAAGGACTTACCTCTTCAAGTAATTTGCTTAGACTTTTAAAGACAGAACAGTGAGATTTTGAACTTCATAAACAACTGCTGTTAAGAGCTTAGAGAAATTCACTTGTTAATATCTGAATCAAAAAGAAAAGCAACAAACCTACTGGGAACCAGTTTCCAAACTTTACAAATTTCCACAAACAAAAAAACCAAGGCAAAAACAACCCTGAGAACTCTCTTTGCTTGGATTATATTGCTTCATGGTTACAAATCAATTTTTTTTTTCTGAAAGACAAAGCTTTTCAGGCACATTTGAGCTCTAATAAGCATTCCTGGAAGCAATGGTATAATAGAAAGAATGTTGGACTCCAGTTAGGGGAAGATCATTTGAGCCTTGGTTATGCCACTAATTAGCCATGTGACATTGAGCAAGTAATTTCACCTTTCTGTGCCTCAGTTTAATCACTTGTAAAATGGGGGATGGGGAGAGGAAAGGGAATAAATTATCTCTAAGGTCTTTCCAGCATTTATATTCTGATTCTCCAATTTTAGAACCATTGGCCTAATCCAGAATCACAGCAACTCAAACCTTAGATTACTAGAACAGTTAGACATGATTGCCTCATTGACTCTAGATTCTTCCCTTTCCAATCTATTCTGTTTGTCCTTGTCAGACTAATATTCCTTAAACACCACTTTCATATCGCCACCAGCTCAGAAATAATTCTACAATTTTAAGTACAGCATTTCGTTATATTTATCTAGAATTTGACATTACTGCAAAGGGTTGTGGGGAAGCCAAACATTATTAACATGAAAAACTACTATGACCCCTACCCCTAAAATTATAGGTGCTGTCAACACCCCAGTTCTATCAGATGTAAAGGTCCTCCTCAAGTGCCACACCAAACTGCAGTTGTGTCCCAGCATTACCAAGACAAGATACAGACTAACAAGTTATGAGCTACCCTGACCACTGCCAGACATAGGCCTATGACAAAAGGTTATCAGCAGCTGATGCACACTGCCCAATGTTTGATTGTGAAGAATTTGAGCCACACATGGTAAATCTACACCAACTGTTTTGAAAACCAACTTCTACCACAACAAATGTCCAAAGTATGTCCTACATCGTATCTAGGGCCAAAGCTACCAAAAGATGCTGCAAAGACATGAGGAATGTTTATTCCTATTTGCTGGGGGGATAAAAGGAAGACACAGGAAGACCAGATTGATGGTTACTAGAAGACTCAAAAAAGGGAGGAATTTTTATCAACTTTTGTCTAGCAATGAAAGAGATTAGACAGCATGACGGCTTTATAAGAACTGGGCTAGTCACTAAAAAGAATCCAAATGAGAATGGACATGGCACAAAGGACTCCTTGGCAGACACTAAAGTCAACAAAATGAAGATGAGAAAGGTGGACAGACCAACAGACAGTGAGAGGAAGAAAAACAAAATAATTTCTTGTACAGCTGAAATAATAAAGTTGGTGGAGAAAATAAAAGACTACTGATAAGATTTTCTTGCCTATACAAGATCAAGCTATCTTTAAGCAGAACAATGAAAAGCATCTACTGTACTCAATTTGCAGCATTCATTCTCAGAATGTGCCATTTTTCATCAGTTTCTTAACTTTGTGCCTACCTCATGCACAATTTTACCCTATGTATCTTTCAACTCTGTATCATCCTCATTTTAACAACTGTCTTCTCAATCTAGATCTATATGACTATAAGTTAGTCAGCTACACTCAGCTCAATGAGCAAGGCTATGACACCTGCTTTCTTATACACGATTCAGTTCTTTTGTGTGACATCGAGTAATAAAAATTGCCTTGGCTAAGCCAGAAATGCCAATAATTACTCTTTGTTTAATAGCTTACTAAGTCAAAAATCCTGTCTGATTTTTAAGATCATTAATACAATATAATGTCAGAGCTAAATGTGACCACAAGATTATTTAATTAGTTTAAACTTCTTCCCTCATTTTATAGATGAGGGAAGTGAGATCCAGAAGACCTAGGTTGAAATCTGACTTTACGATTTTTATAACCTTGATGACCTCAGGAAAGTCACTTAAATTCTCTAGTGGTCAGTTTTCTCATCTATAAAATGAGAGAAGAGGACTAGGTGATTTCTAAAGTCCCTTCTACACCTAAATTCTATGACACTGGGTATCAGAGGGAGACAGCTAGTGAGTAGCAAGCCTGGAATCAAATTTGGGTCTTTTGACACTCAAGGATCAAGGACTCTTTCCACTTGATCTCTGATGCTGGAGAATCAGAATTTCAGAGTTGGAAAGGACCCAGTCCAATCTTCACCTGAATAAGAGTTTCCTCTACAATAACCCTAAAAATTAGTCAACCAAGCTACACTTGAAGATTTCCAGGGATAGAAAAGCCATCTCTTCCAAATGTAGCCCTTTCCACCATGGAACAGTTTTGATAGTTAGACATTCCTTATATTTATAGCAAAATCTATCTTTTCCATTTACTGTCTACTGTTTATAGTTCTGCCTTTTGGAGGCCAAGCAGAAAAGCCTTAACCCCTCTTCAACGTGGAAGTCCTTCATAACTTGCAGACAATAATCATATCAAGAATTTTAGGTGACTTTCTGCCCTTATGTCGCAGGATGCAATGTCTGCCTAAGTCAGACTGGTCTTCTCATTCTTCACTAACAGGGTCATGTTTATTACTATATCTGAATCTCTCTGTATGTTTCCCCCCCAACTTTACCATCCTTTCCCTTTTCTTCACACCGATGTAAAACTGAACCACTCTTCAAAGCCCCACTCAAACATCACCTCCTCCAGTTCTCAGAGATCATTCTTCCCTCTCAACTACATCTCTCCCAGTCTTTAGCACAACACAGAACACTCAAATTATTTAGAGAGGAAAGGAGTTCAGTGTTCCGTTATGTTTTCATCTTATCTTTCCAGCTTTATTATAAGCTCCTGAAAGATAAGCAAAAACCAGAGTCTTACCTTTCTTCTACACAAAGTACAGTAAGAATAATGAGAACTGAGTAGAATGGGGTAACTCATTCCAGGTCATACAGTGAAAGAGCAGAAGAGGCACAAATATAAATGATGGGCCTCCAAATAAAAATCTTCCAAAAGGTTTCCTTAACCAGAAAAGTATACAATAAAGGAAACCACAGGAGAAAAATTGGGGCCTTCATGAAATACTGAGTTTATGAGTGGTATTTAGAACTGTTGGCAAGAGAAAAAAGTTGGCAAAGGTCATTTCCATCTTTGTACTCCACAGACTTTTCTACCTTATTGTGGTCAAAGCCACATTATCTTATCATCTTTATACAGAGTTTCTCTTTGAAATTCTGATATTTTGCAAGATTTGTGATTTCACCAGAATGGATACTCCCTTATACAAGTCACATTCCATCCATATCTTTTTTTTTTTAATTTCTGACCTTGATTTCTTCCTTCCCCTATAATTTCTGTAGAGAGGCTCAACTATTCAATTGTTGGAGTTCCTTCCTCTTATTGTTTTAGAATGTCAGGGGCTATGATAAAAATTGTAGAATCTTGCAATTGGACATGGACCTAACATATCATCTAGTCCAAGCTTTATCCAAACTTGAAAATACCAAAAGAAATCCTGCCAGTGATCATACAGGCTCTTCTTGAGGCTTTCCAGAAAACCATTCTATGGACAAATCTATACGGTTTAACAGAATCATCGGATTTTAGAGATGGAAGTAATCTCAGTGGCCACCAAGGCCGATCTACAGTCTATCTTAAAAAGAATCCTTACTACCACCTCTCTACCAAGTGGACATCCATCCAACCTTTGCCAGAACACCAGAGAGGTAGAACCCGATAGAGAGGTAGTTCATCTCATTTTTGGATAGCTCTAATTGGTAGGAATTTTTTCCTTACATCAAGTCTAAATTTGCCCATTATAATTTGCACCCATTGCTTCTAGTTTCATCCTCTGTGGTTAAGCAGAACAAATTTAATCCTTCTGAGTAGTGGCCTTTGAAGTGCTTGTTTCAAGACTAGCTTGCCTTGAGTCATGTTCAAGGGTACGCTGTTCATTAAAGGTTATTGTTCCATTATCTGGCTAAGTGAACAAAAAATGAATTTGGGGCCAGTTTGGAGCCAGCCCTATATAACAACTGCTGGGTGCTATTTCTGATAGCTTGTACAATACAATCATACTAACACAGTGCTACCAAGTTCTAACTCCCAGGCAGAGCTATCAATCTGATTGATCAAAAACCTTTCTTTTGGGCCTCTTTGGCATGACTACCCTGTTTTTAGTTTCCAAAATCAGTTCTTTCATCATTATCAAATTCACATAGTGCTTTATAAGTTGCAGTCTAAGGTTAAGAATAAGGAACTGGCTTTGAGCCAGAAAGGAAAGCAGAAGGGAATAAACATGTATTAAATACCTACTATGGGCTTGGCACTGTGCTTAGGGCTTTACAAGTATTATCTCATTTGAGCCTCACAACCTTATGAGATAGGTGTTATCATTATCCCCATCAGTTAAGGAAAGTAAGTCAGAGATTAAGTGATTTGCCCAGGGTGAGGAACCTTTGGCCTCTTGAGGCCGTATGTGGCCTTTTAGGTCCTCAGATGCAGTCTTTTGACCAAGTCCAAGTTTTACAGAACAAATCCTTTTATTAAGGGGATTTGTTCTATGAAGTTTGGATTCAGTCAAAGGGCTGCATTCGAGGACTTTGGGGGCCACATGTGGCCTCAAGGACACAGGTTCCTCACCCCAGACTTGCCCATCATCACAAAGTCAGAAGCATCTAAGGTTGGATTTGAATTCAGGCCTTTCTGACTCCAGGCCTAGGGATCCATCTGTTATGCCACCTAGCTGCCCAAAAAGGAATTTGCTTTCAAGTCTTGTCTCACACATATTTCCTGTGTGACCCTGGACAAATCTCTTAGCCTCTTGGCTTAAGATAATTCTTTAAGACTAATTGCAGTAAAGGTGCCAACCTGTATTTCTAAAGAAAGTTTCCCCACTTCAGAGTTCCACGTGTCTAAGAAATCACAGATCTAATCTCTATCCTTATATTTTGCAATTTGACTCAATAATTCTATTTTGCAATTTGGATTATAAAATCATATGAGAATAAGTATTTGGATATAACTATAGTTGGAATTGTGTGACTGAAAACATAAATGCTTTCACTGAAAACCTATTATTTCATTTTATGAAAACAAAAATGCAAGAAAGTAAAAGAGTCAGGCCAACTCTCAAGTATTAACTTTAGAAGACTTACTTCAGGGATTGGAGAGCAAGTATACAATATGACTGGGTCCCAGTTAAATAGCCTGTATAAGCTCTCCATACCACAGGGAGGTACCAGCAGACCATGTAGAGCAGTATACTGCAAGTATTCTTTTCCTCATTAGACAGACATAGTTTTCAATTCTCTCTGATGACAACCTAGCCCATTAGTTGCAGGATGAATCACTGGCTGAATTGGTGCAGCCAACTGAATTGCCAAAGAAACATTTGGCTTTCAATAACTAGAATATTGAGATTTAGGACCTGATGTGTTATAGCTAGCTGTGATTGCCTTTAAGTTGTTTCCAAGGTTCCAGGTGAATGACAAACACCTGAATTTGGATTCCAGCTCTCTGGGGTAGTTCCTGGAGTTATTTTTTCACCTGACTTAAAGCCAGAGATCTGAGTCAACTCTCACACCTGCAAAAGAAGCTCTGGCCTCAGGGTAGCCACACTTCCACAGACCATTAAACCAGTCAGTGCTGTCTGCAATTTAGCTGAACAGTCTTAGGGCTTTCTATGATCCTGATCTCCCACCCCACCACCACCACCATAACTCACAGCTTACAGCTGATAGTCTGGGGCTTTAGGAGCAGCTGACCTTTCTCCTAGCTAAATTGGCCTTCTGATAAATTATCATTTGTGACTCAGGAGTCTTGGAGGTGGCTTGGCCTAAATACAACACCCAGCAAAGCCTTATAGTGAATCATTAACTTTCCTTTCCTTTGCAATACAAGGAAGTAGAGCCAAATAAACTACTGGGCACAACACAAACTCAATGAGTAATCTGACAGGAAAGTAAAAACCAAAACAAACACTTGCAAGAGTCATATAAAGTAGAAGGTGCTATAACTTCAAGGCAATAACTGACTTCATGAGGAAACAACATGTAAAAGCAGAATAAAAGGAATCTCAAATCAAAGGACCTGGGTCCAAATTTCACCTCTGAGACTTAAAGGAAACCCAAATTTCCCTGGTTTCTATTTCCTCATCTGTAAAAGATGGTAGAATCAGTAAATAATAGGATTACATTCACTTCAAATCCCTTCCACATCGAGGATTTAATAAATGTTTGTTAACTGAATGAGTTAACTCTATTATCTACTATTAACTTTTTTTAAACTACTAGAGACCTTATATATGAAAATGGGGCTACAAATTAAAAAATGAAAACCAAACTGGCATTTGCCCACAGAGATCTCACAACCCACAGGAGGGGAGGTGTCAGAGGGAAGAGAAATATGTTTAAATATCTCTTACTTTTAAACTGAAATTTCATATTTAATTATCAGGTGATCTCGTTTAAAAAATCAAGGACTAAACAAAAAATCAAATTAACATAAGTTTTGGAAAGAAAACCAGAAGCAAGTAAAACTGTCCTTCAAACATCAAGACAAAGAAGATACCTGGTAAATTTTATCCTTGTGTCCTAATACCTAAACTTATCAAAACACTAATTGTCACATTTTAGAAAGCCATCATGTTAAGCCATTTTCCATGTACAAAGAAAGCCCTTGTGTATAGCAGAAGCCTGTCTTGTAAAATTAGACAATATCATTATGAAATTCCATAGTTCTAGGAAAAGCCATTTCTCCATTCTATTCAGTCAACAAGCATTAGCAACAAATATCATGTTTAAAAGTTATTACTAAAAGATTTGAAATTTTCAAACAGAAGTTCCACAAAACTAGATTTCTAGGTAAGGCTACTAAATTGCTGGGAAAAGATCTGCAATTTTTTCATCAAAATGTGACTCTCACAGAATCATAGAAGCTGGAAGAGAGCCATTTACTACAACCTATACCACCCCCAACTTCTAAATCCGTTCTGAAACATATCCAACAAGCAGTCACCGGATCTTTGCTTAAGGACCTCCAGTGATGGAAAAACCAGTGACTCCCAAGGCAGCCTTTTTTTGTTTGTTTTTTCTAATTATTAGGAAGTTTTTCCAGACATCAAGCTAAAATTGCCTCTTTGAGATTTCTACCCATTGTTTCTAGTTTTCCCTTCTTGGGACAAATAAAACAAGCCTAATCCCTCTCTCACAAGGAAGCCCTTACTATAATACAATAATCATGTTCCTCTGAGTCTTCTTTTCTCCAGGGTAAACATCCAGTTTCTGTAAATGATCCTTAAACAGCATAAACTAAAGACTCTTCCCCATCTACATTGTTATCCTGCAGATAAATACAGCTTCTCAAGGTCCTTCCTAAAATCTCCATGGCCAGAACTGAATACAATACCCTAGACAAGGTCTAATAAGCTCAGTATATAGCAGAGATGACATCTCCTTTATTTTTGAATCTATGTTAAGTCACACTGAGCTTCTAACACAGTGGATAAAACACTGGAATCCATAAAACTTAAGTTCAAATTTGACCTCATATTTACTAGCTTTGTGACCCTGAGCAAGTCACAACTTGTGTTTGTCTCATATTCCTCAGCTGTAACATGAGGAAAATAATAGCACCTACCTCCCAGGGTTGTTGTGACAATTAAATGACATAGTATTTGTAAAAGTGCTTAGCACAGTACATGGCACATGGTAGGTATTATATAAATGTTTATTCCATTCCCCTGTCTACCAAAGTCCCCAGACGTTTTTCAGAAAAGATGACCGTCTAAAAATGCCTCCATCTTATACTTGTGTAGTTGATTTTTAAACCCATTAGCAAACTTTATTAAATTTTGTTTTATCAGATCCAGCCCAATGTTCTAACCTGCTAAGATATCTTTGAATGCTGACTAACATTCAATAGGTTAATTATCTCTCCTAACGTTATAGCATCTGCAAATTTGGTAAGAATTCCATCTAAGCTTTTATTGAACTCATTGATGAAAATAATAAACAGCACAAGGCCAAACACTGATCATGGAGGATATTCACTGGAAACATCCTTCCAAGAAACATTAAACAACTAATAATTACTCTTTGGGTCTAGTCATTTTGTGAGTTCCAGATGCATCTAGCTGTATTACTGTCAAATCACTCCATCTTTTCCACAAGAAGAGCATAAGAAACATGGAGACTTCATCAAATGCATTCCTAAAATCTATCTAAACTAAATCTAAATAATTCCCCTAATCTACTTTACTAATACAGCCAAAAAAAGGAAATAAGGTTAGCCTGGCATGACATGTTCCTGATGAAGCCATGCTGGTTCTCTGTGATCACCACTTTCTTATCCAATAACCATCTTGTTCTCAACATTCTAAAATGTTGTGGAGATTGGGAGCCAAGCTCACTGTCATATGTTGTGCAGGTTCCATTCTCTTCCCCACTTTGAAATGGTACAATATTTGCCCATGTCCAATCCTATACTGCCTCTTCTGTTTTCTATAATCTAAGATTAGGAACAGGAGATCTTTAATCGTATCTGCTAGTTAATTCATTATGCAAGGATGCTTTCCCTTTTTGGTGGGTAAGATGACTTGAACTTATTGAGAAGAGCTAGGGATCTCTTTATTTCTCCTCACTTGTCTTGACATCAGCCACTTTTGTGTTTTCCTTTCCAAGTCAAAGGTCACTCTTCTTGGCAGAGGAAATACAATGAAAAAAGAACTGAGCAGCTTCTCTGTGGTCAGTTATCACTGAGCAATCCACCACAAGTTCCATTCTGTTTCTCCTCCTCCTCTTCTCTCTAATATAGCTCAGAAAACTCTTTTTCTTGATCTTATCTATCCTCAGCAGGCTAAGCTCATTCTGAGCTGTCACTATTCTTACAATATCATGCCCTATGTTTCTATTAGTCCTTTATTCCTTCCCCTCTCTTCCATGTCTTTTCAAGATCTAAACTGGTTGGTGAGTTGGGTTGCACCACCCTCAAACTATTCAGAAAATTCCCTGTCTTCTGTTTCACCAGAATTGTCCCTCTTTTCATCATAATTTCCTTTGTCAGAGCTTTCCATCCCTCCTTTAAATGACCATTTTTAATGATGATGATGACAATAGAAATACACACACATATGTATATATATATATATAAATGTATATATATATATATGAAATTATACCTGAGCCTAAGAAAAACCCTGTGAAGTAGATAGTTACATGTATCATTATCCCTATTTTACAGATAAGGAGACTGAGATAAGTAAAGTGACTTAATCACAGTCACACTCAATGGCATAGCAAAGTATTAATGAGAGCATCTCCCTTGGGAACAATAACACATTGACTAGAAAACAAATGATTCTCCATCAACAAAAAGAGTTTTTTTAAGGAATTGGTATGGTACAATCCAGCCAGTCACTGGGGGCCTGCTTGCATGAAGGGAACATATGGTGGAGGCTTCTCCTTTATCAGATTTATTTTATGTGGAACAAGTCTTTGTAGAACTTGGCCAAACTATAATATCAATCTTCATATGAATATATCCTATTATGCCTGGAATGGCCTTCTTCCCATATCCCCATCTTGGCCTGCTGACATCTTGTCCATCCGTCAAGCTCCAGCTACAATGCCATCTCCATCATGAAGGCTACTCTGCTTCCCCAAGTATGTGGGTCCTTTCTCATCTAAAAGTATCTTATGTTCCTCTTATGTATTTATCATATTCTAATTTGTGCTGCATTTATCACTATTCCTATCCTATTTCTCTCTCTAGATAGTAAGTTCCTCAAAGCTAAAAGACATGCCTCATTTACCTTTGTATACACCACTGCCCAGCCCAATACAGTACATATATTAAATACTAATAACTATTTTTCAATAAAGATTTGCTATTGAACAACTGACCTAACCTTGGGCAATTCTATATTTATATCCTGCATCACAAATTTTGTTAGATGATGATAAAACAGTGCTGAAAGAAACTTGAGAAATCATCTAGTCCTACTCCTTCACTGTACAGAAGAAACTGAGGCCCAGAGAGAGAAAGTGACTTAGTATCACACAGATAATAAATGACAGATCTGGGATCTAACCCTAAATCTTTTGACTACAAACTCTCTATTCTTTATTCTATGTGATGCTACCTTTCAAAACTGACCTAAACCCTCAAAGTTCACCCAAAAGGCCTAACTAAACTAATGTACATCTTTGTTGATCCACTATCAGTGGAGGATATATATTTTGATTATATATGTGCTTCTGATGCCAGAAACTTGAGGCATGGAATACTTTTCACCTATAAGCTGTTTGATAGCCATCATCATAAAGTTATTCAGTGCCCTGTATTTTAGGAGATATAAGAAGAGATATGGTTCTTGGGCTGATAAACCCAGTTCCAGACTGCTCCCCCAAAATCCACAATTCAATTGGCATGTAGCCACTAACATGGTAAAATATCGTCTGCAAGACAGAAAACAAACTAGTCAGCGAGTTCAGATTTCTGCCTCCCAGAATTCCAAACTGTATCCTGAAGTCTAAAAATATGACACAGATGGCCAGAATCAGAAGACAACATCACCTTTTCCTCCATTTCTCACATCCAAACCTTCACAGTGGGAAGACCATTTGTCAAGACCTACCACCTGGGAGAGCAACTAATCAAGCATTCCCAAGGCAGGTGTCAGTGCTATTTATTCCAAACACCCCCTCTATACATAACTTCCTCCCCCTTCCCCCAAACTCTTAGTAACCTTCTGTCTGCTGACACAAAACCTTATTCAAACATTGCATAGTAAAGGAGTTTACAAACATTGGGGGAGGGGAATCTTTTCAAATCCTTTTAGAAGGGTTGCTCAAGGTTCCAACATAATGTTGTTTCTTTGACAATCGTTCTAGGTTTTAATGTATTGAGCAAAAAAAAATTTTCCCCTAATTCTGTCAGAAATATTTAAGAACACTATTTGATCAATATTAAATGTGACATCTACAAAATTTGAAAGTCTTAGAAGTTATGTGATTTGTGGAATCCTAGAATCCCAAAAGAGGAAAGGATTAAAAGATAATCAAGTACATGATCCAAGGCTAAAGTATCAATTGTAGATATGATATCCCAAAAAGTGGTCATCCAGGTTCTAGATGACAGGGAATTCATACTATCACAAGAAAGCTTGTTTTATTTCTGAGAAGTTCTAATAGCTAGTGTTTTCATCTACTGAACTTTTTTTGGAAGACAAAAAGTATTTAACAAAAATGTTTTCACTTTTGCTTTATCTTTCAGGAAACAGAGGGCAATTCAAGATCTCTAGTTTTAGTAAATAACTCATTTCAGGTGCTAGGTGTTTCAACAATCCAGCTAGCAGCTGTTGTGGGGTTGAAAGGCCAACACAACCCCAACAACAAGCAGGCTACCAGCACGCAGCAAATGCACAGGTTCTTTTGATCTGCTTTAGTAAGGAAAGCAACGTTTAAGGGGTTGACAAGTTTACTTTAATCCAGCATACAGACAGCATTCACTTAGTTCAGGGGAAAAAGCCAGCACCTTGAACTTCAGAACAAAATACAAACAAATTACAAACAGACAGACCAAATACAGATTCATAGTTACCAACATCTAGGTTCAGCCTGGGAGCTCATGGAAGGGGCTGGCCCAGAGTCACTCACGCCATCAGTGCTGTGGGTAAGAGCTCCAAAGAATAGAAAGCCAACCCCTAGTTTTATATCTTTTTCAGCATCAGGGGTGAGTCACACATGCAACTCACCCATGTGACCTAGAATCGTCACAAAGAGGCGACTTAAACCCATGTGGTCTAAAAGCCTCTGATGTCCCAAACATATCACTCAAACTCATGTGTAAACTAGGCCCTCCCCTAAGTTAGCCCCACTTTGGGCCCCACCTTAGTTACCAATCCACACCCACATAGGTTTTACACCTAATAGGGGTTTGGGCCTGGGGCTTAGCACCTAGTAAGGCTCAATGAAATACACTGAATTACTCAAAGGAAACAAAAGCCAACTAAGTGCTAAGATCCCATTTTCCTTACCAACACACTAGGTTAGCACTTACCAGGAATAAGATGGCTTTCTCCAACTATTTGTAAGGCTATTAGGTAGAAACTGGATTCAATTTTTGGTTCTATGTCCCAAAGTGCAAAACTAAGAGTAAAATTAGGAGTTTTAAAAAAAAAAAACTAGAAGTACCCTTCTACTAGGGTAGAAGTCGCAAAAAGGTAGATTTTGTCTTGATTCAAGGAAAAACTGCCTAATAATTAGGCCTGTCTAAACATGGAATAGGTTTCCTTATAAGGAATAAGGTCCCTCAAAGCTGAAAGTATTCAAGTAGAGCCTCCATGACCACTCACCAAGAACCCAGACAAGCATGGGCTTCAGTTAGGAGTTAGTCCAGATTCCTTCATCCCTTTGCAGGCTGTGCTCCTGACTCTCCCGGACTTTCTCTAAAATGACCCTAGGAAACTCTTCACCCTCAAAATTAACTCCATCCCAGAATTTCACAACGGGTGATACCCACCACTCCCACGCCTACTCCCTCTAATTGTCTGGTTCCTCCCAGAATCTCCCTTTTAAGAAGGCGGTCCAGGCCAGATATGTCTTTATTAGTCTCCAGGCTGCACTCCTGAATCTCTGGACTTTCTCTGCAATGTCCCCATGCCTGTTATCCCCAAGCCAGGCAGCTCCCTTTTATGTCCTCTTCTCCCACTGGAATGGAAGTTCCTTAAGAGCAGAGGCTGTATTACTATCTGTTTGTATTTGCATTCTCATACATCACTTAGAGAGGTACACACACACACACACACACACACACACACACACACACACTCTCATATACACACAACCAAGCTATATATAAGACAAATAGGAAATAATTAACAGATGGAAGGCACCAGAATTAAGAGAGGATAGAAAAGACTTACTGTAGAATGTGAGATTTTAATTAGAATTTGAAGCCAGGGAAGTCAGTAGGAAGAGACGAGGAAGGAAAGCATTCCAGGCATGGAGGACGAGAGAAAATGCCCAGAGCTGAGAGATGGAGTGTTGAATTCATGAAATAGCCAGGTGGCTGAAGAGTATGTGGTGGGGAATAAAGTGTAAGAAGACTGGAAAGATAAGAAGTGACTAGGTTATGAAGAGCTTTGTATGCCAAATAGAGGATTTTGCATTTGATCTTGAAGGTGATAGGGAGCCACTGGAGCTTACTGAGTAGGGGGGGGGAGATACTGCCAAATGTGGCAGCAGTGTGGCTGTCCACTTATCACCCTCAAAGGGAAAAATTATTTTGAGCTGGAGGGGATGTTAAAGATGACCTAATCCAATTCCCTCATTTTACAAAATTGAGGCCCAGAGAAGTAAAGTAATTAGCCAAAGAAAGTTGTATAGACAGAATTTAAACTTATATCCTCTTACTTAAATGTTTTTATTTAAAACATTTTTAATTGAATTTTTAAAAAAATCAAAACTTGGTGTTCTTTTTATAATACACTAAACAGACCAGAGTTTGAGTATGTCTCTATCACTTATTAGCCATATGACAGTGGACAATTTATTCTTCCTGAGCCTCAGTTTTGTCATCTTTACAATGGAAATGTTATAATCACAAATCACAGGATCACAGATTTAGGGCTTGAAGGATCTCAGAAATCATCTAGTTCAAGCTCCTCATTTCATACATGAGGAACCTGAGGCCTAGAAAGGATAAATGACTTGCCCAAGGTCATAAAGGTAGCATGCAGCAGAACTGGGATTCAAGCCCAGGTTTTCTGACTTCAGTATTCCATGCTAGCTTCACTTACCTACTTCACATAATACAATAAAGAAAGTGATTCACAATCCTTATTAATATGATTTATTATTACATAATTATTTTTATGTTGATGAACAACCTATAGAAATACAGGCATTCATTTTCCACTTTTTTTTTCCTATATGAATAGTCATACAAGCTCATCTGGCTGATTATGGACCAGTAATGATAACGGACTCAATGCACTCAGTAAAATGTCACCCCCCAGATGACAGGATCTAAAGAACCTCACCATCTTTACGGAATCCCTCTTTGCCTTAGACTCTATGCTGGCCCTTCTCCATGGTGAGCATACATTTCCCTGTCTTAATCTTTGCCTGATAATAATAATAATAATCAAATGGTCACTGAATAAAGTTATCTCTGCTGCTTCAACTTTAAAGGTATTTTGTATGATTTAGACATGTAGATAGACATGTAGAGTTCGTCCATAACTACATATTTCAGGGACAGACAATGTAAATAGACAATCAACTGGACTCTGGATTGACAGAAAGAAAAGGAAAACAGTCTGAAAAATGGGACAGTTCTTTTAATAACTCCAGGAGTCACTTTGGAACAAATGCCTGTTTTTTAACATCAGTATTCTAGTGATGATGTATGCCTCATCCAAAGGACAATGGAGAGCAACCTGGTAAGCTTGGTCAGGCTACAACAAACTATAAACCAGGAAGTATAGAGGAGCACTGAGGTGAAGGATATCAGAGAAATGTGAGACCAGAAGAGGAAAGAAAAAAAAAAGATGGTCTAGTTATACTGCAAGTCCAAGAAACTACTGGTAGACATCAGGAATATGCTCCTCTTAGTATCCATTTACTTTTTTTGAGGGGGAGAAGGCAGGGCAATTGGGGTTAAGTGACTTGCCCAAGGTCACAGAGCTAGTACATGTGTCAAGTGTCTGAGGCTGGATTTGAACTCAGGTCCTCCTGACTCCAGGGTCAGTGCTCTACTCACTGTGCCACCTAGCTGCCCCCTGGTATCCACTTACTATGAAAAGAATTGGAAGAAGGCCCTCTGCATACTAATTGACTCTCCTTCTGTGATAATTTCTGTCTTTACAGTGTCTGTCTATCATAGTGTCCAGCAATGCAACAGACTTCAGTAAATGATCATGAAATAACTGAATTAAATAAAATGGGAAAAGGAGACTTACCATCATTGAGATCTTGCAGGAGATTCTCCTGACAGGAGAAATCCAATTTTACTTTGATATTTACAGTGAATGTTGCTGTCTTTCCTGGTTGCAAGGGAAACTGAGCGAGTGTTTCTTCCAGTTTCCAACTCAAAAAGTCACCATACAGCTTTTCTAGAAAAGTAAAGTACACATGAAAATTTTAGGGAGAAAATGTGTCACTGTTTAACAATGACCAAGTAAAATGAAAGGTTATTTTATGCACAGGGAAGTCCAACTTAATTTAACAATCATTTATTAAGCATCATATATTTTCCAGGCACTATGATGGGCACTAGAGATACAGAGATGAAACATAACACAGACTCCCTGCCCTTAATGAACTTATGATAGTGAGGGAGGAATAGGAAGAAAAAATTAAAAAGCGATAGGTCCAAGTGCTTGGAAAAGTGAACAATACCCAAAAGAATTTAGGAGAGAACTAGGATCAATAAGGAAACATTAAAGAAAAGCAAACAAAAAAATCTAAGAAAAATATTTTTAATAAAAAGGGACATCAACAATGGAATGAACTACCTCTGCAATGTAATGAGTAATCCTTTGGAAGGGGAGAATGAAAGCTATTTAAAGTATTTGAAGGGCCATCAACTAGAACAGAGATTTTAATTTTTCTATTTGCACCCCAAGGTCAGAACTAGTAGCAATGGGTAAAAGTTGGAAAGAGGTAAATTTATGCTTGAGGAAGAAACTTCCTAACAAAAAGGGTCATTCAAAAGTGGAATGGACTGCTTGGGGAGAAAGTGGGTTCTTCCTCATTGGAGGTTTCCAAAAACGAGTGGTATAACTGACCCCTTGTTGGGTACATTTTTTAGAAGGGATTTTTGTAGGTCTAAACTAAATGGCCACTAAAGTCCCTTTTAATTCAAAAAATCTGATTCTATAATTTCATGCAAATATTGTGGAAGTAATTAATATTCTCACATGGAATTGTAGGAACAACATCAAAATCTCTTACAATTCTGAGATGCTATGATTCTTATGAGCTGCCTTGTTTGTAACTGGAAGTCTTCAAGCTTGAGATTTAGGCTTCGAGTAAGAAAAAGGTTTCAAACAAATACATACAAAATAGGAATGGTCTGCTTCTAGAAGTAATGAATTCTCCCTTGGTAGAGGTCTTCAAGCAGAGTCTGGGTGGTCACTTTCAATGTGTTGGCTACTTTACTCAAACTGTTTGTCTTTCCCTCTCTGCCTCTCTCTGTAATGAGGGATGCCTCTCTGGGAGGCAGAGGGGGAAAGAAAATGGGAAAGGATACATTGGGAAATGCAGGTGATAATAAAAAAAAGGTATAAACATTTTTACAATCAGGGCAGCATGTGAGTTGGGGTTTGAAGCATAACTGAGCTTCTAACTTTAGGATTCTGAGTCAATGAATAAAAAGAAGGTTATTTCATTCATTCATTTACTTAACAAAAATTTATGAAATACCTGCTATGTGCACAGCACTACACTAGGTGTTTTGGTAGATAAAACATGGTCCCACATACAAACAACCATGCAACAAACCATTCCATGAAAATCTAAGAAAAATACAAACGCAGTATTACTTGAGCTCCAAGAAGAGGAAGGTCTTAACCAAATAGGGAGATCTTACCATGGAACAGAAACACATGGAAGGAGGAGGTAAGTGGTAGAAGTAGAGGAGAGTGTTTCAAGCATAGGGAACAGTCTGATGAAGGAAATAGAGGCAGTAATCAATCAACAATTTCATACACACACACACATACACACATACATATGTGTATGTATACATGTTGTGTGCTACGGGCTGGGGTTACAAAGGAAAAAGTAAAAACAGCCCATTGTCTTCAAGAAGCTTACATTCCAACAAGGAACATAGCATGGACATGAATCAGTATAAAACAAGATACATATAGAGTACATACTAGATAACCTTAGAGGAGAAGATATTATGAGATGGGAGAAAGCGGAAAGGCTCCCTGCAGAAGCTGGCACTTGAGCTAAGTCTTGAAGGAAAGTAAGCAACCTAAGAGGTAGAGGTGAGAAAGGACAGCACTATCTTCAGTCAATCAGCAAGCAGTTATTAAGCACTTACTTTGTACTAGGCACTATGGGATATAAAGAAAGGTATATACACTGTAACTGTTCTAAAGGAGGTCACATTATGATGGGGAAAACATGTAAATAACTAAGAATATTCAAGATCTATACAGGAGGAAGGCAATCTCAGGTGGAAGATGATATTAGCTGATGGACCCAGGAAAGACCTACAGAAAGTGGGATCTGAGCTGAGTCTTAAAAGCAGCCAGCAGAGTTAACAGGTGAGGAAGAACATTCCAAGCATGAAGGACAACCAGGGTGAAGGCACAGATTTGGAAGACAGTACAGCAGCAGCAGCAGTGGTACACCCCACTCCAGGCACTGAGGCCTCTCAGGCTTTGGGGTCTGCAGAGCTGAGGAGGGAGTGGGGACACTCGCAACCCCAGAAGAGAGAAGGAAGTCTGCAGGATGGTCCTTTTACATTATGCAAGAACTAGTACAGCTGGATCACAGAGTCCATAGAAGGGACTAAGTATAAGAAGCCTAAAAAAGCATGAAAGGGTTTAGGTTGGCAAGAGCTTTCAATGCCAAACAAAGGACTTTATATTTGCTCTTAGAGGCAACAGAAATCGACTGGAGTTTACTGAACAAAGTAACATGTTCAGACTTGTGATTTAGGAAAATAACTTGCACCTAGCTGCATGGGAGAGACTGGAGTGAAGAAAAAAAAAATTCAAAAGCTATTCCAATAGTCTGAGCAAGAGATGATGAGAGCCAGACACGTAAACTGAGGGAAACAGAAGGAACTGAGGGAATCTGAAGGATGTGTGAGATGTTGTTGGTGATAAATAAATAAGACTTGGCAAACTAACTGGATAGGTGAAGGAGAATGAGGAGTTAAGGATGGTTTTGAGATTGCTAACCTGGGTGCTCAGAATGATGGTAATGCCCTCAATAGAAATGAGGAAGTCTAGAAGAGAAGTAGGTTTGGGGGAAAATAAATTAACTCTATTTTAACATGTTTAGTTTGAGATGTCTACAAGGCATTCCAATTTGAAATATCCAATAAGCAGATTGGGATACTGGACTAGAGATCAGGAGACTGTGTAGAGATATATGAACGAGGGCATCATCTGCACAGAGATGATAACTGAACCCATGTAAGCTGACATGGGCACCAAGAGAGTATAGGAAGGGAAGAGAAGTGGGCCAAGGACAGAAGCCTGTAGTCTACAAACTTTAGGGGGTGGGATATGGATAGATATCCAGTGAAGATGACTGATGAAAAGAAATAAGAGAGTAGTGAGAAAAGAGTAGAGAGTATCCCTGAGTAAAGAGTGGTCTGTAGTGTCAAATAAGGCAAAAAATATGAGACCTGAGAAGGGATTACCAGGTTTTGCAATTAAATGATCACTGGTAACTTTGGAGAAAGCAATGTCAGTTAACCAGGAAAGTAAGAATCCAGATAATGAAATATTCAGGAAGGACTTAAAGATGTAAAGGTACCAATTGTAGACAACTTTTTGCCAGCTTTGAAAAGGAGGAGAAACAGCATCAATTTGACATATAAATATTTGGTTATCAACTGCTAATACTGACAATACCTTAAGGAGATAGTTCAGTCCAGTAAAGGTTTTTTAAGGCTGGAAGAAGTGAAACAGTTAATAGGGAGGGACTAAAAAATAGAGGGGAAAGAATGAAATGGTTGTGAGCAAGATCCAGTAGAGAAAATGGAAGGGAATGGATACATGTAGAGAGGTTGGCCTTGATGAGGGGAAAGGCCACCTCTTCATATGTCTTGAGTAAAGGAGAGAATCCTAATATGACATTTTCCAATGCCTTATTCTAGTTACTCTGCTCTAAGCAAGCTCCAATTTGTCAGCTTCATCCAAACTGTGACACCAAGAACACGACACAACACTAAGTATGGTCTGGCTAGGACAGAACATAGTAGGACTATTTTTTCCAAAAATATGGAATATGAATATATATAAAACAAAGTTTGCGTTTCCTTTTTTTTCATCACCCTTATCACACTGCTAGCTTACATCAAGCCTGTTCACAAAGTCCTTATATCTGTTTCACGTGGACTTCAATTAAGCTAGGCCTCAATAATATTGCACTCAAGCAACTAATTTTTCAAATTCATATTTTTGTATGATAATGATTAATTAAAATTTATATAATGTGTTACACTTTAAAAAGTATTCTGCCCTAAATATATAAGCTCCTGGAGAATAAGGATTGTGTCATTTCTTGTACTTGTATCCACTGCACCTAGCACAGTGACTGGCACATAATAGGTGTTTGACAAATGCTTGTTGATCAATTACCCATCCACCATATAAGGTAAGTACAATGATTATTATACCTTTTTTGTAGGTGAAAAAACTGAGGCCTAGGGAGGCTGTGTGATTTTCCCAAGCTCACATTGCTAGCAATTGTTGGAGAAGATTCAAATCCAGGTCTCATAAGACCACCATTCTTTTGACTACACCTCTCTGGGTTCATACATGCAATTAACTGTGTTATACTTTATCATACACAGGTATTCTGTTTATCCCGTTACATTCTAAGCAAGTGGTAGAGGCTAAATTTTTTTCTATAATTATTTACCATAGGCACACAGCATCACTACTTCTTAGTGCCTCCAAAACTGTATACAAAATTCTATAGTGGGAACACTGGTCTTAGAGTCGAGGACCTTGGTTCAAATCCAAGCTCTACTAAATTATGCCTAATTATAGACGAATCACTTCATATATCTCAGATTATTCTATAAATGGAGAATGATAAAACTTGCATCATCCAGCTCTAAGAGTTAGAAGAATGATTTGTAAAACTTAAAGCACATTAGATATGGAAAGAATTATTATTCTCATATATTTGCTGATTTAACAGTAAAAGTTGTGAGCATGTAACATTACCTCTAATCTAATGAAATATAGCTTTTCCCTCTACGACCTAATCACCAAGCAAGTTAATGCAAGCTTGAGATAAATGGATGCCAGACTACATGAACTCAGAACATAAAAATGTTTGGACAATCATCCATGGGAGTTCTGCCTTCCCCAGAAACACTGGAAGTACATACTGAGTTTGGTTTTTCTAAACTACCTATCCATCTGTTAGGTTAATATTAGTCAAGCCTTATCATGAGGCACTGATGCCAAGAGCAACGGGCTTAAACCAGTGCACAGCAAAGGTCTCCTCTGACATAAGATTCTACCCACCGGGCTATTTCTGCTAACGCTGGCACTATGTGATTACCTGTACTTAATAAAAGGTATTGGGTCATTCTTGGATGGTTTTCCTAAATATACATCCCCATGGACAAACAAGAAGTTGGGGAATAGGGAGGGATGTTAAAGGAAAAAACAAAAATTTTGGGAATTTCTCCAGCTGCCATCAAGAAACACTGTATATGTCATCAAGTGAAAGGAGCTATTAACTATAGCAGGAAGGCAACAGACAAATGATTCAGGAAGACATGAGCTCTACCTCTAAAAACGTATGTGATTTTAAGAAAGTTACTTAACTCCTGTGGCCTCAGTTTTCCCATAAGTAAAACAAAGGGGTTGGATTTAATAGTAGCTGAGGTCCATTTCAAACTTGAAACAATTTGTATGAGTAAGAACCCACATTTGCAAAGTGTTTTGCAAACCTTAAACTGTTTTCCTCAAACTCCTGTTAGGTATTACAGGTATCATCCCTAGAGCCAGTTCAGTAATAGAGTGTTGCGCTGGAGTCAGGAAAACCTGAATTCAAATTTAGCCCCAGTTACTGACTAGTTTTATGACTCTGGGCAAGTCACTTAATCTCTGTTTGCCTCAGTTTCCTCAATTAGAAAATGGAGATAATAAGGGCACGTCCCTCCCAGGGCTGTTATGAGAACAAGATGTGGCAATATTTGTAAAGGGATTCGCACAGTGCCTGGCACCCAGGCACTTAATAAATTCTTATTTCCTTTCCACATGACAGAGGAGGAAGTTAAGGTACAGAGAGGTTAGATGACTTGTCTTTGTTAGAGGTAGATTTGAACCCACTTCTCCCCTGACCCCAAATCCAGGGGAGGATATTCAGTACATTACATTCCTTCCTAACCTATGTTCACAGGTAGCAAATTTTGCTACGTTTATTTTTTGATATGACACAGAACAATAAAAGTTACAATAATAATAATATCTACAATTTCCGTTCCCAATGTTACTATTCCAATTTTTTTAAAATTCTCTCAGGAGCACATCCTCTAGAATGCTCCAATGGCTATAAACTAGTTTACATTCTGCTTCAAGAAAAAGGAAAGGAAAACACCTGGTCTAGAACATATATATTCACTATGGTTGGTCTCTTTACTGATTTACCTTACTTTGATCTTCTCCTAGCCTTTGTAAAATTTAAGTCAGTTCAATTAAATCTAAAAAAAAATTAGGTGCCCACCATGTACAAAGCATTTATTTACAATAAACTCATGACTATAACGATTATAAGAGAACTGATATCCAGTGAAAGGAAAATTGAGTGCTAAACAGAAACATACTATAGGGAACATATTTTAGAATATCACTTTGCTTTGATAATTCTGTGAGTCATCTCACATGCTCCCTGAGATAATGGGGAGAACACCAGGTTGGCACATAAGGGGATGCAGGAGGTGGACAGGACTTAGGAATCACAATCTTAGGGGCAAGAAAGAATAAATTCTACTTAATTCAGCCAACATATCCTAACAATCTACTTAATGAAAGAAATCGAAAGGCACCTCTTCAACTACCAGATTTGTATCTTGTACAAATGAATGCCTCACTTAGCAAATCTGGGTCATTCTGAGTTCCGATGAGACACAATATAGAAATTAGAGGTAAAGGGTACTATAGAGGTCATGGAGTCCCAGAAGAGGAGGCTGAGGTCCCAAAATATTGAGTGATTTGCCCATCTTGCACAGCCTACTAAATGGGAGAGTTGGAATGTGAACCAGGTCCTTTGACCACCAAATCCAACATTCTTTGCTCTACAAAAGGATGTCTTAAAAGAAAAGAATCAACATCAAAGAGTATAATTTCAGCAATGTTCCTGTCTGTCTAAATTGTTTTTCATTTCAAAAAAAGAAGTATTTTAACTGTGAGATCAACTATATTTAAATGAACTATTAGATGTTCTCCAAGATTCACTAGTGCCTGCTACTACTTAATAATGCCCAAGGCTGAATCAATCTTAAACAAATAGATTCAGACAGCAGTTATTTTTTAATGAAGGATTGAAATGAAAAATATCAGCTATGTTTAGATTTGGCTGCCAGAGACACATACCAAGTAAGACACCACCTCTACAATTCCTTCCCAAAATATAAGCAAATCTAAATACATTTCAACTACAATTACATCATTACAACTACTTAAATACAAAATTAACAAAGAAATCAGTACATTAGGGCTGGCAGGGACCATAGAGATCACCTAATTCAACCCTCTAATTTTTTAGATGAGGAAACTGGGAATCAAAGTGTATCATGTTCCATTTTTGGAGTCACATTTTAGGAAGGATACTGAGAAGAAGGTGTCCAGGACAATGGAAGAGCTAGAGATGATACTATATGGTGATCAAAGGAAGTAAATGGGAGAGTTTAGCATGAGAAGAAAAGACTTAGGGGTACATGTGACAGTCAACTTTTTGAAAGTCTGTCACATGGAAAAATGATTTATTCAGATGTCTCCAAAGGATAGAACTAGGATAAATGGATGGAAATTGCCAAAATTAAGATTTCAGCTTAAAATAAGAAAAATCTTCCTAACAATTAGAGCTGTCTAAAAGTAGAATGGAAAAAGGAAAAGTAGGGTCTTTCTCATTGGTGATTTTCAACTAAAGACAGGATAGCCTCTCATGAGGGATCTCATCCTTCATTTAGGAGTTAGGCTAAATATCTTCCGAGGTCCTTTTCAACTTAGACTCTGTAAGAGGAGAAGTGACCTGCCCAAAATTATATACAAAAAGAACCTTCTAAATTACCACTATGGAAGTGTTTGGCTTTCACCTAAAAGGTTAAACCAAATGAATCGAAAGAAAGAATTACTACATGGTCAAGAGAAATAAATCACAGATTTACAGCTAGAAACGACCTTAGGGCTCACGGAATCCAACTCTCTCATTTTACATGTAGAAAAACTATGGTTTTCCCTTAGTCAAAATGTAGCACCAAAGTACTCATGCTTTGTCCCTGACAGACGTGCCTTTAAAAAAATGCTGGAAGAAAGGCCAGGTAAATGCAGAATTATGACCTTGCCTCTTTAGTTAAACCTTTGGGTCTGGATCAAATAAAGTTGTATACCAAGACAAAGGAGATCTTGGTAGTATCTCATTCTAAATTACATAATTATCTGTAACAGAGGGCTCCAAGGTCCACTCTGACACAGGGGTTGGGAGGAAGAGAAAGATTTAATGGGGGCATGTGGGACTCTGCCTGCTTTTATAAACAGGTTGCGCTGGCTATGACTAAAAAGCTATCGCCTTGTTCTTATCCTAAAGGGATTCTAGCCACTATACTCTGAGATTGAAGATAAGATGACAATGGTATCCCTGAAGAGATGGGTCTAAGAGAATAAGAATAAGCACCCTGTAGCTACCTGAGTTGACACTGCATGCTCAGCAGTGACTAAGGGAACAGCAGAACAAGATACTCAATAGCAGCAAAGCAGCTCACCAATGGAGACTACCTGTACTACAGATATTAGAAGATAAGTGGAGGCCAGAGAACACTGCTAAGTAAAAGTAGAATGAGAACAGCTTGATATCACTAAGAAGACATTTCAGTTCCATAGCATCAGAGGAGTGGCCTAACCTGGACCTTATTCCCTGACCCAGTACCAGGTACCTGGCACCCATTGATATGTATGCCCCTTTGTATGATTCCTACGTACACAGATCCCATTAGTGGTGTATTTATGAGAGAGTGTGATCTCAGCTTATGGTCTGTCGAAAGTTTTCTTACTATGCTATTTCATATTTTCACCTTTCCTATGACTGACTAGAGAAAAATATGTGGCAGCTCATGAGCTAGAGTTTTCAGTGGATGTGGTCCCACAGAGAACTTTGAACATGGAGTACCTATTTTGGCAGTCCAACCTGTGAGAGAGGGCAGTCTTGGGTATTACATAAAGATGAGACTGAAGGCCAAAGAGGTATGATATAAAGAAAATAAGAGGGTAATACATAATAGAGATCTGGAAATAGTATTCATAATTCTAGAAATTGTAATGGCCAGTATGCCTATCATCCTCACCTAATCTACAATTTACAATTAGTTGTGCATATAAAGCCCCATGGTATTAATTAAAGTGTATTTCATTTTGCCTGAAAATAATTTATTCTGCATTTTCAGCCACTCTCAAGCTATAAAAATATCCAAATTTAAACTATAAGTCCATTTTGGCCATGTCAACATGGGATCATTAAATGGACTATATTATAGAACATTTTTAATGTACATACAAAGAACTACTTGAAGATAACAGCAATACATATTTAGATTGTACTTTAAGGCTTACAAAGCATTTTCCCTACAATAATCCTATGACATAGCTCAGAGTACCATAAGATTTAGAACTTAAAGTGACCTTAGAGATAATTAGTAAAACCCCACTTCAGGGTTATACAGGTGCTAAACAGCACAGCTAGTATTTGAACCTAGATGCTTCAACTCCAGGCCTCTTTTATTCTAGACCACATAGAATTATTAATTCCATTTTGCAAAGGAAAGTACTGAGGTTCAGAAATTCAGTGACCTATGATTCAAATAGTAAAGGTTTAGTTCAATTAAATTAATATTTGTTAAGCAAATATATGTATACAGTACTATAGTGAGAACTCAAGATAAAAGATACAAATGAAATTGACCTTGTGCTTGAGGAGCTTCTATTCTATTTACCACATCAGTCTGTAATTGTAATCAGGGAAGGACTTTTTTACTATTTTCTCTTTTAGAGTGCTAAGGCAACCAAGTGCCTTTAATGAGTCTTGCCTTTGTTTGAATGGGGCAGGTAAGGTGGGACCTTTTTGTCTTTGGTTTTGGAGTGCCTCTCAGTACTAAGGAATCTTTGAATCCAGAGTCTCTGATGACCTGCTTATGTAAAGGAAAGGCCTGGTCCACATGAGTTTGAGTCACATGGTTGTGACACCCTTTGACACCCTGAAATGTGTATATAAGATCTGAGGTTGGCGTTTTGCCTTTGGGGGGGACACTCATTGAAAGGCTATTGGTGACGAGACTCTGAGTAGCTGTTGAAAGGCTCCCCGGCTTTGAAAAGCCCAGATGTTGGTGCTTCTCTAGTAACTA
This sequence comes from Trichosurus vulpecula, assembly GCF_011100635.1. Taxonomy (NCBI): domain Eukaryota; kingdom Metazoa; phylum Chordata; class Mammalia; order Diprotodontia; family Phalangeridae; genus Trichosurus; species Trichosurus vulpecula. Next base: position 91,898,250 of record NC_050573.1, on the reverse strand, counting down.
TGTATTGTGATTTAGTCTGTTTATATTGTCTCTGTTTGTAATTTCTGTTTGTATTTGCTCTGAAGTTCAGGGTGCTAAATTTTTCCCCTGAACTAAGTGAATGATATATGTACATTTGATTAAAGTGAGATTGTAAACCCCTTAAAGTTGCTTTCCTTAGAAAAGCAGATCAAAGTACCTGTGCTAGGAGCCCTCCTGTGTGCTGGTGTTGTTAGTCTTTTACCCCCACAGCACCTTCTAGCAACATTGTTGCTACACAGTCATTTGAAACTGTTCTCTCCAAAGTTACAAATGATGACTTAAGTTTCAAGTCCCATGCCTCTTCTTCAATCCTCACATTTCTTGGCTTCTCTACACCATTTGACACTGTTAACTAATACCTCTGGATGCTGTCTTCTCCCTGGGTTTTAACGACACAGCTTTCTCCTGGATCTCTCCTTACCTCTCCCATTGTTTCTTCTCAGGATCTATGGATTCTTTTCTGTATCATCATCCATGTCCCACACCTATGCATGGGTATATCTCAAGACACTGTCATGGTCTCTCTTCTCTGCTTTTCCAACACCGTCTAAGCAATATCATCAGCTACCAGTTCAACCATCAGCTCTTCACATCTTTATATCCAACCTAGCCCCTCTCCCGAGCCCCAAGCGTTACACAATATTGGACATCTCTGAATGCATGTCTCATAGACATCTTAAATATGTCTAAAACAAAATTCCTTATCTTTTCACAAAAAAAAAATCCTCCCCTCCTCCTAACTTTCCTATTTCCATTAAGGATCCTTCCAGTCACCCAGGTCTGCAACCTCAGAATCATCCTCAAGTCTTACCTTTCTCTCATCCCTCATATCCAAACAGTTTCTAATTCTTGTTGATTCTGCCTCCATAATATGTCTTGCATCAATCTCCTTCTCACCACTCACAAAGCTATCACTCTGGTGCTTTCATTTCACCTGGACTACTACAAGAGCCTTCTAAGTGATCTCCATACATCTAGTCACTCAACTCTCCAACTGCTACTAAATTGATATTTCTAAAGCATGAGTCTGACCATATACTTCCCTGATGAAGAAGATTCAGACTTTCTCTTGTTCTAGGGCAAGAGTTCTTAACCTTTTTGTGTCATGAGAACCTTTGGCAGTCTGGCAAAGCCTACAGATCTCTTCTTAAAATGTTTTAAAATGCAAAAAATAAAACACAAAGGATTACAAAGGAAGCCAATTACACTGAAATACACTTATCGAAACAAAACAAAAACCAAGTTTATAGGCCCCAGGTTAAGAATCCCTATTTAGGATAAAATACAAACTTCTCTACTATTTAAAGACCTTAACAATTTGGCTCCGTCCATCTTTTCAGGTTTGTTGGCTACTACTCCTCACACACTCTTATGTTCCAGCCTACCTATCCTACTCGGTACTCATATAATCATAAATTTAGAGCTACAAGGGACCTGAAAGGTCATCAAGTCCAATCTCCTTATTTTATAGGTAAGGAAATTGAGGCTGGGAGAGCTTAAGTGACTTGCCCAGGTGTAATAGCAAGTAAAGTGGGACCTTTTGTTGTCTTTTGTTTTGGAGTGCTTCTTAGCACTAAGGCAATCAAGTGCCTTTGAGTCTTACCTTTGTTTGAATCGAGTCATTGAATAGAAATAATATATACGATGTGCTAATGATTAAAGATCTTTCCCACATCCTTTTCCTAAGTAGATACTAAACCCCAGGTCTGCACCCTTTTGCTAAGTAGGCACTAAACCCAAGGGCTCTAAACAAGATATATATGCTCTGAGGTTAGCATTTTGCTTTGGGGGGCTTACTCATGGGAAGAGTGTCCATGTGATTTAGCCAGAGGAGACTCTAGGTAGCCATCGGAGCTCCCCCAGCTTTGAAAACCCTGATGTTGGAGCATGTATCTCTCTCTCCCTCTCTCTCTCTCTGGTAACTATGTATGTAATGTCATGGTCAGACAGAAGCCTGTCTGTTGATTGGTGTTTATAATTTGTTCTGTTCATAATTTCTACTTGTAATTTCTGTTTGTATTCTCTCTGAAGTCCAGGGTGCTGGCTTTCCCCCCTGAACTAAGCGAATGGTATATGTATGTTTAATTAAAGTAAGATTGTTAACCCCTTAAAGTATTTAGCTTTCCTCAGAAAAGCAGATCAAAGAATCTGTGCTAGTAGCCCTTCTGTATGCTGGTGTTATTGGTCTTATACCACCACAGCAGCTGCTAGCAACATTGTTGTTACACCAAAACCACTCTGCTACTATGTATCTGAGGCAGATTCAAAACCATGTCTTCTTGGCTCCAGGCTCATTGCTCTATCCACTACAATGTTGCCCATACATGATACTGCACAGATTGTTCCCTTGACCAGGATGTATGACCATACCACCACCCTTGCATGAATTTCCTGACTCCCTTCAGGAACCTTCAGATGATTCCCTCACCCCACTAGCATACTCTTGCGAAGACATATTTTGTATTTAGTTTTCTGTGACTATGTTGTTTTCCCCTACAGAATGAAAGCTTCCTGGGTACAGGGATTGTTTTATTTTGTGTCTCATATCTTCAGAACTGAGGTATAGTATTTGGTATGGTTTTTTCCCGGATCAGATCTGTGATTTCATTGGCACAGGAAATTCCCATGAAGAAATTCCCTCTAAAAACGCAGATTGGCAAATACTCTGTAATTTATAGTCATAAAGAGGTATCTGGAAGGACTGAGATGTTAAGTGGTTTGCCCACTTAACCAAGCCAATGTGGGTCAGAGGGAGGAAGGACTTGAACCCACAGTTTCCTGAATCCAAGGTCCACTCTCTATCTATACATCCTCTCATATAATAGACAACTTAGTAAAGACTTCTTGTTATTGTTAAATAAAGCAGCAGGGGGTGAAGGGGGAGGCTGAAGGTAGAAATGGGGAAAGGAGAAAAGCAGGCATCTCCCTCTAGTGTATAAGGGCTTGTAATCATACATGTGAATATTATTAATATTTCCATCTAAAACGGTTATATTTTGTTAAGTGTTAGAGTTTTGATTATTTAGAAATTCATTTATGTAGAACATATTCCCTAACACCAAACAAGTATAGCTTTTACAGTATAAGGTGGAAATTTATGATCTGCTTAGGACTTTCTGCCTGTAGAAAATGAAAAATGAAATCATCAACCTGCTCCTCAAGTTTTATGTAGTTATCAGATTCCAGGAGACAGACTCTAAGTTTCTATTTTTCTTTCTAATCGTTATGGCACATAATTAGTTGTGACTAAATTTGAAGGGATAGATAGATAAATAGACAGATAGAAAGACAGATAAATGAATGAATATTAACAAAAGCCTATACAAAGATTGGGTATAAGGAGTGAGTGTATATGGGTATGCCTAATGGCATTTTGTGACCTTTGCAACTTAACAATTTTCTGTAACATTAATAGCAACTTATTTCAATGCTCAAATTTTTTGCTAAGAAATGATTCGAATTATATCTATCATTTGACACTGCTAACAGTCAGGGAAAACTTTAACACTGTTGACCTTCTGTTGTTTTCCAGACTTACTATTTGGCTTGAATTGAAGAGGTTCTTTAAACTGCAACTTTCATGAACAGGAAGAAAAGAAAGCAGGCATTTACCTCACACTAAATATCTGTGGATTCTGATATCAGCTCAAAAGCAGATATCCAAAAAGAGACAGACAGACTAAGAGAAGGTGAAGAAGTTGGAACAGTAGTGTGCAACTTTAGGAAAATACAGTAAAAGCGCCATTTCTCTGGTATTTTCTTATCCTTTTCCCACAGAGACATGGTCGAAATTTCTCTCATTGTCATCCATTCAATTCAATTCCATCCCTATCTCCTAAGGGTCTACAACGTGTAAGAAGAAACGCACACCAGCAGCAGTGTGTAAGACAGATTGGGCTGGGGCAGAAGAGAGGCAGGAAGAGCAGGTTTTAAGCCTGGGTAACTAGGAGAAAGGGCATGCCATTCACAGAAAGAGAAAGTTAGGATCAACAGCAATTGTGAAAAAGAGGGTTAACTTACTAAACAAATTATACAGAAAACGTTTACCAACTTAAGCAAATCAGTAAAAACTATTTTAGAAATATTCATTTCCAAGTAAACACCAGCCAATTTTTACATCTTATTCTACCCCATCTCCAGCTAGTTCAGTTCTATTGGAATTTAATAAATGAAATCTACAGAATAAAGGTAAAAGTAAGTAAATAACAGGAACTTGACAAATATTTGTTGAAATGTTGCCTATTCTCGAACTCAACTCAGATCACAGCTCTCCCAGGAATCTTTTGGATCACAACTGCTTGTCCCTAGTCCTTCCCACCCCACCGCAACAATGGTAAGAAGCGTTTTTTCTCACATTCTACAAGACACTTTTTCATAACTCTCCAGTACACTTTGCATTGCTAGGGGTTTCATCATGAATACCATATTAACTTGAGCAGTTGACAAGCAAGATGAAACTTTACTTGGGACTTTTTAATCCACCTATGATAGGTGTGGATGTGCCCATTTGAGAGTACTTTCCAACTCATGCCTACTTCAGTGAAGATGACTGACTGTAGTAGGTCAGAATCATCCCTCTGAACTTGGCCTTAAGAGAACCACAAAACTACAGTGGTAGGTCAGAGATATCCAAAGGGAGAACTGAGCAGCTACCGAAAAACAAACAAACAAAAAACTCTAAGAAGAAACCTAGATCCAGGAAAGGGGAGGGAAAACAGAGAAGTCTTCCCCCTGGGGTATTTATTAATGGCAGTCTTAGATTGCAACATTACACCTGTACATACTTTCACTTACATGAGGGAGAGAGAATGTTCCCAGACCTCAATCGGATTCCTGTGTTTAGTCTTGGAGAGACCATTGCAAAACTTTCAGTCCAAGAGATGGCAGCCATGAAGAGAGGAACCATAGGGCCAAGTGATGGAAATGTCTGAACCCCAGCATCCTGGGGAAATGTCAGTGGGTCCCAGACTGAGATTCATTCTATTATGTGACTCCAAAGTTAGAAAAGCAGTAAGGGACTTGTTTAAAATGGAGTAAATGTCTAGAAACTATCCTCAACTACTACCATGAGTATTTCAGACACTATATATTGCTCTTTAGCACTGTAAGTTCATTTCTTTAGTGTGGAATTGAGAAGTAAGGAAGAGAAAGTTCAAGCAGAAAATCTGTATGAGTCCCAGGGATGAAAATGGAACTCACTAGAATCTCCTGAGGCCCAAGTTAGTTTATCTTCCAAAGAGAGTCCAAATCAAGGTGGGGCTACGAATCAAGAGGACTTATCTCTGGGGAAAAGGTGGGTGTAATGGTAAGCAAAGTGGGACTTTTTTGCACTTTTTTCTTTTGGAGTGCTTCTCAGGCAATCAAGTGCCTTTGACTGAGTGTTGCCTTTTTTTGAATCAAGAATCTTTGATGACCTGCTTAAGTCACAAGAAAGCCTAAATCACATGACTTTGAGTCACATGGTTGTGACACCCTCTGACCCTGAAGAAGTGTATATATAACTCTAAGGTTAGCATTTTGCTTTGTGGCTCACTGGGAGAGTGTCCTATGATTTGACCAGATGAGATTCTGGGTAGCTGTTAAGGAGGTCCCCCGACCCTCACTGGCTTTGAAAACCCAGATGTTGGTGCGTGTCTCTCTCTGGTAACTATGTATGTATTACTATGGACAGACAGAAGGTCTCTCTGCTGATTCATGTTGTTTGCTCTGTTTATATAATTTCTGCTTGTAATTTCTGTTTGTGTTTTTTCTGAAGTTCAGGGGGCTGACTTTTTCCCCTGAACTAAGTAAATGATATATGTATGTTTAATTAAAATTAGACTGTAAACTCCCTAAAGTTGCTTTTCTTAGAAAAGCAGATCAAAGAACTTGTCCTAGCAGCCTTCCTGTGCACCAGTGTTATTGGCCTTACACCTCCAAAGCAGCTGCTAGCAGCATTGTTGTTACAGTGGGTCAAATCAGAAAAAGAATTATCTTTAGAGATTACTATGCACCTTTTGTATCATTTTGCCCTGACTATGTGTTAGAATACAAGTTATCCTGAGCATGATAAACACTATCACCTTGGGTATCCTCATGTAAACTGGGGCCCCTTTACCTATACTTGTGGAAACCTTGCTACATTCTGAAGTTTATGGCAGAAACTCTGGGAAAAGACAAAATGAGCCAAAAATATGTGACATGGAGGTGGGGGGTGGAGGGGAAAGACTGGAGAAAAAGAAAGAGAGGAACCACCTAAAACTGAGCCCAATTAATCTAAACAAAAAATTGCAGCATTAGTCCATGGGTCTCACACACAATATATATAGCTATTTTTACAGATATATCATTCTCCTAATTCAACTATAAGCTCTTTGAGGGAAGGAATCATATTCTAACCAAATGGCATATTTCACCCAGTATGCACCAAATTTGTTGTTGTCACCCCAACTAAACCATAGGTTTGCAAAGGGCAAGGTAGATATCTAAACACTTAAATATGCGCTCAAGCACTGGATAAAAACTTGGTGCTAACAAGAGTAGACAAAGTGAGGAGTTTAGAATATGTTTATCTAAAATGCATTAGTCTAGTTCATGTTATCAATAATGGAAGTATGAAAAAATCCAGAGTTCCAAAGCAATGTTAAACTCAACAGAACTAAAATAAAGTTGATAGTTAGATGGTGTAGCCAGAATGGCCTTTGTTTTCTTTGAATGACTCAGCTTACCTCATTGAGCCTCTGGACACTGTGGCTTGCTCTTCCGGGGCAGGAGGCCCAAGGAGCATTCCAGGGAAGCAGACAACTTCCTGTGTGATGAGTCATGGGGCTGGCTGAGGGGAGGTGTTAACGGCTATGCTAGGGGGAGGGGCCAAGTCAAGAACCAATCGGCCCTGGTCGTTCAGGCGGTGCTTGATGATGTCAAAAACTCTATAAGAGGGGAGAGGACAGCTTGAAGATCCTCTCTCTTCCTTTTCCGGTTGGAGCCAGCGACAGTTACAACGACAGTTACAGAGGCAGTTACGACAGTTACGTCAGTTACAGCCACAGCCACAGACACAGCTGAAGCAGGAGCTGCCAGTAGCAGAGCTGACCTACGGGAGAAAGCTGAACAAAGACTTCAGGCCAGTGGGTAATCTTATTACCATAGAGGGGGAAACATGATTTTGCTTTACGCAATCATGCTTCTCTGTAGCCTCCTGGTTACTCTTTCAAGGCGTACTTATTGGGCCTGGAAGCTTTTGATCAATATATCAAAATGGGGTGCTGGTTCATGGGTTGGTTACTGTGGAGCCTAAATAAATGTTTTGATTCTTCTGCCTTCTACTTTGAGAGTTTCTTATATCCGGCGGTTCCGAACGTTTCAGACATGTTTATGATCCTCTTTGAGATTATAAACTCTGCCCTCCTGATACATTTGGTGACGAGGATGGGATCGCTAGGTATAAGATCTCTATTTAGAAGCAGAACAATTCCAGAGGAAGAGATGAATATCCCAGGATGGGAGGATCCATTTTATTCCTCCCTAGCAAAAGAATTGGCTAAAAAAGCTGGACCCTGTGAAAACTGGGAACCAAGGCTACGGAGAGGAGATCCTAGGGATTTGGAAAAGTGTTTACGAGAAGTTGGGATTCAGTCAGGGGTATGATTTTAGAGAGGGGAGGTGTTAACGGCCACGCTAGGGGGAGGGGCCAAGTCAAGAACCAATCGGCCCTGGTCCTCCCCCTCAATGTATCAGGAGGGCAGAGTTTATAATCTCAAAGAGGATCATAAACATGTCTGAAACGTTCGGAACCGCCGGATATAAGAAACTCTCAAAGTAGAAGGCAGAAGAATCAAAACATTTATTTAGGCTCCACAGTAACCAACCCATGAACCAGCAACCCCATTTTGATATATTGATCAAAAGCTTCCAGGCCCAATAAGTACGCCTTGAAAGAGTAACCAGGAGGCTACAGAGAAGCATGATTGCGTAAAGCAAAATCATGTTTCCCCCTCTATGGTAATAAGATTACCCACTGGCCTGAAGTCTTTGTTCAGCTTTCTCCCGTAGGTCAGCTCTGCTACTGGCAGCTCCTGCTTCAGCTGTGTCTGTGGCTGTGGCTGTAACTGACGTAACTGTCGTAACTGCCTCTGTAACTGTCGTTGTAACTGTCGCTGGCTCCAACCGGAAAAGGAAGAGAGAGGATCTTCAAGCTGTCCTCTCCCCTCTTATAGAGTTTTTGACATCATCAAGCACCGCCTGAACGACCAGGGCCGATTGGTTCTTGACTTGGCCCCTCCCCCTAGCATAGCCGTTAACACCTCCCCTCAGCCAGCCCCATGACTCATCACACAGGAAGTTGTCTGCTTCCCTGGAATGCTCCTTGGGCCTCCTGCCCCGGAAGAGCAAGCCACAGTGTCCAGAGGCTCAATGAGGTAAGCTGAGTCATTCAAAGAAAACAAAGGCCATTCTGGCTACAGATGGTAAGGGACATTTGTTGTATTTCTACTACTTAATTTTATATTGTCTCTGCTGCCCTCCCCTGCTCAAATACTCAGTCTTACTCATCTTCTCGGCTTAAGGTTTTATTTTCACAGCTTCTTCTATTTTGCAGTCCATTTATTAATACTGACAGTTTTTTGCTACTGTAGAACATAAATGACAGGAATTAGTCCCTTTTGTATATTTTGGAAGCAGATGGTTTATTTGCATGAATTTAATTTCATAAGAAAATTTATTACATCTTGAGACTTGAATAAAATAAGAATGACTGCTTTAATTTTTCATTTAAAAATGCATTTCCTTGAAAATGTCAACAATTTTATAGATTTTTGCATGCATACATCCATATACAAGGATCAAGGCAGCATGATTCAGTGGAAAATATGAGGGAGATCAGGACTGTGGGCTCTAACTTGCCTAAGAGACTTGCCCAAGTCCAACTCTCTTCTTAACCTTGGGTTTCAGTTTCCTTATCTGTAAAATGAAAGGATTAGACTAGATATCTGCTAAAGATCTTTCCATCTCTAATATTATCAGTCAAGAAGCAATCATTAAATATTTACTATCCACATCAGGCATCATTCCAAGCTCTGGAGGTAGAAAGAATGGCAAAAAGAGAATACAAGCAGCTTTTATTCTAATGAGGGGGACATTAAAAAATGAGGTAAGGAGAAGCTCTAACCAGAGTAAAAAGGAAGGAATGTAAGTGGGAAAGGCATCAGCCTCTAGAGGGAGTGGAAATATCTTCCTGCAGATGATGACATTTGAGCTGAGTCTTGAAAGTGCCTGGGAAATAAAGAGATGGAAAAGTGGAGGAACACTCCAGGCATGGGGAATAGTCAGGAAAAGAGCACTGAGGCAGGAAGAGAGTGCCTTGACCAAGGAATTGCAAGTAGGCCAGCCTTGCTAAAGTGTAAAATGTGTGAAGGAGAACAAAGTTTAAGAAAACCATAAAGGTAGGAAGGAGGACAGGTTATAAAAGTTTTAATGTCAAGAAGAAAAGTTTATATTTGATAGTAGAAATAAGATGGAACTACTGGAGCTTATTGAGTAGGGAATTAACACAATTATACTTACTCTTGAAAAAAATGACCTTGGCAGCTAAGTGGAGGATGGATTATACTAGGGAAGAAGGAGATGTGTTAGAAGGTTATTGCAACAGTGCTGATACTCGGTGATGAGAGACAAAACTTTGTGAGTAAAGTAGATGTACAAGAAAGATGTTGTAAAGGTTGAAATGAAAAGAATTGGCAACAGACTGAATGCAGAGGGTAAATGTGAGTGAAATCAGTACAACATCAAGGTTTTTAGTCAGGGACATCCAGTTTTAGATGGTCAAAAGATAAGTTATAAGTCCCAATCTCTCTATGCCTCAAGTGTCTTATCTATAAAACAGGGATGAAAAATGGCTAGCTAACTTCCCTCAAGGGGTGAAGATCAAATATGATTTTTTTAAATGGATTCAAATCCTGGCTCTACCATCTACTGCCTCTTTGACCCCATAGGCAAGTCATTTAATTTCTCTGGGACTCAGTTTCTACATCTGTAAAATGAGAAGAGGAACTGAAGTCACTTATAGCTCTGTCTTTATGAGTCCATAACACTACATAAGTGTATTACAGAATCACAGAACTTTAGAGGAAAAAAGGAGAACAGCAATGATCCAGCACAACCCAAACCTGAAATGTAATCCCCACAACAATGCACCCAACAAGTGGTCATCTAGTCACTACTTTAAACATCCCCAGGAAAAAGGAACCTACTACCACTGGAGGAGGCTCACATTTTCTCAAAAGACAGCAAGAGAACAAGAGGCAGGCTCCAGTATGTTGGATGCATCCTCCTAAGCAAATTTACACAAAAATGTGGACAAGAATCACACAGGATGAAGTGAAGAGAGGTCACAACCTGCACCAGTGAATAAGGTACTTGAAGCAAGGACTTACCCAGGTGAAATGAACTTCAGAGAGCATTTCAGCAAAAGGAATTAATTAGAAAAAAAAAAGGCAATAAGGCAGGAATGCATGTGATAAGTAAAGAGATAAGGAAATGACCAGAGAATCATACAATGAAAGAGAAAATCTAACTTAGAAAGGATCAAGGAGGTCAACTAGCTTTATCACCATTACCAACAGACCTCACACCCAACAAAGCAGAAATCTCTTCAACAACTGCTTACTTTACCTACTCACTGTTTTTTAGAACCATTTCTAGTTTTTTAAATTTCTCATATTGGTGGGGGGAGGGGTGTAGTATAACTTTCACAACAATTTTATGACTTTTTTGAATTTGTTTATTCAACTTTAAAATAAAAAGTATACACGTAGGCATTGACAGAGAATGGCAACTAGTCAACAATCCTTTCCCAATCTTTATGAAGCCACCTAGTAAAATGGGGGGTGGGGGTGGAGGGTGGGGAATGGAGCACAAAGTCTAACTTTAAACATCTCTGACAATAGATATGTTGAACACGTCACTAAATCTCTCCAAGAATCAGTTTCCTCATTTACAAAAAACATAGACAACACTTTGTACTCCCTATCTCATAGATCTGTTATAATAAAAGTGTCTTTAAACCTTATAGTACTATATAAATTGGGGCAGTTATTTTTATAATTGTTATTACTATCACGAACAAAGAAGCCAATTTCATCATGAGGTCCCTCCACAATATTTTCCTAATATTGGACTGAACCCCAACTCTCTGCAACTTGTATCCACCGGTCCCAATTCTACCCTCTGGGACCAAGTAGACAATATGAAGACCAATTTGGCTCCAATCCAGTTAAGTCGCACTTGTACCAGAGGACTCCAATACTTCCTTTACAATTAGGGATTACTTTAAGCATACACAAAAAATAAAGAAAGATTATTTCAGTCTTGGAATTTCCAAAGCAAATGTTTAAAACTTACTGCAAACTAGCTAATAATACCATGAGAGAAAAACCTAGGTGACATGTCTGTGGGACTGAATATAATCTGACTTTACTGTTTCAAGGTGGTAAATTTTATGATGCCATAAAGTATAAAAAGTACAATGGAAGGTCCTTAAAAACAGAGTTCACTGTAAAGACTTAGACACACTAGGGATCATTCCCCTGTTTTCTCACCCTATCTAAATCCTACCACATCCTTCCAACCTCAGCTCAAGTCCTACTATGTCCATGAAACCTGTTCTAGGTAGCCAAGTTCCCAATAATGACTTTCTTTTCTTGACATCTACCTTTCCTAACACTTTCAACAAGCACCATACAACCCAAAATTGAGGAGTTTCATAAACCTTAACGCACTATATAATCGTACCTATCATTACTGTTGCTGTTGCCTTGTTATTCTTTACCATTGTAGAATTTCCCCAGAGCTGTACTATTCTCCTACTGTTTCCAAATGTAATAGTGCTATGTCCCTCCTCTAAAGCAATAACTCACTTTTACACAACGGAAACCCACTCCCTGAGTTATTACCTTGGAAACTTGGGTTTCTGTCTGCATCTGGGAAGACTATCCACAGTTTTCCAGGTTCCTATGATATTACTCATGAGCTGGATTAGAATTCAGCTTCAGACTATTGTAACCTGTTTGCCTCAGTTTCCTCATCTGTAAAATGAGGATAATAATAGCACTTACCTCACAGAGTCATTGTGAGGATCAAATGACATAATAAATGAAATAATAAGCGCAGTACCTAGCACATAGTAAGTGCTTTGTAAATGTTGGCTAGTATTAGTATTACTTCTGAAAAGAAGCTAGAAGGTAGTCACTGGCAAAGGGTAGTCTCCATTCTAACTGAAAAGACACTAGAGGAGGCCCCAACTATGTCTTTAATTGTCCAAGCAAGGGACTGAATGCTGGCCAATAGCAATGAGTAGAGATTGTAGAGCCTAAGGCATAGAGGACAGTGAAGTGGGGAAAGGCACAGACCAGGTGAAATCACAAGCTGAATGAGGCCATGCGAAGACCACTTACAAGCCAGGAAAAGACAAGGGGTTAACTGGTAGGCCCTGGGGCAGGTGGGAATACCAACATGGTTGAAAGCACCTTTCTCATTCCTTCTCTTCCTGTACCTTACAAAATACTGATGGCCACCAGCCTAGGTTTCGGGTGGGGGGTATTGGGGGAAGCTGGGAGTGATTTGCACACAAACAACAAGCTTTAGTGAGGTCCTGGTAGCCAACCCGACATTCATTTCATCCTCAATACATTCCACCCCCACCACCACCACCCCATGAGGTAACTAACAAATGGACAAGGGCAAAAAGATCCGGCAAAAGTCACAACAAGTGAGCTGCCAATTAGTCAACAAGTAAGTCAACATTAGTTAAATTGGTCAACAAGTCAGTCAACGAATACTTATTAAACTCCTAGTATGTGTTAGGCACTGTGCTAATGGGAACATGAATAAAGGAAAAAGAAAGTCCCTGATCTCGAGGAGCTTATTGAGTCTCCTGATCCTGACTTCAGGGTCCTGTACATTACATGTTGCCTCTGTTTCCCAATCAGAACATCAAATCCTTAAGCACAGAGACTATCTCCTCCTTCCATATGTCCCAAAACACATAGGCTTGTGTTTCAGCAATCCAGCTAGCAGCTGTTGTGGGGGTGTAAGATCAACACAACCCCAACAACAAGCATGCCGCAAAAGCACAGGTTCTTTTGATCTGCTTAACTAAGGAAAGCTACGTGAAGGGGTTGACAAGCTTACTTTAATTCAGCAAACAAATATCATTCACTTAGTTCAGGGGAAGAGACCACCACACTGAACTTCAGAGCAAATTACAAACAAATTACAAACATCAATAGACAGACCAAATACAGATTCATAGTTACCAACATCTAGGTTCAGCCTGGGAGCTCAGAACAAGGGCCGGCCCAGAGTCACTTGCACCATCACTGCTGTGGGTAAGAGCTCCAAAGAAGAGAAAGCCAACCCCTGGTTTCATATCTTTTTCAGCGTCAGGGGTGAGTCACACATGCGACTCACCCATGTGACCTAAAATCATCACAATGAGGCGACTTAAACCCACGTGGTCTAAGAGCCTCTGATGTCCCAAACCTATCACTCAAACTCATATGTAAAACTAGGCCCTCCCCTGAGTTAGCCCCACCTTGGGCCCCACCTTAGTTACCAATCCACACCCACATAGGTTTTACACCCAATAGGGGTTTGGGCCTGGGGCTTAGCACCTAGTTAGGCTCAATGAAATATGCTGAATTACTCAAAGGAAACAAAAGCCAAACTCTTCAAGGGCACTTGGTGAACTAAGTGTTAAAAGCCCATTTTGCTTACCAACACAGCTTGGGCTGGTGCTTGGTGCCTAATATCCTGATTGATTTAAAGTTGGCCTGTAATCATTTTAGGGTAGGGAAGAATAAGAAAAAGGAATTCCCTTTCTCTCCATCATAAAGAGCACTGATTAAAGTGAGAGGGCCTAGAAGCAAATGCTGGCTCTGTTAGCTTATTAACTGTGATATTATCACAGTTAATATCACAGTGATTTTGCCAAATCACTTAACCTCTCTGACTCTCAATTTCCTCATCTATAAAATGTGATGACTGAACTATATGACTTTAAAGATGCTCTTCAGCTCTAAAACCTATGATTCTACGAACACTAAGTCTAATTGGTGCAACGTATTACGTGAAGAAACAATGTGGGCTTAGGATCAGAAAACCTAAGCTGCAGTCTCAGTTATACTCAATAGCTGGGTGACTGAATCGTAAGATAATAGATTCAGAGCTGGAAGAGACCTTGCAGAGCATCAAGTACAACTCTTTCATTTGATGCATGAGGAACCTAAAGCCAAGGAAGGTTAAGTGACCTACCGAGAGTCATGTGGCTAGTATATGTTTGAGGCAGAATTTGACCCCAGTCCTTGTATGTCACTGAGGATCATGATATCTGCCTAACATGCTATAAAGTATTATAATTATGTCTCTAGCTCCAATGTATCCTTCCAGAACATACTAAAACTTAAGAGATAAGAAATGACTTCGCAAAAGTACTCTATATATTACTCTATTTGCTGTTGCTAGTAGTAGTATATAACCTAACCACCCTAATTGCCTCACAATGTTCTCACATTTGGATGACCATATTTCTAGGGGAAAAAAGAAAGGGGTTTGTAGGCTGCAACAAAAGATATTGGTAAAGATTCCAATAAGAACTTGGGAAGTACATTAATAGCAACTACTATATACCAAATACTGGGCTTTCACTTTCACTTGAAAGTGAAAGAAAGATTAGACTCATTCAGTGTTGTACTAAGGGGCATAACTAGCATCATAAAGTGGAAGTTACAAGGAGGCAGAGCACTACTAAAGACAAAAGACCTTCCTAATAATTCCTACTATTCTAATAATGAAAAGCTCTGTCTCATAAGGTAATGAGTTCTCTATCACTGAAAGTGCTTAAGCAGTGGTTCAACAATCACTTTTCTGGCATGCTGCAGAGGGACTCATGCATAGGCAGGAGGCTGGAATACAAAGTATCTCAGGTAGCTGCCAACTAAGGCTCTATTGTACTATAAACTCTAATTTTATGAGGTTGGTGGGAGAGAATGAGAACTATTAATCAGCCAATAAACATTTATTAAGTGCCCCCTATGTGCTAGGCACTGTGCTAACAGCTGCATTGGGCTGAAGTAACACATTGTTTACAAATCACCTCTTGGTGTCGCCGTCCTCTCCAGAAAGAATACAGGATTGGGTGGATTTTGATTTTGATTTGGCGTGGCAATTTTTACATGCTAAATGTTCTATATATCTTTAAGTGTTATGCTTATTTTTTGACAGTCAAAAAAGCGAAATGGTCAGTTTGAAAGGTAACTTGAAAGGCAACTAACTCTCTGGGCAAATTTACTAACAGCAATAGGGCATAATGGTCTTGGAGTATATTTTTGCTTGTGAACTACAAGTATGGGGAAATTATTTGTGCTCTTCTACTGAAAACTAAGGATGCGGGATCTGGCCATTGAATCAATTTGGCTTGTTAGCAGTTTCTAATAATGTAATCTGAGAAATGCAAGCTAGCATACCTTTGGTGGTAAGAATTTTTGATGTGACTTCTAGTTTCTCCAAAGGTTCAGTGCCAATGTTTTCCAATTTGATGTCAAGTTGCTGGGTTTCTCCATTATAAAGCTGGACAGACACATTAGTGGAGATTTCATCCCCAGAGGCAGGCTGCAAAGTGCGGGCTGACCTAAAACAGAGCAATAAAATAAAAGACTGACTCAGCATTTTAAAAATTATTCATATCAAAACATACTACAGGCATTATAAAATGTGAAGGGAAATTATGACTCATGAAAATAGACTTTAGGATCCAACCAATCAACAGAAGCATAAAAAATATGAAACTATCCTAATCCATATATCTTAAAATTCAGTTAATTCACGATTAATTCATATTTTTAAAACTATACCAACCAAATTCCCTAGGGGATAAAATGTGGAGTTTTATAAAATAAAAATTCATTTAGAAAAACAAAACATTTAGAATAATAAGAGAAATGATTAAAAGAAGTAGGGACAAAGAGGAAACAGCACTGCCAGACCTCAAACTCTATTATAAAGTAGCTTTCAACAAAACCATCTATATTCGTTAAAATATACAGAGGTAGAAAGTAGATAAGTGGAACAAACTAGAGAAAAAAAAAGAATCAGAAATAACAGAACTCAATAACCCAATGTTGCATAAAATGCAAAACATAAATTACCTAGGAAAAACACTCTTTATTTGATAAAAATTTCTGGGAAAATTGGAAGGCAGTCTGATAGAAATTAAGCTGAGACCAACACTTTACACCATGCTCCAAAATATATTCTAAATGGATATATGATCTTAAGGATTAAGGATCATACTATTAAAAAATTATAGATCATATGCTTCTCATAGTTATGGGTAGGAGATATATTCTTAACCAAAGAAGAGATAGAAGCAATTACAAAAAATAAAAGAGATAACTTTAATTACTTGAAACTGAAAAGTTTCTGCATAGACAAAGTAACACACCTAGGATAAGAAGGGAAGTGGTTGAATGGGGAAAAAGAAAATCTCTGTATAAAATTTCCCTGATAAAGGATTCATATCCAAGATGTATAAACAATACACACATACACACAGAGACATCTCCTAATGGATTTGTGTTCAAACGATAAAACAGTTCTCACAGGAAGAACTGAAAAGCATTTTCAACCACATGAACAATTGCTTAAAATCACTAATAAGAAGAGAAATACAAATTAAAACAAGCCTGAGGTCCCCCCAAAATAGCAACATTCAATGTTGGAAGGTTTGTAGAATGATAGGCACACTCATACGTTGTTGGTGGGGCTATAACATAGTATGACTATTTTGGAAAGTCATTTGGAATTATGCAAATAAAGTGACTAAAATGTAAATACCCTTTGGATGGGAAATTCCATTACTGGGCTTATACCTCAAAGAAACCATCAATAAGAAGAAAGTAGCCATATACTCCAAAATATTTATAGCAGCAGTTTTTGTGATATCGAAAAATTGGAAATAAAGCAATTGCCTATCAATTAGGCAACGGCTAAACAAACTGGTATACGAATGTAATGGAATATTACCATGCTATGAGAAATGATGTATGTGATGAATATAGAGAAGCATGGAAATCCCTGTATGAAGTGATGCAGAGTGAAGTAAGCAGATGCAAGAAAATAATATATACAGCAAACGCAACAATGTAAGTGGAAAGAATGACACATTAAAAAATGAAAAATCAATGTAACAAAACAATAAAGTTCAAGCAAGACTCAAGCGAAGAGATATGAGAGGACATTGCCAAACCATCCCATCATGGAGGAGAAAAGTCTACAGGAGTTACATATTGCATACGTTTTGGGGCTTTTTCAATATTATTGATCAGTTATGTGGTTTTTGTTTTTTCTTTCTCTCTCTAAAAAATATTATTCATTATATGGAATGGTTCTCTGGGAGGAACAAAGGGAAGAACATTCGGGATAACTATGATAATGTAATAAAGAGAAGATAAAAACTTACTTTAAAAAAAAGAAATTCACCATCGTCTGCTTTAAACTCAAGATAGAGAAGAAATGAGTTCATGACTTAGCTATACAGATGACTAGCTATGTGACCACAGACAAGGCACTGAAGTGCTCTGAGTCTCAGGCTCTTAAGTAACTGAAGCTCTCTGTGGGGGATAATAATAGGATTTTTTAAGGAAAGCCTAATGCAAATTTGTTATTGTGGTTACTGCTCTCATTATTACAACTGCCCTTCTTAGTATATATTCTAGACAAACTAAACATCCTCAGCCTGCCCTCTTCAGTTTCAAAGCCTTTGATCACCATGTCCTATGCCTGAAACGGACTCCTCTCAACTTTGAATCCTGAAATCTTACCCTTCCTTCCAGGCCTAATTTAGGTGTCTTTTCCTGAATAAGACTTCCTTAATCCCACGAACTAGATGTAATCTCTCCCTTTTGGTTTCTTTCATAGCACTCTTTTTAGACTCTTCCACAAAATTACACATTCTTGTCATCTTTACTCATTAGACTGTAAGATACTTCAAAGCAGGTGTTATGTCCTAGCCATCTTGGTATCACCCACACCTGGCATAAGAACTAATCAGGAAGATAATTCTAAATGTTAGTTGAAATGAATAGTTGCCTACTTCAATACTTCAATGGGTGTGTGACTTCTTGGGGGAGGTAACTCCCCCTATAAACACAGTTTCAACCAACCCATTTCTTCTAATCTGTGCAATTCTTGCTTATATCTTTTCATAAACCCTCTATAAAGAATCTGTTCAACATACAGAAACTTCTAACTCTTTTAATATTTCACAGACACCAGTGAAACACAATAACTGCTCATCTGTTATCCCTCCCTTTAGATACTTGTACAATACCTCAAAAAAAAAACCTATCACAAACTCAAAAGCACCTTAATAAAGGGAAGAGGAGAAAAAAGACACATCAAACTAAAACTCATATGCTAATTTACTACAGCAAAATCCAGTAAATACTTAAATAGGCCACTATATATAACAGAGCAAAAATTAAATTAAAGACACGTATAACAAACTCTCTATGCCACTGATGAAAAATGTTAGGAAAATCTACAGCCATTGGGTATGATAAACTCAACAAAAACATAAAAGGGAATTCTCAATTCTTAACATATGACCCCCTGGCAGTAGGTCAGTAATGGCACCTTTTATGTACGAAGGCTGACACATTGATTATACCTAATGGGTTGCCAACATAAACTTTAAAAAAACAACTGTGAGAAGGTGCCATTTTTTTTAAATAAGGCTTGAGAGTCTCTGTGCTAAGTATTAAAAAAAATAGTGCTAACTTTAAAGTAAAACTCATTTTAAGTATACTTAGCTCTCTCTCTCCCATAGTTATACATTGGAGAAGACTAATTTGCTTCTATATGATGGGCAAGAGTTGACTGTTCATGAAGGGGGCCACTTACTTGATTTCTAATAGGGATAGGGAGAGGTATTGCCCAGTGATTTCACAAACATATGGAACTCCCAAATGAGAAAGTTCCCTCTGAAGATATAGGTTGGCACTTTCTCTTCACTTAAAGAATTGCCTACAGGGGGCAGCTAGGTGGCACAGTGAGTAGAGCACTGGCCTTGGAGTCAGGAGGACCTGAATTCAAATCCAGCCTCAGACACTTGACACACTTACTGTGTGACCTTGGGCAAGTCACTTAACCCCAATTACCCTGCCTTCCCCCCTCCAAAAGAAAAAGATTTGCCTATAACACTAACAGGTGAAATGACTTGCTAACAATCATATAACCAGAAAGTGTCAGTATTCATCCCAGATCCTTGGTCAGCTTTCTGTTCACTGCACCATGCTGTCTATTTGTGAGCTTAAATGCTACTGTACAACAGGAACTCCAAGTAACTTTCTCTATCTTATTACCAATTATTAAGAAAATTTTTTACAAAGCTCATTTTGGTAAGTGGGTATGTCTATCTCACAGCTGATACCAGGATATTTCCAAATGTAACAGTCCTTATTGCAAATCTGGATAAAGTAGAATCACAGACCTTCAGAGTAGGAAGGATCCTTGGAGATCCTCATGTCCAATCCTCTCAACTGACAGATGGGAAAATTGAAGTACGGAAAAATTAATTGATTTATTCAAGGTCACACAGGTAGTTAGTGGCAGAATCAAGACTAGGACCTAGGTCTCCAGGACTTTTTCTAATACAATTCTGGTAATACTGGTCCAAGGTTGTTTTTCCCTAGGCAAAAAGAAGCACCAATCCACATTCCCATTTTTGGAAAATTTTTACATTTATCAGATTTCAAGAAGTATCACAGAATGCTCAAAAGTACATTCGACTTCGAATCAAAAGATACTTTAATTCAAATACCGCCTCCAACACTCACTAGTTTTGTGATCTTGGTCAAATCACTACCTTCCGGAACTCTATTTCCCTCTTTTATAAGATGAGGTTAATAATACCTAAATTTTCTACTCTACATTATCATTCTAATAATACAAAGTAAATAATGGATGTTAGCAACCTTAAAATATTTTTTAAACATCAGCTATTGTCCTTATTCTTCTCATCTATAAGTACTACTTAAAAAACATTTTCACTGTGTCAGTAAAATCTAACATATCTAAGTTTAAAAGAAATAATTCCATGTCTCAAAGAAAAGTAATTTTAATATATAGATCTGATAATTACATTTACATATGCATATAATAAACATTCTTCCTCTGTATAATGAAGGGGTTGGACTAAACAATACAAAGTCTCTTCCACCATTGAAACTGTATAATTAAGCATTTTCTTCACGTAAAATTATGCTAGGTGCTATAGATAAAGAACCATAAAGATAAAGTTCCTCTTCTCTGGAAGCTTAATTAATTCACAAGATCTATTCAAATATAAAGCTTACTCTCTAAAACTCTCCATTACTATTACTGATTCCATTTAATTTAATTCCAGCCACAATCTCTCCACTGAATTCCACTCCAATATTTCCAAATACCTGAGAAATACCTCCACTGGAATGTCCCACCAGCACATAAAACTCGAAATCTTCAAAATTAAACACATCGTTCCCTTCCCAAAATCTTCCCCTCATACACATCTTGTTGATGAAAGTAATCAGAGAAATTAAACTGCTTTAGCTACCTCTCATATGTTTTGGTATGTTATTGAATTGCTATAGTTTTCTCTTTCTATAATATACTTTCACAAATTCTTTATGATTAAATCATTTAGTTTACAGCTAATTTTAATCCTTTTTTTCCCCAAAAGGCCCCTTACTGAATACATGTACTTCACTGTGGTCAGTAATGAATATATTTAGTATTTCTGCTTTTATGCATTTATTTTTGTGGATTTTATGTCACAATACATTGTCAATTTCTGTAAAGGCATCATGCACATTAAAGAACTATGCAAACTCCTTTCTGTTCCCATTCAGTAATCTCCATCTTTCTAATCTCTACTTTTTTCTAAAGTTTTATTCAGGTTGCTAACTTCTCTGTTTATCTTTTTGCTGTATTTGTCTAGGTTTGAAAGGAGTATATTGGATTGACTCACTAATAAAGCTTTACTGTCTATTTCTCCCTGCAATTCAATTAATTTTTCCTTTAAGTATTTAGATGCTATGCTACAACATGGATTATTTGGCATCTAGATGCCTTAAGCAGACCTGCGCAACTTGGCAGTAGGTAGGGGCCAAAATTAAAATATGCTAAACTTCTTTGGGTGACAGGTTTTTAGCAGCTCACTGTCCAAGTAAAGGTAACTAGAGTCAGACTGATGATGGTTAGTTGCCATGGGTCATGTGACAAACAGGAGAGAATGTGCAACTCACCCCCCAAGTTACATGATGGACACAATAGTAACTAGTGGAAGTCGGGTTAAGTGGGGCACGGACAAAGCACTCATTACAGCTTTACTTTCTTTTACATCCTCTATAGTTTTTGCAGGCAGCTTGAAATTCTTTGGTGGGCTGCAAGCAGCCCACAGGCCATGTGTTGTACAGGCCTGTCCTTAAGTATAATGTAGTTTTCCTGTATCTCTTTTCACCATGTCTACTTTTACTGCTTCCTTGTACGAAATGTTTGTAAATCCCTGCTTTTTTTAAGTGTAAATATGTTTCAAGTATGTTTCTTGTAAACAACATACTGATGGATTCTGTTTTCTATTTCTTTCTGCTATCCATTGATTTCTCATCTCATGAAGTGAAATATTTAAAAATGTGAAATCCAAAGACCTTTACATTGTTGCATTGTGGCATCTGCTCCTAAGTATTTTCATTAGATAGGAAGATTTCCTCACAGGGTCTTGGATTATAGTTGCTAAATGTGTCTCTAAGACACACGACACAATGATTATGTCTGACTCACTGACTGTTATCTTGTTCCAGCATTTTTCTCTCTTCTTCTTCTTTCCTGACCAGAATAGGATAATGGGCATTTGGAGCATTCTGTTGCCTTGCTGGATTCAGATAGTATAAAGTAGGTAGTGCAGTAACAGATTTTTGTGAAATGTGGAGATGTGGCTTGAGAATGACCTGCATTGTGAACATCTTATGGAGAAACTGGGCTATCAGTTGATGGAGAGAAATGAGGCTATTTGATTTTTTTTCTTAGTGCCAAGCTGAATTCATAACTACTCTTGGCTTAACTAACTGAAATAAGTTAGATTGTCTGCATTTGGAGTTAGTGTAGCTCAGCCGGAAGTTAGTATGTTGGGAAAAATTCTTCAATTCCCTACCAGAAAGGTGTATAAAATGATAATATTATGTCATAGGTATAAATCATGTTACAAAGTACCTTTCTCATGACATCCCTATAAATAGTGGCACCCATATTACCACTTTCAGACCCATTTATTATATACTTCTCTCCCTCATGCATTCTATATTACAGCTGGACTGTTCTACTTATTCTACATCCATGACATTATATAACCTACCTACAGG
Organism: Trichosurus vulpecula; assembly: GCF_011100635.1. Lineage (NCBI taxonomy): Eukaryota > Metazoa > Chordata > Mammalia > Diprotodontia > Phalangeridae > Trichosurus > Trichosurus vulpecula. The sequence continues at coordinate 91,875,799 of NC_050573.1, read as the reverse complement.
GCTTTTTGCAGATTGTACTTCATGCCTGGTATGCCCTCTGCTTCACCTCTGACCTAGAGAATCCCTAGCTTCCGTCAAAGCATAAAGTTGGTGGCCATCTCATAATGCAAGTCTTTTCTTATCCTTGAAATTAGTAGCATCCCTCTCCATCCCCAACTACTTTGTTTCATTTTGCAAATACTTATTTGTACATATTTTGTTTTCTGCTGGTAGAACATAATCTCCTTAGATGAAGTGATGCTTCATTTTTATCTCTTTATTGCTAGCACCCAGTCCAAGCCTGGCACATGGCAGGTGTTTAACAAATGCCCATTTAATTGAATTGAAACAGTTTAACTGATGAGAGGGACCCAAGATTCAGAGTTGAAGTGACTTGCTCAAGGTCATACAGCTACTAAGTAGGAGAGCAAGGACTGAAATTCAGAGCTGGTTTCTGACTTCTCACCTAGTGCTCTTTTCACCATAGCATGCTGTCTCTTTAAAAGACCCTTGGTGTTAGGCTTGAGCTGGTTAGTTCTTGATGATACAGGGAGGGTTCCAAGAGGTGTTTTCCTTAGGGTCCGTGGCAAAAGAAGTGAGCATATGGGCACTATGATGAGTCACTCGATATTGCTACTTCAAGAGACTTTGTTACAGGTTCTACATGTAAATCCAAGCTTTAGTATCATTGTGGGATGTATGGATGAGGTGGATAACTGGTATTTTGTATTCTTATTGTGGATATATCTGGAGCTCATACTATCTGCAGAACCGAAATGGACTCTCCTTCATTTGTATGTATTTCACTGACAATCATAGGAATCAGGAAAAGGTTAATGTAGGTAACTGGGACAAGCTAGGGATTCTAAGAGGCAAAAGGTAAAAGGAATTAATTCTAGATCAGACCTAATTCACACCAGTCCAGTGTTCATGCCCAGGACTGGAATGTAATAAAACACTCATCAAACATACAATACAATAAAAATGGCTTTACCTATAACAAGAGATTCAAAGGATATAATTACTAAAATACAAACACTGTCTTCTCATTCATCAAGGCAACAAGACAGAGTTAAAAAGATATCCTGCAAGTTATAATAGTAATCAGGGCGGTGCCTTTTGCTGTTCTCTTAAATGCCTGTAATGATTCTTGCCTTTCAAATTTAATGGCCAGCAAAATGGGATTTTTCACTGTTCCTTGTTTGAGTGCTTCTCAGCACAGGAGGTAATTAACTGCGCCAGGGCCCTGAGACAGGTATATAAGATCCAAGGTTGGCATTTGACTTTTGGGGCACACTCATGGAAGGAGTGTTGAGACTCTGGGCAAGCCATAACTACCCCCGGCTTTGTAACCCAGATAGATGTTGGTGATTCTCTGATAACTATGAATTGATTAGAATCAGACAAGATCTGTCTGTTGATGTTTGTAATTTGTTTGTATTTTCTCCGAAGCTCAGAGGGCTCATCTTTTCCCCCTGAACTAAGTGATTGATATATGTATGTTTGATTAAACTGAGATTGTTAACCCCTTACAGTTACTTTCCAGATCAAAGAACCTGTGTTAGCAACCCTTCTGTATGCTGGTGTTATTGGTCTTACACAGCCACAAGTAGCTGCTAGCCAAATTGTTGCTACACAAGTCAATAGGAATTCTGCCAAAATTCATGAACACCAATTCCTCATAAACTGGGCTTTTTACATCCCTAGGTCTCTATACCAACCAAGTACTAGAATGGGCTCCTTGCCTCCTTAAATAGAAGCCATCCCAGCCCATGTAAAATAAATGTTATTTGTATGACAGAGATCAGTCCAGATATTAGGAAGAGCCTGTACAAAGTTGAAGAGATAAGACATAGAATGTCAGGTATAATAAGTAGGCCAGTTTGGCTTGAACCTTGAATGCATTAAGAGGAGTAATTTGCAGTAAGTCTGCAAAGGTAGACTGGAAACATATTGTGAAGGTCTCAAAAAGGAGTAGTTTCCATTTTTATCCCCAAATAGGAAACTACTTTGATCTTTTTAAGCAGGTGAGTGACATGTTTAAATACTTAATATAGGTGTATCAATTTGGTAGCTGTATGAAGGATGGATTGGGAAAAGGAGTTAAGGCAGAGATATCAATTAAGTGGCTAGTTCAACAGTACAGTTGAGAGGTGCTGAAAAAATAATCTGTTAGTGACCATGTAACAGTGGAGTGAAGAAAATGGATGTAAGCAAAGCTATGGAGGTAGAATCACTAAAGCTTAGCAATTGACTGAATCCAATGGGAGGGAGATAGGAGAAGTCAATGAGTGACAGCGTAGTATTAAGAATGACTCCATTATTGCAAACCTGAGAGACTAAAAGAATGATGAAACCAAGGAGCGTGAAAGACAGGCAGCTTGTAGAAAAAGTTAATGAAAAAAAAAAAGATGAAAAAAAAATGAAAAAAAAAAGAAAAAGTTAATGAGTTTTGTTTTGGACATGTTAAGTTTGAGATACTTGCAGACCATTCAGCTTCAAACCTCCAATGAGCCTACATCACTGTATAGCATGTCAATTTTTTCAAAGGACGGATTAGTTTTTGCTGAATTTTTTTTCTTTTCTTCCTTTAGAAAAAAAATTTCTTGTTATAAGGTATAGCTCTCTGAGAGAGGAAAGGGGAGGGATAAAGTGGAGAATCCAGGTCAATAAAAATCTATTTAAAAAAAAAAGAAAAAGAAACCTCCAATAAGTAATTCATGATGCAAGACTGGCGCTCAAGAGAGAGACTAGATGGATATATAGATCTTGGAGTTATTTGTATAGAGATCATAATTGAATCCATGGGAACCTATTTTAAAGCATGTCTAAAAATAATCATGAGGATCCTATGGCCTAAAACATCTATGCAGAATCTGCCTCAAAAGGGATGGGAAGCTCTCAAGAATGAAATTCTAATAACACAAGCACAAACATTTCCAAAGAGGAAGAAAAGTAGAAGCTATATAAAGAGATCAGAATGAATCTATAGCCATCATCAACCAAATGATACTTTTAAAAGACACGTAAAAGATAAGAGTAAATACACATAACTGAAAGAGAATACAAATGAGGGATGAAATCTTATCAAATAGTGAGTGTCAGGAAGGCTAAAGCTCAAAATGAATTGAAGCTGGCAATGAATGATAAGCACATGAAAAATAGCTGTTTGATTTTTGATAGGTATGAGAAGAGGATTAGAAGATACAACTGCTGCTACGAGTGGATGCAATAATGATGAATGCCATTTTGAAAATACCAAGAAATCAAATTATTAATTTTACTTCTATTTCCCACATCAAGGAAAAGGATCTTCTAGAATGGGATGGACAGAACAAAAATTATTAAGAGACAGTTGAAATGTGCAATAAATAAGGAGATGATAAAAGAGCAGCTATGTGCCCTTAAAAAGCCCAGGTCACCAGGCCAAGATGAAATACCTAAGGAGACAAAAAGGACTAATGGATGTGATACTGATCTATCATCAATCTTTAAAAAATAATGGTAAAAGTAGCACAACTAGACTAGAAATAGAGAAATGTCCTCATTTTCAAAAAAAGGGAAAACAATAGGGTCTTAATTCAGAATATAAATCTGTGAGCTTGACTTCAATTCCTGGAATTCATTAAAATTCAACTATGTTAGTGCAGTACAGGGAAAGCAAGACCATGAAAAGTACCTAGGGGTTGAGATTTTAATGGAGTGCAACATCAATAGGAGTCAATAATGAGACATGATAGTTTAAAAAAAAAAGCTAAGATAAAATTAAGGTACATTTAAAAAAAGTGTCCAGAATAGGGGAGATGATAGTCCAAACTCAACTCTTTCCTAGTGAGACCATATCTTAGAAATCTGTGTTCAGTTTAGGGCACCATATTTTAAGGAAGACACAACAAACCAAGACAACCTAGGAGAATAAGATCAATATGTTGAGGGACCAGAAAGCAAGTCATATAGGAATCATTTGAAGTAACTGGAAATGTTTCAGGTGGAGAAGAGGAGACATGAGTGTCATCTTCATATTCAAGACAATCATGGGAAAGAGAATTCACAGACCTAAAGAGCATAATTAGAAGCAGTGGATGGAAGCTGGGGAAAGGTAAATTTTAGCTTGATACAAGGAAAAGCTCCATAACAACCCAAAAATAAAATGGCTTACTTCAGGACAAAATAATTTACTACTCAAAAGAGGTCTATGAGTATATGGTAGATCACCACTGGTCAGTGATGCTGTAGAGAAAATTCTTATTCAGCTGTCATTTTTATTAGACAGCCTCTGGTGTCCCTTACAAGTCTGACATTCTGTGAGTTTGTATTAAAATTAGGGAAAGAGAAAGGAGAAAAAAGAGATTGGGCGAAGGGGGGGGGGAATTATGAAGGGGAGAAATAGTAATTGAAAAGATTGTAGTCAACAAGCATTTGAGTTCCCACCATATGCCAAGAACTGTGCTGATCATTGGAGACACAAAGAGAGGCAAAAAAAAAAGGCAAAGAAGAAGGGAAGGAAGGAAGGAAGGAAGGAAGGAAGGAAGGAAGGAAGGAAGGAAGGAAGGAAGGAAGGAAGGAAGGAAGGAAGGAAGGAAGGAAGGAAGGAAGGAAGGAAGGATTCATCTACTATGTGCTACCCACTGTGCTAAGCACTTTACAATTATCCATTTTATACTCACAAAAACCCTGAGAGGTAGATGTTATTTTTATCCCCACTTTACAGATGAGAAAACTGAGGCAGACAGAGTTTAAGTGACTTGCCCAGAGCCATATATCTATTAAGGTTAGATTTGAATATAGGTCTTCCTGACTCCAAGATCAGCATTCTATTCACTGTATCACTTAGCAGCTCCTAGGAGTTCATGGTCTAATGAGGGAGAAAACATGCAAACAATTATATACAAACAAAATACACACATTTTGTTCAACTAGGGGTCATCTCTGAGGAAAGGCACTCAGATTTAGGAAGCCTGAGAAAGGCTTCTTACAAAAGGTAAGACTTTTGCTGGAACCTGAAGATAGCCGGGAAGGGAGATAAGGAAGAAGAGAAAGCTCTGGGTATGGGAGACAGCTAGAGTAGAAGAGAAGCAATATGGTGGGAGGTAAATGAGATAGTGCCACATGAGAACATCAATACTTTATACCAAGTGACATGAAGATACTGAGGTTAATATAAAGAGCACGAGGAATCAGAGAACCCAGACTCCAGAACTGGATCTACCCCATGCTAACCTGGTGAGCTTCATCAGATTGTTTAAGTTACTGGGCCTTGATTTTCTTACCTATAAGATGAGGGGTCATGCTAAATATTCTCTAAAGTTTCTTCTTGCTAGGATATTCTATGATTTTTGCCTCTCTTGTAGGCTCATCCATATAAGGCAGTAATACTGCTGCTACCTTTGTAACATTGGTGGTATTTATTTTCACCTATTTCATCATAATTTGGTAGAAGTTAATGCAAAATACCCTAGGAACAAAGGACACAAATACTCAGACTACATTCTTTTATCTCTTTTGATTTTTTTTTCTCTATATCTGTGATTTCACGGGTTTACAGTAAGGAAACTCCAATGTCCATTGGCCAGTTAGGCAATTTATAGCCACTAAGAGGCAGTGGGATTTACTCAAAGTAATACAGCAAACAGGGATCAAATGCAGAACTTGAAAACAGGCCTTGCTAACTCCAGGACTAATCCCCTATTAACTATGCCACTCTGTCTCATTTGATGATTCACAAGCTTAAAATCAAAAAAGAGAAGGGAAATGTTTCTTTATGCATAAGTAAGACTTCTAAATTCTGCTTTACCTCTTTTAAGTCAGGCCCCATTCTTCCCAAAGATTACCATTCTAGAAGTACAGTTCACACTTTGTTATGATCTTTATTGGATACACGTCCATCCTGTACCATTTCTAATAGCATTAACCAAAGCCTTGTCCTACTTAACAATCCTAAAATAATCCTAAAATAAAAAAATCATTCACCTTCTCTTTGATCAAGAGAACTGTAGATTTAATTTAATGAGTAAGATTACATTTGCCCTCTGGGTCATGTGAAAACAAAACATTCAAAGACTAAAGTTTTTTAAAGCAAGAATTCTTTTTTTTTTTGTTAATGTAAATCTAAGTTCTCCTCTCTGCTTACCTGGGTAATGAAGTGCTTATCTGCAATCTTGGCAAAGCAGGAATGACTTCTACTGTGGAGCCATTGGTCTTTATTCCTGGCAGGTTGTCCAGCAAACAATCGCTAAATACTCCAAAAACAGTAGTATGATAACCTGAAAAAAATAATTTTTAAAATCTCAGTGGATCTTGAAAGGTTTTATTCCTGATTCCTTCTGATCAATAAGAAAAATCATTGCATGACTGCTTCAGTACTCCACATTACTATTTGCCCATATAAAAAATAAGAATGAAGCAATACTTCTATCCAAAGCATAATAAGGTTTAACAAATATTGTACAAATGCTTTGGAATGCTTTTGGATACAGAAAAGCTCAATGACCAAGTATTGTTCTTACAACCAGACATTTGTAAGTTGAAAGAAAGAGTGTACATGGAAGCTACAAAAATACATGATTTCATCAATCCAGCTTTGCCTTGAGAAAGAGTTTACAAATGGTTCTGACAGAAAAAATTGAGGACATTATGACTAATATTCTGGAGATAAGCTTTTACATACTGAGATCTTAGATAGCAGACACACCAGACCAAAACTCAGCCAATATTTTAAAACTTTCCTGTTTGATAGAAGCTATGAGACCTATCGCTCCATGGGCATAGTCTTTCAGGTCCTAAGGTCACATTCCAACAGGATAAGGTATCAAAATATGGCTTTAGAGGAAGAATATGTACAAATACTGTAATTCAAAACTGAATAAATTTCAAAGTAATTTTAAAATGAGATTGTTAGCAAACATGCAAAGTTACAGTAGAATAACAGAACAGCAGAGAGAGAAGGAACTTCAGAAGCTACCCAGTCCAAAATGTATCTGACTGAAAATCTCAACTTACTTAATCAAAAATTAAAGTAGGCTATAAACTTAAGAGAAATAATTATTATAAACAATGTGTATCCATAATCAAATGTCAACCTTTGGCTAAATGATAATGACTACATTTCACTCTTTTCTAATTCAATTGCTACCTGAAGACATAAAGGTTACTGTCTAAATATAAATTAGGCATTTTTATAGATGCATTAAATCTCAGCTTCTGCCTCTTTAAAGAAGACTTCAACTTCAAGCACTTCCAATTTGCTGTATTTTTGTTTTCTTCTTGTCAATATGTTGGACTTTTTTTTTAATTTACCTGACAAACATTCTTCTCAAAGAATCATTTCTCGACCAAATTTTCATTGTTACCCATTCTGGTGCATTACCATGTATACCTTCAACTACCTCCATCTGTTCTTCTAACCATGTGATCTTTGGCAAGTCCTCAAGGAGCCTTAGTTAACTAGTCTGTAAAATGAGGGAATTGGACTAGCTACTGTCTGAAGCCTCTTCCAGTTCTAAATGTTCTATGCCCTGCCTTTTAATGTTCTGAATTGAAAGGTCCTTTTACACTATGATATGCTGTATTTAAACATCCCTTCCAACTATAACACATGGTACCTGAAGGTCCCTTCTAGCTATAATATTGTACATAAAATCTTCAGACTTTAGAGATGGAAGAGACCACAGCAATCATCTAATCCAAGCCCTTAATTTTAGAAATAAAGAAAATGCGGCCAAAGGAAGTTATGTGATTTGCCTAGAGTCACATAGGTAGTGAAAGAACCTATATTTGAAGCCATGATCTCTTCGTTCTCAATGTGGTGTTCTTCTTTATTATACTATGCTGCTTCTAGCTCTTCTATTGTATATTCTTGTATATTCTATGGTAATGTATATTCCTTCCAGCTCTAAAATTGTATGATTGATGAAATGACCTTTTTTAAACTCATCATAAACCTCATCATTTTCCTTGCCCTTTGTCAAAAAAGATTAACTAAAAAACTAAAAATAATTAAATATATTAAATGTCCCTTATTCTGGCTACTGATGAGATGGTACGGCAGATGGATTGCTGAGCCTAGAGTCAAGAACATTCAAGTTCAAATCCAGCCTTAGACATTTACTCACAGTATGATCCTAAGTAAGTCACTTAACCTCTATTCGCCTCAGCTTCCCTAACTTTAAAATGGGGATAATAATGATAGCACCTACCTCACACATTCATTGAGAGTATCAAATGAGATAGTTAAAAAGCACTTAACATAGCACCTGGCACATAGTAAGCAATATATAAATATTGGTTATCATTTTTTTATTATCAACCTTGCCTGAAAAGGCCATAAGAAAATGTGTTTCCATTGCTGTATGAAAGTCAGTCAACAAGTATTTATTAAATACTTACTATATGTCAGGCACTGTGCTAAGTACTTGGGATAGAAAGAAAAGCAAAAATACAGTCCTGGCTCTCAAGGAGTTCACATTATGATGGAGGGGAAAATATGCAAATAACTATGTATCCACAAGATATACAGAATGTAAATGGAAGGTAATATCAGAAAAAAAAAAAGGTACTAGGGCAAAGGAAAAGGACAATAACTGGTTTGAGCTGAGTCTCGGAGGAAGCTAGGAGTCTGGGGAGAGGAAGGAAAAGTGTTCCAAGCACAGGGAATAACCAAAGCAGAAGACGATGGACTGCTGTACGCAAGGAAAAGCAAGGACGATGTAGTCAGACTGTAAAGTAAATGGATGGGAGAGAAATGACTATTAATATCTAATGATTTGGGAGAGATTCAGAGTTCCCCCTTTTCTCTATCTTCATTTCAAGACCTCAGTTTCTGAAGGCTGAGCTAACCTTCTCCTCCATCTGACCCCAAATAACCTTACAAGGAATGTCTAGTCTAAGGTGGATTCCATTCAATCAAGCTTGAGAGGAGACAGACTCTTTTGTCTAAATTGCCCAAGGCTGGGGGTGGTCTGGTTAGAGATAGTCTCTCGGTCCAAGGGTGACACGATGTCACTCCCAGCCCCTCACTGAAGTAAGCCCACTTCTCTTTGTAAAGTCCGCCTCTCATTAATTGTTAGCCAGAGTTGATTGCAATACTTTTGAACACTCTCTCTTCCAAAAGGACATAAAAACTGTGTGCCTGCTGTGAGGATTGTCTTTGGTCTAAGAGAGAGGTGGTCAAATTACCATCCTTTATTAAGATGCTGGCATTATTAATAAAATGATTAAATTACTCAGAAGTTATGTCTCGCAAACCTTTTTAAATGTCACAGATGGTAAAAAAAAAAAAAAATTAATAGGCCTGGAAAGGGAGGAAGTAGCCATGTTGTCAAGGGCTTTAAAAACCAAAGAGAAGACTTTATGTTTGACCCTAGGGGAAAGAGAGAGTTGTTGGAGTTTATGGGGGTGGAGAAGGCAACATTGTCAGGCATTTACTTTAGGAAAATCAATTTAGTACCTAATTGAAAGATGGATTAGAGTAGGGAAAAGCTTGAGACAGTGAAACCAATTAGAAGGCTATTGCAATAGTCCAAAAAAAAAGTAATGAGAACCTAGAGTAGGGTAATGCCCGTGTGAAGAGAAAAGAGGTGTATAAGAGAGATGTTGTGAAAGTAGAAAAATTTAGCAACTGATTGGATATGTAGGATGAGTACAAGTGAAAAGTCAAGAATAACACTGAGGTTACTGTAATCTTGGGTGAATGTGAGAATGGCGGTACTCTCAACAGTAATAGTCATAAGGTGAAAAGAAGGGAAAGTTTAGGGAGAAATATAAGCTCTGTTTTGGAGATGTTGAGTTGGAAATACCTATGGGATTTTTAGTTCAAGATGGCCAAAAGAAATTTGTAAATGCCACACTAAGCCTCAGAATAGAAACAATATCTAGATATGGAATTCTTGGAATCATCTGCCCAGAAATGATAGTTGAATCTATGAGAGCTGATAATATCACAAAATGAGATCACACTGAGTGAGAAGAGATTACAATACAGAATCTTGTAGAGTACAGGGACCAGTGGGTATGATTTGCATAACCGGTAGGAGGATAACCAAGATGATATTTTCATGAAAACCAAGAACAAAAAGAGCATTTAGGAGATGCTGATCAACAGTGTCTTTGACTGCAGAGAAATCAAGAAGGATGAGGATGGAGAAAAGGACACTATATTTGGCAACTGAGAAATCATTGGTAACTTTGTAGAGAGCAGTTTCATTCAAATGATGACATCTAAAACCAGATTTCATAAGGTTTAACAAAATATATGATAGGAAATGAAGACACCTAGTAGATCGCTCTGTCAAGGAGTTTATCCAAGAAGAGGAGGAGAAATATTGAACAATAGCTAGTTAAGAGAGATGGTTAGATCAAGCTGTGGTTTTTTTAAGGATGAAGGAGACACAATGTGTTTGTAGGCAGCAGGCAAGGGCTGGGTAAATAGGCAAAGATTGAAGATTTAATCAATAAACATTTATCAAACATGTACCACATGTCAGGCACTACGCTAAGTACTGGGGAAAGAAGAGAAGGGAAAAAGAGGCAAGAGACAGTCCTTGTCTTCAAGGAGCTTACAATCTAATGAAAAGAGAGTAGAAAAAGAGTGAGGATGATAGTAGAAACAATATACTAGAGAATATGAAAGGATATGAGATCAAAGTTTCATTTGAATGGCTTTGCCTTAGCAAGGAGAAGGGCTAGCTCTATATGAGAGACAGGGGAGGAAGGTATAGTGAGGCAAGATATCTGAGTAAGAAGTGAGAAGAAGAGGAAGACTAGAAGAAAGAGAGCTCTCTGCACAAATGGCCTCAGTTTTTAAAGACTGACACTGATGTATGTTATAGAATAAGTTATTAAATATATTAGAGTTCACATGCCTTTTAGCAGCATGTATAATTTGATTGAATTAAATTCTGCCTTTATTAAAGTTATCAATGCCCAGTAAAAGTAGTCTATTTCATTTTTTAATGACTAATACATTTTATAAAAAGAATCAGAATTGAAGGGGGAAAAAGCATTCACTAAGAGCTAACTATGTGCTAAGCACATTACTAAAACCTAGAAATACAAAATCAGACATCCCCTGCCTTCTGAGCTCCTTGAGACCAGGAATTGCTTTCTTGGGAGTTGTTTTGTTTTGTTTTAGCCTGTCTTTGTAATCACTAACATTTATCATGTTGTCTTGCACATAGTAGGTACTTGTTGACTTGTCTTGACTTTTTTTTCAATTTTCAACTAATAAATAATTATATTTTCTCCTCCTGATTCTCTACATTTGTCATTTTCATCTTTTGTCATTTTTGCCAAACAGGTAGATGTTAAGATGGAATGCTAAAGTTACTTAAATTTGCACTTGTCTAATTATTAGTGATTTGGTATATTTTTTCACATGATTCATTTGATATTTTGGGTATCTTTCTCTGACAATTGCCTATCCATGTACTTTGACAACTTATCTGTTAAGTGGTCCTTCCCCTTCTCTCTCTCTCTCTCTCTCTCTCTCTCTCTCTCTCTCTCTCTCTCTCTCTCTCTCTCTCTCTCTCCTCTCCCCCCCCCCCGCCCCGTTTTGCTTCTGACCACTGCCATTCTTAATCTGCTCTCCTTTTCTCTTAGACTCTTCCTCTCCTATGTCCCTGTTGGGTAAGATAGATTTTTATACCCAAATGAATGTGTATATGTGTATATTCTTCCTTCCTTGAACCAGTTCAGAAGAGAATGAGGTTCAAGCATTGCCCATTTCCTCCCATTTTCCCCACCACTGTAAAAAACTTTTCCTGGAGCAGCTCTTTTTAGAAAAGATAATTTTCCCCATTCTTCCTCTCCCTTTCCGCTTCTCACTAGACATCCTTATTTCTAAGGCTTCCATTTTGCTTTTGAGATTATCCCAACATAAGACTCACATCCATGCCCCCATCTAAGTAGATTTTTTTCTAACTCCCATTTAGGAATGTAGACAGTTTAAACCTATTTTTTTTGTGTGATTTCTCACTTTGTTTATCTTTATAATGCCTCTCCTGAATCTGTTTGAATGTCAAATTTTCTATTCAGACCTGACCTTTTCATCAAAAATGACTAGAAGTCCTCTATTCAACTAAATTGCATTTTCTTTCACCTGTAGAATTATACTGTTTTCCTAAATAGATTATTCTTGATTACAATCCTGGTTCTTTTGTCTTTTGGAATATCATATTCCAAGCCCTCTACTATTTTATCATGGTAGTTGTTACAGTATTTGGTTTCTTTCTGGCTGTTTTCATTATTTTCTCCTCTTCCTGGAAGCCCTGGAATTTGGCTATAATGTGCATAGGAATGTTCACTTTGGGATCTCTTTCAGGAATGGATTCTTTCCATTTCTATTTTACCTTCTGATTCTGAGATATCCACATGGTTTTCCTTTAGAAATTCTTGAAATTTGATGTCTAGATTCTTTTTTTGATAATGACTTTCAGGTATTCCAATAATGTTTACATAATCCCTCCTCAATTTATTTTCCAGGTCTGTTGTTTTTCTGATGAGAGATTTCACATTTCCTTTTATCTTTCAATTCTTTTGACTTTGTTTTATTGTTTCTTGATATCTCATAGAGTCATCAGCTTCCATTTGATCAATTCTAAATTTTAAGGAATCATTTGCTTCACTGGGATTTTTTTAGTTCTTTTTCCATTTGGCCAATTTTGCTTTTTAAGGAATTATTTTCTTCAATATTTTTTGTGCCTGTTTTACCAAGCTATTAATTCTCTTGTCCTAATTTTCTTGCATTGCTCTCATTTCTTTTCCCAACTTTTCCTCTACTGCTCTTTTTTCACATAGAAAAATCTTTTTTCCCCTCTTTTTAAAAAAAGCTCTCCTAGGAATTCTTGTTGAGTATGTGTCCGGTCTGCATTTTTCTTTGAGGCTTTACTTAGAGCTATTTTCACACTGATGACTTTTTCTGAATTTGTGTCTTGATCTTCCTGTAACCATAGAACACTTTTATTAAGAGTTTCTTTTTGTTTGCTCATTTTTCCAGCCTATTTTTTTACATTCAACTTTCTGTTAGAGTTGGGCTCTGCTTACCGCTGGTGGAGGGGAGTCACCAGTGTCATGAACTTCAGGCTTTTTCCAACCTATTGTTTTCACAACCAGTTTTAGGGGCTTCTAAGTTTTCAGTGCTGCTAAGGTGATGTGAGACAAGACGCGTGGTGACTGTCCTCCTGGTCTGTGTTCTGGTCTGAATCCTAGCATCCTCTCCCTTGTGAATGATAGAAGTACTCCTCTCCACAGGAACTAGAATCCCTCCTCCCTTGCAACTATGAGCACTTCTCTCTACCATGGAACTACGACTAGAAAGGAGTGATCGGCAATGGAGTTGCCAAATGGCACTCTATTCTATGCCCAGTGCTAGCAAAGTGGTCCTCTGTAATCTCTTTCCGACCAAGTATTCACTCTCCTTAGCATCCCTGGGTGGCAAGAGCTCCCAGTACTACTAGTGCTGCTACAGCTGCTTGCTGGTTTAGCCACCACTGCCAGCCACCTCCACTCCAGCCCCAGTCCTGTACTTCTGACCTCCTAATTTGTCCTAGGCTGGAAAAAATGTCTCCTCCCAATCTTTTGTTGGTCATCACACTTTAGAATTTGATTTGATGCATTATTTTAAAATTGTTTCAAGAGGAATATTATGAGAGTTCAGCTTGAATGATCCCTTTACTCTACCATCTTGGCTCCCTAATCTATCCATAGATTTGAAAGGCAATTCTTTCCTTACTTCTCTAATTTGTTTATGATGTCACCTTTTATATCTAAGTCATGTCTTCATTTGGAGTTTATTGTAACACACAGCATAATATGTTAGTCTCTGCCTAATTTCTTCAAGGTTGTTTTCTAGTTCTTCTTTAATTTTGAGTTCATATCCCAGTAACTGAGGTCTTTGTATTTATCAAACACTATGCTATTCTGTTAATTTGTTTCTATGTACTATGTACCTAATCTGTTTCACTAACTGACCTCCTTTTTGCACCAGCACAAAACTGTTTGGATGATTAAAATTTTATACTATTGTTTGAGATCTAGTTCTTATAGGCTTCTTTCATTTTCACGTTTTTTCATTATTTCCCTCAAATATTTTACCTGTTGTTCTTCCAGATGAATTTCACTATTTCTCTAGTTTTATAAATAAATCTTAGGTAGTTTGATTAGTTTAAGTAGTAATGTCACTTCTAATATATTTGCCAACCTAGCCAAAAGCAATTAATGCTTTTCATGTTATTTGGGTTTTTATTTCTATAAACTGTTTTATAGTAGCCTTCTTATAATTTCTAAGTATTTATGGGTATTTCTAAGTGGTTTATTGATAGACTATCATATATTTTATAGATTCTATAGTACTTTTGAATGATGTTTCCCTTTCCATCTCTTCCTGCTGGTTTTTATTGGTAATATGCAGCATTGCTGATGACTGATGTGGATTTATTTTATACCCTATAACTTTGCTAAATTTATTGCTTAAATTAATTTTTATTAATACTTTGGGGTTTTCTTAGTAAATTATATCACTTGGATAGTTTTGTATCCTCTTTGCCTATGTTTACTCCCTTGATTTTCATTTTTATCTCATTGCTATAGCTATCATTTCTAGCATACTGCAAAACCATAGTGGTGACAATTCTTGCTTAATTCTTAATCTTGTGGGAAAGGCAATTACTTTTTCTCTCTTACATATAACATATTCTCTTGATTTTATATATGCATTATTTACCACATTAAGAAAAAATCCATTTATTCCTATGATTTCTAATGCTTTTAACAAAAATGTGCGCTGGATTTTTTTTTCCAAAAGACTTTTCAATGTCTACTAATATTACCAAGTCATTTTTAATATTTGTTATTAGTAGGTTCATTAATTTTATAGTATTATATTGAAATAACTCTGCATTCACAGTGTATAATTTTATGTACAACACCTTGCATCATAAAAGCATAGTCAACCAAGGCAAATTCCCACCTTGGCTAGATCCAAAAATGTGTTTCTCATTAAGCATATTAGTCCATCATCTCCTTGTCATGAGGTGGGCAGTACTCTTCTTCACTAGTCCTCTGAAGTCATGATTGACCATTTTAGTGATCAGAATTATTAATTTTTTCAAAATTGCTCATTTTTATGAAAATTTTATGAACATCAATTTAATTTTGGTTACCACGGTATAAATTATTCTCCTGGTTCTACTCGCTTCATTCTGCATTTTTTTCATGTAAGTCTTCCTCGGACTCTCTTCATTTCTTAAAACGTAATATTATTCCTTTACAATCTTAGACCACAATTTCTTCTACCATTTTCCAATTAATGGGTATTTTCTCCCTTAGTCGCTAGTTCTTTTTCACAACAAAAAAACCTTCTAAAAATATTTTTGTACATATAGAGGCTTTTCCTCTGTCTTTGGGGGATAACCATAGTAGTAATATCACTAGGTCAAAGGGGAAACAGTTGAGCAATTTGGGGAAGCATAATTCTAAATTGCTTTCCAGAACGGAGGACCAATGAATTGGTCTAGGCAACAATGCATCAAGGTGTCTGTTTTCTCGTAGACTTCAACATTTGTCATTTTCTATTATTGTCAGCTTTACCAATGTGATGGATGTAAGGTAGAACCTCAGAATTCCTTTAATTTGCACTTCTCTAAATATTAGTGATTTGGAATATTTTTATGTGGCTATTTGATAGTTTCTTCTTTTGAAAACTGCCAGTTCATATACTTAGACTATCAATGGAGATATGGCTCTTATTCTTATAAATTTGAATCAATTCCTTATATATCTTGGAAATACCTCCTCTTCCCCTTTTTCTGCAATGCCTCCTCACACTCCATCAGCTTTTCAGCTTTCTTTTCTATGCTGTCTTTCCACATTCGAATGTAAGCTTCTTGAGGTTAGTGATTATCTTTTTTTCTACTTGTATTTGTATGTCCAATGTTTAGTTTAGTGCCTACAACCTAAAATATGCTGAATAAATGCTTGTTGACTTGGCTTTAAAATGAGACTTTTATCAGAGAAAGTAATTGCCAGATTTTTTTTCCCAAGTTACCTGTTTAGACAGGATATAGGAATCTTAGCTACATTAGATCTGCTCATGCAGAAACTTTTACAATTTTTATCATTGGGATTGCCTAATTTATCTTCTGTGATCATTTCCATCCCTCGTTTAGTCATGGCCTTGCTCCTATCCTGAGATCTGGAAGGTAATTTCTTCCTTATTCTTCTAAATTAAGGGTCAGCAAATTAATGCCCATCACCTGTTTTTGTATACCTAGTAGGTAAGAATAATTTTTCTATTTTTAAATAAATTTGGGGTGGAGCCAAGATGGCTGTGTAAAAGTAGGGACTTGATTGAGCTCTCCCCTAAACTCCTCCAAATACCTGTAAAAAATGCTAGAGCAGCAGAATCCACAAAATGACAGAGTGAAACAAATTTACAACCACAGACAACCTGGAAGGTTGACAGGAAAGGTCTGTTGCACCAGGCTGGAAGAAGAGTGCATGCCAGCACAGACGGGGCTGGAAGAGGTCTCAGGACACCGAATCAGTGGAAGCTGGAGCAGCTTCCAGACTTCTCAACCCACAAACACCAAAGACAACATAGAAGGTCAGTGGGAAAACTCTGTTGGACTTGAGTGAGAGAGGAGGGTCTGGCCCCAGCCCCAGGGCAGTGGCAGTAGCAGCAGTGGCTGCTTCTGGAGCTCTCGACCCACAGACAATGGGGGAACCTGGTGGCTGATAAAAGGGGGATTGCAGGGATCTCTTTGATGGTGTTGAGGCAGGATTCTCTTGCTTTGCTCATGCTTCAATCTGGGTCACAATCTGGGGTGGGGGTCCCAGAGTGAGGAGGAGCGTTGGCATGGCAGAGCTTACAGCAATTGTGGAGAGAGAATCCTCCTCACAGTTCCAAGGCAGAGAAGAGTCAGACCAGAGCACAGACCGGGAGAGGAGTAAACACCTCTCCTTTGATCATACAACCCAGGAAAAACTAAAAATTTATAGCTCCCTAGAAATATCTCTGAAAACAGCTGCACAAAATCCCTGAAGCTTAGGACAGTATGCCCTCCACACTGGAACCAAAGACCTACCTTACAAAGAGCTAAATAATCAAGTAATTGTCTAGGAAAATGAGCAAACGGCAGGAAAAAAAATCAGACCATAGAATCTTACTTTGGTGACAAGAAGATCAAAATATACAAGAAGAAGACAATAAAGTCAAAGCTCTTACATCAAAAGCCTCCAAGAAAAATAATGAACTGGTTGCAAGCTGTGGAAGAACTCAAAAAGGATTTTAAATATCAAGTAAGAGAAGTAGAGGGAAAATTGGGAAGAGAAATGTGAGTGATGCAAGAAAATCATGAAAAACAAGTCAAAAGCGTGCTAAAGGAGACCCCCCAAAAAATTGCTGAAGAAAGTAACACCTTAAAAATAAACTAACCCAAATGGCAAAAGAGATCCAAAAAAGCAATGAGGAGAAGAATACCTTAAAAAGCAGAACTGGCCAAATAGAAAAGAAGGTCCAAAAGCTTACTGAAGAAAATAATTCCTTAAAAATTAGAAAGCAGCAAATGGAAGTTAATGACCTTATGAGAAATCAAGAAATTATAAAACAAAACCAAAAGAATGAAAAAATAAAACACAATGTGAAATATCTCATTGCAAAAAAAAAAAAACTGACCTGGAAAATAGATTCAGGAGAGATAATTTAAAGATTATTGTACTACCTGAAAGCCATGATCAAAAAAAGAGCCTAAACATCATCTTTCAAGAAATTATCAAGCAAAACTGACCTGATATTCTACAACCAGAGAGTAAAATAGAAATTGAAAGAATCCACCAATCACCTCCTGAAAGAGATCCCAAAAATAAAACTCCTAGGAATATTGTAGCCAAATTCCAGAGTTCCCAGGTCAAAGAGAAAATATTGCAAACAGCCATTAAGAAATAATTCAAGTTTTGTGGAAACACAATCAGGATAACACAAGATTTAGCAGCTTCTGTATTGAGGGACTGAAGGTCTTAGAATATGATATTCCAGAGGTCAAAGGAGCTAGGATTAAAACCAACAAAAGTGAGTATAATACTTCAGGGGAAAAAAATAAACATTCAATGAAATAGACTTTCAAGCATTCTTGGTGAAAAGATCAGAGCTGAATAGAAAATCTGACTTTCAAATACAAGAATCAAGAGAAGCACGAAAAGGTAAACAGGAAAGAGAAATCATAAGGGATTTGTTAAAGTTGAACTGTTTACATTCCTACATGGAAAGATATTTGTAAGTCATGAGACCTTTCTCACTATTAAGGTAGTTAGAAGGAATACACACACACACACACACATACACACACACACACATGTATACACACGCACACACGTGTGTGTATATGTATGTATATGTATATACGTATATGTGTTGTATGTATGTGTATGTATGTATGTATGTATACACACACAGACAGAGACAGAGGGCACATGGTAAACTGAATATGAAGTGTTGATATCTAAATAAAGGAGAAAGGGAGAGAGAGAATGGGGTAAATTATCTCACATAAAAGAGCCTAGAAAAAGCTTTGACAATGGAAGGGAAGAGGGGGAAAGTGAGAGGGATTGAGTAAACCTTACTCACATCAGATTGGACTTAAGGAGGGAATAACATACATACTCACTTGGGTATGAAACTCTATCTTACCCTACAGGAAAGTAGGGGGGAAGGGGATAAGAGAGGGGAGGATGATAGAAGGGAAAACAAATGGTGGGGAGGGGGTGGTAATCAGAAGCAAACACTTTTGAAGAGGGTCAGGGCCAAAGGAGAGAATAGAATAAATGGGGGGGGGGGGGGGCGGGCAGGATAGGATGGAGGTAAATATAGTTAGTCTTTCAAGACATGACTGTTATGGAGGTGTTTTGCATAAATACACATGTATAATCTATATTGAATTGTTTGCCTTCTCAATGAGGGTGGGTGGGGAGGGAGGAGGAGAAAGAATGTGGAGCTCAAAGTTGTTGTTATTTTAATGCAATTTCTCTTTCTAGCTCTTCTTGCTGGGTTTTATTGACATAATACAAAAATCCTGTTGATTTGTATGGATTTATTTTATATTCTGCAACTCTGCTGAAGTTATTGTTTCAATTAATTTTTATTTTATTATTATCTGCAAAAGTGCTAATTTTGTTTCTTCTTTTCCTATGCTTATTCCCTTAATTTCTTTTTCTTGTCTTATTACTATAGCCAACATTTCTAACACTATGTCAAATACAAAGTTATGATAAAAGATACCCTTGCTTCACTCCTGATCTTACCGGAAAGGACCCTACTTTATCTCCATTACATATTTGCCATGCAAAAAAAAAAAGTCCATTTATTCCTGTTGCATAGTGTTTTTCAAAGAAATGGGTGTTGTATTTCATCAAAAGTTTTGTCAGCATCTGTTCATGATTTTTCTTATTATTATATTAATAAATGTTATGTAGTTTTATACAGATAGATGTTTGTAGTTTTTTTAATATTAAATCAACCCTATAGTTCTGGAATAAATATAAGTAGTAGTATACAATCTTTGTGATATGATACTGTAATCTCTTCGCTAATATCTTATTTAGATTTTTGCATCAATATTCATTAGGGATACTGGCATATAGTTTTCTTTCTCTATTTTAGGAGTGTACATGAGGGAGACAAGTACATGTAAAAATATATACAGCATGAATGTAGAGTTACTAAATACAAATGTATACAAAGTAATTAAATTCTAGGTAGTTTGGGAGGGAGGGTACTAGCAGTTATATGATTTGCCCACTGTTAATATATGCCAGACAGGACCTGAATGCATGTCTTCCTGATTCTAAGACCAGCTCTCTATCTATTTTGTCACAATACCTCTGATTTCTGACAAGATAGGTGTTTAAAAAATGTCTAATTAATTTAAGTGAATGGCTGAAGACAGAGATAAGAGACTAAGAGGTCTAAATTGGAGAGAAAATTTTTAAGAATAAGCTTAGAAATGATGATTGCAGTGAGGAAAAGATAGGCTCTCCAAAGCAGTGAGCATAAGGGAAAAACAAGAAGAGAACAATGAACACAGACTAGAGCTGTCCAGTAACAGAGCAGGAGGAAAAGAATCCTGAAAAAAGCCTAGGAAAAAGGAATCCAAGAGGTAGAAGAATAATGAAGAGGGAAGTTAAAGGGGGAAAATAGTGACCCAGAATGTCAAATACAGCAAACTGGGTCACAGATATAAGAAGTGAGAAAAATCATTTAATAAGTAATGATAACCTTCAGTGCACGGCAGTGGGAAAGCCAGAAGCCAGACTGAAAAGTGTACAGGATGGACAGAACAGGTGGTAATGACATTCAGAAAGTGTAAATAGCACACCTATACTAGTTATTGACTCATTAAAAGCAGAAAAAATAGGGTCAATAAAAGGTTTCATTAAGGTAAGGGAACTGACATGTTCATAAATAAAGAAAATGGCTGAGAAAGACTGAGGCTTTTATAAGAGAAAAATAAGAGTTAGGGTAATATCTCCCAAGGTATCGGTCAAGAAGTCAGGAAATCTGGGTTCCTGTCACAAACTTTGACTCTAATGAGTTGTAAGAACCTGGGCAAGTCGCTTTTAGATCTGCTAATTCAATGGAAAAAGCGAGGTAGTTTCGGCAATAAAACTCTAAGAATCTATAAATGAAGTTCAAAGGGATGGCATAAATAATACATCTCATAAAAAGTTGAAGGATATGAACAGGCAGCTTTCAAAGGGAGAAATCCAAACTATCAAGAGTCATACTAAAAAATGCTCCAAATCACTAATAATTTGAGAAATGCAAATTAAAATAATTCTAAGATTTGTGCAGCCATAAGTTGGCAAAAAAATTATCCAAAAAAAGGGAAAATGACAAATGTTAGAGGGACTGCAAAAAAAAAATAAGAACATCAATGCACTGTGAGTAAAACAGTAAACCAATACAGCCATTTTGGAAAGCAATTTGGAATTATGCACAAAAATCCACTAAACTTTTAAACTCACTGATATCACTGTTAGGCCTATGTTACAAAGAGATGAAAGAAAGAGAAAGATGTATGTTGTATGTATGTATATGTTTTAACATATGCATAGTAGCACTTATTGTAGTGGTAAAGAACTGGCAGTTAACGAGGTGCCCATCATTTAGAACAAATTATGGAAGCTGAATTAATGGGATGCTATTGTGTATAAGAAATAACAATGGTGATGGTTTAAGAGAAACCTGGGAAAACTTGTATGAATTGATGCAGAGGAAAGTAAGGAGAACCAGGATAACAGTCTATACAATAACAACAACATTATAAAGATAATCAGCTTTGAAAAACTGATTAATGCAATGCCCAGCCATGATTCTAGAGGACCAATGATCACCAACCTCCTGACTAAAACGTGAGTCTCAAGATGTAGACTGAGAACACAATTTTTGCACATGATTAACATGGAATCTTTTTTTTTTTGCTTAAATATGCATACTCATGAGGGTTACTAAGTGAAAAAAAATAAAATTAAAATTTTTAAAAAATACATTGTAAAGCCAGGGAGAATGAAAAAAAGATTATATCAAGGCGATTAAATGTTATATTCAGCTTGCCATTCCTTATGGCAAAAGGGCCGTTTATTATTATTGATTTATTTATTAAAAAATAAATGGCAGGATAAAAATCATGACTATTATTCTTTATCATTTTAGGGGTGTATCCTCAAGATGATACAACCACTCAGCCAGTCTCCAAACTCAAAACCTTGATATTTTGGACCTTTGCCCCCTCCATCTCTTACCTCTCTAGTCCTATCACTATAATATCTATTCCCTCCCCTCCCCAATTCCAATCAATTGTACAGTCTCCCAAATTTACCGTTCTTATAAGTCATTCATATTACTCCTCTGCTCAAAATCCTATTGCCTACTGTAGGAAGTCCGAGCTTACCAGTTTGACAATCAAGACCCTCCGCACTCTGGCAGCACCTTTTAAGCTTCGTTTCATATAACACCCTACCATGAATTCTGTGTTCCAGTCAAACAAAATGACTTGTCCTGCCCATTTACACACCTCACACTCTTCTAAAACTACAAAGCAAAGAGTCCTTACCATTAATAGTAATGTGCCCTGTACTCCGAGGGACACCAACCAGTGTCACTGGATAAAGTCCGGATTCAGCAGGGAGAGAAAGAGCTGCAGGGAGAGATTCGAATTCCACTCCACTTGTGAGGAGACCCTAAAACAGAAAACATTATGTAAGCAAACAGAGACAATACTTATACCAGTTATCATTTTGTTCTATATTGAGCCTAGTGGTAAGAGGATTTACTAAAGCTGAAGATCTGTCAAAAGGTGAATAAAAATAATAATCTGAAGGAATGATATTTACAAGTATCCACCATGATTAATGAGGAATAACAAGAGCTAGCATTTATATAATACCTCAAGGTTTTTTTACATAGTTTTTAAGGTACTTTTAGTAGAGGTAGAAATTATGATTAATACAAAATAATCCTTCCATCCTCTCCCATCTTTGCCTGTTGACAGCCTATACATTCTAACATTCTCTCAACCTAATATTTATCCCCCTGCCCTTTCACAGCTAAACTCCTAGAAAAGACTGTCTACACTTGTCTGTTTACTCACTGTCCATTCATTTCTCAAGCTTGCAATCTGATTTCCATCCCCAAACGACTCAGCTGACACTGTTCTCTCTGGTTACCAATGACTTTTTTGTTGCTAAAACCAATTCTTTTTTCATCCTCCATCCTCTTTGCCTTTCTGCAGCATTTGGCACTGTGAACTACTTTCTCCCTTCTGGATAATCTTCCCTGCATCTCCTACTCTATCACCAATCCTTCTCAGCCTCCATTGATGATTCTTCATTCCATGTCCTACCTCCTATACATAGATGAATCCCAGAGCTTCATCCTGCACATTCTATTCTGCTCTCTCTCACTGATCATCAGCAACTATGGGTTCATCTCTCATCTCTATGCAGATGACTCCAAAATCTGCACAACCATCTTTCAAATCTCTCCTGACTTCCAATCCCCTACCTCTTTGATACCTGGGTGACATATCCACACGGATGTTCCATAGGCATCTCAAATACAATATGTCTAAAACAAACCTTAACTATCTTACCCCCTTAAATTATCCCTCCTCCTAACTTCTCTGTTTCTGTGGACGGTACCATAACGCAGATTCATAATGCACTCTAATTCTCATTTAATTGTTAATCTAATCAATCACCAAATCTT
Organism: Trichosurus vulpecula; assembly: GCF_011100635.1. NCBI lineage: Eukaryota > Metazoa > Chordata > Mammalia > Diprotodontia > Phalangeridae > Trichosurus > Trichosurus vulpecula. The sequence goes on along the minus strand of NC_050573.1, from coordinate 91,852,566 downwards.
GTGATTGATTTTACCACCACAAACACATCTCTCTCTCTCCACTTACAGTTTCTTATAACCTTTTATCTCAACTACTAGACTCCTAATTGAAGTCCTTGCACTCAGCCACTTCTTTGCCCAAACTATCCTCCTCACAGCTGATAAACTGACATGCTTAAAGCAAAAATCTGGCCAGACAGAAGTGGCAGCACATGCCTGAGGTCTCTGCTATTGGGGAAGCTGAGGCTGGCATATCATTTGAGTTAGGGAATAGAGGGCTGAGAAGGAGAACCAAGCTATCTAAGGAGGAATGAACCTGCCCAGTCATAAATCAAACAAGTTTAAGTCTCTGTGCAGATCAGGAATAGAGTCAGCCCATAAATGGCCCCTTCCAGCCTAGATAAGATAGAGACCCAATCTTCCCCACCCAAAAAAAAAAAGGCACAAACATGAATATGGCACTCCCCAACTGAGAAGCTTAAGTAGTTCTCTTGTTATATATAAGAAAAATATATACTCTTCTATTGACATTTAAATCCCTTCACTATCTCGTTTCAATCTGTCTTTCCAGGCATGTCACATATTATTCACCCTTTACACACTACACTCTAGCAAAACTGACCAATATATGACATGCTACATCATACTGTTCCCTGTAAATTACATGCCATATCACACCTCCACACAGTATCACAGATTGTGCCCCACTCCTAGAATGCTCTCCATCAGCTCTCTTGGAAAGCCTTGTTCTCTTCCAAACTTAGCTCAAGCTCTAAATCCAACAGGCCTTTTTTTGAGTCTCTCAGCAGTTAGTTACCTGTCCTGAAATTATTTTGTGTTATTTCATCTCAATCTTATCTGTGTACAAGTTATACCCTGCCCCCCACTCACCCATCCAATAAAGTGGGTAAAAAAAATTATCCCACATAATTTAAATGTCACATTATTAAATTATTCCCTCTCCACTCAAAACAAACCTTAGCTCCTTAAGGACAAAGACTCTTACATTTTTGTGATTGTATCACCACCACTTAACTAAGTGACTTGCGTAGGATAGGTAGGCACTTAATAAATTTTCCCCATATGATGTGATGGGACATGATGTGATATATAATGTGACATAATCTATGATCTGTGATATATGATATGATGTTTTATGTAATATGATATATAACTAACCCATCCCGCTACAAGTGGCTAGGCCAGAGATCTACCATTTCCAACCTCCTTCTCCTTTCCCACCTGCCACCCTTTTCTTCTCCCTCCTCTTACGTTGTTAAAGCACTACATATACACATGAATGAACACGTGACTGTAATGTTTCCTCAACAGCATCTTTCAGAGAACACTAAATTTCAAATTCTCAATAGTGATTCCATTGTTGCTTCTTGTTTTAGGAAAAGCAATTGATTCTCTCTGTGGCATCTACCTGGTCCATGAGTGTGCTAAAATTTTATCTTGTTCTGGCCCCCCTGTTATTGTCCTTCATACTAAAAAAAGGACCAAAATGACATCACAAGGTCAGAGTCAAAGTACAGTGCGTCTGACTGTGGCTGATCAGACCAATACAAACTCTGCCACAGGGAACATTTGGGATGGAGATGTCTAAATTTAAACATCTCATATTTCTTTTAAGCTACTGCAATTCTCCTTTCCTCTTAGAGTACAGGGCCTTCTTTGATGCAGGCACACCATGATGAACAGTTTTGTGTCAGTCTTTCATGTCTCATAATCAATACAAAAGTTCTTCAGAGAGACCTTGAGAGTGTCCTTTTATCATTTCTTCTGACCTCTGCATGAATAAATACTTGCCTTGTGTGAATTCTCCATAAAATAGTCTTTTGGGCAAACATACAACATTAGTATTCAAACAATATGGCCAGTTCATCTGAGCTGCACCTTCACCCCCGGGCTCTAGTTTGTAAAGTAAGTTTATAAGTAGAAGTTATTGTTCAGTAGTTTCAGTTGCGTCCAACTCTTCGTGACCACGTATGGTGTGTTTTTGGCAACAATACTGGAGCAGTTTGCCATTTTCTTCTCCAGCTCACTTTACAGATAAGGAAACTAGAGCAAACCAGGGTCACACAACTATTAAGGACCTGAGTCTGGATATGAACTCAGGAAGATAAGTCTTCCTGACTCCAGACCTGGTATTCTCTCCACTATGCCACTTAGATGTCACGAGCAGCCTGTATGAAGTAACAATAGCAGGAAGATTGCAAAGGGGAACCTAGAAGTCACAGACAAACTGACTCAAAAATCAAAGGAGCATAATTTGCAAACTGTATCATATAATTATATATATAAATATATATATATATATATATATACACACATATACACACACACACACACACACACACACACACATATATATATATATATATATATATATATATATCTCCTAGGACTATGTACTAAATCAAGTTAAGCCATCTAGGCTTTGCTGTCAGAGCCTTTGGTCCTATGATATGTAAATCTCAGATAAGCTTCAGGCCTATGCATTAAGACAAGCAGAATGCCAAATGGCAATATGTTAATGAACTAATCCTAAGGTTGTATGGATAAGAGTTAGTCTGTCCCCTACCAAAATCCTATAAAAATGAGATCCTAAACTCCTGCCCCTCAAGCATTCTCCATCTCCAACTGGATCAATGCTGCCAAGTGCTCCCAGGTCTAACTCAAGGTTCCAACTCAGGGACTCTCTGTGCCTCTCCCTCTCCCCATTCTCTTCGCTCCACTGCCTGTCTGCCTTCATTGACCTATTCCTTGTCCCCATACCATCTGCCTCTATACCCTCTTTCGTGCTATACTTTCTGTACCTGTTTACCCTTGTACCCACTATTCTTTATTAAAGTGTGATTAAAACATTATTCCCCACCAACATCATGGTCTTTCCCTTTAGGTACTCAAAGAATTAGACATGCTTATCTCCATTTCATAATTCCACAAATTAATCAGCAATTCAATGAGGAACCCAAAGTTACAGCAGTATGAATGTAAGGCAATGCTCTGTCCCTGGAAATTCCCAACTTGTCATTCCTTTAAGCCTTATGCTGGGGAAAAAAGCAATAAAGAAAAGGGGTATGGATGATAAAATTTTTGAACTTGAAGTTGAGTTGTGCAATGTCATTGCATCATTTTTAGTCATCCACTGTGCCACCTAACTGTCCATTTTTGAAGAAAATTCAGAGCTGCCCAAAAATACTACTGTGGATGAATGACAAACTCATTAGGCAATTTTGATTTTTTAAAAACACAGAAAATGCAAACAAGAGCAAGTAAGAGACTGAATATAAAAGTAAGACGGTTCTGTAATGATGTCAAGATTCATGATTAAGATTAGATACAGGTGATTAAAGAATATAAAATAAGCAAATTCAATTACATAAAATTGAAGAGAATTTTCAAAACAAAATTATTACACCTAGAATTAGAAAAGAAGCATTTAATTGGAGAAACTATCTACAGCAAAATCTCTTTGAAAAGGTCAGATATTCAAAATATATAGTGAAATGATACAAATATATCAAACAAGAGCCATTCCCTAATGGTTAAACAATCAAATGATATAAACAAGTAATTAAAATATGCAAGCTGGTGGCAGCTATTGGAAAGGAAAACAATTTGGAATTATATTTTAAAAGCCATGAAACTGTACATAGTTTTTGATCCTGCAAAAACATTATTAGGTGATATATTCCAAGGAGGTAAAAGACAAGAAGAAAGGTCTTATATACAGTTATCCCTTCTACATCGCAGGGGTTAGGGGCACAGGGCCCTGGCAATCTAGAAAACTCACATAAAATATTTTTTGGCCCTCCCTTCATACCAGAGAAGAAGACTAATTTTCTTTTTTTCCTTTTATGAGATGTTTAGAATAGCTTATTGTAAAATTGGGCTGATATTATACAATACTATACTATATTTTATGCATTTCTGAGCTTGTAAACTTTTTCAGTATCACCTGGCCTTTGGGTATCATCAGCAGCTTCCACAAAACTCCCCCAAAATTCACATTTAACTTCTTAAGCCAACCAGCATATAGTGAAACCACAACAGGCAATGTGGAAGTCAATGTGGAAGAGCTAACTACAGAGAGACAGCACTTTTTATAGTAATTAAGAAGTCCAAGGAAATTGGGTTTTCATTGATTAAGGAAGACCTACAGAAATGGGGTATATGGACATAATAATACAGCAATATAATATTATTGTAAAATAAGAGATAATGAATATGTAGAATTGAGAGAAAATTTGGAAGACTTAAATGAACTAATGCAGGGCAAGTAAACAGGATTAAGTGAAAATCTTAAACAGAGATCATAAAGGAAGACAATACTGAATGATTTCCCAATACTGAACAAGGCATTAAACAATAATAACTTCAGAAGACTGAAAGAGAAGCATGCCTCTCCACCCTTTGGCAAAGAGTTGGTAGGCAGGTAGAGAATAAGACAAACATTTTCAAACATAGCCAAAGAGATGATTTGTTTTACTTGACTACAGAATGCCAGTGAGGGTTATTTTGTGGGAATGTGGAAATACCTGGATCGGACTGCAACTCCACAAGTAAGCCTCAGGCAAAAAACAAACAAACAAACAAAAAAACAGCCTTCTATTTGGCTATACTCCTACAGGAGTACCTGGAGGAAATTAAACTCAATATACAAAATGGGGAAAGCTAGGGAAAAAAGAATGGTAAGGAAAATGAACTGAGAATGGAAGATTTCGCTTAAGAAAATGAATGCCTTTAAAATTAAAATGAGTCAGGGAGAAAACATAGATTCAACAACACAATAAGAAATAACAAAACAAAAAAAATTTTAATTTATGATTTTTAAGAACTATCATATCAGAAACAACTGACCTGGAAAACAAATCAAAAGGAGGTAATCTAAGAATTCTCAGACTCTTTAAAAATCATGATCAGAAAAAAGTCCAGATACCACATTATATAAAATTATGAATGAAAATTACCCCTAATTCTTAGAACCAAAGAACAAAGTGAAAATAAAAATAATACAACAATCATCTCTAGAAAGAAACCCTAAAGTGAAAACTCTCAGGATTATCAGTCAAAATCTAGAGCTTCCAGGTAAAATTTAAAAAATACTCAAAGAAGAAATTCAAATACCAAGGAGCCATAATTACATCATAAAAAAACAGCATCTGCCACTATAAAGAAGAGGAGAGGTAGGAAGTGGATATTCTAAAAGGAAAGAAATAAAGAATTTCAACCAAAGATAATCTATCTATATGGCAAAACTGAGTATAATCCTATAGAGGGGGAAATGGGGTTTTAATGGAAGAGAGGATTTTTAAGCATTCCTGATAAAAAGACCAGAAGTGAATAGACATTTGAAAATGGAAATGGAGATATTAAGAGAAATATAAAAGGTACATGTATTTTTATAATTGAAAGTTAATATGTGAGAACAAATTGTTTACTCATTAATGGATAGTCAAGAAACAAACGTCTTAGGAAAGGAGAAAGAAGGAGAAGGAAATCATAATAGCGTTCATAATATGAAGAATATATAAACATAGAGAAGGAGGAGAGAGAAGGAAAAGGCATTCTAGGATTCTCATTTTTATCTGAGTCAGATAAAGGAAGACTGAATACAATTACACACAGAGAGATCTCAGTATAGAAACATATTAACTCGAAAGAGAAACTTGAGGGGACAGGTGAGGGAAGACGGAGGCATCTAAGAGGGAAAGCAAGATAAGTAAATGAACAGTCATAAGCAAAACAAACTCAAATGTTGGCAGGAAGAACATGAAGGAATGATTAAGGGAAAGAATAAAAACTTGGGATCTGGGGGTAAGGAAAAAAAAGATTAGATCTGTAACAGTGAGAACACAAAAGTGCAATCCTCTTTAGGATTTATCTCCCAGGAAACTCTCAGACCTAGGTATTTCCACAATCCCATAAAATAACGCTCACTTGTATAGTATAGTCAAGTAAAACATCATCTCTTTGGCCATGTTTGAAAATGTTTATCTTATTCTCCACCTGCCTACCTTTGCAAAAGAGAGGAGAGGCATGCTTTACTTTCAGCCTTCTGAAGTTATGATTATTTCCTGCATTGTCCACTTAAGAGAACACAAAAATGGGGCAAATTCCTCTCTTCTACCACTTTATTCTTATTTATGAAGACTGAGGTGGGAATAAAGAAAGGGAAAAGTAGGAGAGAACAGGATGAAGGGAAATACAAAATTAACATTCAGAACTATGAATGTGAATGGAAAAAATTGTTCATAATACAAAAGTAAATAGCAGAATGGATTAGAAAACAGAACCCACCAAAAGGATGTCTATAAGAAATACATTTGGAAACATAAAGATGCACATGGAGCTAAAATGATACCTAAAGCAAAAATAATTATGCTGCTTCTGAACTCAAAAAAAGCTGAGATAAAGATCAATTTAATATTTGGCTATAATAAATATGGAAAAGATTAAGACGTGAGATGGGAAATTACCACAAGTAATTTATATGTACCTAATACTTGATTTATATGTACCTAATAATGTAGCATCTAAATACTTAAAGGAAATATTATTTGAAATGGGAGAGAAATAGATAATAAAACTATAATATTAGAAGACTTTAATGTATCCCTTTCAGATGTAGAAAAATGTAAACAAAAGATAAACAAAAAAGAATTTAGGGACCTGAATAGAACTAAAGAAAATTAGAGAAGATAAATCTCAAGAAATTAAACATTCAAAAGAAACAGCAATATTCAACATCTGTCAGACATTGCTTGAACTACTACTAGCTCAAAGTAGTTCACAGTTTCACACTAGATCTTGCTATATTCTTTTTGTTGATGTTCTCATATATTTGGGATACGTTTTGTGTACTTATACCTTCTGCTAAGTCAGGATTACTTTCTTGTTTATGACATCATATCTTTGCAAAACTGAATTTTCGCCAGTCACTGGGTTCCTATAATAAAAAGCCAATACCACTTGAAAATCAATGTGGAACAGGAAATAAGGATGGGGACACCAATCTGATTCCAAAGTTTGAGATAGTATACAGTGACCAATAAGTGCAAATATTTCACTAATAAAGTAACTGTGGTTATTAAAGAATGAAATAAAAATAATTTCTTCTTTCAATTGACATCCATTACTTTTTCAAATGGCTACTAACTTGTTGGAACATAATTATTTAGTAAGCTGTTTGAACCTAACAATTAGTAAATGGAACTGTTGGGTATTTCTCTTGACCTAAGAGCACCAAGAAAAAATTATTAAGACATAAGGGCATTGTGAACTTCCTTGAGGTACCATGAAAAAATAAAAAATTACTGACACTAAAGATACCATGAACTGAGAAATTTTAGGAATCTTTGGTTTGGAGAAGCTCTAAATGTTTTTATCAACAAAAGAAAAAACAGAAATCAATGAGTTGGGCATGTAATTTTAAAAACTTGAACATCAAAAAATTTGAACTCACCAACTAAATAACAAAGTTAAAAATCTAAAATTAAAGAAAAATTTAATTACTGACATCAAAAAGACCACTAAATGATTTTTTTAAAAATTAAGAGCTGACTTTTCAAAAATTAAACTGAGATAATTTTTTTTATTTTTGAAAGAGGAAAGAAAAATCAAATTATTCATAACAAATATGAAAAAGGAGACTTTAACAAGAATTTAGAAGGAAATTTTAGAAATCATTTTATCTAACTGTGGATTAACAAACCTGACAACTTGTAGTAAATAAATGAATACTAAAAAAAATATAAAAGACCAGAATTAACAAAAGAAGAAACAGATCATTTAACTAAACCAATGTTAGAAAAATAAAGTGAACAAACCATGAATGACATAAAACCATAGACAAAAATCTCTAGGACCAGAGGGATTCATAAGTGAAACATATCAAACATTCAAAAAACAATAAATTTCAGTATTAAACTTTGCAGCAAAAAAGTGTCCTTTTAATCTCTATAATACAAATACTGTCTTTATATCTAAATCAAGAAAAACAAAGCTAAGAAAGAAATCCATAGAATATTAATACCCTGAATGAATCTTTTTGTAAAATTTTTAAATGAAACATTAGCAAGTAGGCCAAAACAAAATATTAGAAAGATTATACACTATGACTAGATTGGGTTTATATCAGGAATAGTATAATAAATCATGTTAATAATAAAAATGATACTTTTAGTCCTCAGTAGAAAACTCTTTGAGAACAGTGACTATCCCTTATCCATCCTTGTATATGTCCCAGCATGAATTAATATTTGTTACTTGATTTAATTCTAAGAGATTTGCACATAATCATTGAAATGAAATCAAGACACCTGGATTCTAGTCTAAGCTCAACCAAATGTGTGCTGAGTGACTGAGCAAGTTACTTGACCTCCATTTCTTTATCTGTAACCTAAAGGATTATGACCAGATGACCTCTAAGATCCTTTGCAGCTTTAACATTCAATTAAGTTGTGAATTTATAACTCACAAATAATCTACAGGTTGACTTTTCAGTCCTACCATCTTAGCTCTTTCTCTTGTCTAGGAGATAGCTAACAAGATAATATATGTAAAGAGCTTTGCAAACCATAAAGAACTACATAAATGTCAGCTCTGATTATTTTTATTGCATCTACTTGCCGGAATTCAGAGTTCAGATGCAAAAATAAACATTGTTTTTTATTTCAAGAAGGGATAATTCACATATATATGAATTTATGGTTAACAGAAGTACTTTCCTCACAACAACCCTGTAAGGTCATGGCCAAAAAAATTATTGTTTAACATTATACAGATGAGGGAACTGAGGCTCACAGAGATTAAATTACTTGTCTGTGGTCACATAACTATTGTGTTATCAGACCACGATTCTATTTCTACTCTGCCAGTGCCTAGCTTCTAGAAATACTGGACTATTCACCTGGATACCACACCATGTCCTTTCAAACATCCGTACACTTGCTCATAGCATGCCACGTAAACTGTCACATACTTCTCCAACACGTCTCCCTGATTCAACTCAGGTATCACTTGCTCCATAAGACTTTACTAAATCTTCCAAGTAGAAGTGATCATTCCAATTTCTTAAAGCCTTTAGTCTTGAGCTCTCCTGGGGATTTAGCAGAATTGATTTTACATTATATTTATGTGAAGGGATGATAGGATCATAGAGCTGGAAGAAACCTCAAAGGCAAACTTTCCTCATTTTATAGATGAGGAAACTGAGTCCAAAGGAGGTGAAGGGATTGGTTTGTCACACCAGTCGTAAACATGCAAAGTAGGATCTGAACCTCAACGACTAATTTTGGAGTCAGCTCTTTCCCCTAGACTAGACCAGGACTTATTCCTATGTAATATTTCAAGGTACTTGGGGACAGCGGCAGCCTCATTTTTTTACCTTTCTATCCCCAGAACCTAGCACTGTGACATAAATAGAAGTTGCTTTTAAAATATTTGTTGAATTAAATTTCATCTGTGTACTATACCACTGCCTCAGACTCAAAAAACATGTATTTCCTATGCCCCTAAATCAGCATGCAACATTAGGCAAACCTTTCCTCCCTGAGCCCAAATTTCCTAATCTATAAAACAGAAGAAGGGGAGAATGGCAGTGAAATACTAAGATCACTCACTGAATGCTAATTAATGAATAGATGATGCTCATGATGGAGTCAATGACAAATTAACCAGAAGATACACACTATATAAAGGAAATTGATTTTTAAGGAACACATAATTAGGGCAAACTGTCTTATCTTTCATGTCAACTAGAGAATAGGTTTATCAAAATTGCTATTATTATTGTTGTTCCTCCTTTGTTCTCAAAGAGAACCAATGACATCACAAGGGTGATGTCTTGGTTTTTGAGTGATTGGATTTAAGTGAAGCAGAGTTACACAAAGTTATCAACTTCACTCTCTCCTTCAATCATCAAAGTCTAGTGGCAAGACAAAAGGATGACTGGCGATGGCCCAGGATGCAGTGGATGATCTTGGTGTCTTGGATGTCTGACCAAGCTCTAAGTTCTCCATAGTACCTGCTTCAGTAGACAAGAAAACAGTCAAGATGACTGGAAATGGCCCAGGATGTAGTGGGTGACCTTGGCCTTTTTAAGCTAAGGTCTTTCCCAGGTCTATTTGGCTGAGGCAACACTCATTCAGGGATTAAAGGATAGCTTTTGCTTAGCAAACGTTAGAGTAACGGAAACTGTGAAGAGGTTTAGCCCATATAAGGAACTACATAATTTCCAATATAAGAAAAAACTTCCTAACAATTAGAGTTGCCCCCAAATACAATGAGTTGCCTAGCACTTGGGGCCTGGACAAGATGACTTTTAAAGTCCTTCCAACTCCAAAAGTCTACAATGTAAATTTTCATGGTAGCCAAGTTGTTCAATTACTTAAATTTCAGATAAATAATTTATTTCATTTATTTCGAATCACAGTGTAAATCTGACCAGTTCTCCTCACTTTTAAAGTTCATGTATATTAAAAATAGATGAAAATTTAGACTAATAATGATAGCACTTATATAGCACTTTAATGTTTGCAAAGCACTTTATAAATACTATCTCTTTTCATCTGTATGTTAATTAAGTGTGAATAAAAAAATCCATGTGGTGTTGCAGACATGATATTTCATTTCTTAGCAAAGCAGAGCCTTATAGTGAATTCCATGAGTCCATACCAAAAACAAGAGCTCATCCCCACAAAAATTATTCCAGAGGATGTTGCTTCTTTTTCTGTTTTAGTTACAAACATTTGAGCATAAAACTCACGCAGCAGCCTTTGAAAGGAACTGAGATGCCATTTAACTAGATAAAGAGTGCCCTCAACAGCTGACAGAGTGGTACCACTGCTTGGCTTGCTGCTTTATTTGTTAGGCAGGTTTCCTTGGGTTCCTTTTTTAAAAAAAAAAAACTATACTGGAACCATTTCTATGAAAAATCACAAAAAGCACATATATTCATTCCCCTTTAGGAAAGGGGGAAAGGCCAACTCTATATGACAATTTTAAATTTAACAACCAAGTTCAAAGGGTTCACATATGAAAATAAAAGCACTTCTGTGAATATCAAGGAGGTATCTAAAGGCTTTCTTTCATCTCTTACTCCTGCTTTTCATTCATATCACAGGCCCCTCAAGCAAGAGGCTGACTTTCAAAAGGAGAAAAATTTCCTCTAGTAAAACTGAATTTAAAAATGAAAAATCTGCAAAATCATTCCTGAAGCAAGCTCCTGTTTACTTGGAAAAATCAAATTTTGATAAGCAATACAAGAATCATAGAAGGCTCACCTAAAGGAGACTTAACAAATTATCTAGATTTCTTTGTTTTTATAGATGAGGAAACTGAGGCTGAAAGGAAAAATGACCTCCACCCAGTAAACAAAAACACATCTGATTCTTAGGCCAATATTGTCTCCAATCCTCCCAGTCCCCCTTTCCACTTCCATAGCACATAAGCCTTACAGACAATAATGCAAATAGATGATTTCGCTCACTGGCACATAATAGGCACTTAATAAAGGTTTACTAATTAATTAATTACTTAAAGTCACCCCATAGTATTTTCTTCAGTGGTCTTTTGGACCTCCTTTTCCATTTGTCTAATTCTGCCTTTCAAGGCATTCTTCTCCTCATTGGCTTTTGGGAGCTCTTTTCCCATTTGGGTTAGTCTATTCTTTAAGGTGTTATTTTCTTCAGTATTTTTTGGGTCTCCTTTAGCAAGTCATTGACTTGTTTTTCATGATTTTCTTGCATCACTCTCATTTCTCTTCCCAATTTTTCCTCTACTTCTCTTACTTGCTTTTCCAAATGCTTTTTGAGCTCTTCCATGGACTGAGACCAATTCATATCTTTCTTGGAGGCTTTGGATGTAGGCTCATTGACTTTGTTGACTTCTTCTGGCTGCATGTTTTGATCTTCTTTGTCACCAAAAAAAGATTCTAAAGTCTGAGTCTGAGTCTGAATCTGAGTGTATTTTCGCTGCCTGGCCATGTTCCCAGCCAACTACTTGACCCTTGAGCTTTTAGTCAGGGTATAACTGCTTTTAGAGTAGAGAGTACTTTGTCCCAAGCATTAGGGGCTGCACTGCTGTTTTCAGAGCTACTTCTACACAGCAAGCTCTGCAACACCAGCGCTCCTCCTCCCCCGAGAACTGCCAACCAGGACTGCAACCCAGACCCAAGCAGGTGCTACACTCCCCCTCTCATCCGCTGCTTAATTCCTCCCACCAGGTGGGCCTGGGGCTGGAAGCAACTGCAGCTGGAGCTCTGGAAGCAGCCCCAGAGCTGCAACACCTCTGCGCCCCAGGGGCTAGGACTGACTGCGCACTCCTCTCATTCTGATCCAATAGTTTTTCCACTAACCTGCTCTGATGTCTTTGGCATTTGTGGGCTGAGAAGTCTGGTAACTGCCACAGCTCAATGATTCAGGGCCCTACCGCCTGTTCTGCCCAGCTCCCAGTCTGGTTGGTCCTGGCACAACCCTCACTGGACTGTGCTCTGCTCTACTCCCAGCTTCATGTGATAGACCCCTCCCCGCCAACATCCAGGCTTTCCTGGGCTGGAGCCCTGCTTCCCTCTGCTATTTCATGGGTTCTGTAGCTCTAGAATTTGTTCAGAGCCATTTTTGACAGGCGTTTGGAGGGACCTGGGGGAGAGCTTAAGCAAGTCCCTGCTTTCCAGCTGCCATCTTGGCTCCACCCCTGCCTCACTATTCTGAAGGCTATATGGCCATGTATTACCAATAGGACCTCCACCCAACATGAAGACAAAATTCCTCACATACCTTTGACACAATGTAGATACCAACAGGTCATGTGGACTGTCCACTGGTTTTACTTTGCCATCAGTAAAGAGCTAGCTCTTCTATTTTTGATCATGCATCTCTTTAATGGTATCTTTTGCATTATTCCTCTCATGTAATCCCTTGTTTGTAATACGCTGTGGCCACCTCATGTCCCCCATGTATCTCTTTTTTGCTCTTCACCTTTAGCTCTTCAGAGATTATAGTATTCCATGACTCACAGCCATATAACACTACCAATTTTATATATATATATATATATATATATATATATACTATATATATATATATATATATATACATATACATACATACATACATATATATACCTATATATAATATTAAAAAGACAGGTGGGAATCTATCTCAGGGAAACCGAGGTTAAAAAAAAGTTTTGCAATGCACTTAAGGCAATCTAGCTCACTCTACTCTCCCTATTCAATTCTGGGCCAACATCACTGTCCATTTGCAGTGTCTGTCCAAGCTACAAATGTTGAAGGACAAGCTCTATCCATCCATCTACATAGCAAAGTTTAGTGATCCTCTTAGTTTTTCTTGTGTGCGGAGAGCTAAACCAAACTCTTTTGAGTGATTATGGATCTCATTTGGGAGACTGTGGTTTGATGAAATCAGCAAATCTACAAACAGAAACATGAAGAGGATCTTACCACCCATAAAGAATGCCTCTTCAAATTAGGATCTTAGATTGAACTCCTCTCTGACAGTAGTGAACATCTTTGATGAGCAAGTATCTTCCAATTTTATGTCTTCCTTGTTATTACTAATCAGTAGGGAGCTAAGGTTATCTCTCTTGTTTTATCTTTCAGATAATCTTATTTGAAATATTAAAAGTTTGAAACTATTGAAAATATTCATGGTAGATTGTTTGTTAGAAGAGAGCCTTTAAAATGGAACTCTACTAAATCAACAGCTTTTTTTTATGGTCAACAAGCGATAAGGGGAATCTTGTATTATCTATACATTTCAATCAATGATGTGATAGTAAAATGTGGTCTGTTGTGGAATGTCATTTCTAAAAGGCGGCCTGTGCCTTGCTGATACTCTTACTAAGCATACCTTCAATCATGCATAAATCATTCTCATTAAATTTTACATAGATGGGAAAGTAGACATAGTGTTAAGTAGTCATTCATGAATCAGCCATCTCTAAACAGATCTCTCATTTATCAGAGTAAAGATTAAAACTAGCCAAAAGAAAAAACAATTAGAGAATAAAAATGAGAAAAAGATATGGCTTACAGTGAAAACAAATTCACCTTGACCTGTTTAAACAAATGACTGAAATACTGAAAAATGGGAAATAGAGGAAAGGACACCCACACTGATTAAAACAATTTTGTAAAGAAGTTTAACTGATATAAATTAAATGTTACAACACAGAGAATGAAATATCCTAAGAGTGATCTCAGTCAGAAAACATTTGATCTACTTGCTACAGCAATGACCTGATAGCTGAAAGCAACCTAAGTTAAGACAACAAATTAATTTGTAAAATGTTACCAAAAAGATTGCGAAATGATTAAGAGCAGTTATAACATCATAAAAGAACAAAAAACAGGGAAAAGATAAATAACTTTAAAGACACTTTGGTGAAAGCCCTAATTAAAGTTATCCCAAAAGCATTTAAAGCATGAAACTAAATAGGGGAAAACAAACAGATAAAAGACAGAGAAGATCTATTAACAATCAGGAAGCCTCCATTTTGAGATCCTGTGATCAAAGTACTGGGTGTGCTTCTTAAAGAAACAGAAGTACTGAAGAAAACAGGATGAGAAAAGAAGCTGGACCAGAACATGAATATATAAAGGAAGCCTGGGGTTGAAGCAAGACAATTTTTAGGGCATTTGCAAAAGATCAGCTCTCAAGATCTCTGAACAAGGGGAAGTTATCAAAGGCACTCAGAAAAAAAAAAAAAACCTCAGGTCTCATTTTTACTTTTTAAAAAGTGACTGAAAGAATATCAATAAATACTGACTCATAGGCACGAAGTACTCAATAAATGTTAGCTAAAATAAATAAAAATAAAGTAAGCCAATAAAAAATTAAATTTATTGTTTTCAAATACATGTAGTAACTCAAATAAAATTCTTATGGTGAACTTGCTATGACTTATCTGTAATTAGCAGCATCTATTTGGATACCTTTTTTATTATATATTAGTAATCATTATTAATCAACATAACATACATTTACATAACACACAGTACATTTTTACAAGCACTTTCATCCACATTCATCCTCAAAATGTCCTGGTAAAGCAGTTGTCACAGGCAGTAATATTCTCCTCCCACATACGATGAAATTGAGAACCAGGGATGCAAAGTACTTTGTCCAAAGTAACACAAATGCAGTGGTGCTCTTGTCATCACACAACCTTTCTTCTAACCACAAAGTTTCAAAAGTTCTTTAAAACCAATTTCTTCTTTAAAAGTATTTTTGTACTATAAACTTAATAAGGAAAGTATTCAAAAATAGAACACAAATAAACTTGACCCCCGACCAGGTTAAAGAAGTACAAATCTGGAATTAGTAAACTCAAAATGGATGTGGCTCAAGTGCATTAGAGGGGTTTTCTAGTACACTCACAGCTGCTGGGCTGCACATTTAATCTACCCAACAACATAAAAATCATCTTGCATAGTGTTTACTGAACAATATAATCAGGCTTTGCAGTTATAAATACTAATGCCAGTTCAGCCAATACTCACTCTGTAACCTTTGGCAAATCATTTCTGTCTTGGGTGTAATTAGCATGTAATCGTGCAGCTAACCCTCAAATATCCATGTTAAAGAAGAAAGAGGAATAGGCCCAATGAACTAAGTATTAAAATGTCATATGCCAAACACAATCAGGAATTTCAAATATCTTGAAGATGACAATCAAGCAGGAGAAATAAAAAACAAACACAGGAAAAGATAGTATATTAGAAAGATCATTAAAATGAGTGTGAGATCTGGATTCAAATCGCGGCTCTGCTACCATATCACTGTGAGGTCCTTAAAAACTCATTTCCCCTTATCCTACCGTCAGTTAGTCATTACAGTCATGTCCAACTTTTCATGACCCCATTTGGGATTTTCTTGGCAAAGATACTAGAGAAGATTGCCATTTCCTTCTCTTGCTCATTTTCCAGATGAGGAACTGGGTAAACTGGGTTGAGCGACTCACCCAGGGTCACACAGCTAGTAAGTCTCTAAGGCCAGATTTGAACTCGGGAAAATGAGTCTGCCTGACTCCAAGCACTCATTTTACTGTGCCACCAAGCTACCCTTTCCTTCTCTAGATCTCAGGTAACTCATCTGTAACATAGTGGAGTCAGACTGTAATGTCTCCAAGATCTCCAACTATAATGTTCTACGCATAAATCAACAAGCCAAGAAATACCTGGGGATACATACACTCCATAGAGAGCCCAACATCCCTTGCTCCTCTCCAGCCCATTGCCAAGAAGCCTGGCTCCAAAGTTTCATTCCCACCATCAACAAGCTGAGATACACTGGGAGAGTGATAAATCTTGTAGAAGTATACACCAAAAATCCAAAGTTCTGAATTCTGTCTACAATAGGATTAATTATGCATTAAAAAAAAAAACTAGGTCTGTTGAAGAAGCACAGCCTAGAAACATAGCTCCTGAGGAACTGTCACCTAGTACTCCCAGTCACCCAGTCTCATTACATTAGATGTGCAAGCAGAATGCAAATATTCTCTCCTGCCAAACCCTATCCCCATGCAATATTATTCTGATTGCCCTACAGGCCCACTATGAACTGATTCATCTAGAATTTTATATTTGACATTAGGAATATCTGAGTTTGAATCCCTCTTCAGACTCTTACTCCTTACTACTTTAGTAGTCAGTTTCCACATTTGGAAAAACCAAGTATTAGACTTGATGGCCTCTAAGGTCCCTTCTAGCTATAAATCAATGATCTTATGAATAGCCTGCTCATTCCTTTGGAATACTCTATTTTATAATCAAATTCCCCTACATCCTAAGCTTTTTGTAAAAATTCCTTACCCTTCACCTTAATAAAAACTGCCTCTCCCTGGAGGACTCCTTTCCCCTTGAAACCCTGTATACTAGTGGCTAATCCTTCTCCCACTACTCCAGACTGACAGGTCCAGGAGAAAGAACAGGCATATATCTAGTCCCCACTGCTACTCCAGATCCATTTTACTACCAGCATCTCTCAGTGAATTTTTGTTGAGGTCCATCCTAGTCACTTGTATGACAATCTCCCACCAGGGCCTCAGAGGTCATCATGGGAATTAGAAAGACTGTGGTATCTGGAAGTAGGCTTAGCAACACCCAAACCAGGACTACAGATTCCAAACTAATCATCAAAAAGATCAATAAATGAAAGGCCTGCACCAGAGTGGTTATGATGAGTAGAAAAAAAAGAAAATAACTGTGAAAAATAACTGCTGAGGAGGTAAAATCCACAAAACTAAGTAACAGAATGGGTATTCAGAAGAGCAGAGTGGGAGAGAGAAAGTACAACAGAGGATGTCTCTAAGATTATTCATCTGGATTACTATATAGATGGTGATGCTCTCGATAGAAATAAAAAAGTTAGGAAGAAGTTTGAGTTTGGGGCAAAAAATTCTGTTTTGGACATGTCGAATGATACCTGTTGGCATCTAAGATCAGACTTCTGAACTAGTATGGAATCCTCAAGAATGTTAATTTTTAAAAAGCCTTAATACACTGATATGTATGCTGGTTCCATCTCAAAAGCACTGAACTGGTTCAAAATAAAAGCCAAATTTTTTTCCCTCAAAATCTTATTTGTATAACATCTGAGTAAAGCCTATAATCACTGCTATTTCTCAGTGGCTACCTGTGTTTCCTCTTCTCAACCCCACCCCTCCTTAAAAAGATCTCATTTAATGGGTGTGACCCAGACTCAGGAACAGCCTCTATTTGGACAGATATGGGAAGTTCAAATTCCACAAGTCTCATGCTTCCCAAGGAGGCCTAACTCATCAAATATTTACATGTGCTAATAGCTCTAATAAAGGCAGAAAGTCTTAAACAAATAATTAGCTTTGACTGTAGAATTACACACAAAAGCACTATTGATGATTGTGCCAACAGCTCTTCCTTATGGTAACCAATACTTGGTTCTTGAATCAGAAAGATCAGAAAATTTGTATTTTTGACTTAATTTAGTCAATATAAAAAGTTTGGTTGAATTTAGTTCAACCTTCTTTTCCCTTGTCTACCTTAAAGCAGCACACTTACATAGCATTTTACAATTTATAAATTGCTTTTAGCACCATAACCCTGTCAGATAGGTATTGAGAATATAATCAATCTATAAACATTTATTAAGCACCTACTATATGCCAGGAACTATACTAAGGACTGGGGATTAAAAAAAGAGACAAAAGCTATTATAACTAATTTTACAGAGGATCAGAGAAGTTAAATGACTAGGCCATGGTCATATAGCCCACAAGTAGTACAGCTAGTAAATGGTAAATCTGGGATACAAACATAATTCCTCTTATACTAAATCCAGTGTTCTTTCCACTTCACAACACTGTCACTTTTTTAAAACCTTATTTGAACTTCTCTCACCTTTTAGAATTTTAAGTAATCTGCTTCTAAATTTCTTAATGGGATATTATCTTTGGGGGGAAGTTCAATAATAATAAAAACTTATTTTATACTCATTAGGTTTCTTGTGTGTGTTCTTTCTCTATAAATTCCCTGCATAAATTAACTTCACAATGAATTTTTGTCTTGCTTGTAATTTAAGTGACATGAAATATCCCAATCTTCATTTGACTATTACACTGGAGAAATTCACATGCTCCTCCAAAGGTATATATGGTCTCATTAAGAGGAAAAAATACATTATGTTTATGTATATCATACAAATGCTTAACCGTAACTTGGATCTATAAAGTGCTTTAAATTTAGAAAGAATTTTCCACAACCTTGTGAGGCAGACTTGTCTATACACAAAAAAATTATCACCTTTCTTATTTTCTTATTTTGGGAATGAGGAAACTGAGTGTCAGAGTCTAAGTCTCAGACTTATCCAAACTCACATAGCTAGTATGCCATAAAACTTAAAGATCATCTCATTCAAAAGATAGAAAATGAGGCTCTTGGAGGGGAAATGGCTCGGCCAAAGCCAAAAACACAGACAGGAAGGAGCAGAGTCAGGACTCCAACTGATGTCTTCTAACTCTAAATCCTCCATTTATTCTGAAAGCATTACTGCACTTATTAATAAGTTGCCTACTATCAATCTGATGTTTCATGAAAGAATTCCTAAAGTAGCTTTCCTTGCTAGTATCAGGGAAGAGACTAATTTTTTTTTGATGGGCATAATGCTTTGTCAAGTTGTGGGGAGAGGGGAGGAGAGCGGGAGCAAAACTCCAGTGTGAAACCCTGTGACTTTACTGCAGGCAGTAAATACTTTTATAAAATTAAATCAAGAATCTGGCAAGTCCTTCACAAGAACATAAATGATATACAGGCACCTCAGTGAAACCTCCCTTTTCTCTCAGGCTCCTATGAACTTTCACAGTACCCTGTGTCTCTCTCATTATACTTTCATAGAGCATCATGCATCTCAATTATTTTTCTACATGTCTTGGCTCTCTCTTCAAACAGTTAGTTCCTTGAGGGCAGAGACCATATCTTTATTGTCCCTTGTCCATAGTAACTGCTCTTGATAAACAAGTATTCAATGTCCACTACACACAAGGAACTATGCTAGTCACTATAGGTTATAAAAGTGAACTGTAAAATAGTATCAAAACTCAGATCATGAAGAAAGAGAGAGAATCAAAGAATCAATTTCTTCATATAGTTGTCACTTTGCTATATTTAATATAATCAAGACTCTCAGGACAATGTACATAATGAAGATATGACAACTTTTGAAAATGCAAAAGCCAAAGACTACAAAATTCATAAATAAATCAAGAGAAAAATATTAATAATACAGCAGCAACGATGTTTTAAGTCCTGATCAGAAGATAGAGGGTAAGCTCTCTCAGCCACCAGTCAATTTAAAAGGCCCACCAAAAAGTATTCAGTGTACGAAAGAGAAGACTCTTAGGGAGCAACATGATCTTAAAAACCTGTCATATTAATAAGAGATTATTAGATTGAATTGTATAGCTCCAGAGGTCATCACTAATAAATACCACTGGGTATTTATTACCCAACAGGACCCAAATGCAGCTCCAGAAGAACAAAATTTTTAATGACTACAGATGTTCAATGATGGAAGGGATATTCTGAAGATATAATGAGCTTCCCATCACTGAAGAAATTTGAGCAAAAGACCCATACAGAAGATTCACATTTCAGGTGGGAATTGATTCAGACAACCAATGAATGTAACTTCTAACTCTTATTCTGTAATTAAATACCCAAGAAAATTAAGAAAAGCCATTCCACTGACAAGATTTAAAAAGCATCCTGGTATTAGATGCCCTTAAAGTATAGTAAACATCTGTCACATCTCAAAGGAAGTCTATGTCAATCAGACTATAAATTCCTTAAGGGCAGAGACCAGGTTTTCTTTATGTTTGCACCTTCTTCCAGCACCAAGCACAGGGAATTATTGCCCACAAAATACTAGAAGCTAGAGGACCAGGGTTGAAATCTGCTACTTCCAATTTGAGTAACCTTGGGCAAGGCACTTAACAATTCTGGCAAACAAGCCTAGGTGAAACATCAAGGGGTCTTGAGGAAGAGACAGCAGGCAGCACATGAGAGACCAGTCAAAAGACCACAACTACACCCCCACCTCCCTTCACACCCTTAGGCAACCCATGACCCTAAACCTAAGAGCTGTTCCGCATCACCAGTCCTGCTTCCACACCAGGCTCACAGCCATTATCCAGGGGAGTCATCCCAGTGGAGACAGAGCCTGCATTATCCCACCATCCCCACCATCAAGTAGAAGGTGAGCTCCTTGAGAAGAGGGACTGTTGCTTTTCTACTTGTATCCACAATTTTGCTCTGTACATTTCAAATGTTTAAAAGCTTTTTTATTCAATAATTATGTGTCTCCGTTTTCTCATCAGGAAAATGAGAGAGTTGAATTAGATAACCCTTGAGGTCTCTTCCAGCTCTAAATTTATGATCCTATGATTAGGAAATCTGGTAAACACATTCAATTAATCTTGAGGCAGTATAATACAGAAAAAAATAAAAATAAAAGGAATTGCAGTTAAGAGTCAAAGCAAGAGATCAAAGCCAAATCAGTTCTACCATTTACTAGCTGTGTGTCCCTAAGCCTGTCACCTTACCCTATGAAGCTCAGTTTCTTCATCTTTGAAGCTGGAATAATAGATTTAAAGTACAAGTAGAGTGTAAACAAATTGTTTGAAAAGGAAAAGAGAGGGGAAAAGGAATATATTAGTGGACAAAGGAGAAAAAAGGACATAGAACTTAGTATTTCCCATAATTTGGTGTTTGTGAGAAATAGAGTACACAAATGTAAAGGAAGAGGCAGAAGTAGTGGTACCAGATAAACCTCACTCTTATATGTAATGGACAAAAGAGGACAGAACACACACACACACACACACACACACACACACCGGCTTGATGTTCAATACATCAGATTCAGCAGAGAAACAAGTGGGAATTGGAAGTGAGGTTTTAAGAGGAAGGATAATACTAGGGGCAGAATAGTCACAAACAAAACCAACTCCTTGACCCTGCCAGTGGAAAGAAGGGATTAAGACAGGGAGAAGAAGAAAAATAGAAGAACTAGAATCTAAGAGGGTGCCTTGGTTTACATCTTAAATAATTGGGAATGGCTAAACAACGAGTGGTATATTAAAGTAATAGAATGTTTTCCCTCATGTGAAATGACCCAACACAGTATCAGAAAACCCTGAAAGAGTACAAACTGATACAAAGTGAAGTGAGAAGAATCAGAAGGACAATTTAGATAAGAACAACAGCACTATAAGGAAAGACAACTCTGAAAGACATAAGAGCTTTGATCAACGTAAAGACCAATCACATCTCTCTCCAAAGGACCAATGATGAAGTACGTTACCATTGTCCAGACAGAGGTCAAGGACATAAGATGCAAGAGACATACATTTTGGACACAGCCACTGGGGACAATTACATTTTGCTTGATTAGCCTTGTTACAAGTTTGGGGTGTGTGTATGTGTGTGTGTGTGTGTGTGTGTGGGTGTGTGTGTGTGTGTATGTTTTTATTTCTTTCTCTTGTTTTTAATTGGGGAGATAGCAATATTGAGGACCTCTCCCCCCCAACAAGAAGACCATGGAAAGATATTTTTAATGTACAGGAAGGAACAGAAGGAAGTTCAGAAGGAAGCACTGATGAACAGGGCAGTTTTGAAACTAGAGCTTACAGTTTATTATGTAAGGTACATCAGTGGTACACTGAATAAAGCGCTGGGTCTGGAGTGAGGAAGACCCGAGTCTGAATCCAGCCTCAACTATTTATTAGCCGTGTGACCCTCAGAAAGTCACTTTACCTCTGCTTGCCTCAGTCTCCTCAACTATTAAAAAACAGGCTAATACCACATACTTTGTATGGTTTTTGTGAGGATCAAATGAGATAATATTTGTAAAGTGATGAATACAGTACCTGGCAAATAGTGCTATATAAATGCTTATTCTCTTCCCTTACCCTTGCCCACATTTTTAAAAAGTAAGTGGTACGAAGTAGAGAGTTACAGTTTCATATGGAATCCTATTTTTGTGTTCTGATTTGTGTACCGAAATCGTTTTATTTTTACATTCAAAATTTTAAAATCCATCAGTGATAATAAATGAGCCATGACACATACCATATTCTCCACACGAAGTTCAAATGGCATTGGATTATACACCATCAGTTGGACTTCACAAACATCTCCTTGAACCCACTGGAAATCTATAAAAAACACAACCAAAAAATCATTAATTTTTATATCTTTCTACATTTAAAATGGCTTTCAGGATTTTGCTTTAGCTACTGATTTCTTCCAATGTGACAGGCAATTACAATCACCATTAGAGAAAAGATTAAAAACTAATTTTTCACTAGTTCTCTCCACCACAAAGTAAGATATACAGTACCAAGTTACACCTGCCATTCCAACAGTCCAACCTTAAAGTGGTCTGTCTCACTTTTCTACATTAGGGATTCATTGGAAACAGGCCCAATACACCTATGCATTTAAAAAACAAAAACAATATGCCAGTCAACAGTGCAGTGGGCACCAGGCAGGATGAATAGTACAGTACTACAGCAGGGTCAACAATCTACAGATAAGGGCCAAAAAGTACAAGAAAGATGATTATGGAATGGCTTCTTAAGTCATCTCCATTGGTCCCTAAGTAAGACACCAGAGTCACTGGACTCAGCTACCCACAGTCTGTAAGAATAAGAGAATGATAGAATGAAAGAATATTATAGTTGGAGTAAAATTAGGGGTCATGCACTCCAACCTCCTAGTTTATTTTTGGTTTGTTTTTGACAATTTTCATTGAAGCTTTCTGCTTTTACATTAAATTCATTTCCAAATACATCCCTCTTTTTCTCCTCTAATGCAGCAAGGCTTCTTCTGCAACAAAGATTTAAAAAGAGTAAAAAATCAGCTCAGAAAAATTAACACATCCCCAACATTTGACAGTATGTGTAATGTTCCACACCCATAGTCCCCCTTACTCTGAAACAAAAGGAGGTGAAGTTTCTTAACTATTCTCTAGGATCAAGTTTAGTCATTGTAATTACTGAATGTCCAGTTTTATTTTATTCCTTTTTTTTTTTTACATTCCAATCCTCTAACTTTATAAAGAAACCAAGTCCCAAAAATATTAAATGGCAGAAATGGAACTAGAACCCACGGAAGAGAAAAGAAGGAGATTCAGAAAGGGATACAGACAAGCAGGTTACTATTGATATGACTACATTAACATTAATATATAGCTTTTTTTTTAAGTGTCCATAATAGAGATTCATGATTTCAGAGTCTTTTTTTGTTATTTGTATATGAAAATGTTCATGTTTACTGATATCTGTCAAATTCATAACTTTTAAAAATTGGGGAAGACATAAAAAATCAAATGGGTGAACTACTTACATTGCTACACTGCTCACTTCTCATGGGTGTTATGAAAAAAGTACTTAAAGCAGGCTATATAAATACAGTATGATTACACTCCTGAAAAAGTCCTTCTACCTTTCTCCTGATCTCCAGTCTCACATTTCTAACTGCCAAGTGGACAATTCAAACTAGATGTCACAGAAATATCTAAAACTCAACATGTCCAAAACTGAATCTTTCTCCCCCTGCAAAAAAGTCTCTCCTCTTCCTAACTCCTCTATCCCTATGGAGAGTACCATCCTCCTCCCAGTTAGCCAGGCTCAAAATCTATATATCATCCTTGATTCCTCACTCTATAATTTCTAATAAGTTGCCAAGTCCTGCCATTTCTACCTTTGTAAACACCACTTTCTCTTCTCTGACACAACCTACACCCTGGTGCTGGCCCTCATCACCTAGCCTTTGACCTGTTACAATAGCCTGCTGATTGATCTTGCTGCCTCAAGTCTCTCTCCACTTCAATCTGTCTTCCCCTTAGCTATCAATATCAAACCCATCCAAGTGTTCTGCAATTTGGCGACACGGTGCTCCTTGCTGTTCCACCTCCCAACTCCAGACATTTTCATTGGTTATCTCTAATGACCAGAACTTTCTATCTTCTCATCTATGCCTCACATCTTCCCTGGCTTCCTTCAAATCTCAGTCAAAGTCATATCTTCCGCAAGAAGGCTTTAGAGATCTCCCTTAATTTCAGTGCCTTCCCTCTGTTGATTATCTCCAAATTGTCCTGTTCACATCTCGTTTATACAGAGTTCTTTGCATATTGTCTCACCCACTTGATTGTTAGCTCCTGGAGAATATAGGCTTTTTTTTTTTTTTGCTTTTCTTTGTATTCCCTGTACTTAGCCCAGTGCCTGGAAATGCTTACTGACTAACTTGTTAACTAAATCCAATGCCTCTTGGTACCACAGAAGTGACTCTGGGTTCTTAAAGACAATGAAAAAAATATAAATCCTATCAAACTGGAAAGGGTTGAAGAATGGGCCTGGAGATGATAACTGTTATCCGATGCTAAATTCAGAGAGGCTCAGAACCTCAGATTGGCTACTGAGTGAATTTTTGGTTCCAGAAAATTTCTATGACTGTTTCTAAATAAGGCAAGAGATGCAATTTCATCACCCTGACAAAATTACAGGGCCTTAAAATCTTACAGTATTACTAGCCTTGAGCTACCTACTTCAAAGGGTTGATATAAAGAAAACACTTTGTAAATCACTACAAGGCAACAGAGATGTGAGCTATTATTGGAGACATCTCTGGTACAATAGAAAGAGCACTAGATTTGAGTTCAGAAGACTGGGGAATCAATCTTGAGGAAAAAAACCCTTGGACCACAGGCCTCACCAAGGCCAGCTGCAAATTAATTACATTATAAACCACAAAATGCTATATGCACGCCAGCTAATCAATACCTTTTTTGTTGTTGTTCTGGACTTATGATTTCATTTGGTGTATAGAATTCCTGGTAAGGGAATTCCTTCAAACAATGCAACCTGGCACCTCTTCTACAACTTGTAGCCATAAAGAGTTGGCCAGGGTCCTTAAGAGATTACATGACTCAGTCTGGATCACACAAAAGCAGGACTGAAATCTAGGTCCTCCTGACTCTCAGTGTAGCTCTCTACCCCCTACCCTATGCTGCTACTCAGCATACTTCTTGTTAGTTATTGTTACTGTTATTAATAAGTTGTGGAAAATCAGAATAGCTACCAACTCGCAAAGCTAACTTTTTTTTTTTAGTTTTGGGTTATTCTGGGCTTAACAAATACCAAACAAACCTAAACTTTTCTCCAAAAAAAAAAAAAAAAAGAGAAAGAGCAGCGCATGATACCACAAACCTCATTATGTACAGTTAATTTTTGTTTTGTTTTTAAAAGAATGTGCTCAATTTAGCATGTTATCTCCAAAAGTTATCTTGTTTGTGTCTCCCTCTAAAATTCTTTCTGTTCATTTCTGCATATTTTTAAATGATTCATTGATGCCTTTTTTCATATTGATATCACTATACTTTTAATGCCCCCCCAAATTGTTTAATTTTTCTTGTAATAAGTTAGTGTAGTTGTGCAAAACAAATCCATTTATTGGTTGTGTCTGAAAATATATGTCTCATTCTGCATCTCTAGTCCAACACCTCTCTGTCAATAGGTAGAAAACATGTTCCAGTCTTGGTATTCTGGAGTCATGGTTGGTCACTGAAATCATCAGAGTTCTTAAATAGTGGGAACTCTTAAAAGTCTCTTCCCAGATTAGGCCAAATCCCCTATTTTTTCACAACTTATATGAAAAATCTCTCCTGTAACAATCTACATTTACAGTTCTCCCCAAACCATGATTACTTGAGTGAATAATTCAAAGAGACATGAAACTTGTGAAAGTCTACAAATGTCAACAAAGGAAGACTACATGAAAAATTGCTTTAAAGGATTCTTATTCATTAATACTTAACATTCCTACAGTAATGATAGGTCACTCAGGTACACAGTGTTCAATTTATAAAGAGTGCAAGATAGAACACACAAAAATGTGATTCTAAAAACCTGCAGGCCAGCATTAGTGATAAGAGTATTACCAAAAAGAAACTATTAGTCCCAAAATAAAAATGCTACATGTTCTAACCTTGGGCATAGTAAAAATAAGGGGCATATGTGAACTTTAAGTAGCAAATGACTAAGCCCAACTTCCATGACCAGGGAGTATAAGAATGGCCCTGGATTCCAGAGTCAAGGTTAATCAATCAACACACACTTATCAATTGCTTACTATGTCTAGGTACTAGGGACACAAAAAACATAGTCTCTGCCTTCAAGTAGATTAAATTCTCCTATAGAACAAAACATGTTCACAGATAAGCAAACACAAGACATACACAAAATAAAACACAGTACTCAGAGAAGGTGATGAAGGGAATCAGTAAAGGCTTCCTGAAGCAAGTGGCACCGGGGTTAAGCCTCCAAGAGGTACAGCAAAAGAGGGAGAACATCCCTAGGAAAGGGAATGGAGACAAATGATGGAAGGACATGGCTAAAGCACAGCAAGCACGAGGGTTTGGTTGAAGTGCAGAAAACAAGAAGCACAAGAAGGAGAGGAATATGTAATCAGGATGAAAATACAGGCTAGAAACAACCTGCTTCAAATAAGAGAGAAATCTACAATTCAACATGGAGACAATAGGGAACAGCTGAAACTCCTTAAGCAGAGGACCTCATAGAAAGACTTTTACTTTAAGATTATCAGCTTGGTAACTATTTGTGAGATGGATTCAAGAGAGAAAAAACTGGATGTAAGGAAACTAATTAGAAAGAAAGTTACTGTACTATTCCGGGCAAGAAGGGATGAGGGCCTGAACTAGGACAGTTCTAGCAAGTAGAGAAAGGGCAGAAATGAAAGATATTGAAGAAGGATAACTGACAAGCCTTGATAACTGATTGGATAGGATTTCTGTTATTGTTGTTGAGTCATTTTTCAGTCATGTCTGACTCTTCATGGCCCCATTTGGGGTTTTCTTGGCAAAGATACTAGAGTGGTTTGCCATTTCCTTCTCCAGCTCATTTTACAGATGAGAAAACTGAAGCAAACAGGGTAAAGTGAATTTCCAAATGTCACACAACTAGTAAGTGTCTGAAGCCAGATTTGAACTCAGGAAGAGGAGTCTTCCTTACTCCAGAGAAAGCACTCCATTCAGTTCACCCCTTACCTGCCCCATTGGATTGGATATAGAGAGGAATCTGGAAGGAGGGCAGCACCCTCAACAGAAAGAGGGAAGTTAGGAGGAGGGGTAAGGCTAGAGAAAAAAAAAATTGTTTTGTACAGGTTAAGTTTCACATGCCTACAGGACATCTAGGTAGTGATATATAGCAAACAGAAGCAGAGGGAGGCCCACAAGACAAAGTGAAAAGGAATTTAGGGGTAAAAGACAGTGTAAACTTGAACGATATAATTAAAGGACCAAGATTGTGAAGAGAAGAAACAGAAGATAAAGTAGGAACACTGGTCGAGGAAAGCAAGGTGGGGTAGAATGACCGAGGACAGAAAATGAGTTTAACACAAGGGAAGCACGGGGAGAGCTTGAAGGACAGGAAATTATAGTCAACACCGAAATATTAAAGCCATGGATGACGGATAGCGGGAGATGAAAGGCTTCAAGTGCAGACCGAGCAATGGACCGGATATCCATTATCCAAGTATCAGCCCCTAGTCAAGAAGCATGGCTAGATATGTGAGTAAACAGAATAACACACTGATGATAACTATTAAGAAATATTATGGACCTAGGACCACCCAAGAAGAAAATCCAGAAGAGAATAACTACAAGAAAAGCCTCAGAGGGGGAAAAATGATTTGGCCAATAAGACTAAAAGAGTTTCTGGGGGGTGGGGTGGGGGTGGGGAGGAAGTTGAGGAGTTATCTATGTAGAAACAAGAGTGGAACCAATGGCCTCTTAGGTCCCTCTAAGATTCTGCATTTCTATTACAACATTATTATAAAAACAACCCAAATAACTATGCCAACAACTTGACCTAATCAATGAGCCCACTGTTAAAAATATCTGATTCACCTACTATCCCTATCATAAAATTTATCACTTAAATCTGGCCAAGAAATAATTATTACATGCCTAATATACATAAAGCCCTGTGCACGGCAGAGTGGGAAATAGAAAAATAAATAAGACATGGTCCCTGTCCCCATGGAATTTACTATCTTATACTGTTACTTAATATCTCTATTATTATGTGTCACAAAAGGAGTTCTCTTTATAACAAATGCTAAATTTCCATCTTTTTTGGTCTTGAAAGAGACCTAAAGGGATAATCTAGTCCATGGTTTCTTAACCTTTTCTGAGATACGCACCACTGTGGCAGTCTGGTAAAATCTATGAGCTCCTTCTCAGAATCAAGTTTTTAAATACGTAAAATAAAACATACAGAATCACAAAGTAAATCAATTCTACTGAAATATGGTTATTACAATATTAATAGCTAGCATTTATTAAATATTTTAAAAACAAACTTAAAAACTCCAGTTTAAGAATCCATGGTCTGGTCTACCATACTCTCTAAAACATGAACTCCTTTTATAAAGCCACATAGGAAAGGAATGAGATTTCTCCGAAAGGAGAGACCTTGGAACATAGTGGGTGAAAGCTGCTTAGAGGCAGGTTTCAGCTAAACATAAGGGAAACCGTTCTAACAACTATAGCTGTTCGAAATTGGAATGGGTATCTGCAGGAGACAGTGGGTTCCCCATCACTAGAATTCCTCAGGACTGGATGACCACCTACCAGGGATGATTTAGAGAGGATTCCTTTTCAGATGTGAGTTGACTTCGATGCCCCCTGAAGTCCCTTCCAACTCTGAGAATTTCTGATTCAGGACAAATGGTCATCTATCTTGTATTTGAAAAAAATTTCAAAGCAGAAAACTCCTGACCTACTGAGTCAAGTTTAGTCAAAGAAATCTTAAAAATATTTATTAAATATTGGCTTACAATATGCCAATTATTATAGTAAAAAGCTGGAGATCTTATCCTTGCCCTCAAGAAGATAACCATCTACTAGATCAGCTCATACCATCTTCAGCCAGATTATTAGAAAGTTCCTTTCAATACTCAGCAAAAAATGTCCTTCCCATAATTTCCACCCATTGGGCCTGGTCCTACCTTGCCCTACTTTCATAAGAACAAGTTGAGAAGAAAATAAATGGTAGGAATGGGGTAGGGTTAAGTAAAGACATTTAAGTTTAGCTAGAAAACATCAATTCACCCTAATGTGGATTAAGTACAGACAAAATCGTCTACCATTTATCTACCATGCTTAGAATACCTGGAATAGATTGTATTATATCTGTTTCAAAGGCAATCATACCAATTAAGTAAGCAAACCATTTATCATGGGGCTGATTAGGTTCATTCTACTGTAGATGTTATAGTTATTATATTAAATGCTCAGAATAAGTTTCTTTGAAATGCTTTTAAATTTAGTAACACCAGGAAAACAAGCTGAGATTTAAATGAGCAATCATGCACATTTGCATCGTCTTTAGATTGATTTCAATTTAGATCTCTGAATACGTTTTTAAGGCAAAAGCTGCATGTGTTTAGATATGGTGTCAGGGTTCAAAGACTTCTGACTGCCTTAAGTCCAACACAAGTAAACCTGAGAGAAGACGCTAAGTCTCAAAAGGTGCTGTCAAGCACACAATTATTGCCAGCCTTATGACATAGAGTGCTCATTGTCCAGCCCCCTTGATGTATATTATCCTTAACACTTTCACAAGCTTATGGTACAGACTACTATAAAAGACTGTAACCAGGGACATGCAACAAAGGAAAACAAATACAGAGACCTATGGAAAACTACCCAGGTACCCAGAATCGCAGTCACACAACTCAACCACATCTAAGATGTAACGTGCTTTCTCATTCTTCTTTCTGTCAACAAAATCAGCTCCCAAATTTAAGAAACAGTAGTGTGGGTCAAAGTATAAATAGGAAGTTTTCAAAAGATGAAATTTGTGGAGTCTGATTCAGCTTCTTCCTTTCTCCGGGACAGAGGTGCTGAGCCGACCTGCACGTGGAGCATCATGGTGGTGGGCATGGGCACTTCTTTGGCCCTCTCTTCTCTCTGCTGCTTTTTGCAGGGATGCAGATGTATAGCTGGTAGCTCACCTCCACGGAGTGGCTTACTATCCAGGGAGGATTGCTGGGCTCAGCACTCTTTGTCTTCTCCCTCACTGCCTTCAACAACTTGGAGAGCCTCGTCTTTGGTAAAGGGTTCCAGGCCAAGATCTTCCCTGAGATTCTCATCTGCCTCTTACTGGCTCTCTTTGCCTCTGGCCTCATCCACCATCCAAATCAACAAGATCTCCTCTACTTTGTATCAGGCAACTGCCCTAGTCATTGCCCCAGCCAAGGTTACTGGCAAAAGCAAGAACAGGAACTGACCCCTAAACAACCAATAAAGCTGACTCCTTTGTAAAAAAAAAAAAAAAAAAAAAAAAAAGATGAAATTTGAGCTATCACTAGCGATATGAAAAAATGTTTCCAATCACAATGCAAATTAAAGCAACTCTGAGTTTCTAGATCAAATCCAGTATATCAGCAAAGATTCCAAAAAGATCCTTGAAAAATGTTGAAAGGACTGCAGAAAAACAGGAACATTAATATACTGTTAGTGGAGCATGAATTGGTCTAGCTATTGTGGAAAGCAATTTAGATTTATCCCTAAAAGTAATGTCATATATTATCTTTGACCCAGCAAAACTACAACAGTCTAAATCCCAAAGAGATCAAAGAGAGGAAATATATGTATGCATGTATATATGTATATGCAGGTATGCATAAATACATACACTTATGTGTGTATGTGTATGTATATCTATATATCTATAGATATAGATATAGATATAGATATAGATATAGATAGAGAGAGAGAGAGAGAGAGAGAGAGAGAGAGAGAGAGAGAGAGAGAGAACAAGAAAGAGAGAGGGAGAGAAAGAGTGAGTGTTAGTTGTTTGGGGTTTTTTTGCAGTGGCAAGAAACTAGAAACTAAGAGGATATACATTACTAAGGAACAGATAAACAAAATGTTAAGAGAATATAATGAAATATTATCACACCATAAAAAATCATGAAGGACAGGGTTTCAGTCTTATGCTGAACCAGAAACATGACACTACTTATATGAACTGATGCCAAGTGAAGTGAGGAGAACCAAAAGAACAATTTCTACAAGCAACAACACCGTAAAGACAAACTACTTTGAATAACAAGAACTAATCAATGCAGTGACCAATCGTGGTTCCAGAGGGCTGATGACACAGTATGCATACCATCCATTTCCTGACAAAAAGGTGGTAAGACTCAAATTCAGAATGAGATGTATTTTTGGACATGGTTAATTTGAGAATTTGTTTTATTTAACTATGCATATTTGTTATAAAGGTTTTGTTTTTCTTCTTTTTTTCAAAGGGAGGAGCTGGAGAGGTAGGAGAGAGAGAAAATATATAAATGCTTATTAATTTATGAAAATATAAAAGGGGAAAAAAATCAGCACCCAAAACAGGATTAATTCTGCTTTTAAAAGCTGGCAACAAACACCCTGGAAATGAGAGAAAATGATGCTCTCGTTAGAGCTACTGGCAGCAACTATTGTCTTTCTATCCTAGAGCTCAATTACTCTGTCTTCCTGATTATGGAAGCAAGGACCCAATCTTCAGGGCATATATATTCTTCATGTAAAATAAGACTTATACATATGAAATAATTAGAAAAAGATGTGACATTAAGTTTCATTAGAGCAAGAAACTCTTTCATTTTTTTCTTTCTCACTATTCTAAAGTGAAGGGCCTATTTACCCCTTACTAAAATATACCAAACATGCCTCTTCCCATCAAATTCAGGGACAATTGGCAGCTGAAGTATAACTAGTGAAGAAGGATGCACCCTAATTAATCAATTAATCAATGAGCAAATGCCTGTTATTTGCAAGATACTGTGTTAGGTGCTGGGGAGACAAAGCCAAAATAAAACAATTCTTCCACTCAAGAAGCTTACATTCTGTTACAAAAAGACTCATGTACAAATATAAGTAAATGCAAAATATATTCAAAGTAACTACAAGGTAAATTTGGGCAGGCAGTAGCAGCAAGAAGTTCATGACAAGGAAAGTAAATAATAATGCACATTTGTAGTCAAAAGGAAGAAAACCTGAGGCACTGAATTCAATTCAATTAAACAACCATTTATTCTAAGCATCCTCTATGTGCCAGAAGACACTGCTCAGGAATGAGGGTGCCCAAATGAAAAGAGTGCATGATCCCTACCCTCAAAGAGCTTACTGTCTATTAGACATGAAAGGGAATATGTTTATCCAATCAGACTGCTAATCTTTCTCCTTACAATATCCAAGAGCCCAAAAATGTCGACAGCTACAAAGGCTCATGGTTGCATATCAACTAGATGCTTGTCTCCACTCTTACAAGTCACATTCTGTTGAGAGATGTGACATTCTCACAAGAGTAACCCCTGAAAAGTTGTGCAGATCAATTTCCCTCACTTCTGAAACCGTAGGGTTCCTCCTCATCTTCACTGCTCATATTTAAATGTGCCTCTGTTCAAACCTGCCAATTTGGGCCTGAGTTTTGGAAAATTGTCTCTCATTTCTGAATTAACCGAAAGAATGGGGATGCAAAGTTGGAATTCTTTCTGTTTTGCTTTCAGTAATTAGAGGAATCTGGTGAACTGGGCTCAGTAATATGTGGGGAAATAGCCACCGGTAACACTTGGGCCCAAACTAGGCTGGTAGGCCTTGCCTGGGAATACAGCTCCAATGAACCTCTATATCAAAGTTATCAAATGACATTATCAATGAAGGCCCACCACAATCTGAAGAAACACTACCTTCTTAACCATATCTCACACTACTTCTACCATTTAAACTGGAATAACATATTCCTCATGCTTTCTTGCCCCTACTGAAGCTGTCATTGTGCATTCTGAACACACTGTCACAATGCTTAAAAAAAAATTTCATGGACTGGAAGCCACACCACTGAGTTGGGAGAGGTGCGTTTGCTACTATCTATATAATCTCAGACAAGTCACTTAACACTCAGTTTCTTCATCTACAAAATAAATAAGTTGAACTAGACATTGTTTAATAAAAGGATTTGTTCTGTAAAACTCGGACTCAGTCAAAAGGCTGCACTCAAGGACCTAGAAGGCCACATGGTTCCCCATCCCTGGCCCTAGATCTCAAAGGCCCTTTCTAATTCTAAATCCATGATGCTATAAATCTCCTGAAACAACTAAAATAGCATTTCCTCTGGAAAGCCTTCCCTGGGCCCCCTCAAATCTCAAGACCCATGCTCCATCTTATCAATGGCCCTCCAAAAATATGTCATCTAGAACTGAAAATAGCATTCTAGGTAGGTCCTGGAGAGAATTGAGAGGCAGGGTTACCACTCCCCTCATTCTGGACACTGTACTCCTCATTCACATATACTGAGACAACTTATTTACCTCCCAAGTCACACTACCAGGTCACCCCTAGTCCACTAAAACCCATAGATCTTTTTAACACGAGTTTTTTTATCTACCCACATTTATACCATCAACGTTTGTGAATTAAGATTTTAAACCTAGGTATTTAAACGTAAGAACTTGAGAGGTAAAGATAATGATTTCTGTTTCAGAGATGTTGAATTTGAGGTGCCTGTGAAACACTCAGAAATGTTCGATAGGCAGTTGGTGGTAGGGGGCCAAAGCTAAGACTAGGACTAGATATAGAGATAAGGCAGTCATCTGCAAAGAGGTGATAATTAAACCCACAAGATCTAATGAGGTCAGCAAATGGGAGAGTATAAAGAAAAAGTGAAATGAGGGGAAATAAATCAATTTTACTATGTGTTTTACAAATCATGTCTATATGCAAATGCTTTGCAGGCAGCCTGACATCTAAAGTACTGTAGAAAGTCTACAGAAGGAATGCATGGATAGTATTAAATTCAAATACCACTCATTCAAATCAAAGTAAAAAAAAGGGTGAAGAAAATACAAATCCCAAAACATGGTTCATAGAGCTAAAAATACCCACCTATTTTCTTGTTTCGCTCTTCTCCACGGTTATGTGCAATAATTGGAGAGTAAATGAAGGGGCTCTTGGTTGACATGTTTTGACCCAGTAAGCTTTTCATTTTCTGGGGCCGAAGGCTGGCTGGGAGGTTCAAGAGTTTCACACGCCTATTGATTCAAATGGAACCAAAAGAAAAATTACAAGCTATTTTTTCCATTCAACTTCAGGTTAAACACGAAGAATTACACTTGTACAGGAAAAGTCATTTTTAGCCAAGTAGTAGACAATAATAATGATGATGATAAGCACTCACATTTGTATCTATCACAAAATGCTTTCCTCACAACCCTACAAGGTAAGTAGTAAAAATATTATCATTGCCTTTTCACAGATGAGGCAAGTGAAGCTCAGAGACACTGCCATATAATTACACAATGCTAGAACTAGAAAGGACCTCCAGAGTACCTTGACCAAGACCACACACAGCAAAAGTAGAAAAGAAATAATTCAAACTTGGGTCTTCTTATTTTAAGTTTGATGATTTTTTTTCCATCACACCCAGTGAAACAAAAACCAAAGGAAGGGCTATAGAATAATAACATAAATCAAGATAATGCTATAAGAACTAACTTAAAATTTGCTAATGAAGGAACAATACAAGCCATGAAATAAAAGCCACCATACTGAACAATATGGGTGCAGCTACCTGCTGGGTCTTCTGTGCTTAATCATTATCTGTGTCCCATCCCCTAATTTATGGCTGTGCCTCAAGTATTTTGTGCTGGCACCTTTTCTTTTTACTCCCTATTCCTTCTGCCTTGGTGACTATATTAGCTTCAATGGGCTCAAGTATCCTCTCTTTGAAAAAGGCTACCAGATCTATACATGCAGTACTAGTAACCCTCCTAAACCCCAGTTGTCACCAACTTCCTACAGGCTCTTTCTGTGCAGACATCCCACAGATATCTCCCATACAACATGTTGAAAACAAAACTTTTTTTTTCTCCCAAATTGAACTTTCTTTCTAATTTCCCTATTCCTCCTGAAGGCATCATCATCTTTCCATTTACCCAGCTTCAACACTTTGTAGTAATCCTAAACTCCTCATTTTCCCTGACTCTACACACTCAATCAGTTCCCAAGTCTTTGTGTTTCCTCCTTCACACCTCTTGTATCTGCCACCTTCCCTCCATCCACACAACCACTTCCCTAATTCAGTCTTTCATCACCTCTCACCTGGGCCACTGTTATAGACTCCTAATTTGTCTTTATTCCAGTCCAGTCTTTATTCTCTCCAGTTTATCCTACATATAATTTTAATTGTTCACTAAGATACCAGTCTGCCCATGTCACTCTCTTGCTTAAAAAGCTTCAGTGACTTCCTAGTTAGCAGAATGGGCAGAGTGCTAGCAGATCTGAGCTCAAATCCAGCCTTAGACACTTATTAACTTTCTGACCCTGGGCAAGTTACTTAACCTCTGCCTGCCTCACTTTCTTCAACTGTAAAATGGGGATAATAATAGCACCTACCTCCTGGGTTGTTATGAGGATTAAATGAGATAAAGTTTGTAAAGCACTTAGCACTGTGTCTGGCATATAGTAGGAGCTTAACAAATGCCTATTTCTTTTCTTCATTCATTTTTTCCTTCCTATCTTCCTTCCACTAAGATCAAAAGAATGTATTTGCAATATAAAGCTGGCTCTAGCCTAACTTTTTAAGCTGACCATGTCACAAAAAGGCCTACTTGCTACTGTCTCTATACAACATTCTATCTCCTATCTATATGTCTTTGCACATTCCATCTCATCTTCATTACATATGCTGTGTCTGTCATGCTGAGTACACTCCCTCCTCATGTCTCCATCTATCACATTCTATATGAAAACTTACCTGTCTTTCTCCCCTGCTCTGATCCTCCCCAATCCTGCTGCCAGCTGTTAGTGCCTCCCTACGTCCAGAAATTACCCTGTATTTACTTTGCATATTTTTATTCTCTTACCTATGTACCTACTGCTTCCTTGAAAGACTACAAACTTCTTGAGATCAAGAAGTATCCATTATTTTGTCTTTCTATCCTCAGTTGTTCAGTCATTTTTCAGTTGTGTCCAACTCTTTGTGACTACATTTGGGATTTTCGTGGCAAAGATACCGCAACAGTTTGCCTTTTCCTTCTCCAGCTCATTCTGCAGATGAGAAAACTGAGGCAAACAGGGTTAAGTGACTTGCTCAGGGCCACAGAGCTAGTGTCTGTGGCTAGATTTGAACTCAGGTCTTCTTTACTCCAAGACCAGCACCGAGCTGCCCTGCACCTAACATCACCTAATAACAAAAGTATACAACAGAGGCTCAGATTCAATCTAGCTCAGACTGAATCTGGCCCTCTTGTGAAAACAAGCGTCACAAATGGTAAGATTTCTTAAGACAACCCATGATGGCAAATCCTTAATAAACTTTGTCTTTTTCCTTGGCTGATAAGGCTTGAGTAAAATTCATTCGGCAGGACCCGGCATATTGGTGTTTTGGGGTCTCGAGCACCCCTAGATACGTATGGTTCCCTTACATCATCACTTTAACCTTGTCACTTAACCTTATCACTTAAAGGAAGTTGAACTTCAACATGGAAAGCCTGGGTTTGAACCCTAGTTCCAACTCCAATGACATGGATAAGCTCTATACCTCTCCAAGACTCTGTTTCCCAGCTATAAAAGTGGAATGATAATTCTTACACTGCCTACTTTGAAGGTTAATGTAAAGAAAGCCCTCTGTAAAGCCTTGAGGTATTATGTAAATAAGTTATGATTATTAAAGACATGAACTGGATCTGTCATTTCATCAGTAAAGAGAATTCCTCAAAGAGAATGCTGGCTTGTATCAGAACAGGTTAGCAACTTTTCTGCAATCATTAAGAGCTGTCTAAAGCAGAGAGCCCAAATGTGGCCTACAGTGTTCCCAAAGTCAGTTTAAACTAGATTTAAATGTAATTAGGAAATATTTAATCAAATAAACAAAGATACAATAAAACATTAAAAAGTATACAATAGATACTAATAAATGTTTATTGATTACAGATGGATTAATTTTTTTAAAAGGCAAGCAATTACACCATAGATTATCATGGTATCTTTTAGGTGTAAACATAACATCATAGAATCACCATTCAACAGAGCATGTGCATCCTCAGTTACTTTTTGAGCAGTGGTTATAGACACTCAAAAATGTGGTGAATGTTTAAAGGGCAAACTGAACCTTACTGGCCCAAAAAGAATCTAGCTCATGACTTCAGCTGCATATGCATGGTATATAAATAAGTACCATGAATAGTTTCTAAGATCCTGAAGACTCTATACATGAGAAAGCATGTGCTTCATTGCTATCACTTAGAAATACAAAGGCGGATTTCAGAAGGAGTTGTCCTCAATCGAAATTATTTCATCATTTGATTATACTTTCAGATCACAAATGAAAAACTTTGAAGAGAGAGTTTAAAGGGGACATGATTACTGTCATTGAATAGGATAGTAAAGAAGAATTATCAATACCTAGATATAAGGGAGAGAACTAGAACCAAGTACAAGGACTCAGATTTCAGCTCTAAATACAACCAGAGGTTTCTAACAGAAACAAATGGCTGCCTTGTGAGCAATGAATCTCTGTCACTAAACATGTTCAAGAAAAGAAAACTATTAT
This sequence comes from Trichosurus vulpecula, assembly GCF_011100635.1. Taxonomy (NCBI): domain Eukaryota; kingdom Metazoa; phylum Chordata; class Mammalia; order Diprotodontia; family Phalangeridae; genus Trichosurus; species Trichosurus vulpecula. The sequence goes on along the minus strand of NC_050573.1, from coordinate 91,814,385 downwards.
AAGAGGGATTCATGTTTCATGAAGAATTTAGGATGACCTTGGAAGATTATTCCAAGTAAAAGGTCCTACGATTCTATAACATGATAAAGTAACCTGGAAGACTGATCTGTAATAACCTGACATACTGGCTTTAAATAGCTTCCTCCCCTATGATACTCTCTGGATATACTAGATTATAAACTCCCTTAGAGCAGAAATTTAATTTCGTTTAATACTTGTATCCCTTATCTCCATAAGGGCTGAGCCCAGTGCACTTTACATAGGAGATACTGAAGAAATATTAATTAGATTATTTATTAATTAGATGAAGTAGATTAATGATTCTGACCATAGTCATAGAATTCTGGTATACAAGAAGCATTTAAAGGAATAGCATATTAGACTCTATAAGTATGATCAGGAAGGAAAGCAACATAGAAAGTGAACATGACAACCTACTCCTCATTTGATCATTTCCATAAAATGTCATTTGATCATATTTAATATCTGAAGTATAATAAATGAAGAATAAATCATCATTGGAATTGCCAGTAAAAGACCTAAGATGTTGGAAATGTGAATCAATACTAACCTAGAACAAGTAAGACCACATTTGGTATCTAATTATGCTACTGGTAACACACAGTTTGAAGAATAATGTTTTCAAAGATAACAGTTATTTTTAGAAGTTCAATATGGGAAGTGGTGGCATTTTTAAAGAGCTTAAAAATAGAATCAAGTAACGCTCCTCTAAATGTTATATTTAATTGGAATCAAGTAAAGCAAGATTAGAACACTAATTAGTGAAGAGTCATGTAAATCTGAAAGCAAATTTATTGAGAGGAATGACTCAAACAAAATACTTTTGCTTACTTGATTCTTAATTTGTTGATCCAAATGTTTCATACATAGAAATTAATCGATGTAGTTAAGTGTCTAACCAAACTGCATCACTTGTAAGTCACAATGCATACTCCGTGCCACATCACTTCTCTTCCTCTGTTGAGACTTTCACATGGAATACCTTCTCCTCACATCTCCAGAATAATGAAATCCTAGCCACACTTCAAGTGCTGGTTACCTTTACTTAACCTGTGTTCCTGAAATCAGAAACATTCTTCTTGTTCACAGACCTTTCTAGGCTACTTCTTTTGTACTTATATAATTCATGTAAAACATTCCACCTCGTATCATAATTAGCTGTGCATATATTGTATCCCCCTACTAGGATGCAGCTAGGGCAACAAGGTGGCGCAGTAGATAGAGTGTAGGGCCTCGAGTCAGGAAGACCTGAGTTCAAATTCAACCTCTAACACTCACTAGCTGTGTGACCCCGAGCAAGTCAGTTAACCCTCATTACCTCAGCTTCTTCATCTACAAAACATGCTGGAAAAGGAAATGGCAAACCACTCCAGTATCTCTGCCAAGAAGACCTCAAATGGGGTCACTAAGAGTCAGACGTGACTGAAACAACACTAGATTGTAATCTTCTGTAGAGCAGGTGTTAAAGTTTTTTTTTTAATTTTTCCATCTTATCCAGTCCCTAACATAGTGCTCTGTGATTAATAAGTATTTACTGAATTGAACTGATATCAGGCAAAATAAATAAACCATATGGGGTATTAACTCCATAAAAAAATACCATTTGGTCACAGCCAGCTTTCTATCATATTTATATGCACGTAAGTCTATATATTTCATAACCTGTTAATGTATAAATTCCATGACTGGAAGAACTACGTGATTTGTTAACATTATACAGCCAGCACAAAGTAAAATATCTGATCTATAATACAACTTAATGATTATTTGCTGAATTTGTTGAACACAGAGAACAACTGGAATCATTTCATAAATTTGACCAGTACATACCATCAGACACCTATCAAAGGTTCTAAATTCCCAAGAGAAGAATATGTCATACCAGATATTAGGAAATAGTCCACAATTATATAGTACTTTACAGGACTCTGTTGTTGTTCAGTCATGTCCGAATTCTTCATGACTCCATGGACCACAGCAGCCCAACACAGTCCATGGGGTTTTCTTGGCAAACACACTAAAGTGGTTTGCCATTCCTTCTCCAGGGGATTAAGGCAAAGAGAGATTAAGTGACTCACCCAAGGTCACAGGGCTGGAAAGTATCTGAGGCAGTATTTGAACTCAGGTCTTCCTGACTCTAGGCCCAGCACTCTACCCACTATATCACCTAGCTGCCTATACAGGACTTACTTCCCTAAAATCCTACATTTGACCCTAAGTATCTCAATCTGTTGTCCTCTATCTTGGCTCCCTTCCACAAAGCTTTGATCATACTTTAGGTCAGCATCATTTCTAGTCTAGACTACAATAGTCTTCTAATTGGCTTCCCTGTTGCCAGTCTCTCCCCTCTCCACAAAGCTACCAAAATAATCTTTCCAAAGCCCAAAACTGACAAGATGACAAAATAGTCTTTCTAAAACTCAGATCTGACAATGGCATGCCCTGCTTGAAAATCTTCAGTTGCTCTCTACTGTCTCTAGGATAAAATCAAAAATTCCTCAGCCTGACATTTAAAGCCCTCCATAGTCTGGTTCCAGCCTACCTTTCAAGTCCTATTTCACATTACTCCCAATCAAACAATCTACTTGCCAGTCAAACTGGCCTACAAACTACTCCCCAATTTTTACATTCTGGCTCCCTTCTCTGTGTCATTATATAAGCTGCCCCCCACATCCCCTAGAGGGGTTAGTGCTCTCTCCTTCAAATTATCTTGCATTTATTTATCAGTGTATTTTTCATCTGATCGCAGATTTATGCTCCCTAAAAAAAGAAACGGGGTGGTTGGTTTTCCTCCCTGGGGCAAGGTGCCTGGGAGATATACAGTGCTTAATTTTTTTGGATCTATTTAATAACTATTTAATTGATCTGTTGAATTAGATTGGATAATCCTGTACAACATAATGGAAAAACCTGGATTCAAACACGGTTCTCCTGATTTGTGTACTACAACACAGTCTTCACTTACAGAATAGGAATTTGAAGGATAAGGAATAAGAACCTAATGTCTCCCTAGGATTTAAAATCATTATAACTGACTAGCTTACTAAAATCCTCTGATGATATTAACGCTTAGCAAATGGGGAAGAGGCAGAGAATATCACAGTATGCAACTCAGTTTTCATCAAGATTGCTATGTAATAATTGCAACACAGAGAGAGAAAGGAGGAAATTTGTCTCAATGAGCTGAAAACTGGCTATCGGCCAAAGAAAGAAAAAATAAGCATAAATATCTTGTTCTGTATCTGGAGAATGAGAAAACAAGTTCTATTCTTAGAACAGCAATATGTCTTGTATGATGGTAAGTAAATAATGAGGATCCCGCAAATCCAAATTTACAATATATGTGCAGGGTTAGGCATTCTACAAAAGGATTCATCATCTTATATGTGGATTCACCAGAGGACTTTTTCCAAATGCAAACTCCTCCTGGTGAATTTAAAATAAGATGCGATTATAATAATAGAAACAATAATAGCAAGATTCACAGCTAGCATTTATATACCTCTTTAAGGTTCACAAAGTACTTTACATGTTTTTTTTTTTCACTTGAACCTTACAAAATTTCTGGGAGATAAATGCTATTATCTCCATTTTACAGATGAGGAAACAAAGGCATGGAATATTAAGTGACTTGCCCAGGGTTACACAAGTATATCACTGTCCAGCAGGGTGCCTGGCATGTAGTAAGCATTTAATAAATATTTAGTGATTGAATGAGTTAGGATTTGAACTCAAGTTTCCTGACTCTAAGTCCAGCACTCTATGGACAGTACCACCTAGATGCCTAAATACATGAGCTTTTATCTTTTCTTTTGAAAAGCAAAATGGCAAAAAATAAATAAATACTGTAAATTTTGCCACATGCAAATTGCATAAAAGAACTGTTTCACACAGAGAAGAGAAGACTAAGGGAAACATAATAATAGCTGCTTTCAAGTATTTGAGGCAGTATCAAGTAGAAGGATTAGTTGTTCTGTTCATCCCCAGAGGGCAGAATTTGCAACGAGTTGCAAAGGGATAACTTGTAGTTCAATGCAAGAAAAAACTTTGTAACATTTAGGGCTGTCCAAAAGTGAAATTCGATGGCACAAGATAAAATTTCTCCTCTACTGGAACTCTTTGAGGTGAGGCTGGATAGCTATTTCTCATGGATGTTATAGAAAGAATTCCTATTCCCAGTTTGGGTTTAGAAACCTCTACAGTAGCTTCCAGCTATAGATTCTGTGACTTTGAGAGAAGCAAGTAACAAGCATTAAAGAACTGGGGCACGGGTATGTGTGTGAAGGGGAGGATTAGGGGTAAAAAGAACAGAAACGGGGACAGGGCAGGGTAGGAAGAACTTTTGCCAAATAAAGGATTTTATATTTGATCCTGGAGGTGGTAGAAAGCCACTGGAGGTTACTGAGTAGGATAGTGACATGGTCAGCCTTATTAAGATTGCTTTGATAGCTGGAACGCGGGGAGACTTACTACAGGGAACCCAATCAGCAGGCTATTGCAATAGTCCAAGCATGAGGTGAAAAGAGCCAGCACCTGAGTGGTGGGAGTGTCAGAGGAGGGGCCATATATGAGAGATGTACAAAAATAAAAGACAGACCTTGGCAGCAGATTGGACATGGGGGTGACAGAGAGTAAGGAGTGAAGGAGGATACCTGGGTTGCAAGCTGGGGTGACTAAGAGAAAAGTGGTATCCCCAACAATAATGGGAAAAAAGAAGCCAGGGGATATTGAGGGGAGGTGGGGAATAATGAGCTCAGTATCAGACATGCTGAGTTTAAGAAAAGTGAAGGTTGAAGTTAAAAGTGTTGCATGATTTCTCAAATACAACGCAGCTCATTCTCTTCCTAGTTAAATCTTTGTTCGTTTGGGAGGATTCTACAAGATATATGTATTGACAGACATTCTATGAGTTGCCCAAACTGCATATCAGCCTGGGCAACAAATACTTTTTAACTACATTTCTTTCTTTGTGAATGGTTAAGCCAAACTTTTTTGAGGGTCTACAATTTCTACGGCTTAGTGAAATCATTACAATGTCATTGGCAAATAAGAACATCTACAAAGGAAATCCCTTTCTATTTGTACTGTGACCTCCATGTCCTCCTTGACTGTGCCAAACACCTTTGATGAGTATATAGCTCTATTTTACCAATCAATAGAGAAGGGATAGGGGGTGGACCTGTGATTTTTATCAGTACAAGTAATTTCTTGTAAGGGATTTCCTCTAAAATTCAGGTCAGCATCTTCTCTGCAATTTATAGTTTTAGTTAGGTGAATTGCCTAACATCAGAGAGCCAGAATATGTCACAGCAGGAATGAAACCCAGGTTTTCAAGGCCAACTTCCTATCCATTACACCAAACTGTCTCTCCTTTAGTAGTATTAATCAAAAAGTCAAAGAAAGTTATCTCTATTGTATCTTTCCAGGAATCTTATGATTGTAACATAAACATGGAAGAAATATTAATGAAGACAAAGTTATAAGGCAGTATTTGTGTTTTACTAGATTAAATGCTTTTTCTTCTGTTAACAAGTAGCATAATGAGGTTTTATATTGTCTGCACTTTTCAGTGAACTATTTGACTGGAGTTCATGGTCTACTATAGAATATCATTGGCAAAAGCCTGCTTGTTCCCTTCTCATAACTTTATTAAGTATATCTTCCATATATGTGTTTATTATTCCTATAACAATTTTATAGATAATGAGAAAGTAGATAAATGGATCCGTAATTTGAATATTTTCTCAGGCACTTTTTTTTTAATAATAGAGCTTGTGTTCCACTGGAATAACTTTACAAAACCCAGGATCACATCCATCACACATGAGGAATAGAGCTTTTGTGAAGAGTATAGGACTTAAGTGGAAAGAAAAACATAAAACATCTTAATGATAAGAGCTATCTAAAAATGGAGTTCTCCAGCACTGAAGGTCTTCAAGAAGTGACTAAATAGCAACTTGTTGGTGATACTGGAGATGGATTTCACACTCTGAGGGAAAGTTTAACTTCTGGAGTTCTTCCTAATTTTATAATTAGTCACTAAGGGAAGTTGCAGTTGTAATAAAGGAGCACAGTGGAAATCAAAAGGGTATTCACTGTAGATGTTTCTTCTGTTTGCAGATGACATTGTGATGATTGCATCTTGCCCTGGAACATGGTATTCTAATGGAGAAAAAACATGCAAACAGCTACGTACACACATCAAAAATACAATCTAAATCAGTGGTAATCTCAGAAGGAAGGTAATAGCAGCAAGATGGAAGAGGAAAGTCCTTTTGAAGAAGACAAATTTGAGCTGAATCTTAAAGGAAGCCAGGAGGTAGAGATGAGGAAGGAAGAGCATTACAGGCATAGGGTACAGAAGTCAATGAAAAAGTACAGAGTCAAGAGATGGAGTGCCATGTGTGAAGAACAGGAAGAAGACAGAGAAATATATTTCACTTAACAGAGAAATAGGAGGGAAACTGGAGAAGAGGTGACAGGGAATAAGAGAGAGAGTAGATTAAGGGAGAGATTAGTCCTAAGTAAAACAAACTCTAGAGATGCAAAAAATATTTATCATTCTTTTTGCAGTGGCAAAGAACAGGAATCTGAGAGGGTGCCTATAAATTGGGAGATGGATGAGCAGCCTTATAAATTATAATAGTAACCAACATAGCTGCTAAACACTGGACAATATTTGAGGTCAAAAGCACATCCACATGTTCTTCCACATGATGCTTTGGGTCCTGCTTGCCACCATCTTTTATTGCCAGCTATTCAGGTGTCATCTTACGTTCTTCTTCTACTGTCTTACTGTAAGTCTTACCTAATTCCAACAACTCCTTTACTACAGATTCATTGAGTTCATAACGTTCACTGTAGTCCTGAAATGTCAAACTTGGCATCCAACTTTTCTTATGTAAATTTAGCAACATCTTACGTTCTATCTCGTTCTTCTTATGGTTGACAGTAATGGAGCAATAATGTCCGTTCAGTCCATGAATTGATGCCTGGACAGATGGCTTGTTTAAGTGATTCAGATTTGAAGTTGTTTGTCTGGGTTCATGTCCCAAGACCATCATATTAGCACTGATCAATCTGAAGGTATTAATAATACCTTTCCTTTAACACTCTGAAAGCATCATGTATTTAATAGATGGGATTAAGCCCTCTTTCCTCCACCTGAATCTGAGCCCAGGGCATCTCCAGTTTCTACCCACGGTAAACAAATAAATGAACTACTCCAAAGGTTGTTCGCTCAACTGTATGTCACAGTTGGTCAATATTTATTTTCCATATACTTAGTTTTACCACCGTATATAGTTAAACCAATCTCTTTTACATTCCTATGCTGAGGTGGCTTTGTTGTCTCCTGGGGCTGAAGGCAACTAATACAATTTCATCTGCAAATAGAGCATTTAGAAAACTGTGCCACAAATAGGAGACTTTTATGCCATGTAAGCTATCACCCATGACATATGTGAACACCACAGATGAGTGTATCTCTCCCTATTTTACACTTTGGTTGATGTCAGTACTCAGCAGAATAATAAACAAAGTTATCTTCCTAGTTGCATTCGTCATAGAGTCTTGTAAAATGAAACTATATGTGGGGGATGGGAGATATCTTACTTGAGAAGAGCCTTTAAGGTGGCATTTTGTTCTATTCAGTCATATACCTTTTTTAAATTAAAAATAAAAGACACTTCAATATCTTCTATTTTCTGTACCATTCAATCACTTGTGTGACTTTAAAGATAAGGTGAAAGCCAGTCTGTTTTCTATTCATAATTTCATCTCAATGTCTGTACAGACGACCCTTATAAAGATTTTATAGAGATGACCAAGCAGACATACAGGTTGGCAGTTAGTTATGTATTTATGTATTTTCAGTCACATAATTGTCCATTCCATTTTTTTAATCATTCTTTCAAATTTTTGTATCTTGAAAAATCGATCTCTGAATGTCTTTAAAAATGTGTCACCTATCAAAAACAAACACTTTCAAAAAGGGACAGGGTCAAGGGAGAAAATTCAATAAAGGCGGATAGGTTAGGAAGAAGCAAAATATAGTTAGTCTTTCACAACATGAGTATTGTAGAAGGGTTATACATAATGATAAGCATGTGGTCCATGTTGAATTACTTGACTTCTTAGGGATGGTGGGTGGGAATGGAAGAGGGGAGAGAATTTGGAACTCAAAGTTTTAAAAATAGATGTTCAAAAACAAAAAAAAAAAAAAGCTTTTGCATGCAACTAGAAAATAAGATACACAGGCAATGGGGCGTAGAAATTTATCTTGCCCTACAAGAAAGGAAGGGAAAAGGCGATGGGAGAGGAGTGGGGTGACAGAAGGGAGGGCTGACTGGGGAACAAGCCAACCAGAATATACGCCATCTTGGAGTGGGTGGGAGGGTAGAAATGGGGAGAAAATTTGTAATTCAAACTCTTGTGAAAATCAATACTGAAAACTAAATATATTAAATAAAAAAATTTTAAAAAATATCACCTCTGCTATTAACTCTTTCTGTATGTACTTGGTCAGATCTAATTGATCTTCCTGACTTCATCTTAAGTGCCAGCAACAGTTCTTCATATTAGGAGTACTTAAGGCACTGGGACAGGAAGATACCAGTGAAATGAGTTCTACATGACCATCAATGAAAAAGAGACAACTATCTATATAAATGCCAGCAGAACTGTTCCATTTAAGGTCTAATTATTTAACTTGTTCCAGTATGATTTATTCCACTGCCTTGTGATGGTACAGAAGTAAAAGTTTCCCTTTTTTTTGCTTTTTGTTGGGTTTTTTTGGTTTGTTTATTTATGACCAATGGCTTTTAAAAGCTATGTTAGTGAAGCACTTGCTATGGCAGGTTCTACCCAGACAGAACAGCTTCATGAATGAGCTTAACAACAGACTGTCTTCTGGACCAACCTAAGCACAAGAAGCTCATTGACAAAAGGTATAGCCATGGCAACATGCACATGTGTGTGAACGCACACGCATGCACGTGTGCACACACACACACACACACACACACCCTTGATGGAGGCAACGTGGCTTTCAGTTTTACCTCTGACACACTACCTGAGCACACGCAAGTCACAACCTCTCTGACTTCTAGACAGCTCACTAAGACCTATCTACTAAAGTAAACTATAGACAAGCTATGATCTTCATTCCAAGGAGTTCCCAAGTCAACAAATTCACAATCTTTCATGAACCAACACATACCTTGATATTCAATGACTTCAATATGAAGTGGGCACATGGAATGACAAAAACTACATTGTAAAATATGGTTCTGAATCAATAAATGAAAGCTTACCAGGTGTTTTGTACCCACATTCCATTAATACTTCCCTAAAGAAGAGAGCCAGAAGGCAATGAATGGGGGAACACTATGGAATATCACAGAAAATGAAATACCTGAAATGGACAAGAAATGTCTGGCAGTAGACACAAGTGTCATTTCAGAATAAGTTGTCTGTACATAGTCAGATCAGAAAATGGTTAATGGAATGGTCAAAATAAACACCAAATCAGAGTAAACACCCAATCAAGATAAAGAACATGGTACTACATATAAGATTATTGCAACTCCAACCCAACCTGTTTAAACAATCTGTTAATTCCAAACTAGGAAGAAAATAACACCAATTTAGAATGAAAGCTCATTTGCATAACATTACAGAGGCAGATGACGGATGATTATCAACAACAGTGCATCTCAAAACAGTGAAAAGCAGGTGAAGAGCAAACAAGCTTGGAGAGTTTGGTATGGGATCCAACTAAGCTTGTTCATCCTTTACAGCAACATGGTCTACATTCAAATCTCAAACAAATGGAAAATCTCTAAGGATGAATCACACATGTGCCCAATTGGGCTGGCATTTCTCTTACCTTACAATGGGAAGTTTCGTAAATGGGACAGGAGGCAAGTTTAGTCCATCTGGGAGAGAAAGAAGCTCCATTGTTCCTGGGCATTTTGAAGTGTAGCTTTCTAAGCTCTGTGTCACATCCTTTTTTTCTAAAGAGGGAAAACAAAAGGAAGTCAAGATCTGTCATGCAAAAATGATACTGACAGATTTTCTAGGGCATAAGACACACAGAACCTTAGAATGTTAGAACCAGATGATGGTACAGTAAGGATAGTGTAGCCTAACTTCCATTTTTACATACTGAGAACCAGACGTACAAAGTCACACACCTAGAAGACAAAAAAGACAGATCTAGGACATTCAAATTTGTGATAGCACCAGGGCTAGTACCCATGTCTTCTGACCTCTTCTTTGGTCCTCTTTACCATTACATTCCATCTACCTAGTTTGAACTCTACTCCATTCCAAACAGGTTGCTAAGGAAAAATTGAAAAATAATGCATTTTACAACATAAACATTAAGGCAATGATTTTAAAGACCTCAGAAGTGTAGTTTAATTGGTAAACCATGAACCAAACAAATTCATATATCTAATTATTGGTGGTGGTGGTGGTGGTGGTTGTTTTTTGATGAGACCAGAAAAGCAAGCACACTTAGTTTTGAGTGTAGTAATGTTAACTTGTATATGGAAAAACACATGAAATATAATAATAAAAATTGTCTTTAATGTATACATAATAAGTCTGCCAAAGAGTTCCAACTGCTATCGTGTAAATTATCTCATTTGCTTAATGTTAGGTACATTAAGTTTAATTATACAGGTTATATTCTATTATGCTGTCTCCAAGAATTCTACAGTTATCAAAATGAAAGGAATTACCTATTGGTTATATCCAATGCATCTAACTTTTAAGAGACTCACAGTCAAGTAGAAAGAGGACTAAAATAGAAGTTCAAAGGCCTGAATTCTAGCCCTGGCACTGCCACACACGTGAGGGTAGGGATTGTCTCCCTATTTATCTATAACTCCAGGACCTAGTATACTGCCTACAGCTTAAAAGGTGTTTAATAAATATTTATTGACTTATTTGAAAAGACATTTCACCTCTCTGGTCATTTCTTATTGGACCCCATCATTAAATTGCCCATCTAACTTCTAGTCAGGCTGGAGAATAAGCCTTATAGAAGAGTGGACACTTCTTGCTCAATTGAAAATGTTTGTAGTTTTTAAATTTTAAGGTTGTTTTAATTCATTTGTCAAAACCAGAATTTACCAAAAATGTAAAAGCTGACACCAATGAAGTCCAGCCTGTCTCTCTCATTCTATAAGATATGTTCATATAAAACATTTAAGCACTTTTGAAGGGTTTGTTTTTAGTTTAGCTTTTTTTTTCCTTTGGAGCAAAATACAAAGTTGTTGGGTTTGGGTTTTTTGGTTGTTTTCTTTTTCAGAAGCAAAATAAAATGATGATTCTGTAGAATGGTATAAGAAATAGCAACAAAGGTGCTGAAGAAATTCAATTTCCAATTTTTTCAGTATCAGTTTTGCAAACTGGAGACAAAATTCCATCTGGTGCCTTTTTTTCCTCCTCCTTCTCCTTTTCCTTTCAGCAAGATGTTATAAGGCTCACTGGAATTATCAGTACCACGTTTCTGGTGGGGTTTTTTTTTCCAAGTTGCATGGTGCTTTTAATTTTAAATGTCACACAAAAATCTCAAGATGTAACTTTAAAAGTGTTAAGAGGGTAAATTTCTTAGGATGAAAATAGCCATTTCTAAGACAAGTGACTTAATAGTGGAATTTCTTACAAGTCTTAGAATCATAAAATGTTAGTGCTAGGAAGAATCTCTGAATATTAAAACACATATAACATTAAAGTTGTAAGGGCCCTTAAAACAAAGAAGATAGTCTATTAGAGCTAGAGGAGACCTTACAGATGATCTAGTCCAACCAAAAATCAAACAAATGAGAACTCCAATCAGGTAATGTAACTTGCTAAAGGTAATACAACTAGGTTATTAGTGATGACAAGAATTCTAACTCCAATTCAAATGTTCTCTTTTTCCTCTCCTGTTCTTTGAAAAATATGGAATCTAAAAGGCATGTTTTAGACTACTTTTAGATCCTGAAAAAATGTCTGAACACTGTTCACTAGAGTTTCATACCAACTCACTATTACAGTTTACCCAAAAGTACAATGTATCGAAGTTTATATATGGTTGGTAAACAGACTGTCACCACAGCAGAGATTTTTAAAAGCCTTAGAGTTTGGGGGCCTACAGGTTCTAAATCACAGCAGAAGACTCAAGGAGGAGGCTCACTGGCCCTGAGCAAGTTGGTGTGACAAGCCCTTCGATATCAATACAGAAACATTAATTTGGTCCCTTACTGATTTCAACTGACACTTATTGTATGGACTTGCTACTAGCACACAAGACAAAGAGTAAATATGCTAATGATTCCTTGACTAGACCAAAATCAAATTAATGTTTATGATTAATTTTTTTCACAATTCTTAATGTTTCTTATTTCACATGATTTGGGGATAGTAATAGAAATTTTTGGGGGTAATTTCTGTAATGCTTAAACCTGGAAGGGAGCTAACTGTACAAGTATAAGTTCATTTGAACCCCATCAAGTAGAAGGCACTTGTCTAGGATTAGAGAATTTTCACAAAGGGGGATTTTTCTGATAATATTTACATATAATTTCACAGGTGCAGATTTATAAAGACTCACTCAACCACCGAACTTGACAACAATCAATCAAAAAACATTTCTTAAATGTTTACTAAGAGTTAGGTACTCTGCTATGCAAAAATAATTCTACCTATTACAAATACAATACAAAAATGAGGAAATATGCATATATTACTTAATCTGTGTAAATAAATTTAATCCTTGTACTCAGAATGAAGTTGTAATTACAAACTAAAGAATAGATATGCTATAAACAAACCTATTTTTATTGGATTTGAAAAAAAAGATTGGTTGACAGCATGGGTAACCGAAAATGAATTCAAATAAAAATCAGTATACCTGAGAATGACTGAAATGGAGGAGAGAAGTCAAAGTTTTCTAATGGGTTTATCTAGAAATGTTAATTTAGTCTACTTTTCAAAATAACAGGATAGATACTGTTCAAATTTTGTTCAAAAAGACACTCTACACTAAGCTGGTACCTAAAACTAAACACCTCAAGAGATTTATTTTTTTCTCTAGAAATTTAAGAGTGTATACAAGTTTCAAGAAAGCCCAGATGCTACCCATAGCTACAAGGTTCATTAGAAAAGTGCAAAATGTGTTCATCAAAACTTTGATCATAAATAATTCACAACTGGTCTGCCTTTCCTAGGGTTGACATTTGCATGAAAATTGGTTCAATGTTATTTCACAGTTTATCTGTTCTTGTTTCTCCTAAGTAATAATCTATGACAAGCATGCCTTCAGTAAGTCAGCTAAGATGTCCTGAATAGGTAGAAAACAGAAGACAGGAGGAACTAAATACACACAGCATCATCACAGACCCATCAAGACTGCACTACTAAAGAACTCTAACAAAAAAGGCCAAGCAAGAATACAGAATAATGTTTAAAAAAAAAAAGGCTGTTTCACCTGATACTCCTGAACAAATGATTCGCTATAAAATCAGACTTAAGTAACAATCATAGCAACTCCCTTAACAGAGCACTTCATAATTGCAAAACACTTTGAATACATTAATTTAATCTCATTTAAATTTCAAAATAACCCTGTAAGAGAGGAAAAGCAAGAAGAATACCCATTCAGGAGATGAGGAAACTAAGATTCGGGAGATAGAGTCACTTATGGTCATATACCTGGAAAGTGACAAAAGAGATTTAAATTCAAGTCTTTAGGGAACAGGCCCATACTCTTTCAACTAAAACTTTCAAGTCATAGGGATACTACACAATATACTTTGAACACGGCAAATCACCTAAATATACCTATGTCCTGAAAAAGTACTTGAAGTAGCAGATTAGGGACTGAACCCAAATCCTCTGATTCTAAATCCAGTGATTTTTCCAACAACATTCTCTTAGAGTGTATAAAGTGGATAGAATTTTGGACTTGGAATCAGAAAGGCCTGGATTGAAATTCTGCTTCTAATACTTAGTAGCCCATACTTCTTCATCTCCCATCTAGCTGCACAACTTGGAGACTTCATCATAACATCATTCCCCAGTAACCTCATCATTGGGAAATCTCATCATCCTGCAAGATCCAGTCTGCCTTGTTACTTATATCTCATTAATACCCCCTGCTCCTCTAGGAGGGCAGGGCCACGAACCTAAAACTTCCATTAAGAAAGGGCACAATCCCCACAATCTACTTTCAGGCCAAACATCTCATCATTTTTCACCTGGCTAAACTACTTTGGGACTTCTCATCATATCTCCAAGTTGGGTACCTTCCCTGCCTTCCCCTCAACTCTTTTCGGCTTTCCTTTGTGTACTGTCTTCCCCCATTAGATTGTAAGCTCTGCTTTATCTTCCTTTTTTGTATTTGTATCCCCAGCACTTAGCACACACTTGGCACATAGTAGGTACTTAATAATTTTTATTGACTGATTACTAGTTGTGTAACCATGGGAAAGTCACTTAAATTCTTTGAGCCTCATTTTCCTCACCTATAAAATAATAATAATGCCTGTAGTACCCATCTCATTGTGCTACTGTAAAGCTCAAATAGGATGAAGAATATAAAATAATTTGAAAACTTTAACATATTATATAAATCATACAGTATATGTCAGAAGAAGTACCTGAATCCAGGTTTTCTTGACTCTGAGGTCAAAATAATCATTTTCCTAGAATTACAGCACCTCTGAATTGGAAGGGATCTCAGAGATTATCTAGTCTCATCTATAACTGAACAAGAGTCACCTCAACAACACAAATGACAAGCAATTTTCTAGCCTCTGCTTGAAAGGCTTAGAGTGAAGTGAGTGATAAACCAGGTGAGAGAAAGTACTCTTTTGGATTCAACAATAAAAAGACAGAAAAGACAACAGTTTGAATGAAAGGTATCTGAGAGGTTTAATAACCTGCAGGCTCAACTTAAGTCAACAATGTGGAAGAGTAGCCAAAAAAGTTATAAAGTGAGGTTAGGTTAAGAGATAAAAATGACAAAAACTAAGAAGATAACAGTACTCATGTACCCTGTCCTAAGAAGAACATATTTGGAGTACTGTGTTCAATTCTGGGTACCACATTTTAGAAAGGACATTAAGAAATTGGAGTCCTTAGGGCCTCCAGATATGGTAGAACACTGACTTGTGGCGGGGCGGGGGGGGGAGGGTCATCATGTTACATACGGCTCAATTTAAGAAATCTTATACTTTTAGCCAGGAGGGGGAAGAATAAGGGAAGGAAGGTTATGGATATCTGTGCTCAAAATCTGAAGGGCTGTCATGAAGAAGTAACTTCTTCTTGTCTATTAGAATATAATAGATGTCTGGTTAAAATAGAGGCACAAAAGGTTGAAGAAGAGGTCAGCTCACCCACAAGTATTCCAGAAAAGATCTAAAAAGATCACTGGACCAAATAATGATCAAGGAATCCAAAGAGAAGCTACAGTAAGTGCCTTCAACCAGCCCAGGACTGCAAAAAAAGGCAGCCAGAAACCTGCAGACACTGAGAAAGGGGCACTGCAAAGAAAGATACACACAAGTTAACAAACGAGCACAAATTAACAAGCCAGAAGCCTTTCAGCACTTGACCAAAGATAGTCCAAAGGTACCTCAAGTCTACAACACATTGTACCTAGAGAAGAAGTTCAAAGTGATGAGGAAAGAAAGCTCCAAGAAGGGCAAAAACATGCAGAGTTTTAACTACTCTGACCAAGGGTTAGGGAGCCAACAGAGCTCTGACTGGATACCTCAGGGAAGCTGGAAGCCCTCAGAAATCTGACCCAAGGTACTCAAGGGGTCCTGAAGACTGCTGTACTCTTAACTCCAGATGTCCCAACAAAGGCTGAAACCTTCTACCTTACTGATGACACTTACTGCTCTATCTCCCAGCCACACCCATTTTCTCTTTTAGAAGCATCAGTCATTGACCAAGGCTGGAATTAATGGTCTTGGCAGCTACCGAACTTCCCAAGCCATGACTTAGGCAATGTAGAACACAAAGTACCAGAAAGCCCAAATGATAGACTAGGGCTGTGACCATGGGCCTGCTCTGACACGAGAATAGGTTAAAGTCAGTGGGAAAAGCCCAGGAAACAGAGCTCAGGATGGAATAAGGGCTGACCATCCCATCTAAGAGTGTGGGAGAGGGCTGAACCCGGTCTTGGCATAAAGTACAAAAATGCTACTATATATCTAAGACATAAAAAGACCCTAAATAAGACATCAAAAGACATGACTATTAGCCATTCCATTAGCCATCCAGTACAAACGATACTGCCAAAAGGAACTTGAAATGTATTACAAGAAATGACAAAGTTTGGGGTGACAAAGTGAAGGTTACAAGGGTCCAGATTATATTGTCCTCCCTGTTTCTCATTAAAGGAAAGAGATGCAGAAGAAAAAAATTATTTGGGAAGTGAATGGCTGAATAAAAGAATGATAGGTGAATGTTGGTATTCGAATTTCTGGACTACAGCCTAAAATATAGAACTTACACATTCCTAACCAGAGATGGAGTATACCTAACTAGGGTTAGCAAAAATGTATTTTGCCTTGTAAACCTAATTAAATGGACTTTGAAATAAAAGAATGAGGTAGGGAGAAAACTATTTATGTGTATACACCAAGTTATATATCATAGATAAGAGCTACAATGAAGGAATATTAATAACAGTTGAAATAACCAAACATTCACAGGAGCTAAAATCCAAGAATTAAGGAATAAAACCCCTGGCCTCAAATATTTACACATAAATGCTCAAAGGTTAAGCAACAAACAAGAGGACCTAGAGTTCCTACTACAAGGAAGCAAAATGGACCTCAGTTATCAGTGAAACTTGGTGGGACGGGTGCCATGACTGGAATATCACACTGGATGAGTACACTTTATTAAAAAAAAAAATCAATCAATAAGCATGTATTAAGTGCTTATTTGTGTCAGGCACTATGTTAGGCTTGAGGGACTGAAACAGTCCCTAATCTCAAAAAGCCTACATTCTATAATGGAAGATAACATAAGAATCAATTAAAAAAATACAATGGAGTTTAGGGAAGGAAGGTGTTGGCAGCTAAAAAAAAATAAGAATGGGTAAAAGAAAGTGTGGGTAGCACTGAAAATTAATAAAAAATACTCATATGAGGAAATCCAGAAATTAAAAGGGAAATGCAAAGGTAGAGAACAGTTGATTAAAAACCAATAGTGGGAATTGGAAACTGAGGGGATACCTATGTGGATGAACAAGTTATGGTATGTAAATGTAATGAAATATTATTGTGCTGAAAGAAATGAAGAGGAGAGTTTCAGGGAAACCTGGGAAGACCTATATGAATTGATGCAAAGTAAAGTGAGCAAAACCAAGAACAAGTTATACAATAGCAATAAAATTGTAAAGAAAATCAACTGTGAAAGACTTAGGAACTCTGATCAATGCAATGACCCACAATTCCAAAGGATCCATGATGAAAAAGGCTATCCACCTCTTCACAGACAATTGATGGACTCAGATTGAAGCATTTTTTTCTTTCTCTTTCTTGCTTTTTTTAAAGAACATGATTAATGTGGAAATTTGTTTTGCATCACTTGATATTTGTAATGGATTTTGCATTTCTGGCCTTCTCAATGGGCAGAGGAAGGATGGCAAAAGGGAGAGAACTTAAAATTGAAAGTAAAATAAAACTTAAGTTAAAAAAAGGAAGAAAGCGTGTTTTTATATATATATATATATATATATATATATATATATATATATATAAAAGGAAGAAAGCGTGTTTTTATATATATATATACACACACACACACACACACACACACACACACACATATATATATACATATACACATACATACACACACACACATACACACACACATGTACAAATATCTATTAGGAGGAACAGAAGAACTTTTATCATCTAAGTATGCTACAGACCACCAACATAGACCAGCAGAAGAAGGTGATGAGGAATTTAGGAAACAGACCAGAAGTCGTACACAGAGTCATTCATGTTAAAATGGTGATAGGAGACTTCAATTATTCAAACATCTGGAGTTGTATCTCTTTACCAAAAGCTGAGCAACTAATAACTTCCCAACTTTCATTCTTCAAAAGGTGGAAAAGCCAACAAAGAAGTATATACTCTATCTACTCTCATTAACAAGGAGGAACTGGTTGTTAGGGTGATAATGACAGGAACAGGAGAAGAGAAGCAATCATTTCTCACCCTACAGTCTATGATAGAGAAGAGTATAAAGCTGGACAATGTTTAAAATGCAACCTAGAATTTTAAATGCGTCAGAAGAAGGAGAGTTAGGGCCCAATGAATTAAAATTCTATAAGGGAAGATGAGGGCTAGGAAACTCATTAATGAAATTCTGAAAATACAAAGGGAAATAACTCCATTAAAGAGTAAAAATGGTAGTTTTCTGCAGAGAACAATGTGGATGCACAAGCATCTCATTCACTGGCCAATCTAGATTTTTAAAAGCTATGTAGGGGAAAAGAAAGTAATAAAAGATGAACCCAAAAGCATGCCATAATCCCAGAAAAACAGTGACAAAGGTGATAAAGCTCAGAAGGAGCTGATGCCAGCAGAGGAACCAGAGAATTACACAAAAGGGCAAGGAGGGTTAGCTATACTAGGGAAAAGAAGAAAATCCAAGAAGGGACCACTCTTCAGGGTAGTGCTATAGGCTGTGGGGATACTGATAACAGGCGAAAGGAACAGCTTCTGAAATCTTATGTTACTTCTGTTTTGTCAAGGAGAATGACATTTACGATGGAAGAACAGAACAAAAACGACTACTAGGAAACTGATATTAGATTGTGAGCCCCTTGAAGGTAGCTTTTTGCTTCTCTTTATATCCCCAGCACTTAGCACAGTGCCAGGTATATAGTAGAAACTATAAATGTCTATTTACTGACTGACTGATAAGCAAGGGGAAAGTAAGGGAGCATCTAATTGTCCTTGATGAATTGAATTCACTTGCCATAGATGAACTATACACTCAGGTACTGAAAGAACTGAAAGATGGGACTCTGAACCACTGTCAGAGATATTTGAAAGATTTTGGAAAAAAAGAAAAGTAGTACTGGACTAGAAAATAGCAAACATCCTGATTTTCAAAAAAGAAAAGACAACACAGTCTGCAAACAATAGGCCCTCAAACTTAACTTTAATTCCCAGAAAAATTCAGAATGGATCATTAAAGACAGTGGACATATATATAGAAAGAGAGACATGGAGAGGCAGAGCTAACATGGCTTCATCAAGAACAGATCATGACAAACTCATCTTGTTTCCTTTTTGGACAGAGTTATTAAACTGGTAAATTAGGAGAATGCCACAGATCTAGTTTACCTAGACCTTAGCAAAGATTTTAATCAAATACCTCATATTACTCTTTTGGGGGAAGATGAAGAAAGCTATGCTAGAACAGAATGCAACTGGATAGATTCATAAGTAGTTGATTGGTCTGATTCAAAGAGTAATAGTTTAACGTCATTTTGGAATAAGAACTCCAGTGGAGTGTCCCCTCTGCTATTTAGCATTTTTATGAATTAATTGGATAAAGGCTAACCAGCTAGCATGCCATCAAATTTCTAAGTGACACAATGCTTTAGGCTACTAATACAATGGATTAGGGAGTCAGGATCCAAAGAGATCTTAACAGGCTAGAAAAATTGGATAAATCTAGTAACATGAAACTGAATAGTAATAATCCTCCCACCAACACACACACACACACACACACACACACACGCACACACCACCCAGTTCTAGAACGATGATCATTTCAACTCTGCCATTTTTCCTGGCAAGAGTGTGTCAACTTATTCCCCTACTCCCCTACTCACCATCTGTAACTTTCTAGAACTTTTAAAAGCACCCCTCACTGGCCACCACTCTTCTAGGTGTGGTCATGCCCTTTTAGAACATAAACTCCTAGAAGGCAAGGGTTGTTTTACTTTTTTAATTGTATCCATAGCACTTACTGTATGGCTTGTTATGTATTAAGCACTTTTACGTAAAATTCCTTTTCATGCATTCTTAAATGTAAAATCTTACACTTAGCTCTACTCTTCATTCTCTCCCCACCAAACTGATCCTTCCCTGCTGTCTACAGTACAAACGTGCCCAAGACTGCCACACCCTGAAAATCACTTCACTATATTTCACCAAGCCCACCAGCTATCCATTCTGTCTCCTCTACTTCTCTGCCTAACTCCTTAAGAAAGGCCTATACTCTGAGTGCCTTCACATCCTCTCCTCTCACTCTCTACTGAACTTTATGTAATCTGCCTTCCAACCTCATTACACAAATGATAATGTTCTCTCTAAAGTCAACAATTATCTCTTAATTGTCAAATTGCTTCTCTATCCTCATCCTTCTTGACCCCTCTGTAGCATTTGACGCTATTAATCACCCTCTCTCCCTGGATGCTCTCTTCTCTAGGCTTTCTGTGATACTGCTTTCTCTTTGTTCTCCAGTCTGAGTACTGCTTCTCAGTCTCCTTTGCTGGATCCCACACTAACTGTAGATATACCCCCTACCCAAAGTTCTGTCCTCTTCTCTTTTCATTCTATATTCTCTCATGTGGTGACCTCATCAGCTTTGTGGCTCCAACTATCTCTATGCAAAAACTCCTAAATCTATATATGCAGTCTCTCTTCCAGATAGCTAGGTCTTCATCAGCAACTTACTGTTACCCATTTCTAACTGGATGTTCACGTCTCAAACTCAGCATGTCCAAAACAGCACAAGCTGCCAGGCCTGGAATATTTTCTGGCCACATCTCCACCTCATGGAATCCCTGGCTCAGGTCAAGGGCCACCTTCTACATGCAACCTTTCCTGGTCTCTCCAGCTATTTGGGCTTTCTCCTTGCCTTACTTTTAATTTAGATATATCTTCTATAGACCTATATATGTATATGGTCTCTCCCCAAATAGAATGTAAACTCCTTAAGGATAGAAGCCATTTTGATTTTATTTTGGTATTAAGTACAGTATCTGCCACAGAGAAAGCATTTAGCAAATGCTTGTTGATTGAGCAATTGAAAGAAAGTCTTCAATGGAGTGTCCCCTCAATAACTTGTACAAAGGCATAGATGGAATACTTAACAAATTTATCAATGACACAACTGGGAGGGAGAGCTAAGGCACTGGAAAAAAGTTGGGATCTAAAAAAATCATGGCAATCTAAACAGAAGAACAAGGACAAAAGGGTAGAAAGTTACAAAGAGCCAAGTTTAGGCATGATATCAAGAACATTACTGAACAATTAGTGCTATACAAAAGCGTTAATAAGTCTGACTTTGCAGGAATTGTGTTCTCCCTCTATAAGTCTTCAAAAATTGCTTGGATAAACATCTACCCAGTATGATCTAGTGGAAATTCTTTTCGGCTATGGCTTGAATTAAATTGCCATAGAGATCTCTTTCAACTCTAAAAGTCTGTGTTCTCATATTTAAATCTGTGCCTAATACATGAGTTTCATTAGACATTCATTCATTCACTAAAAATTTATTGTGAGACTCAAATGAGGTAATGGATTTAAAATATTCAGTTATCATGAAGCACACTATACAAATACCAGAGATCCTACAGATGGGGAAAAATCAATTTAGGTTTTTTAAGTCTGCATATGGCCAGGTCAGGTGATCATCCAAAACACCACCAACAATGAAACATCATAGTGCCAGACTAATGGTAGGAAAAACTAAAATATACATATCAAAACAAGACTTGTAATGTAATGTACTTGTCATGTAATAGGAAAAACAAACCTTCCTCTCCATACAACTTTGATTAACTAGAGAAGCATGCAATGAAATACGGATAGCAACGTTAACTGCCTCCTATCAACATTACTTAAACTATTTTTTCACTTAATTACCACAGTGACAGTTTAGATTCCTTGATAAGCAGTCACTGGGGCACACTGAGAGATGAAATATTTTTCCTTAATCTATTCAAGCATATAAACACAGTCTGCCAAACTGAAGAGCAATTACATTAAACCACTAGCTATTATATAATCTTCAGTTCAATCACTACCTAGATTTTTTTTTCAAAATATCTTGAGAAACTTAATCATAAGGCCCAAAATAGGTGAGAGAAAATGGAGACATGTGATACAAAAATAATAAAAATATAACAAGAATTCTCAAGTGGCTGTTGTGTGCAAAGCTCTTGGGAGATAAAAAGTTTAGATAAGCCATGGGTCACACTCTCACAGAGATGAGACAATCTGATAAAAATAACTTTGAAACAAAGACAAACAACGATCAACAAGGGAAAAGTAATTTATTTTAAGTTAAAGGTAGCTGTGAAATGGTGGTTGGAGTATTAAACTAAGCTCTACTTCTGGCTCTACCACTAGTTGTATAATCTAGGACATATCTATTCCCCTTGCTGGGCTTAAGTTCCTTCCTCTATAACATAAAGGGGTTAAACTAAATGACCTTTAAAGTTGCTTTCTTGTTCTGTGATCTCCTTATCCTCAGCAATCTGAAATGGTTTAGGTAAATATCATCTGAAAATATTGGGATGGACCAGATGTACTCTCAAGGTCTATTGTAGGGACATAACAAATGCTTGTTGATGTGATTTCTCATCATTCCAGAGGCTTTTTTTTTTTCAATGTATGAGTCTAGCTTGTGCTATGCACCAGTTACACATTTCTTACTGTCTATGAGAGTTCTCCATTTAGATGTTCTGCCAGTACCCCAAACTCAAAATGTCCAAAACTGAACTCACCTTCCCCCAAAAACCTATTACTGATATCAGCTTCCTTATTTTTGTTGACATCCACCCAGGACTGAAACTTTGGAGTCTTCTTTTACTCACTCCAGTCCCTCAACCATGCCATCCAACAACCTCCAAATCTTGTTGATTCTGTCATTACAAATTCTTCTCCTTCAATTCAAGTCTTTCTCCTTCTTCACAAGAGATTTAAAAGAAGTGTTGACTTCCTTCAATCTTTCTATATCTATGAGTGTCAGGTCTTGTCAATTCTATCCCCATAATATCTCTTACAGCCATCCTCTTCTTTCTACTCACACAGCTACCAATCTACTCCAGGTACTCTCGACCTCTCATCTGGACTACTGTAATTGTCAGCAGATCTTCCTGCTTCCTACTTCTCCCAACCCTCCACACAACTGCCAAAATGACCTGACAGGTCTAACAGGTCAATTTCAGGGGCTCCCTACTGCCTCTAGGATAAAATACAAAATCCTTGGCTTGCTATTTGAAGCCCTTCACAAACAAGCCTAGCTTTCCAGGCTTATTTTACATTATTCCCCTTTCACACAATCTATGTTCCAGGCAAATTGGCCTCCTTGCTGTTCCCTGAACTTGGCATTCCATCCTTCTACACATATTTTTACATTGGCTCTGTCTCTTTGTACCCACTAGTTGTTAGAGCTTTGTCCTTCCTCAAATGATCATGTATTTAACTTATTTGCCTGCATGTTGTATTTCTTAATGAAAGGGTGATTCTTAACCTGGGCACCATGAAATTTTTAAAATATGTGGATAGCTGTATTTCAATACAATGTTTCCCTTATAATACTATAAATTTTATTTTATGCACTTAAAAAGGTTATTCTGAAAATGGAACCATAAATGCCCTAACCCTATCCCTAAATACCAAGAGGTTCCATGATACAAAAAAGATTGCCTCACTAGAATACAAACTCATTGAGGGAAGAAACTGCTTTTCGTGTTTTACTTTTCATCTCCAATTCCTAGCAAATTGCCTTGCACATAAAAAGCATTTAATATTTGCTGGATTTATACTGAGGAAGATTAATATTGTCCCATATTATTTGATAACCAACGTTATTCTGTGATCCATCTTTTTTCTCAGTTTTGCCAGATCCCTCTTCTGAAGGCAGACAGTTTCTGAATGGCTAATAGAAGACTATGATCACTCCCAGCCCCAACGGCATTGGCTCCTTAACCAGCTAGAGCTGGGCCCCTCCCAAGTACCTCGCCCTTCCATTTACCCCTTAAGCATCGAACCAGCTAGTTCTAGGTCCTCCCCAGGGGCATATATCCCTGGTCCTTGCTTTTCCTTCATAAAATTTAGGGGTGGTCTGGTTGACAAGAGGGAGACTAAACCATAGAGATTCTAAATGGAGTGTTTTTTTTTTATTAAGACAAGATTTCTGGGGGCAGCTAGGTCTCATAAAGGAAGTGGTATTCCTTAAGTATCTGAGACAAACATAATCAGCCACTCCTGAAGGCCAGCCTACTTTCCCTAGCTGCAGACTAATCCTTTCACCTGAGAATTAGTCTGTACCACCAACACCCTCCTAAGATGAAAAAACAGGGAGGAGCTGAGAACTATTAACCCACCCCGTCATTAAAATGTTCACCAAGCAGGATTGCCTTGCCTTTGCCAGGGGAGGTCCAAATGATGTAGTCCACAGACCCCTTTATTAGTAGGTTTGGTGCCCTATTAACAAATTGTTATCTTGCTCAGAGAATTGCCTCCATTTGCCTTTTTGTTAAATTTTACTTGAGGCAGTTGATTAAAAATGTTCTCTCCTTCCTCCTTTGCATTTGGTTCACTCTTACTTAAATATAACACATAGTAGGCTCTTAATGTCCCCTACATTGAACTGTAAGAATATTGCTTCTACATTTTAGATTGTAAGCCTCTAGTGAAGATATATATATATATATATATATATATATATATATATATATATCGTAATCTCCCTGGATCTCACTTTCTTTATCTATAAAATGTGAGTTGGACATGATGACCTCTAAAATGTCTTTCGGCTCTTTATATCTACAATCTTAGTATCTATCTCTGCATCTCTAGCACCTAGCACAATGCCTTGGGCAAAGTAAGCACTTAATGACTTTCTTAAATTTAATTTATGCAACAGGCATGTTGTATATAAAAAATATTTTAAATTAATTTGGGGCAGCACTTCATAAAAGAATTTTATTATAAACCTTTCTGTAATTAAAAAAATCCTCGAGCAACTTTGTACAGTTATATATGTGTATATACATACATACACATACACATACACACACATACACATATATTAATCACTGGTTTTCTTAAATCAAGACACACATTTTGTTAGCAATACACTTTCCCCTGTGCAGATGGTTGGGTGTTGACAGATGGTAAACACAACCACATGAGCTCAGTGAATCCTATATCCCCAAAATAAGAACTTAAGTTCACTTGTGTTGAGAAAGGATAAATGAGAATGGGGAGGAAAAGAGAAAGATGCAATTGTGGGAATGAAGCTAGGACAAGTCCATGGATTCACAGATTTAGAGCTGCCAGAGACTGTGGAAGTCATCCAGTGCCAATCTACTCTTTTTACAAATGAGAAAGCTAAGGACCAGAGAGGTCAACACACTTTCCCAGAGTCACCCAGCTAGGAAACATCAGACAAAATTCTAACCCAGGTCTTCCTGCTCCTGGTCCAGCACTCTCTGTACTCTATTATGCTGCTTCTCAGAGGTAGCTGACATCTCCCTCACCACCACCTGAGAAGTGGTTCCATAAGAATTAGTGGGAGGATGCTTCCACCCTTTTTATGTGTTTTCTTCTCCATTAAAACATAAGATCTGAGGGCAGAAACTGTCTTCCTTTTTTTTTAATAGTATTTTATTTTTTCCAATTACACGTAAAGGCAATTTTTAAGGTTCAATTTTTATATAAAATTAAGTTTGAAATTTTCTCCCTTCCTCCTTCCCCCCCACCCTCCCTAAGATGGTAAGCAATTTGATATATGTTATATATGTTCAATCATGTAAAACATATGTCCACATTAGTTATGTTGTGAGAGAAGAAACAGAGCAAAAGAAAAAAAAGAAAAAAATAATAAAGTTAAAATAGTATGCTTCAATCTGTATTCAGACTCCAAAGTTCTTTCTCTAGATGTGGATAGCATTTTCCATTATGGGTCTTTTAGACTTGTCTTGGAGTATCGTATTGCTGAGAAGAGCTAAGTCAATCACAGTTGATCATCTTACAATGTTGCTGATGCCACACAATGTTTTACTGGTTCTGCTCACTACACTTGCATCAGTGCATCTAAGTCTTTCCAGGTTTTTCCAAAATCCACTTGCTTGTCATTTCATTTAGTACAAGTGTTCCATGACATTTATATAGCAGAACTTATTTAGCCATTCCCCAATTGATGGGCATCCTCTCAATTTCCAATTTTTTTGCCAACACAAAAAGAGCTGCTATAGATATTTTTGTAAATGTAGGTCCTTTTCCCTTTTTTATGATCTCTTTGGAATGTAGACCTAGTAGTGGTATTGCTGGATCAAGGGGTATGCACAGTTTGATTGCCCTTTGGGCAGAAATTGTCTTTCTTCTTGCTTGCACTCTATAACTCCAGGGGTTAGCACAATTCCTGGCATACAGTACATGCTTATTAGATACTTGTCAACTGACTGATACTGGTTGTCTAGTCAGATTGTCTGCCTCTTCTCCAAAGAGGAATATTACTATTGAGTGAAATCCAGCTGGGCTTCACAACTGGGAAACTGGCAGAATTGAGGAACCTATGAATGTCCATGCCAAGTGTCATACTACCATCACTAGCTGTCTAAATGTATGAATTCTGGAATCCTTTCAGAACTTATCCATTTCAGTCTGGGCCAACAAATGCATCTCATCCTGCATTCTGTAGATAATGGACCACCTTCAAAGAGATTGGTTTGTGTTTATCTATGAACAACAAGAAGTCAGAGTACTAAACAAAATTAGTCAGATTATAAAAGGAAGCCACCATTAATGAGATCTGGCCCTATACCATGCTAGAGATGTTCTAGTATGAGAATGTAGCTATTAGCAACCCTCATCTTTATTCTTTAAGAGACAGAATGGCACATGGAGTAGAGGATCTATCTTGAAGTCAAGAAGGCCTGAGTGCAAGTCTTGTTTCTGACACACAACAGCTGTAAAAAAATGAGAAATCACTTAACTTTTGAGTATACACAAGCAACTCTCTAAGACTATAAAATGGTGATTAACAATCTGCATAGGTTGACAGTTTCCATGCTGTGAGTCCCATATACCAATGAAAGTATAGGTCCAGGTACTTAATAGCTGTAATAATATTTATGAGAATTACTATACAATTATTATAATATTCATTATATATTATTGCATTGTTACAATTATGTTATCTATATAAAATACTGTTTTATAAGTATATTATTATAATTACTTTTTAAATTATGATTATGGCTATCACATATAAAGAAAATTTTTGAGGAGTATATGAGACTTCAGTGTGGAAATTATCAACCTATCCATATCAGTAACTGGTCTCTAATGTATATGTGTATGTGTGTGTATATATATATACATATTACATATAATATCTATACTTATACATATAGATATACATTATATATTATATATAAATATAGGCAATGTTTCTATATACCATATAATTGTTATAATTATTCTTAGAATCATAAGCAACCTAATATTTACATAACACATAAAAGTTTACTATGAGCTTTGCTCAAAACAACCCTATGGGGAAAGTAAAACAAATCCTATCCCCATTTTACAGATGTGGGAACTGAGATTTAAAGTCACATAGCTAAGAGGCATGAGAGACAGGATTCATACCCAAGTTATCCAGGGCAGTGAATTTAGAATACTCTTGTATTTCTATTATTTTTGTCTTTAATCTGGCTCCAACTAACTTTTCCAATCTTATTTCCCACAACTTTTTCAAGCACTATTAAACTATATACTCACTGTTTCCTAATTTCAGCCCCTCCCTTCCCACCTCCATGATGCTGTTCAATTGCTACAGTCATGTTTGACTCTTTATAACCCCATTTGGGGTTTTCTTGGCAAAGATCCTGCAGTCGTTTTGCCACTTCCTTCTCCAGATCATTTTATAAGTGAGGAAACTGAGGCAAACAGGGTAAAGTGACTTGCCCAATGTCATGTTGCTAGTAAGTATCTGAGGCTGGATTTGAACTCAAGTCTTCCTGCCTCCGGGCCTTGCATTTCTATCCACTGTGCCACCTACCTGCCCCAAATATCATCTTCCCTGACTGCAAGAGCCTCCTCCTATATACCTTCTTACTGAAGTTTCCCCCCACCCGCCACAGGTCAACTCACATGCTGCTTCTTTCATGAAGTATTTCCTGATCTCCCCCAAATATTCAAGTTCTAGGTGTTCTATCCCTACTTCGAAATTCTCAGATTACTCTGACCTCTCTGATGCATTTATTAGAGACTAAATTTATAACGACTCCTAGTATTGTTGAACTTAAAACTGGAAGAGGCCTTAGAAATCCTCTAGTCCAAGGGTTCTTAACCTTTTTTGTGTGTCATGGGCCATTTTGGTTGTCCAGTAAAGGCTATGAACCTCTTCTTGGAGTAATGATTTTAAATGCATAAAATAAAATCCACAAGATTACAAAGGAAATTGATTATATTGAAATATAGAATATAGTAATCAAAATATTTAAGAGCAAGTTCATAGATCCCAAGCTGAGAAGCCCTAGTCTAGTCTAACCCCCTTATTTTTACAGATGAAGAAACAGGAAACCAGACGAGTTCCTTGAGTGCCCAACATCACAAAGTAAGCCATAAAGGTAGAATTAAAACCCTGGTCCACAAGTTTCAAATCAAGTGCTCTTTGCATTTGCTCCACTACTAGATCCTAATCCCCTCAAGTGCAAACATTGTATTATTTTTCATCTCTGCATAGAGATGCCTATTATTTATTGTTTGTGGTTCTTTTTCTTTTTTTGAGAGGCAGGGAAGTATAGCATTTTATATCATTTTTGTAATTTCAATAAGACTCAGGGCCTGAACTAATTAACCAGAAGAAAGGCTGATCCTAACAGTCTCTTTGTTCTCTGAGTAAACTCAGAGATGCCTCTTCTTATGTCAGCACCCTCAGACAGAGCATTGCTTTCTCTGTCCATGGCCATTAAGGGTGAGAACCTTGACCCCAGACACTATCTTGAATTATGTGACTTTTCCTTATCTTAATATTTTATGGGCATATACTATGTTATGGAATGTTAATGGCAAATTAAACACAGAGATCCTGGGTTGTATTTTCAATTGACACTTTGTCAACTATCTGACTTATTTTATTTACAATCTATTCCATTAAGGAAAATCCTTGTCTTGTGTCATAATTAACATACATGGGGGTCATAAAAGTGATGTAATGCAGGCTGCTGTGTTGGGACTAAAAAATGTATTTAAGCTTACTCATTTCTTTGTTCGGGGAGTCAGACTTAGTCTGGCCCCCATGCATGCATGTATCCACTAAGTATAAAAGGAATGAATAAATAAATGTATAAGTAATATAATTTTTTTTCTATCACCTAGCGTGTTGTTTCCTTCAACCAAACTTTCAGGTTTAACACTTATGGTGCTGTGAACTGCAGGTGGAAATGATGGAATCGGGACAAAGAACTGCAAGCCCAATCTTGCCAACGCCAATCTTAGGCACCTCAGGATTTATTTTTTTTTTTCCTGGAATCTTGGCCTTGATGAGGTGGGGGTAAGTTCTCCCTATTCCCAGCTTCCAAAAAGGACTCCCACAAATTTGGCTGAAGTCCAAAAATTCCCTTTAAGCTAGCTCTGGGGTCGGGGACCAATTTGAGTTAAATCACTTTGAATTAATTCGGTTCCCTCTGTAGATCGATCTTTGAAAATGAGTTGGGAATGTTTTTCACCTTGGGCTTGCTGAGATGACTGAGCAGGAACAAAAGGCAAAAGCCTTTTTCCCTTAAGGCTTGCAAAGTTGCTAATTTCCTCAACTTCACTCTCCCCCTTATCCAACAGCTCCAGTTCTAGTTGTTCTACTCTCTCCACCCTATTACCTACTCTAACCCAGAGGGAGGTAACTTTGTCCTGTTACCACTGCCTTCTCTCTCTCCCTCCTCCCCTTTCCCCCTTCCCTTAAGGGCTCTGTTTTTGCCGTCTGCCCTATTCCTGCCTCCCGTTCCCTTAAAGGCTCTGATTCAGGGGAGGATAAACGTTGCCACTCCTCGCCTTTTCCCTTACCTGCCCTAGCCTAAGGAGGATAACTTTGTACCGTTGCTATCATTGCCTCCTTTCTTCCCGCCCCACCCCCACCTTTCCTCCCCTTCCCAAGGGCTTTGTTTTTTTGAGAAGGACTCTGGATGTAGATTATGGAGAGTCAGAAATATCAGGGATGCCAAGGCTTCCCCAAAGACCATAGGGGTGCTAATAGCCAATTCATGCAAGCTTCTAATTCCGTCTCTGTTGTTTAAACTCTGAGCTCAGTCTATATTTGTTCTGTAATTTGTCTGTTAGTATGTGTGTGAGAGTGTGTGCTGTGAAATGACTATACTTTGTAAAATCTGAAACGCAAGCAGCCAGAGAATTCTAAGGCTTCAAGTAAGGAAACAAAGACTTTTTTTTTTTTGGTAATGTCTGGTCTGGCCAACTGGATTTCCCCCCCCAAAAAAAAATACAGCTGAAACATTTTAGCAGATTCTGGGAGTAATCATTAAAAGTTTGGAAATTAATTAGCTAGATTTTTGAGAGAGAACTCCTGAGACTGTAAAATCACTCCAGGAGCTCACTCTTGCTGAAACACCTCCTCCCAATCCTGATCACTTATCATTCTCCACTCCCTCCCCAGAGCTAAGAGAGTATCTCAGTGTGGGAAATTTAAACAGCCACAAGAATTCCTGTTAACTCCTCTGGTCCCAGATCAGATTACAAGAAGAGAATGCAGGAGAACTGTAGGGAAAACTTAAATCACCCTTCCCCACCTGGCAAAAGGAGGAGAAGGACAGAAATTCACAGACTGACAGCATCCTGACAGTCCTGTGCCCCCTGGGCACCTTTGTAGCCCATCCTTTTTGGCATAGCTTGGAAATGTCATCCAGGTCCTATGCATTCTGCCCACTCTGTCCCCGGCAGCTGCAAAACTGCCCTAGGCTTAGTAACTTCTCCAGTTGTGGGGGAAGGGAAAGGTAGATGAATTTGGACTGTGGTTAGCATTTCCTAAATTCTGCCTCCCAGAATTGTCACCACTGAGATATCAGCTTCTGCTCTAGGTAACCTCACATTTCTGTTTCAATTGCAAGACTGTATTTTTTTTTTATCTGTTTGACCTGTTTCCTGATTTGTAAAGGGAAAATAATAATGATGGTTGTTATGGGATCAAAGTGACAATGACTGTAAAATGCTTAACATAACTTAAGGTATATTTTAGATACAACATTATTATCTCTCTCTGATTTAATGTAATTGTTAACTTTTGAAGTGGTTTTTAAATACCAAAAGTAATAAGTTGAATAATTTCTATATGTGGTAATCTGGAAATGCCACTGATGTCATCTGAAATTTATTGTTTCTATATTTCTAAAACTGCATTGTATATCTAAAATTCTCTTAGATTGTGAAATCTGAGAAGACAATTGTGTGGTAAGAAATGATATTATAGCAATTTTAATCTGATTTTGATATATATGAATTGGGTTTTTAAAGGGATGTGATAAATTTGACAATTTGGAACTGTTATAATTAATAATACTGATATTTACTATGAGAATAGACTTTCCATGTGAAAATCTTGTCTATCATGAGAATATATGTGGTGATTTAAAGTTATAGTTTCAAATGATGAGATGAAAGATTCTCTGTGCAAGGAGATTTAGAAATGTGTTCACCTAATTTGATAAATGGATTGTTTCAAGTTTCAAAATGCATAATTATGTTTAGGGCATTGTTACATTTCTAAATTGTATAATTTGGCAAACAGATGTATGAGCAATATGGAAGAAAAAAGAAAAAATGTGATTTTATAGATAATAATCTTTTCTTTTATAGTGCTAAGAGTATTAGGCCATAGAAATTAAAATGTTACCACTAGTGATTATGAATCCAGATTTGATTTGCTCATCCAACTAAGTTATAGTCACTTTATTGTTAATTAATAGATTCTGTTTCAAGTTTTAAATACATGATAATTGCTTGTGGTGTACCTATATTTCTAAATTTGTTATGTTAGGCAAATTGGTTAACATTGCATTACTTATGCTGTTAGAAAAATAATTCCTCTTATAATCTAGATGCTGTTAGATTAGAATTGTGCCTAATTAAGAAATTGAGGTTGTTAACTGAAACGAGGACTTTTGAAACCATCTAGCCATGAATTCTTATCAATCTTGTGTAAAATTTTCTGTGTAAAGGAATTCCTATGGAGAAAGTTTTTAAAGTCCTGGTAAATTTTGTTATTATGATAAGGCTAATTTAATTGGGTAAACTTATAGAAACTAAGTGTCCTACCCATTAACAACACCTTTTTAACTAAGGAACTTTGTAATATCTATGAATTCTGTATAATTTTTGAGAATGAGGACATTTTCCACCAACTTAGCTAATGAATTCCAGTGTTTAAGGGTTAATTTGCTTTAAGGAGAAAGAAAGAGATGTCTATCATTTTAAAACCTTCCAAATATTTTTCTTCAGAAAAGTTTAGTGAGTATTCCTCTTAACATCAGGACAAATTTTAAACTGTTTTTAAAGAAGGGAAATAATTCTAGAAATGTTTTGGAAAAATATTTTTTGTGATTTTAAGCAAGAGTTAGAGCTTATCAATGTGTATAAGGTTTAATTCCTAAAGTGTCCCTTTCCTCCAGAATGAGTGACCAGGGACATAAATCCATCAGCGTGTGAGGTTGGTGATTAACCTCTTTGTTTTGTTTAAGAAGCTGGAATGGGATTCCAGTATAGACAGTTATGTCAATAAAAAGTATTCATTTATGAGCTGTCTTGTCTTACGGTTGAAACGTAAAGGAAAGCTGAATAATGGGTTTGAAAGATTTGGAAAGGTAAATAAAGGTTTGATTGGAAATACGAAAGGCAGATAAGAAGGTTTGGGGACAAATGGGAGTTAGCTAAGTCTCTCCTGTCCTGAGAGAATACTAGTTTCAGATGGTTTAAGTAAGTTGAGAGAGAGTATGAGAAAGCATTTTAGAAGACAGAAAAGTTATATAGCTTGATTTGATAATTATTGGCTCAATGAAATTTGGGACAGTCCTATCTGAAGGATATTTATTTGCTATTTAAGATTTTATGGGACTACAATTTACTACTGTTTTAAGCTCTGATTACAGGGATGGGTATCATGAAGCCAGTAGTAGAATGGCAGGCATTACAGGCTGAGAATTTTTAAAGGTGGATGTTTGTGCCTGGGAAGAAGTTTTGAATATGACCTTAGACGCGGCCTAGGTAGGATCTTCCTGACTCTATTTCCCAATTCTACTATTTTCTTTCTGAAGAGGAAAATCCCCACCTAATTACTCCTAAACCCTGCTTTCAACATCTAGCGACTATATGATTGGCTATCAGATATGACTCATGCCTGGAATCAAACAGAGCTAAGGAAGTTCTTTCCTTCTGTTAAGATATATGACATTGTTCCTCTTTCTTTCATAGCAAATTTATATTATCAAGAAGTTTCGTAAGCACAATGCTAAATCTATTAGGTAACAGATGGATATTGCAGTATCTCTGAGTTATTACAATAGGATGCAGGAATGAATAACTTACAATTTTAACCTATGTTCATGGCCAAATAAAAATTAAAATAATGTAGAGATAACATCCTCCAAAAGGAGGAAATGATTAGACAAAGTAATAAGACAAAGATGTAATGCGATAGATATCCAATAAAAAAAGGGGGGGATAGCAAATTTTGAGAAAGGCAATAGGATCAGATTGATTCCCCTAAGAATTATATACAGATGTGTATGATTGGCTCCAAAACTCATCATTCATGGAAATTCAAGCTAATATAAGTGTTAAGGTAATAAGGTCTTAAATTTGGATTTTTGCACAAGAAAATTGTATAAGATATTATTACAAGTGAACGTATATCTCCTTTTATACAGTATCTGTCTGATAATTTTAAAAAGAAGATGAGTTCAATTTATGGTTGAACCTTCATATTTTAAAGGATTCTTATACCAGGTACAAGATGTAGGTAAGGATAGAAACAGCAGATGATACAGAAACTGAAATTTTCTGAAGTTCCAAAAATGAAAAACCAAATTTAAGTGATTATACTAAGTATATTAAGTAAGAATTATTGGAGAATTTCTAGATCTGAACCAGAGAAGCAGAACTCTCTTTTACTATCTAGGGACCAGATAACTACAATCAGGCATCTGGGATTCAAAAAAAAAAAAGTGCTGCTTTAAATGGACATTAGGAATATGTAACTGGGATTAAAAGTTACTTTGTATCTATGTCGAATAAGGTCCTTAAATATTTCAAAGTGATATAAGAGCAAATTGGGTATTAATACAAATTATGCAATTAATTACTGGAATTAAATCAGAAACATCATGCAAGCTATTTAAAGCTAGTCTTAAGGATGTTCCTT
The DNA here is from genome assembly GCF_011100635.1 of Trichosurus vulpecula. Lineage (NCBI taxonomy): Eukaryota > Metazoa > Chordata > Mammalia > Diprotodontia > Phalangeridae > Trichosurus > Trichosurus vulpecula. The sequence continues at coordinate 91,779,930 of NC_050573.1, read as the reverse complement.
AAGCAATGTGAGATTATAGCCACGTCTTGTAACTGATCATTGGAACTTGTTATTCAAAGACTTAACCTATTAACTGTTAACTGATTATTTTTTCTGAGTCTAACGCCAGGTGTGAATATCAAAGAAGGCTAACCCAAAATGCCAGCAACCCTTTGAGGGGAAGGCAGGCGTGAACTGCCAGTATGATTTAAACTGGGCAGCCTGGCTCAATGCAGCTTGCAATTTCACACAACTTCTGCCTGGAGTTGACAGAAAACTGGGGAAAACATGGTCCCTTTACTCTAAGTCCCTAATCTCATAGTGACAAATTTCTATAATCAGAAGGTTTTATAAGTATAGTAACAAATCTATTAAAATAATTCATTATGGAACATCTTAGATTACTATAGGACTGAAACTAGCGTTCCTGTATAAGTTAGGGTCTTTAATTCTTGGTAATGGTATGAAGACAATTAGGTCAAGGGCTTGTGAGAATATTATTTTGTTGATACCATGCCTGTCTAAAGCTTTGTTAAGAATGGCTTGTGGTTTACTTTGTAAATGCCATCAAAGAGACATGGCATGACTAAAAGTTTATGATGTTATATGTACTGTGTTACTGGGATACAAGGAATTTAATGTTAGTCAACATTGTTAATAATGATTGCATTACTTTGTGTGGTTCATGTTTTAAGTTTTCTTGGTTATCTAATGTGTAAATGTAAAACATGTGACATGCAAACCCCGCCCCCCATACCAGTGTATTGTGAACCATCTAAGTGGTTTGGTCTGTACCTGACTGTAGCCAGAATGGCCTTTGTTTTCTTTGAATGACTCAGCTTACCTCATTGAGCCTCTGGACACTGTGGCTTGCTCTTCCGGGGCAGGACCAGACAACTTCCTGTTTTGATGAGTCATGGGGCTGGCTGAGGGGAGGTGTTAATGTCTATGCTAGGGGGAGGGGCCAACTCAGGAACCAATCGGCCCTGGTCATTCGGGCGGAGCTTGATGATGTCAAAAAAACCCTATAAGAGGGGAGAGGACAGCTTGAAGATCTTCTTTTCCTTTTCCGGTTGGAGCCAGCGACAGTTACGACAGTTACGACAGTTACAACGACAGTTACAGAGGCAGTTACGACAGTTACGTCAGTTACAGCCACAGCTGAAGCAGGAGCTGCCAGTAGCAGAGCTAACCTACGGGAGAAAGCTGAACAAAGACTTCAGGCCATTACAGCGACAGTTACAGCGACAGTTGGAGCCAGAGGCAGTTACAGAGGCAGTTACGGCAGTTACGTCAGTTACAGTTACAGCCACAGACACAGCTGAAGCAGGAGCTGCCAGTAGCAGAGCTGACCTACGGGAGAAAGCTGAACAAAGACTTCAGGCCAGTGGGTAATCTTATTACCATAGAGGGGGAAACATGATTTTGCTTTACGCAATCATGCTTCTCTGTAGCCTCCTGGTTACTCTTGCAAGGCGTACTTATTGGGCCTGGAAGATTTTGATCAACATATCAAAATGGGGCTTCTGGTTCATGGGTTGGTTACTGTGGAGCCTAAATAAATGTTTTGATTCTTCTGCCTTCTACTTTGAGAGTTTCTTATATCCGGCGGTTCCGAACCTTTCAGACATGTTTATGATCCTCTTTGAGATTATAAACTCTGCCCTCCTGATACACTGACTTATTGTAATTGTACAATTTTGTGAACTGTGAGAAAAACTTTATTGTAATTGTTTAAACTCAGTCCTGTGTGGCTGGGATACTGAACCATTTGCACTGTTTAAACTTAGCCCTGCGTGGCTGGAACCTATGTTGTACTGTTTTTCTCTCAATTATCAAATCATATGTGTTCTGGGAGCTCCTATCAGGTCTGACTACTCCTATAGCTGCCAACTTGTGGATATGAACTCCTTGATCCTTCTGTCACATCTGAGGACTGCCTCTACTCCCAAACAGACAACAGCAGACACAGGCAGCCCTCCCAAGAGCCCAGACCGGAACCTGAACGAAGAACTGCTCTTTCCCTTTCCGAGTCCCTTACATTCCCAAGACTGTTTGCCTATATCTTTCGTGTCTTTGGCTTATTTTACTTAGTTGCTCTATTTTTCCCATTATGCCCCCTACTCTGATCCCCCTTGCAACTTGCTCCCTCTGTTTGTTTACAATTAGTTTACAATTACTGCCCATCTCTGGGGATGTCCAACCACAGGAAGGAAAAAAAAACCTGAAACCACCTAGATAAGGATTTTTAGAACTTCACCCCTGAGGAAGATAGAGGTTTTTCCATACCTTAATTGGTCTTCAGGCGAAACTTTCAGTTTGCCTTTGACCAAAAGGAGGAAATATGGAACATTTTATACCATTTTATATCATTTTTGTAATTTCAATAAGACTCAGGGCCTGAACTAATTAACCAGAAGAAAGGCTGATCCTAACAGTCTCTTTGTTCTCTGAGTAACCTCAGAGATGCTTCTTCTTATGTCAACACCCTCAGACAGAGCATTGCTTTCTCTGTCCATGACCATTATGGGTGAGAACCTTGACCCCAGACACTATCTTGAATTATGTGATTTTTCCTTATCTTAATATTTTATGGGCATATACTATGTTATGGAATGTTAATGGCAAATTAAACACAGAGATCCTGGGTTGCAATTTCAATTGACACTTTGTCAACTATATGACTTACTGTATTTACAATCTATTCCATTAAGGAAAATCCTTGTCTTGTATCACAATTAACATAAATGGGGGTCATAAAAGTGATGTAATGCAGGCTGCTGTGTTGGGACCAAAAAATGTATTTAAGCTTACTCATTTCTTTGTTCGGGGAGTCAGACTTAGTCTGGCCCCCATGCATGCATGTATCCTCTAAGTTTAAAGGGAATGAATAAATAAATGTATAAGTAATATAATTTTTTTTTCCTATCACCTAGCCTGTTGTTTCCTTCAACCAAACTTTCAGTATTAACAAGAGGAAGGTCCCTATATGATTTTCAGGTATTTCCTCTCTAAGGAGAACTGTTAGCAATGTGCATGTGGATACACACACACATATACATATGTGCACATATACATATACATGTGTGTGTCCTGTTAGAGTGTGTGTGTGTGTGTGTGTGTGTTTTAAAATTGTTTCTGATTCTGGTTCCCCCCCCCCACCCCCCGACATTCCCCAACACACACATCCCCTTCTAGTCAGTATAATATGTAAGTTTATAAGTTGCCAGTATAAAATAGCAATAGCAGGAAGACTGCAAAGGGGAACTTGGAAGTCACATAGAAACCAACCCAAAAGAGCAAAATTTACAAATTTTATCATATTTTAACCAAAAATCACACCCTGGTAATGTGCTCTGAACCAGGGAAAGCCATCTAGGTTTGCTGTTAGGGCCTTTTGGTTCTACGATATGTAAATCTCAGTCGAGTTCCAGACATCCACAGTAAGACTGAGAGAAATAAAAAATCTTATATTAATAACCAATTACCATTGGAGAGATCCAGGATTTTTTCCCTTCCTATTTCCTCATTCTCTACTAGGTCAAATCAGCCCCTGAAGAATAAGGCTGATAATGAGATTGGATTTAACATTCTCCTCAATTTTGTTCAGACCCCACCGAACTGGAGAAGATTAGTTCTGATTAAAAAGTAAAAGAAATTTATTCTAGGTGAATTCTGGCCCATTGTATTCTATTCAGTCTGTGGGGAAGGAATGGGAGAGATCGTTTGTCTAGATTATCCAGGCTGGGCATGGCCTGAGTAGAGATAAGAATAGCATAATCAAAGTCAGGGAGGTCCTCATTGGAATAGATCTACCTCTCATTATAATATTTATTCTTTTCACTAATTGTTAACCAATCAGAGTTGCCTGTTGCCTGTCAGGAACACCCACTTTTCCAAGGGCATATAAGCATCAAGAGGCCACCATGAGCCATCTTTTGTTTATGACAGACAGCCAAATGGTCATCCTTTTATTAATTATTCACTAGCTGTAATTAATAAAAAGACTAATTACCCATAATTTATGGTCTCTCGAAATTTTTATACATTACAGTACCAGCAAAGCACCAGATGTTACTGATAATTCTGACATGACATGGACATGTTAACTTTACAAAGTTATATCAACAACTTTGAAAGGATTTGGATAGTTAATGAACTAACCCCATGGTGGAATGGATAAAAGTTAGTCTGTCCCCCCCCCTAAAAAACTAAAAAAAAATGAGACTCAATGCCCCCCAAGCACTCTCCATTCCAATCTGGGTCCATGCTGCCAAATGGTCCCAACTGTAATCCATGGTTATGTGACTATACTTCTCCCCCTCCCTATCCTCTTCCCTATTGCTGACTACCTGCTTTCACTGCCCCATCCACTGTCCACAAACCATCTGCCTCTTTTTATTGCTTGTCTTTATATCTTCCATGCTTTTTGCCCCCTGTACCCTTTGTGTTTTATTAAAGCATGACTGCTGCCTCACTTCCCACTGCCCTTATTGTCTTTCCTAGCAAATACCCAAAGAACCAGGTATGCCTACCCCTACTTCATAATTTCATGAATTAATTAGCAATTATATATGTATGTGGATACAAATATATACACACATGCACACATGTATACATATATCTCTATGTATGTTGCTGAGAGCAAAATTTAACAAAAGGGTAAACTAAAGCAATTCTCTGAGCAAGATAACAGTTTATTAATGGATTTCTGACCTGCCTCCATTTGTGCCAAAGACCCAGGGTGAGGGCCAACATGGTCTCTTGAACGTAGGTGTGCCTTCCTTCTCATTGGCCTAACAGTACATCATTTGGACCTCCCCCAGCAAAGGCAGAGCAATCTGGATTGGTGAACATTTTAAAGAGGGGAGATAGGTTAATAGGTCTCAACTCTTCCCTATTACTTCATTGCCAGGAGAGGAGGAGAGAGAATGACTAATACTCAGGTGAAAAGACTAGTCTACAGGTAGGAAAGGTGGATTGGCCTTCAGATGTGGCTGATTATGTCCCTTTCTGACACTTAAGGTATTCTAGTTGCTTTATGCGACACAGCTGCCTCCAGCAATCTTGGCTAGAAAAACAAAAGCAATCTTAATCAGTTTCTACACAGTTTGGTCTCCCCCACTTAGATGAGCTCACCCCTAACTTTGATGAAGAAAAAGCAAGGACACAGAAACTTCCTGCCCTTCAGAAGTGCAGTGTGAAAAATAAAGAAGATGAATCACAGAGCAACATCGGTTATCTATAATACTGCACAACATAACTTTTCCTCAGTGTATATATTTCCTATTAGTATGTGTATACACAAATAAATATACATACACACACACATGTCCTGTTAGATGTGTGTACACACAGACACACTAACAGGACACATCCTCAAGGGTATACTACTTTGAATATAAAATAAAATTCTTTCTGAGACCTCTACAATTTTGATCCCGTAACATGATCATCACAAACTATACTGCAACTGTACATTTTCTTCAACAGCTATTTCAAATGTTCCCAAACACATCTGCAACACAGCTGAGGGTCCTCAAGGAAGAATTGCCTCTGGCTAAAAACCTAGCTGTTCAGAAAAGAACTGATGGAGAGTTGAAAAATAGGGGATAGAGGCAATGTCAAAACTGAGGATCATTGAAAAAATTATACAACATGTGGCTTGCCACATTCTTTTTGTAGGAAGCACATTAAGAACAGGCCTGAATATATAGTCAAGAACCTGACTCCAACAAAGCACCAACTCACTCTGGCTGAGCAAGGCCTAATCAGCTGTGATGCTAATCAATGGCAAACTTTTTAGGCATTCTCTTTTCGCTGGGGAGCAAAGGAATGAACTAATGATGAAAAACAGAAGTAGCTGAATATATTAAATCTGGCATTTTCTATTTCTTCCAATCGTGGCTTCTCAAACAAGTGACAACTTTGCTTGACTTGACAAATAACCTCCCTTGTGTAGTGACAAATTAAAAGGGTGGCATCTGACACAAATAAACCAGGCTGACAACAGTCTAGCTAAAATATCTATATGGGGCTCATGCATTCAAGAAATCACAGTAAAGCACCACTTTTAAGGTTTATGAAGTACCGGAGGCAAGACTACTGTCCAGGCCTGAGGTCAGTCAGGTCAACAAGTGAACGTGCACCTGTTAAGCACTTACTATGTACCAAGCACTAGGATACAAAAAAAAAATGCAAAAGCAGTTCTTAGTTTTATGAAGCTCATATTATGATGTGGGGAGATGACATGCAAATAACTATGTACATTCAAGATACATACAGAGTATGTTGGAGGTGATGTCAGAAACAAAGTACTAGAGCACTGAAGGAGACCCGGAAATGCTTTTTGCAAGACTAGTTTTTCAAATATTATTATTCCCATTTTGTAAATGAGGAAACGGAGGCTCAAAGAGGTGAAGGATATTGACCCAGACCAAAAATCTTGTGGGACAGGGACAGAATCAGAAGTTGGGTCTCCTGACTATGACTCCAGGTACTTCCCACTCCACAGACTGCTGCAGGCATTTACTGATGAAGAAACTACTAAAGTGGCTTTTATGCCTTTCCTACGCACGTGGGAATTATGTTCAAGTAGTTATCTGTTTTATTCTCACCTCACAAACTGTAAACTCCATGGATAACATGAGGTAACCATTTAAATAAAATTCTGCATCTCTCTTGGTATCTATCATGACACTACGAACACAATAAGAGCATAATAAACATTTGATGAACTTGCTGAACTATTCAATGTTAAGGTCAGCAAAACAGAGGTCAGAAAAGGAACATGACTTCCCCACAATCCTGTAGCTGTTTGACTGAACTAAGAAGCAACAGGCTTACATCTGTGTTCTACTTCCACCACTATCTAGCTTTGCAACCTTGAACAAATCACTTTACCCTCTTTGGATCTCAGTTTCTTCATCTGTAAAATGAAGGAGGGGCAGCTAGGTGATGAAGTGCATGGAGTGCTGGGCCTAGAGTCAGGATGACTGATCTTCCTGAGTTCAAATCTGGCCTCACACTTACTAGCTGTGTGACCCTGGCCAAGTCACTTAACCCTGTTTGCCTAGGTTGCTCATCTGTAAAATGAGCTGGAGAAGGAAACACCAAACACTCCAGTATCTCTGCCAAGAAAACCCCAAATGGGGTCACAAAGAGTCAGACATGACTGAAAAAATGACTCAACAACAAAATGAAGGAAGTTTCATTTGGACTAAAAGATCTCTATAACTTGGACCAGCTCTAAAATTCTATGCTTCGAGATCTATAAAATTCTTTAACAGGTTGCTGTGTTACAGAAAAAAAATCATCACAAACTAGAAATATTTCACTATGAATGTTGTTTATACACTACCCAAATAAAAAATAATAGAGACAAACCTCAAGTCTCTCTGTATGAAAGCAACATATGTTGAAGCATTCCTCTGAGAGTCAAAATGTACCTAATGCCTAAGCATCTTAATTTAGTGCATGGCAAAGCAACTTCAATGATTTACTATATCAAGAGACTGTTGAGCAAATTGAATGGGTGAAAGAACCAGCTATGTTTTGGGAAAGTGATGGGAATTTAACACACAACTTAGGTAGATGTATTCTACACTCTAATACATTATTCATAGGATCACAAGATGAGTAGCATTAGAAAGGACCTTAGAAAAAACCCTTGTACAAACATGCACAGATCTAGTTACATCACTCCCTTCTCTGTTGCAAAATGATGCTGTCTATCAAGTGAAGTTAAGCTCCTTTGCCTGTCATTCAAAGAGTTCCACAATCCAGCACCAACCTAATTTTCAAGCTTTATCTCATACTCTCCACCTCCATTTACTTTACATTCTAGCCAAACAGGACAACAAAAACATGCCCTCATTCTTTCTGATCTCCATGTCTTTGCTTGTGTTGCTCCCTATACCTAGAATATTCTCTCCTATCACTGCTGATTTTTAACTCTTCCTTTCTGTCAAAATTCCAACTTATGTGCCTACTTCTCCATGGGGCCTTTCCTATATAACTATTCCTGGACCAAGTATGAAGGATCAGACTTGTTATGCTTAGCCCCAAGGAAAAGAGCTAGGAACGATGAGGGCTGAAAAAAGGCAAATCTATGCTTGACGTTAAGAAAAGTTTTTGAACATCAAGAGCAATCTCAAAGTGGAATAGGCTTGGGAAATAGAAGGTTTGCCATGAATGGAGTCTTCAAGAAAAGGCTGGATGATCACTTGACAAGTTGTCAAGTGGATTCTGGTTCAGCCATGGATTGGATTAGATGTCCTGTGAAGCTGGAAGGGATTATTTCTTCACCATATTTCTTACAATACATTGTCTACAATCTTTTTTGTCCTAATCACATTCTATTTTGTACTGACTTTTGGCATAATTCTTGTATCCCACCTACTAGTCCCTGCTATCAAGGCATTTTTTTTATCTTTATGTATTTAGCATATAGCACAGTGCTTAAAATATATACTCTTAATAAAATATGTGCAGAATTTAACATATAATGTCAGATCTGGAAGGAAACAAAATGTTAGATTTGGTAAGGACTTTGTCGATCAACTAGATCAAAACTCTCACATTTTCTAGAGGAGGAAAGCGAGCCTTAGAAAGGGGAAGTCACTTGCAGAGGTCACATATCCAGCTCGAGAAAATGGCCAAGTTGGAATAAGAACCCAATTCACCTAACTTCCAGTCTAATTCTTTCCAAAAAACACATAACTTCTTCAGGCCTCAGTTCCTATAATGTCCATTGCAGTATATTATACTGAGGCTTACAGGAGACTATATATAAAGTGCTTTGTGAAGTACAACATAAATGTCAGTTATTATTATATTAATAAATTGAGGAGTTGGGACCAGATGATCTTGAAGATCCAGCCTACCTATGATCTTAATGTTTAATGGGATTTCATAATGATTACTCTTTAATTTTGATGTGTGAAACTATGAAAGGAAACATCCTAATTTTAACACCTATATCTACTACACCACTTAATTCTGGCATGTTTAGGGTTTTAAACAAAAATGCAATAACTACGTGTAAGAAAGAAGAGAAGAACATTATAATCCATCACCACTAATAGTATAATAAGTAAATACTATACTTTCCTCATTTGAATATGATCATGCCTCAGCCATCTGGAAGGGTAAGAAAATCAATATCAACACCTCTGCCTGACCCTGGGAAAAAGCTATGGGTGAAGCAGTCAACCACACTTGAGTAGTCTATTACCATGAAAAACAGAAACATCTCTCCCTACACAGGTACCAGGATCCAGCCTTAGATCAGAGCCTCCATGACTCCTCATGTTGCCCATCAAGAACAGAACCCAATCTAGGACAAAACTGTGTTTGCTTACTAGGAAGGGTGAGACAATCCACCATTGTATGACAAGGGAACTCTCCTCCTATCTCAAAATACCTTCTTATGCTACTATCTCCTAATCATCTAATCCCATCTCCTTGAGCCCTACCCCTCCTGTGTCAAGTGTCACTCTGTCTTCCCCTTACAATGCAGGGTACCAGAACGCCAATCACTACAGCACACTTGAGGACTACTGCTGTGAATAACTTCAAGGGTCTAATCACATAGTATAATGAACTCCCTATTTATTCAGCAATAAACTAAAGCATTGTTCAATAAAGTATAACATTCATAACAACATCCTTAAGCAAAACACATCATATAACATATGTGTGTGCATATATATATATGTATATATGCACATACCTTATATATGTATGTATATATGCATATCATAACAGGATATCATATGGCACATAGAATATATCATTGCATTCAGTAGCATTCCCCAAAATACTTGTTTAAACAATCAGGGGGTCCCAGGCCAGGGTCTTCCCTAGCATGACACATCTTTACGGGGTAGCAGAAATTGCCTTACCATCCACCCCTACTTACAATAAGAAAATCACACTAGGGTGGAGCCAAGATGGTGGCTGGAAAGCAGGGACTCACTTAAGCTCTCTCTCAAATCCCCCAAAACACCTGTAAAAAATGGCTGTGAACAAATTCTAGAGCTGCAGAACCCACAAAATAGCAGAGGGAAGCAGCTCTCCAGCCCAGGACAACCTGGATGGTCACTGGGAAAGGTCTATCACACAGTGCTGGGAGCTGAGCTGAGAAGAGCCCAGGATGGGCCATGCCAGGACCAACCACACCAGGAATCAGGTGGAGCAGGCCTGAGGACCATGAGTCATTGAGCTGTGACAGTTACCAGACTTCTCAATCCACAAACACCAAAGACCACAGAGCAGGTTAGTGGGAAACTGCCCCAGACCTGGGGAAGGTGGAGGTGGTGCTTCTGAGGCAGCAGCAGGACACTCCTGCATCTGCTTCTAGAGCTCCAGCTGTGGCTGCTCCCGGAGTTCTTGGCTCACACGGTGGAAGGAATCAAGTGGCAGATCAGAGCGGGACTGCAAAGAGCAATTTGCTGGTTCAGAGGCAGGTTCACTTGCTCTGACCTGCTTAGATCTGGGTCACAGTCCTGGTTGATAGTTCTTTGGGGAGGAAGAGCCCTGCTGTGGCAGAGCTTGTGGTGACAACGGAGTAGAAGTAGCTCTGAAAACAGCCACACAGCCCCTAAAGCTTGGGACAAAGTGTTCTCTACTCTACAAGCAGTCATATCCTGACAAAAAGCTCAAGGGTCAAGTCGTTGGCTGGGAACATGAATAAGCAGCGAGAAAAGGGCACAGACTATTGAATCTTTTTTTGGTGACAAAGAAAATCAAAACATACAGCCAGAAGAAGTCAACAAAGTCAAAGAGCCTATATCAAAAGCCTCCAAGAAAAATATGAATTAGTCTCAGGGCCATGGAAGAACTTAAAAAAGATTTGGAAAAGCAAGTAAGAGAAGTAGAGGAAAAACTGGGAAGAGAAATTAGAGCGATGCAAGAAAACCATGAAAAACAAGTCAATGACTTGCTAAAGGAGACCCAAAAAAACACTGAAGAAAATAACACCTTAAAAAATAGACTAACTCAAATGGCAAAAGAGCTCCAAAAAGCCAATGAGGAGAAGAATGCCTTGAAAGGCAGAATTAGCCAAATGGAAAAGGAGGTTCAAAAGCTAACACAGGATCTAGCAGCTTCAACATTAAGGGATCAAAGGGCTTGGAATACGATATTCCGGAGGTCAATGGAGCCAGGATTAAAACCAAGAATCACCTACCCAGCAAAACTGAGTAACATGCTCCAAGGCAAAATATGGATTTTCAATAAAATAGAGGACTTTCAACTTTCTCAGTGAAAAGATCAGAGCTGAATAGAAAACTTGACTTTCAAACACAAGAATCAAGAGAAGCATGAAAATGTAATCAAGAAAGAGAAATCATAAGGGACTTACTAAAGTTGAACTGTTTTGTTTACATTCCTATATGGAAAGATGATGTGTATAATTCATGAGACCTCAGTATTAGAGTAGCTGAAAGGAATATGCCTATATGTGTATGTATATATATATATATATATACACACACACACATATATATATATATATGTGTGTGTGTGTGTGTGTGTATGCATATATATACATATGTGTGTATGTATATATGTAGGTGTGCATATATATATATACATATATTTATATATACACACACAGAGGGCACAGGGTGAGTTGAATATGAAGGGATGATATCTGAAAAAATAAAATAAAATTAAGGGGTGAGCAAGGAATATATTGACAGAGGGAAAATGGGAGAGATAGAATGGGGTAAATTATCTCACATAAAAGTGGCAAGAAAAAGAAGTTCTGTTGGAAGGTAAGGCGGGGCAGGTGAGGGGGAATGAGTGACTCTTGCTCTCACTGGATTTGACTTGAGGAGGGAATAACATACACACTCAATTGGGTATCTTACTCCACAGAAAAGCATGGGAAAGGGCATGAAAAAAAGGGGATGACAGAATGGAGGGCAAAATTGGGAGGAGATAATCAAAAGCAAACACTTCTGAAAAGGGAACAGGGTCAAAGGAGAAAACTGAATAAAGGAGGACAGGATAGGATGGAGGGAAATATAGTTAATCTTTCACAACATGATTATTGTGGAAGTGTTTTGCATAATGATACATGTGTAGCCTATGTTGAATTGCTTGCCTTTTTAGGGAGGGTGGGTAGAAAGGGAAGAGGAGAGAGAATTTTGAACTCAAAGTTTTAAAAGTATATGCTCAAAAAAAAAGTTGTTTTTGCATGCAACTGGGAAACAAGATATATAGGGAATGGGGCATAGAAATCTATCTTGCCCTACAAGGGAGTGGGGGATGGGGCAATCAGAATATATGCCATCTTGGAGTGGGGGGAGGGGTACAAATGGGGAGAAAATTTGTAATTCAAAATCTTATGGAAATCAATGTTGAAAACTAAAATATTAAACATAAAATATGAAAAAAAGAACATCACACTATACAGCATATATCATTGCAACCCCAAAATCAGGGGGTCCCAGGCCAGGGTCTTCCCTAGCACAACAGATCCTTAAGGAGTAGCAGAAAATACCACATCCTCTACCCCTAGTCCATAATAAGAACAATCTTCTTAATCAAGCATCCAAGCATCCAAGTAAAGTCCTCTTTCATCTTGACTCAAGGTTGACTTCCAAGTCCCATGGCTATTCCTCGGTGGGCTGACCGCTCTCGACTCTCACCTGGATTCACACATAGGCAGCTCTCCACTCCTGCTCCAGGTCTCAGCTCACAAGGACTACTCCACTCCAAGCTCTTTCTGCTCAGGCCTGAAAGCAGGCTCCAGGGGTTCTTGCCTGCAACTTCTGCCTCTGGGAAAACAAAGCTTAACAGGGCGATAATACACATTACCAGCACCACCATCTCAACTCACCTGGAAAGTCCAGAGGCTCTGTGTTAACAGCTCAGTTCACTTTAACAGCTCTCAAAAGGGGCTAAAGCTAAACCTCCTTCCCATGGGCAGGTTTCTGCCCTACAGCTCTATTTGCTTTTACAGCTCAGGAGCTCCCTCAGCAAGTCTCTGCAATCAAAGGTCTTCTCTTAGCTCTCAGAGGTCTCCTCCCAGCTCAGGGCTCAAAGATCATTCTTCTTCATCTCTTCTCTTCATTCTCTTCTCAACACTGGCTCACCCTCTCAATGCTAGCTCTCTCAATGTCTGCTTCTCAACACTGGCTCTCTTTATATACAGTTCTAGTCATCATCTGATTGGCTGAAATTCAATCCACATGTCTGATTAGCTAGAACTTAATACACATATCTGATTGGTTAGAACTCACATACAAGTCCCTAATTGGCTAGCATTCAATACACATGTCTAATTGGGTGGAGCCCACATACAAGTCTCTGATTGGCTAGAACTCAATCCAGCAAAAAAATCCTACTTTGCTTGTTATTACAAACTGCTCTTCATTTTGTATCTCTCCCTCTCACTCATTCCATCTTCTTGCAATTATGAAAACCTGGCCCCAAGTCCTATCTTACACCCCTATCCACTCTCTCTAGTATGAGATACACTTTCTCTCATTCCTCCAGATACACTAGACCAAGAGAAAGAAAAGGTACACTCTTATAGACCCTTTCCAATTGCCAATATCACTTACTAACCTCTGCTCCTTTGGTCTATGTCACACCACCCAGATTCTGATTGCTATTATATACCAGCCCCCAGGTCACTCTACTACCTTTCCCCAAGGAGTCCATCACCTGGCTCACAGCCTTCTTCCCTACCCTATTCTACATACATGCTAATGGTTTCAAATCCAGATCTCCTAACATCTATTAGCTGTGTGACTAAGTATCAATTTAATTATCTATATAATAGGGATAATATTTGTATTACCTATTTCACAGGTCTACAAAACTTAAAATGCTACAGAACTAGGGACTATAATCATCAGTCCTATCACAAAAGGTTTAGATCATTATTTTCAATCTAACAAAAATTAGACTCCCTTTCTGCACATATGTAGCATTAGGTGTCAGCATGGCAGGAGGAAAAAGAGTCAAAAGGTGCTTACACTCTGCTGGAAAAGAACTAAAATGCCAGATATGAGAAAGAATAAAGTGAACTTTCTCCAATGGAATTCTAGAAAATAATTTTAGATTCAAACCAAAAACTAAAATGCTCTTCCTAGTATTTTCTGTAGCTTATTTGTGATTTTCAAAGGGATAATTAACTTCATTTTCCATACCAACAAAGTCTTTTGGGTATCAGGCTCTTCAGAAATTGTTATCAAGCTCAAAAATTGTTTTGTCCTTAGACAAAAGTACAACAATCATCCTTCTGTCCACACGAATAGGGAACAGCAAACCAAAGAGGCAAGGGCACTGGGCTTGGGACTCAGGAAACTGGTTTTCTGGTCCTAATTCTACAGGGCCCTGCTATGTCATGTTGGGACCTTTCTGAACTACCTCTGTAAATGGAGGGGCTAGGCTATTTAAAGATCCCTTCTACTGGACTATAAACTCCATGAGAACAGAGCTCTGTAGTTCTATATTCTATAACCCAATGGCATAAGGCCATAGGTAAACAGTATGGGTAGTAATAGTACAAGAAAAGGAGAAATCTGGCACCATCCTAACCTTGACAGCTTTTATCTCCTGGCACTATAACTTCCTACAAGTAAGACCATAGGTGAGCAACAACCTCAAAGGGCCTCACTTTCCTCATCTGTAAAATATAGCAGATGGACTATGGGAACTGGGCAGCTAGGTAACACAGTAGACAGAGCACCAGGCTTGGAATCAGACTCATCTTTGTGAGTTCAAATCCAGCCTCAGATGCTTACTAGTTGTGTGACCCTGGGCAAGTCACTTAACCCTGTTTGCCTCAGTTTCCTTATCTACAAAATGAGCTGGAGAAGGAAATGGCAAACTACTCCAGCATCTTTTCCAAGAAAACCCCAAATTGAGTCACGAAGAGTGAGACACAACTGAAAATGACAAAACAACAATAACAACAGTTGGACTAAATGATCCCTATGGTACCTTTCAGTTCTAGATCTATGATCTAAAATCTTAACACTTCCTAATACTGTTCCATGCCCCAGCCAGACTAGGCTACTAGCCATTCTCTACATACACCCTTGATGCCTTTTGTTCACACAGTTCTCTATGCCTGGAACACAATCTCTAGCCCTGTGTTAAATTACTAGCCAATGAAAATGCCAACTTCTCTAGAGAAAACTAGGTGGCACAACAGATAGACTGCCCAGTCTGGAGTCATGAAGACCTGAGTTCAAATTCAGCTTTAAACACTTGCTAGCTGTGTGATCTGGCAAGTCACTTAACCTGTCTGCTTCAGTTTCCTCATCTGTAAGATGGGGATAATAATGGCACCTACCTCCTAGAGTTGTTGTAAGAATGAAAGGAGACACCTAATAAATACTTGTTTCCTTCCTTCTTTCTTCCTTCCTTCCTTCTTTTAAGAAGCTTTCTCTAGTCTCCATTGTTAATGATCTTTCTCTGATGATACTCCATCACTTTACTTATATATAATATTCCTCTCTCTCATATTTATTTATATGTAAAATACCCTCTCTCATTATAAGCTCCATGAGGAAAAGAAGCCTATTCTATCTAAACTGGGAATCTCCCTCAGTGTTTAGCACCATAGTCTGGACATAGCTGGCACTTAACAATTGTTTGTGGTATAGCATTACTGAAGTAATCCAAAGCTATCATTCATAGATAGATAACAAAGAACTCATCAGTAGGTCAGTACTCATATAACTTTCATCCTGTAATATAAATGATGTTTCACAAGTACAGCAGCTTAGTTTATTTCCTTATGAAAGGAATAGTAAACCACTTTTAAAAATTTATTTATTTATTTTTAGTTTACAACATTCAATTCCACAAGTTTTTGAATCTTAAATTTTCTCTCCATCCCTCCCCTCCCCCTTCCCAAGACGGCATGCAATCTGATATAGGCTCTACATATATATTCACATTAAACATATTTTCACATTAGTCATGTATTGACTAATGTATTGAAAAGGAATCAAAATACAGAGGACTAGAGAAAGAAACCAAAACTATATCTGAACAGGATGAAATATAAATCACTCCCATCATCTTGTCTGCTACTGAAGTTATCCCAAAGATGCACTGAGTGAGTCTACAGAAGATAAGCCTATATCCCAACACTTCTACTGAGTTTTTAAAAATTATTTCATATATATGCATAATAATAGTTCACTGTACATAAAAGAATAATAGAAGAGTGACTTGTCTTAGAATTTGTTTCTGTGTGGATTTCATCAGAAAAAAAAAAGATAAGAACAAGATTAATTATCACTGGTCATCAGGCTTGAATCCGGGGGACCCACTGAACTAATGAAGGAAATACTTATAAATACCTTGGTCTCCTTCAGGCCAAGACACATCAAGCATAAAACCATCAAAGGGAAGGCTATGGCTGATTATGTTAAGAGACTGACTATTATCTTGAAATCAAAGTTAAATGAGAACATGTTGAAAGCAATTAACACCTACAAAATACCAGTCTAAATGTACACATTCAGAACTACGAAATGAACCACAACAAATTTGGAAAGTTTGCTAACAAAAACCTACTCAATATCAATGAAAAACAAGACCCTTGACCCTAAGGCAGCTAAAGAAAGATTAACACATCTGTGTCAGAAAAGGAGGAAAATTAGTAGACATTCTCGGTGTGTGCACATACAAGTCAAAACCTTCAGAAATTCTTTTGGAATAAGCAGACATCACTTTACCACACAAGAACAAAGGCAAATAACACTGAGTTTCTGCAATGCAACCAAAAGTGACTTATCTATAGATGGACCCTATCAAATTACTAAGATTCAAGAACGGAATCAAAAAGTCCTACATGGGCTGGCTACATCTTCATGAGTTCAACCAACACATGTTAACAAAAACACACCACATAAATGGCTGTACAGATTTATTTTTGGAAATGGAGACGGGTTTATGATGCAACTCAGGTCCAGGATATTGCCATCAGAAATTACAGAAAGGTCTTCCTTAAGGGATTCAGACTTAAGCATCAATGTGGATTGTGCAAAGAAATGGTAAAACTGTAGAACACACCACTGCAACTTGTAAAAATTTAGCAACTACCAAAAAACTAATAAGACATAACCTGGAAGCTAGAATTGTTCATCAGAAGTTCACTATCTTTCATGGCCAAACAGACAACAAATATATATATATATATATATATATATATATATATATATATATATATATATATATATATATATACACACATATATAATATATATATATTACACACACACACACACAGACCTCAAAATATCATGGAGAATTCAACCAATAAACTTTACCAGAATCATACCATTATCGCAGATCAAATTGTTGCCACAGTCCCCCAAGTATAACACTGACACATGAAAATTTAAGAACAACAATTTAATAGCCATCGCTATACCAAATATTCATAATCTCCAATACACATGGAATAGAAAGCTTTCAAAATATAAAGACCTAGTAGAAGAGATCAACATTATATAGGAATAAGATTATGGATATGTAATAGCTACTGCCCTGTCTGTTGCTAGCTAGCATTGTACCAAAGATGTCCTCACAAAGGATGAAACTGTATTCTAACATTTTATTTAACTACAAAAAGTAAATATTGTATCTACCTATACTGTAGTCTATCTGGAATGTGTGCCTGTGCTCCCTGCTACCAGATGAGTTAGCTCTGCTTCAAAGTAGCATGGCTGATGGAGGATAAGAGTGGGAGAAGAGACAGTTACCCTCTCTTCTCCCCCAAAAGCAACTTGTTATCAAGGGCCTGGAGCTTTCTCCACTTCTGGTCCCTGGCTTGGCATCCTCTCTCACTCAGGAACTACTTGAACATCATATAGAACTTAGCTATTTAAAGCCCCCAAGGAGAGTGACTAATTTGTCTGCTTAAATAATCAAGTTATTCCCTTCCTGACTCAGAGAGGTATTCATGCTTCATTCATAAAGGGATGACCTTTGTTAGTACATTAAAACCTCATCCTGTGTTCTATATCAGCTTAGCCAGGGAATTGGGGGGAGGGGTAGTAATAGTCACACCTTCCTTATACTCCACACATTGCCCCCTACACACACCCTTGGTTAAAGATTTGCTGCCCCAAACAAATCTACCATGGTGTGGTTTTTGGCTGGTAGGGAGTTTTTTTTGGCAAAGTTCAGGGAGCACAGTACACAGTCTGGAAGCTGGTATTCTTCCACAAGTTGGTGGGCCTGGGCATTACGATAATATCCAAATTAATGATTATAAAAGTTCAACAAGAAAACATCATTTATAAAATTCTTACAAATTAATGCTTCTGTAGTGCTTGTAAATTTTGAAAAGGAAAAGAAAATAAGCTTCCCATATCAGAAGGAAAGCTTGGTCTTATGGTGAATAAAAGATAAAATGACTGAGGAAAACAAAGGTTCGATCTGAGTACACTGATGTATTAAGTAATGCATGCCAATTGCCCAACAAACCAGGACCAAAGCTCCTCAACAAAGGCCTGGACCTCAAATACAGGGGGAGAAAGACTTATCCATTAAAAACATTAACCAAATAAGGCCAATTAATTAAAAGGAAACAATATAACACTAGGTATTAGGTATTTCTAATTGGATGAAAGATTAGGAACTTTCCAAGTTAGAAGGGGGAGAATGAACAGGTGCAATTCCCTGGATTTAGAAAAAGGGGTGTCCCACTCCCCTCAAGTGTGGTATACACAATCAAAAAGACATTGAAACAATAACTGATTGATCAATACAGGGCCAGTTTTCAGAGAAGACATATGGGTTGCTTGAGATGTACAATTGCGAGAAAACTCCTTGCTTTATAGTCTTTGGATCTAAGTTTCTGGTCCGCATAACTTAGGTCCTTAGCTAAGTCTCTAAGCAGCAGGTAGACGTGGTTCAGCTTCTCGGCTACACAGGACTAGGTTCAAACAATGCAGTAAGGTTTTCCCCCAATTCCAACAATTGAATAAAACATTTCTCACAAGAGAGAATTTGGACTAGACCCATAATTGAATAGAAATGGAACTGAGCTAGCTCCAAATTGAGTCACAAAATAGAGTCAGTGTGGGTCACTCAATTCTCTCAATTAACAACTTGCTGTCCTAATCCTCTTAATTCCTTTAATTTCCTCAATCCCTAAAGAACTACCAGAACAAATACGGCTTCCTCTACAGGGATTAGGAATCTGAGGTTGGCTGGTATTCATTCACCTCCTCACCCTTTAAGTGAGAAAATAAACCACTTTGTCTTGGTGCTAGTATAACAACACAGACCACTGGCAGGAGGGTGCACTGGGTATTTTCCCACTCTTCCTCTCCCACTGAGGAGACCCCTCTGCTCTGAGCTGACATGGAACCCAAGGGCTACAACAAACCAACACTGGACCCAGGGACTACAACATTTATTCTCTTCTACTCCCATCCTCTCTGGACTTCCTCACTCAGACTGGATTTAACCCTAGGGGAAGTATGTGAAAATTCCTCTGGGTCCCTGAAATACATAAGACATTCAAATTTTCTCCAAGAATCCCTACAACATATAGAGAATCTAACTAGAAGTCTGAACTCATCCCTTATTAGGGCAAGCAGGCTAACCTTTTGTTCAAAAAGAAAACAAACTCAAAAGAGAAACTGGAGGGGACAGGGAAATGTAAATGTAAAGAACAACACAGAGAGACAGACAGATAATGCCATGTGAGTACAGACACATACATACTATCCCAAAAGTTTTTCGTGCAGTTTTAAGCTGAAAGCAATGAGAGAGAACATGTGCAAGAGAGAATGAGACCAAGTGGAAACATTAGAGGGAGGGAGAGAGGGAGAGGAAGGAAGAGACAGAGAGAGAAAGAGAGACAGAAAGAGAGGGACAGAGAAAGAATGAGAGAAAGGGAGGGAAAGCGAGGGAGAGAGGGAGACAGACAGACAGAAAAGACAAGGCAGAGACAGGGACAGAAACTCCTAAACTGGCCTTGGAATCATGACACCTAGGTTCTGATCTTGGCTGTGCTTTTTACTGCCTAAGCGTGGACAAATCACTAAACTTCTCTGAAATCATTAAAATGAAGATCATGATTTCAGCCCTGCCTACCTTGGAGGGTTGTTTAGAGGATCCAATGAAATAAGACATGTCAAGATGGGTTACCCCAGTGCGTGCACATAGGCCCTACTCTGTCTGCACCGTCAGATGCTGCTTGATCACATACTGGTATTTTTGGTAATAAATTGTCTCTGGCTGTATGAAAAGTTTATTTTTTTAAATGTTCTTTTGATGTAAAGGAATTCCTATAAATTAACTCATGATAAAATCTATAAGCTGCAAATAATATGGCAACAGTATATTTTGCTAAGACTAGGTAAAGTATATGTGATACAGGCTTAGAAAAATCACAGGATTTTAGATAATGTAGTCCAACTTTCCTCATTTTGTCGAGGAAGAAACAAAGGCCTAAGGAGTTTAAATGGTTTCCTTCTACAACTATTTATATTAAACACAATTATATTTTATAATAATTATGTATTAAACAATTATACATATATTATATATTATGTATAATTTATATATTATATTCATAACATATTACATATAAACAATTATATTAAAAGAAAGGGTATTTTATCAGGTGCTGGGGAGGACACAAAGTTTAGATAAAATATAGCTTCCCTTCCTCACCACTCCTGGAGATTACAGGCTAGCAGACGGACAAGAGACAAGCACAAATAACTCTCACAAAGTATATCAGAGGGTTGTAAAAAAAAGTATGTGATGAGGTGGGAAAAGGTGGAGTATCATTTTAAATGGAGAGAAGAAGGGAAAGGGCTTAAAGGAACATTGGAGGCTCAATAGGTCAAGAGAAAAAAGGTGGATATTTCAGAAGGAGGTAACAACGTTAATTAAAGCCACAAAGCTAGGAGGTTGCAAAACTGGGATTCCAACCCAGATCTTCAGTTCCTAAACACAGTGCTCTTTCTACTGAACCATCCTGCCTCTGACAAGCCTCCAATGACCATCACAATGACACTTCCGTCACGACATCCGTAGGAGGTAAGAAAGGTTATTAAAACGCTGAACCCTGGTTTTCCAGTTCTGAATCCAGGGCTCCTCCTATCACATAACATCAAATGTGTCCCATCAAGAAGAGAATCGGCTTATGCATGTTCACCAGCACCATGACAGCTGCTGCCTGGCCTGCTGAGAAACAAAATCTCTGAGCAGGCCACCTTGGTATATGGTAAAGAGGAATCTTTTAGCAAAGGCTCTGGGCCAACAGAGAACCCAAGAGTCAGGAACACAAGCCAAACCAACTTTGTAAACAGTAGCTGGCACCAGAAACAAAGGAGGATGAAGGTAAGGGGCAGAGTCCACAACAGAAAAGATCATTGGTTGTACATTTGACTGACAGAAATCACTGCCAATACCCTCATCTTTAAATAGGAATAACAGTGATAGGTATGAGTCATTTTTAAAGCTTGTTCAGATATCTGATAAGTTAATTGAACCATCCATCTCCTACCCTAGATGACAAGAATCATTGAGGGGCTATCTCCAGAGTATATTACTGATGAGTTTAATTATAGTTTTTATAGGTCAGACCATAAATTAGTGTGGTAGGAATAACTGGAAGGAAGAGAATTATCTACTGGCATACCAGACACTCAAATGTTCAGGGTGGTGGAAAAGGGGGAGAAACAAGGGGAGTACTACATCTTTATTTCATCATTTGTATAAACTGACCATGGAAAATTATCAAAGCACCCTGAAATTTAAAAATTGATATTTTCTCATAAAAAAGCATACTCTATGTACAGGTAGCCAGTACTGGTCATAGTAAAATAGAAAGAAAGTCATTTCTAAATTGGGCCACTCTCAATTGTCCATTTTTATGTCCTAGAATTATATAGTCTTAGTAGGGTCATTCTCAACGATTAACTGAAGGATGAGACATCACCAACAAATGATCATTCAGCCTAAAAGTAAATATATCCAGTGGTAGGGTACTTAATATCCCGAGGGAGTGCTTTTTTTAGACAGATTTTATTATTAGAAAATTCTATATGATGAGTCAGATTTTTGACATTCTATATAACTTTGATACTAGTTCTGCCTCCAAAGAACTGAAGGCATCTCTCTTGTTCCTATTAAGTTTTCTCTTCTCCAGGATAAATATCCACATTTCTTTCAACCGTTTCTTTGGAGGATAGTTTTGGCCTCTGTCATCTGAATATTCTCTGCCTTCACAATGTCATTCTAAAATGTAATTCACAGAACTAAATACAAGACTCTATATGGCATGTGGCCAGGGTGGTGCATGGCATAGCACCTTAATTATTACTGAGCACTGAATCCACTAAAGCCCCAGGTCTTTTTTACATGATTTATCATTTAGTCACATCTCACCCACCTTGTACTTGGATTATTGATTTTCTGAACTTATGTAAAGGACAGTTCATTTAAACTTACTAAATTTCATTTTCCTCAACTAAAATCTTTCTCCCCTTCTGGCTCACCAAAGATCAAGATGACCTAAGTTATCAAAGACTATGCCAGAATGGGAAAGTTCAGGTAGATCCTACCAAACTGGAAAGACTTCAAATCTAGGCCTAGTGTGTTTTTTTTGTGAAGGGGATGGTGGGGGTGCAGTATGCATGCCCTAAGGTAAAGATTCTTCCCTATCACATTCCTTCCATTCTTTGTCCATTTGGGAATTTTTAGTTTACATATTGAGAGGAAAATATGCAGCCATATCTACCAACTTTATCTAAAAACAGATGGTCCATATATAATTTTAAGAACACAGATTTGCTAGAAGGTTGGTAAGCATACTCCTTTAGCTTACATCTACACCCCAATTAAAGGCAGGATATACAAAATGATCCACAAGTAGACAGAATTAAGTTTATAGTAACACTCAAGTTACAAAACAAAACAAAATTAATGAACATTTTAATCTAATTCAAACACTTAAATATCTATTATGTACCAGACACTATAGGAGATACAAAGTTAAATGAGACAGTGCTTTTGCATACCTATAATGCTTTGTATCCTCATATCTGCCTCTTACAAACCCTACTTTTCTTCTAAGCTCAACTTAAGTATCACTACATCAGGGGTTCTTAACCTGTGGTCCCTTTTATAAAATATTTTGATAACTGTATTTCAGTATAATTTAGTCCTTTTGAAATAAAGTATATTTATTTTTACATTGCTTTGAAAGGCAATTATAAAGCTTTTTAAAGCTAGACTTCTATGGAATTTTACAAGTCACCTAATCCAATTTCCTCTTTTAACAGATGAAAAATCAGAGACCAAGAAAAGGGAAGTGACTTGCTTAAGGTCATACCAGGCCTGGTTTCTGTATCTGAAAGAAGGCCTGAGGAATACATCGGGGTAGGGGTGGGGGGGAAATATGTCTATTTACTTCAAAAGAATCCCTGAATTCCTCTTAATAAGTAACAACACATAAATGGCGAAGCTAAGATTTGAACCCAAATTTCCCAACTCCCAATCTTTCCATAACATCATGTTAGCCTCTTGTCCTCAATATTATAATCTAGCAGATTTAGAAATTTGATGATTAAATGTTAAGAGTCAGATTAACCTTTAACTATTTTTACAAGACAGTATTTTTATCTGCACATATACCCAGGATGCCAAATTGGTCAATTATCAACTTCAATAATCCAAATTAAATGAAAAAAAAAAAGCCAACTCTATACCCTAACTGGAGTCTTGTTGCAACACAGTCTTCGTTATAGGACAATCCTACATCTTCAGTAACAAATACTCCAGGGCAGTTGATATTAATACTAAATTCCTTTGACAGAGTTTACTGACACTTAAACAATGCTTTTAATATAAGGCCAGAGATTAACCAAGTTTATAATTTAAAATCTGTTCTGCGATGAAGAGGATCTTAGCAAAGTTCTAATGTACATAAGTTATACTTTTTAAAAATTATATAGCTTGAATGTAGCTAGTACATTTACCAATGTAAATGGAAACAATCATCTATATTATTATGAAATAAGACCCTAGACAGTCTCACTATTTTTTCATGTAATCTCACCATAACACGGATTAAAAAGTAGACATTCAAAATGACATCATTATATCTAATGTTCAAGGAAGCTAAGTGGACTTCCATGTGTTACAGGAGAATGAATATAAAAAAAAAACTGGTGATGTGAATTTGAAACAGTCCTGAACTTTTTGTGGCCCAGTCCCTCTGCTTAAAATCTCACCTTCATTGGCCACTAGTTACCTGCCCTGATGAAACTAAAGAGGAAAGAGAAAGGTATCATCAGCATCCAAAGTATTCATTCAGTCATTACTAATGATCATGCCAATCAGTATCTGGCATCATGGCAGGTGTATCTGGTAATAGTTAAAGGAATAATAACTGAAGCAGCAGTCACTAATCCAGGTACCCACCATGCAAAGATCTCATCACATTAAACCAGACCACTAAGAAACTGTCGGTGAGGCAATTTCTCACTTTCACTCAGAAAATCAGTGTCAAGTGTTAATTTATATCTGTTGCCCTGCTCAATCTGATTAATTAATCCTTCATTTACCTCAACACCTAAATCAATAAAGATATGTTCCTAAAGTGGGTTGTTGTTGTTGTTTTAATGATCTAATAGAACCAGTAACTTCTGCCATTAACCTAAAATGACACACTGAAGATCAAGTACAAAACACTAAAGCTTTGCCTGGAAAGTGAGCATCACTAAACAACTTACTCATTGAAATCAAGAGAATCAAAAGAACACAAGCAACAAATGTCACAGTCATTTTCCTTTTTACCTAAACTATTCTACCTACAATGAAATGCACATCTTAAATTAGGCAGAAAGGGTATTTATGGAGCCTATGGCAGGCCAAGAAATCTCTAACTAGAAATTATTTTTATGTCAATAAGAACATATAGCCTATTTTACTATCAATGGAATCTCAAGTAACCAAAAGGATACACTTCGGAAAGGTGCACGTGTGTAGCTTCCAAAAAGAAAATCCACCAACTTAAAACTAATCAGCTGGACCTGAAATCTGGGTCTTCAATATTCTTCCTATCCTTAACATCAGGAAGATCAAAGTCCAAAGGAAAAAAATGTAAAACTTCCCTTCTAATTCTATTCATTGCTGAGGGCAAAAAGCATTTGTCTGAGCCATTGCTAAAAAACATACTTGAACTCATGTTTGTCTGCAGAAAATTAAAAATCCATTAATTTGGGTTATGTTTATACTTCTGTCAACTGTAATCATTCCCTTATTTCAACTGAGATTTCTTTCCAGTTCTCATCTGATAAAAAATTAGAGCAATATGAATAAAGCAAGCCAGGAAGCATTTTATTAAGCATTTATTATGTACCAGTCACTGTGCTACTAACTTGGAACAGATGGAAATGAAATTGTCCTAGCCCTCAGGAGTTCACATTCTACTAGAAAAGACAACAAGGATGTATGTAAATATATACAACAGATACAAAATAAGCACAGAGGGGACAATAGCAGCTAGGGTACACTGCAAAGGTTTCACGGAGAACAAGTGTTCTTAACACCTGTTTGTTTTGTTTTACTTGTTTCATCATGGACCCCTTTGCCAGGGTGGTGAAGCCTATGGACCCCTTCTTAGAATTATGTCTCTAAATGAATAGAATATATAGGATTACAAGGGAAATAAATTATCTTGAAATAGTTATCAAAACATCTTACAAAACAGAACACAGGTTAAGAACCCTTGATGTAAAAGGTGGTGTTTGAGTTGAGCTTTGAAGAAAATTAGGGATTCTAAGCAGTACAAGTGAAGACAAAAAGCATTCTAGGTCCACAAAGGCACACAGATAGGATCTAGATTATAATGTGTGAGGAACAGAAAAAGGCCAATTTGACTGTGCCCTAAAGTGTGTGAAGGAGAGTAACATCAAGTAAGGATAGGAAGGAAGATGGGCTCCAGGTGGTGAAGGGCTTACATGCCAGTCTGTTTGATCCTAGAAGTAAATTAACCCCCGGAATTTACTAAGTAGGGAGTTAACCAGAACCCTCATGTTCTACCTGTCAGTAGACAGGGAGCTAAACCAAATGGCCCAAGGCAAGAGAGTTGGAGATCAGTTATATAGGTGACTAAGTGGTACCACTAAAAGAAATGGGGGGGGGGGGAGGAAAAGATTTGAGGGAAATACAATAAGCTCATTTTGGGACACATTGAGTTTGAGGTCACAGAAAACAGGTGGCAATGGATTGTAAGTAGTTTAACATTCAAACATAAAGTGAGGAAAAAAGGTCCATTTCCATCTACCCATGGTTCCATACAACCTATTTCAGGATAAAAAGGTAGAGAATACAAGAATGGTACAGAAAGGAGGTAGAGGTATCATACACTATTAAACTTTAGCTATCCTTAGACTATGTGCTACCAGTTTATAAAATACTCTCTTTTTAAACCTTGTGCATCCTAGATAACATAAAAATAGGTACTTGGTGAAAACCATCATCACATCCCTCTACTATGCTCCCACAACCCTAGCAAAGATACTGGAAGGGCCTACTAACTGAGACCAAAGGAATATTACGCTAAATAGGTCTGCCTGGATGGCCCACTGGCATCTCAGACTCAACATGCACAAAACAAAACTCATATTTTTTCCCTTAATGCACAGGCTACATAGGCACATTACTTTGTTTTATCTTTAAAACAATTCTGTGAGGTGAATATATTAATACTTCAAAGATCTATAATTTTGGTCAGTCTGGGTATCTCCTTCCACTGATGCAGGCTGCAATCTCTCTATAACTTAGTGGATGGTCCTTGAGAGCTGCTATGGTAGAAAAATTCATTACCTTGAAATGGGTGTGATGATGGGCCTCTCCAAATGGAACCAGGTTGATTCTTGGAACAATTGATATACCATTAAGAGCCTGGACTCAGTTAGTATAGCCTCTGAGAAATCAAAATAACCTCCACATCATGATGAGGTACAAGAATAGGACTTTTATGTAAAGTGAGGTAAAAAAGAAAGGTAATATTAACCCCATTTAAAAAGAGAAAATAAAGGCTTAGAAAGAATAAAGGACTTTCCCATGATCTGCTAGTTGTAAGGAACTCAAACCAGAGCTTTTAGTAATGATTTTTATGGTCTTTAACCACTACATCTTTACATGTGGTGAAAGAGTTAGAAAGAGTAACTGAAAATGTTAATTATAAAGTCAAGCGTATAATGCCATAAGCCATAACTGTAAAATACTTGTCTTAGATTCAGACAACTAGGTTCAAGGCCCAACTTTGTTTCTCACCAATTGTGCAACAAGGAAACTCTATGCATACAGGTGAGAAAATACAAAACAGATAACTCATCAGCCTCAACTTTTTCATCTACAAAATGTAAATAGTAACATTTGCACTACCTACCTTCCAGTGTTGTTGTATGCAAAACATTTTGTAAACCCAAAACACTATGGAAATATGAGGTTACCATTTAATAAAAGTAATTCTAAATAATAAGACTGCAATACAAAAATAACAATAGCCCAATTTTATAAATGAAGAAACCTTATAAAACTCATAAAGAATTAAAACTATTTTATCCAAAGTCAAGCTAGTTATTTTCAGGCTGGTGAGAAGAGAACTTTCTCAACCTACTGACTTTTGTCCTTTTCCAAAGAGATTCCAATTTAAACCAATTACCACTAACCTGAAGACCTTTAAGGACATTCCTATTGGTTCAACATTATTAAATGTCCCAAGTTCCTCTGCTTTCAACCTAAGTACCTTTGAATCACTAATTAATATGATCTCACAGAGTCAACATAATGCTTTAACATTTCACATGAAAACAAATCTGACATCTCTTCAACATAGACAAAAGACAGTACTATCATTTTGGTAACCTCTCTTCCCAAATGAACAAATGAGGGTGCTCTATGAAAAAGATATGCTTTATTATTATGCCATATGAAATCCATTAAATTCTTAGGAGGAGAAAAGCTATGTTAAATAAGAAGAAATTGTAAAGGAAAACATTAGAGTAGAAGAAGCCCTGGGTTCAAAATCTAGTACTGACACTCACTATCTGAATGGCCTTGGGCAAGTCATTTAACCTCCATGGGTCTTAATTTCCTATTCTGTAAAACAAGCGGTTGGCCTAGATCACCTCTAAAGTCCCTTCCAGCTCTAAATCTATGAGCCTATATTCAAGATAGGGATGATAAATCCTCATATACTTATGACCAGTAAGGTCACCAAATTTGTCATCAAATTCGATGACAAGTAAGGTCCCTTCCAACTCTGAGATTTTTTAAGAGGTTATACTGTGAGAAATTGGTGTAATGAGAATAGTGGCCTTGTGGAGAGAAGGGAAAGAAAGAAGGGGAGATGGTTAGGAGAGAAATCTAGATTCATGCCTAGTTTTAGCATTTATTAGTTTGTGAGATCTTAGGAAGCCACAACCTCTCCAATTCTCTGAAACACAAATAACAATACCTTTCTTGTGTACTTCACAGAGTGATTGGTGGCTCATATGACATAGTGTATATAAAGCACTCTATAACCATAAAATACTAGTGAATGTAAATTGTACTCATTAATTCCAGGATTCTCAGCTTTTAATTATATTCCACATACATAATAAAAAAGGAAGAAAGGTGAGAGGAAAGGAAAAGACAAAGAGAAGGGAATAGAGATAGAGAAGAGAGAAGGGAGAGAAAGAAAAGCTGAAAGGAAAGGAAGAAAGAAAAGTAGAAAAAAAATCATTATCATTATGGAAGCATCTTTCTTTTCACATAAACTGCTTGATTGAAAAATCTAATTTAATCAAGTCTATGTAAGAACTGAGATGATGAAGCTCTTCAAACTTTAAAAAAAAATTATGTGAATATCATGGAAAGAAATCTTACTAGAACAGCTTAATTCAAATTCAGATTTAGACTTTATTTATTTTCCCCTCCAGTACTTCTGGGAGATATCGCAAAAACATGTTTTCAAGACCTAGGTGTGAAAAGAGCACCACACTAGGCACTGCAGAGAGATAACACCAAGGAGCCAAGTACAAATTCCTAAAAACTCCCATAAGGAAAGAAAGTGATTTGGGAAATACAGCAAGATCCACAGATGGCCACAGCTAAATAAAGAACTGGTTTTTCTCTTAGTACTCACTAAAGCAAACACTAGAATTGGAGATTAACAACTAAAAGGGACCTCAGAGGCCACAAAATCCTGATGTTTTACAGATGAAGGAAGTGAGTTTGAAGTCACATGGCTGATAAGTATCTGAGGCAGAAGATGAATTTCTATCCACTAGGTCACCTAGCTGCCTTACTGTAAAGTGTCTAGTTAAACCATGTGCCAACTCTGGATGAAGTATCTATAAAATTAACTAATATTTTACCTGTAATAATAAATAAGCATGAAAAGATATTACAGATCAAAGAATGTCACCACACTGATTCAGACCAATAATCAGAATTTTTCTTCTGGCAGTAACTAATTATTATTCATGGATAAATTAAAATGGTGAAAACTACAGAGATCCCCTACTTGGAAGAACTAAAGAAGAACAGCAAAAGACAGCAATAACAAACTCCAGAAGAAGCTACTGTAGGAGAGAGTACCGACATCCTCTGGGGGAAAAAAGACTCCAAATATTCAAGATTGTGGGTGTCTAGGAATTTACCCAGAGATTATAAGTAGATGACAGCTGGTCAATAATAATAATAATAGCAGCTAGCATTTATATAGCACTTATCACGTGCCAGGCACTGTGCTAAATGCTTTACGAATATTATACAATTATACCTCATTTGATCCTCACAACAATCCTGAAAGGTAGGTGCTATTATTATCATTCCCATTTTACACATAAGGAAACTGAGGTAAACAGAAGTTAAATGAATTGCCCGGGGTCATACAATTAGTGTTTAAGGCTGGATTTGAACTCAGGTCTTCTTAACTCCAGGCCCAGCAATCTATCCATTGCACTACCTTGCGGCCTACTAGGTGTCTATTTATTAAGAGATTGTTGGGGGAGTTGGAGGTGTCTATTTTGTTTTCCTCAGTCATTCAATAAAACTTTTCTTCTTTAATTTTGTAAACAAGATCCTTGAAAGGGAAGGAAAAGAAGTTGTATCAGAATACTGAGTGGTGTCAGGTAGTGATTTTCTGAGATTTTCTAAGTGGAGGCTACAAATCAGAGAAGTCAAAAATCCTCAAATATGTAACATACCTTCAATGTTGTGAGAGTTGAAGGCAGAAGGACTATTCCAATGACTTTGATGCAGATGATTCCCAAATCCAGATCTCATACCTCAAAACCCACCCCACATCTCCACCAAACTCCAGCCACACATTTCCAACCATCTGCTGGAGAGCTTCACCTAAATGTCCCAAGAGCACCTCAAACTAGACCTTTCCCAAAACAAATTCATCCCCTTCCCCCCAACATTTGCCACTTACCCCAAGTTCTCTATTCCTACTAATGGCATGACTATCCTCCCAGTCATCTAAGTTGAAAATGCTGAAACCATATTTGACTTTTCCTTCTTCCTCCTCTCCTATTATTCAATTCATCATCTTGCCCTACTTTATTTGGCCTCTGAAATATCTCCCAGAATTGTACACACCATCACCTCTCACTTTGGAATAATTGAATAGCCTCCTAATTTGTCATCTACCTCTAGTTTCTTCTCTCTTCAATCTGTTCTTTCATACAGTTGCCTATGTAATTTTCTTAATGCTTCACTCAAGTCGCATCAGTGCCTGGCACATAGTAGGCATTATATAAATGCTTATTCTCTTCTTTTCTCATCCTGCTGAAAAACCATAAGTTGTTCCCCATCACTTACTCAAAAAAAGGTATCAATGCCTTTTATGAGTTTACTTAAAATGAGCACCCTGAGGCCACAAATGCAGGCAGCTGAGCATAGCCTGCTGGACAGCATTTATTTACTTCTCAGAACAATTGCTGAGCAGAGGCAAAGAAATGGTCAGCCTTTTTACCTGGGTTCCCAACAACTATTCCAATTGTCTAGGTGTTAGTGTGCTTTAAAAAGAAAAAGGAATTTTTCATAAAATTTACTCACCCTGATCAGACAAAAAATCCAACATGGTCTGTAAAAGGAAGGACAAATGTCTGACTGAGAGTGCAGGATTCCCCATTCTTCTGGAAGCATACACTAATTCATGAAGCAAGCGCATCTGCACGGCTGCCCATCCTCTGTGAGTTCCTGCAAGGGAAGGACCAGAATCATTTTTAAGTGTTCAAAAAATGACAATTAGCGTTTTGGAAATGCATAATGATGAACTATGTAGAAACTTGGAGATTCCAAAAAAAATTCTTCAACTATCATAGCAGCAAATGATTTACAACAAGAAAAGTTCTTAGAGATCAACTAATCCAAGTTCTTCATTTTATAGGTACAGGTAGTCATGTGGGTAATAGAGTCCAGATTCAAAACCAATGTCCAAAACAGATCTCAATGTTTCTCCCAAACCTACCAAATCCCAGGTCCACAACCTCAGCATTATTCTCCATTCCTGACTCCACCTCACACACCCAATCAGTTGCCAACCTTGTCCTTCCTACCACCACAACTCCAAATCCAACACACTTTCCACTAAACCATATTCCTTTCACCAAAAAGAAAGAAAAATCATGGATTCAAGACATATATGCCAGGTGGAAAAGAATATTGGGATTTGGAATGTTATCAAGGTCTTTGGCTACATGTCCAACACTGTCTAGTGGAAGAGCACTTGACTTGGATTCGGAAAATGTGAGCCAAGTCCTGGCTTCCTGGGCAAATCCCTTTTGGGAAGGGATCATCTATAAAAACATCTATAAAACAAAAATGAAACCTTCATAACAGCTACATAAAGGTAAGCTATAACTGAACAAAAACAATTTAAGAAAAGCCATTTTGCAACTAAATTATTACGATAAGTGTAGGATAATAGATAATCATCAACTCACCATTAGGGATATAAAGATTTAATTTGTAAAAATGAGATGATTTCCCCCCAGAAACTTGTAATATCTTAAAGGCCTTCAACATCATTAACCTGATACTGGCTTCAATATTATATGGATCTACGATTTTGTCAATATAAATATCCTCTCCAACAAAGAAGTTTATAATCCCTCTGATCCAATCACATTCTATTTTGTATCATACTTATTTGGTTATGTGTTGCATTTCTTCCCCCTCCCCCAAAGAGATTATGAGATGCCTGAGGGCAAAAACTGTTATTTTTCATGAACTCAGGCCCTAAGTCCCTATAAATGCCCTTTCCACTAAGACACAATGCCTACTGGTCTCTCAGGAATCTTTAAAACACAAAAATAGTAGCATAGTACCTTTAATATAGCAGTTATAGGTAAGAGAAAAAGAAAGTCCTCCCAAATTATCTGTCAGTTGAAGCAGAGGCACCAAAAAGCAAAGCAATGAATTTTCTTTAGAGGTTTAATAAATGTTGTATCTAATTTAGTCACAAATTCAAGAAGATCCAATTAAACTAACTTCAATGCTATCCTATTAAGTCTATTTTCTAATTTTCAAATTGGACCAAATATGGCATTGCTGAATAAAAAAATTGCATAATGATCTAGCCAGCAAGGGAAAGGATTAACAACAAGTAAGCCTGGGTTTTACAGCACTGCTGAACCTTAATATTGGCTAAGCCATAACTTGTGTAATTCAAATTACCCTTCCTGTAAAATAAAAAGACCTTTTTTTTGTTAAGACAGATCTGCAGCTACAACTACAAAAGTGTATAAGCCCAAGTCCAATAAGCTGCCAAAGAGATAAATTTTTCAAGCACAATATTTTTAATGCTTAAAAGTAAGTTTCCCAGTTTTAGAGTTTGTTGTAGCCACTACCTTGGCCATTAGCAAATCTATTTGGTTTGTAAGGCTCACCTTTTTAAAAGTTCCCAGCGAAGACATAATCCCTCATAGATAAAAAAAGGCAGAACAGAAAGAATGCCCAAAAAGCCATGCAATCTCAACATGAACAAAATAATGATAACACGTATATGAGCTTATTATGTGCAAGGCACATTCTAAGCACTTTATAATTATTATCTCATTTGATCCTTCACAACAACCCTGGGAGAGAAGTGCTGATTATTATGCCAATTTTACAGATGAGGAAACTGAAGTAAACAGAGGTTAAATGACTTTGCCCAGGGTCATATGACTAAGGAAGTATCTATGGCTAAATTTGAACTCAGGTCTTCCTGACTCCAGGTCTGAGCTCTATCCTTTGTGTTACCCAGCTGTCTCCAAAAAAATGATAATAAATTTTCCCTTAAGATGGAGAACACACTAGATTCTGAGCAGAGGACATGACTGTTACTACCTAGAAAATAACCTGGCATCAGTAAAAAGGTCTGTTTTAAACAATTATGTAGTTTAATCTTAAAAAGATCGATATGAGATGAGACAAGCAGCACAGCATAATGGAAAGGAGCTGGCCTAAGAGGCAAGAAGACCTGAATCAAGTCCAGAATTTTAGAAGTCCAGAATGTTCCTGGCTGTGTGGGTACCCCAGGCTACTTTCAGATGGATAATTGTGAAGACTTCACAGGGTGTGTCTAATGGAGAGGTTTGGGGATTTGGCCTTGTAATTTTGGAAGGCATGCCCTTCCCCTCCCCACCCCCTCAGATGTTAGAAGATAAAGAACTTCCTGTGAGCTATTTGTTCTCTGCTCCAGGAAGGGTCTCTCCTTCCCTCCACCCCATCTCTTCTCCAAGACTTTCAGACGCCACCTTGGCAGTTGAGTTCTGATAAGGAAAAACCTGAACAAACCGGATCAATCTTGGTCCTCTGTGTAGTTTTCACGCCTAGACTGTAAGCCCCCCCCACCCCCCCAGCCAATGGTGAGAAGGGATAAAGGTGGGTGGGAATCTTTTTCACTAAGACTATAAATTAAGGCAGGTTCCCTTTTACCTCACCTCCTCCATTATGGAGGTGTGCCCAAATCTTGCAAGGTTTGTAGAATAAATTTACTTTATTTCTCTTAAAGATGTCTCTCCTACTATTTAAAAATTCTGTCCCATAAAAGACTATAAATGGAATTGCACAGAAAGCTGTTACCTGCTTGCAAACTCTCCACCAGGAGCTCCCTACACTGAATAAAGCACAGGTCTGAATTTTTTTTTAATCTTTAAAAATACCTTTCTCCCCAAGTACAAGATAATTAGATTAGTTACTCTTTATTTTATGTAATAAAATATTTTGAATTCTTTACTATTAGAAGCATTTTCACATACATTATCTTATTTGATTCTCACAACTTGCTGTAGTGAGATGGGCAGGGCAAAAATTATCTCGATTAATAGACTGGAGCACAGAGAATTTCAGCGACTTTTTGAAAAGTATACCACTGGGAAATGGCAGAGCTAGGACTGGAACCCAAGGCTTCAGACTCCAAATCCAGGCCTCTTTCTACCACACCATTAAAGTACTGGTGGGTTGGCACAGAATAATTTGGGGGGTTGAAACCTTGGATAGCCATCAGTGCCATCTGTGACGCTATGTGTTGCCCTTCTCATTTTCTCCCACCTGCATCACATAATTCAGAGATGAATGGCATCTGTTTGTATAAAAGGTAATTGTGCCAAATAGGGGAAAAGGGTGATGGAGAAAAAGAAGAAGTCACAGACTGGCACTATGGAGAGGAAGGATCTCCCTTCTTCATAGAGTAGAAGCACCAGGTCTCCACTAGAATGAAGAGGCTATTGTGGCCAAAATAAATTAATGTATTTATGTTTAAAGGCATTTCCAATTCAAGCTTCCATTTACCTGGTGGCACCAATATATACTGACCATCCAATCCCCACGTCCTACCCAAAACACCTTTAATGAGCCTGTAGCAAAATCAAAAGTTCCAGGAAGAACTCTTCCTAGGCTACTTTATCATTCCAGTCAATAAACAAACACAAGTTTTCTCCCTCCTGGAAATGTTATATTGTATTACAAAATCCTGCAGACAAAGAGTTTTTCTCTAACTAGATACACCAAAGGGTCAGCAGTAAATGCGTTGACAGCAGACAACAGGAGTGCTTAGTGTGTTACCATCTTCAGCTTACTAATGTATTGAGTACATCCAAAGCAAAAAGAGTATTTGCTGGTATCAGAGAAGCTTATCAGGACCGGGCCACGTAAATCTTTCTTGGCCATTATTTACTTTCCAGTGGCACCTCAATTGCCGGAATAAAATGCTGCAGCACCAACACATTTATGAGTAGGTCTGTACAGTTTACAGGTTTTGTTCTAGTTTTATCAGTTTTTTCTCCCAGAATGCAGACCTACGAATACATCAAGGAAGGTGTTTAGAGCCATGTTGTGATAAAGCACCTATATAGTTGGGAGTTTAGAGACCATGTCACTCTGGCAAATAATAACACATCTGTAAACAAAGAACACTTGAGCTATCCAAAATAACTGGATTTAGTTCTTCCCCAAAAGATAAAACTAAAGAAATAAAAGGGCACACGCACTGAGAAAGCAGAGCTGTCAGGATGTTTTCCTTCAGAAAAGAAGTCTGTTATTGTAGAAAGTACAATGTAAAAACACTATAAGTATTCAAAATATTTGCTTTTTTCCATAGCAAAAGCTGGAAATCAGGTGGATGCCCACTGAAAGGGTAGGGAATACCTGAACAAACTGGTGTATAAGAATGTAATAGACTATAATTTCACCATAAGATAAAATGGATAGGTAAAATTCAAAGAAACACCAAAAGAATTGTAAGAAGTAATATCTAGCATAGCCAAGAGAATAATATACACAATAAGATAAGCAAAAAGAACACTAAAATTAAGATGAATGCGGAAGAACTATGAAACCAAAGTCCCAGAGGACTGATGAGGAAACAAACCTCTTTCCTTTCTGTAAAGAAATGGGGAAATTTTGTGTATGTCAAACTTGGTAACTCTGGTTTCTCTGAAGAGTTTTTCTTTGTTAAAAGGAAGATTTCATGGAGTGGGAGGATATCAAGAATAAACATAGAATATGGCACAAGATATAAGCCAGGGCTGTCCAACCTTAGCTTTTTATTGAAACAATAGTCAATATATTTTGATTTGCTATTTTAGTGAGAGCTCTGCAGTAGCTCAGCTTCCTATACTAAAGCATTTACGTAAATTTCATTTTGAACAGTCCTGATATAAGCTATAAAATTTGTTTTGAAAAAAAGACAAAATAAAGCACACCAGACATAGAGCTCAAGTTCCTTCCCAACCATTTCCTAGCTGTGTGACCTTTAGCAAGTCAGTTAAATAAAGTCTCAGTTATCTCATCTATAAAATTTTGCCAACACCATTCACATAACCTGCCTCACAGGTTTGTATCATAAGGAGGAAAGGAGAATGTGTATAAAAGCATTCTAGAAAATTCACAAGTGTTTCTACATAGCTTCTTTCCTTTATTGCCACCACATGAGTCATCAGAAAACCTTCCTAAGACTGAGACTTCAGAAATATTTAACAACTTTTTTTTTTTCTGCCCTGATCCTTGGAATTAGTGATTCACCAACAATTCAACAAATATTTATTAAGCCCCTAGCACAACTTTAATATGACTGGCTCCTAGTCAGGGATGGAATATAGCTAAACAAAGGCTAGAAAGAACATTAATTTTGCTTAAAGTCCAAAAATTTTAATTTTTTACAAAAGGCTTTAAGATGACAAGCAAAAGAGTAGGCGAATGGAGGAACCACCTACATGTACACAGCAAGCTAGATTCCACAGGGCCTGGTCATATTGTAGGAAGCAGAATAGCAATAGACATGACCAAAAATTCATAGCAAGTATACTCCAAGTAAAGAGCAAGCAATAAAACCCACAGACACTGGGATCTAGACCAAAAGCACAAAATAAAAGTAACAAGCAAGAAGAACTAGACGGCCAAATGCAAGGGGACAAATTTGACCTCATAAGTACCACTGAAAGTCAGTGGGATGAAGCCCATGACTGAAATATGGTTCTGGGTGGGTATGCCTTATTCTGAAGTTACAAGATAAATAAATGAGGGGAAGTCATATTCTATATCAAGAAGATAAATTCATGGAAGGAAATCCATGAAGCAGAGTAGAAAAACTTCTGGATAAAGATCATTACAAGAAGAAATGAAGCAATTGTATCACCAGAGCATCCCACATACCAGCTACATGAGAAGGAAAAAAAAAAAAGATGACAATTCAAGAAAAAGATCACAAGCCTAGGGCAGAGACATGACATAGCAATGATTGGGTAGGGGGAGGGGGACTTCAATTACTGAAACATCTCCTGGAGTTCTCTCTCTCAGGGAAGAAAAAAAATGGCTAGAACTTCTGGCAAAGTGGACTGTGAGTACTTCTTAGATTGTGACTCCCAACCCCACGATCTCAAAAAAGAAATATATCCAACATATATTAATTAAAATTGGAGCAAGAATAAGAAAAGCTAAGAAACACCTCTATGTAATGAAATGCCTTCTGGAAGAACAATGAAGGACTCTGTGAAGGTGCAGTTCCCCTTAATTGCCCCCAACCTGATGCACACTCATCACCATCAACTCTGCAAAACCTACTTGAAGCAACATCCACTAAGATCCTTGTCACACAGAGTAAGCTAGTTTTCCCTAAAAAAAGTAATGAAACTGCCCTTGAGACTTAATTGGTCCAGAGGTTTAAGGCTCAATCAAGCCACTGACATGATTTTGAACTCCTTGCTGCCATGTGAGTCAATACAACCTCCTAATAAGATACATCTTCTCCAAACAAATTCATTAGTTCTATGGGATCAAAAGAAGAAAAGGAATAGCAATAAGAAACTCTACAATGATGGAAAAGAGAATTTTTAAAAGAAAATAGAATGGAAATTAGTGTAGAAATTAAAGTTCTCAAATAAGAAATCAGTAAAACAAATAATTAGAAACATGATATAAAAATCACTACAAAATACTC
This sequence comes from Trichosurus vulpecula, assembly GCF_011100635.1. Classification (NCBI taxonomy): domain Eukaryota; kingdom Metazoa; phylum Chordata; class Mammalia; order Diprotodontia; family Phalangeridae; genus Trichosurus; species Trichosurus vulpecula. The sequence goes on along the minus strand of NC_050573.1, from coordinate 91,742,006 downwards.
TTTAAAAAAGAATGACACATTTTGACTTCAAAAATTCAAAGACAGAAAAAATGTGACTAATAAAAATCAAAATGCAACAATACTATAAATATACACAAACAATATACAAGCCAAAGTAACCAGCCTTGAAGACACGATGTACAGAGATAATTTAAGAATCATAGGTGTCCCACAAAAACATGACTTTAAAAGCCTGAATACCACATGCAGGTAAAAATATTTAAAACTTATCCAGAAGTTCCCTGTAAATGGGAACAAAATATTGAAAGTTCAAATTTAAGTCACCAAAGTGTGAAATATTGCATACAACATGAGAGTTTGGTCAGTTTTGCTTAGCTGTTTTGATTTGTTACAAGGAAGATTTCAATCAATCGACACAAATTTCTTAAATACATTTGTGCTGGAAGATTTCAATCAATCGACACACATTTCTTAAATACATTTGTGCTGGGTGCTATGTCAGTTAGGTAATAAATGCCCTCAAGTAGCTATTATCTACTGGGGAAAATAATAAGATGCACACAGATAAGTGAATAAAAATATACTAAAAATAAACACAAAGAAATGAGGAGGGGAACAGAAATAACGGAGGAAATTTTTCAACAATGTTTTTCCCATGCATATTTTAACAATCATACAAGATCCTTGAAAGATGTTAACAGAGATAGTTTTGTTCAAAGATCCTCTGATAATATTAATAACAAAAGAAACAAAAAACAAGGAAATCTATGCTTGCTCAAGGTACTTGTCACTGTTAGGGAGAAGTTCAGAACAGCATTACAATTGAAGAAGGATTACCTAGAAATATTGAGCTCCCTGTCCCAAGATGCTCCTATTCAGATGACACTGTATTGATTAAATCAAGCCCCAGAGTAGAAATAATGACTACGTGTGTGTGTGTGTGTGTGCGCGCACATAGATACGGAGATATATATGTCTGTGTGTATATTAAGTGTATATACACACACATATACACACATATACAAATATATGTACACACACACATATATATACACATACATACGTCTACACACACATACACACACACACACACACACTCCTTGGACAAACACTGCAAAGGGACAATAAGCTGGGCCCAGAATCAAACAGGAGGGGAATGGGCCAGATTGTCTTTAAAAAGTTGTACAGGGGGCAGCTAGGTGGCGCAGTGAGTAGAGCACCGGCCCTGGAGTCAGGAGGACCTGAGTTCAAATCCGGCCTCAGACACTTGTCACATGTACTAGCTGTGTGACCTTGGGCAAGTCACTTAATCCCAATTGCCCTGCCCCCCCCCCAAAAAAAAAGTTGTACAGGTGTTCTAATGACTCCACACATCTCTCTGAAACAAAGTCCCATTTTGGTAACACCAATATACTTTCGGTGATGCTGTACAGTCATGTACAACATGCGTGAGTCATGGAATACTATAATCTCCAAAAAAGGGAAGCTAAAGGTCACCAAAAGAGTAATCAAGAGGCACATGGTAGGCATAAACAAAACACATTACAAATAAGGAATTATCTAGTAATAGGGTAAAGGAAAAATGTATGACTAAAAAATGGTCATGACCACTTGTGGCCATGGGGTAAAAAAGAGAAATAGCAAGTGGACAGTTCAAATGTTCCAATGGTACTCATGTAATGTTTAAAAAACATGAGGAAGCTCCCCAGCATTTTTGATGGACCCCCTATGGTAACTTTGAGAGAAGTCATGGACAAATGTCACAAAAGATAAACAGATGTATAGGAGTTACAAGAAGTGCTTATATATATCAACAAGTTTACAGATCCCTTAGAGCGTCTGAGTATTATTTTTAGACTGAGACTTAACAGTACAGAATCCATAATTGGGATATGGCTGCGAATGGTTATATTTTATCTAAAATGCACCACATAGACAAAAAGGCAAGTCATTTAAATTACTGCTTGCCTCAGTTTCCTCATCCATAAAATGGGGATATTAATAGCACATATCTCCCAGAATTGTGAGAATAAAATGAGATATTTGTTAAGCAATTTGCAAACCTTAAAAGTGCTATGTGTATACCAGCTATTATTATTTTTGTTACTCTTATTAGCAGAGCAGAAATATGCAGAAATCCAGTGGAATGGGGAAATATGGTAGAGAAAGTTTAAGTGAAGAAAAGGAATGCTGGGTGTAATCTGGCAGATATCATTGATTCTGTGGGAAAAGATTTAAGAGTTCAGAAAGGATAGGTGGAATCCTATGGCCTAAAATTCTAAAGGAAAAGTCAGCCCAAGACGAAAAAGGAACTATCAGAAACGAAATTCTGAAAACACATGAAGAAACAAAATGCACCAAGAAGGAAACTAGGAGGCAGCACAGCAAAGTAGAAAGGGCACTGGAACTGAAATCCACAGATCTGGGGCCAAATTCCAGTTCTGTCACTTATTATCTGTGTGACCCTGGGCAAGTCCCTTCACTTTTCTAGGCCTCAATCTCCTCTTCTGTAAAATGGGAATGACAGTACCTACCTCATAGGGTTGTTGTGAGGGTAGATAGATAGACAAACAGACAGATGCTTATTCTTTTCTCCCTTCCCTCCCCCTCCAACACTTACCCCCCTTATCCTACATGCAAGATTACGTTTCTAGACCACAAGCAGGCCAGTTTGGCTAGATCATAGTATGTGAAGGAGAGTAATATTTAACAAATCTGGAAAGAAAGACTAACTAGAGTGAGCCCCTTGTCATCAGGATGCTGAAAAAAGAGACTCTTCTAACCTAAGCTCCTTCTCCTGCTCTGTTGCTGTTCAGGGCTGACAAGAAACTGGTAGTGGCTTTTGGAAGAATAAATGCTCAGGATGGGGTTCAGATGCCAATTCCTCCTAGAAGATGGGATATTCAGGGTTCATATGGTGACTCAAAAACCCCAGCAGAAAGCAGAAGAAAAAAAAAAACTGAAGCATCAAGGTTGCAGAAAGTGGTGGTACAAAGAGACCAAAAGGATGAAAAGAGCCTAGAGACAATCTGGCAGAGGCCTATCCAGCATCTGTTGTGTCCATCTACAGGGAAATTTTCAACCAGGAGCAGGAGGTTAACTTCTGGCTAACCTGTCCAAAAGCCTAGACTTGAGTCGTGTGATCTACAGTAGACCAGGAAATGTGAAGAAGCTGACTTGGCAGTTGATTGGCAGGCCCTGTGATGGCAATGAGAAGGTTGAGGAATATTTCCAGGCTTTAGCTGTACCAATGATCCATGTCCAATTTGCCCTGCTACTTTGAAAACCTCCTCATCTACTGTCTACTCCAGAAAGCCCCTGTTACTTACATACTTATTATGCTTGCCCATGAGTGACATCTCAATGGATGGGATGATAGCAAAGAACCTGGGTCCTAGGGTGTTCTGCCTGCTGAAGTTAGCAGAATACATTTGTCAAAACACTGGGCTTGGCCCCTGTAAGCACAGAGCTACAAAGTACACCTGCCTCCTCCCTGAACATGGCAGAAAGCCTATACATGATTCCAAAATCGCACCCAAGGAGTACAAGAAGCTTGACTTGACCCAGGACCTGGCCAATATATTCCATTTCTATACTATGAATCCAAAATGTGGAACTAATCATGAAACTCAACCCCAAGGCCAGGACTTTGAATAGTGGCTCAGAATAGCACAAATAGGCCTTTGAAGACCTGAGAATACTTCTGCTGCTTCCTTCTACCCTGCCATCATAGCCCAAGCATCTTGATGGAGGAGAATTCTTCAAAAGCTTCAAATGGAAGCAAGTAGCCCCTGTTGGCTTTTGGTTTTGGTTCCTGGATTTTTTTAAGGCCACTGTACCAAGCCTTAGATCAAACCTTCATGGCTTCCTATTTCGGGATTCAACATTTCTTATGATGTATGATGAAAGTCTTCATCAAAAACACCACTTGAAAAATCAGCCAAAAACCTTAAAGATGACTAGAGCTGCTTCTGAAGCACCATAGGCCATTCAAATGAAGGCCCTTCATCATGAAGTAGCTGCCAGTCTCCGCTGTCTAAATGGAAACTACAGTGAGTTATATTGTATTTAAATACCATTTATTTATGCATCTCTTTGACATATTTCATCCCTCCCAAAGCTCAAGCAATACAAAGCAAACTACTTGGTGGGAGAAATGTCTATAACTACTGTTATCAAAGGTAAAAGTAAAGCTGCTAAGAGTAATATTTCTTACTTTCCCCTCCTAAATATTTTTAAATTAAAATCTATACAATAAACATTTTATTACATGTTGGAAACTAGCAAGCATTCTTCTGAGAACATTACATGATGTTTACTTAGAGAAACAGGAAGATCAATGTGGTGCAAAATAATTTCTCCTGCCCTTCAAAAGGATGACACATTTTAACATTTTGCCACCTTTTATAATAGTAATTTCCTCCCAGAGAACCAGATGAAAAATGACCACTCAACTAGTACTAAATTTAAAATGTCAAAGATTTTGAAAATGGATTCATATAAATTATAAAGATTTGGCTATAGGCATCATCACCTTTCCAAGTCTCCACTCTAATTCAAATCAGGATACAATTCTATTATGCCAAATAATTTCTAAGAATTTGCAAATGCCATTTTATTCTTCATAACCCCACCAAAGAAATTTTGCCTGCAGTTACCTCCTTGATAAGATGCAATGCTAGCTTCCTCAAGGGCAGAGACCATGTGAATACCTCTCTAGCTCGAGGGCTCAGCCTAAGGAGAAGATGCTCAATAAACATTTGATCATAATGAGTTGAAAAGCTATGAATAGGCCAGACAAGTTTTAAAGAATGAAAGTAAGGAGGGTGAGAAGAAAATAAGCCATTTCATCCACTAAAATGTAAACAGTTCAAATACAGAGAAATTATGATGTGGTAGGGAAAAATAAATTGGACTTGAAGCAAGAGCTGGGTTCAAGTACTAACTCCTGTCCCCATAATGAAGGGTCAGTGATCTCACTTCTCTGTGACCCTATTTTCTCATCAGTAAAATAGAAAGACTAATACTCATTCTACCAACCTTACTGGGTTGTTGGAATAAAAGTATTTTATAAACGATCCAACATTGTATAAATAGGAGCTATTGTCAGGAGCATTATTATTATACTGCATCCCTACAACTCCAATACCATCTAGTACAAAAGAAATAAATCATATAACCTGGCTTTTCCATCTATGTGATGCTGAATAACTAACTTGACTGATTTTTTTTCTTCCATGCCAAAATGACCAGTCATTTTCAAATTTCAGTCTAAGCTTTTCCCTGCTGTAAGGCTAGAAGAAAAAAATATCTCCTCACTTTTGGGGGGTCATCCTCTGAGCAGAGGCTGAAAAGGTAAAATGCTGTTCCAAGTTAATGCAGGGTCAAAGGCACAACTAGGACCATGGTAGAAAAACTTTGATTTCAACTTGGATCTAGTCCTAAGATCCCTTTCAGCTCCCACATCTTTATTTTATGAAAAGGCACAATTCAATTCAACCAACATTTATGAAGTGCCTACTATAGCAAAGGAAAGCAATATACCATGCTTTGACTTTAGAAAATACGAATGTGCATATGACCATAAATATTACACATTTACTTAATACCTAATATGTACAAGGCAACATAAGAAAGAATATCAAAAATTTTAGCTACACTTAAAATCTGATGATTCAGGTTTCTTTAATCACCTCTCTGACATCATTTTCTCACTTTGAAAAAAGGGATAATAATTCCTACCTAACTTCTACACACGGTAACTGAGAAGATCAAAAGAGATCATGGATACAAAAATATTTTGTAAAATGTAAAATGATACAAATTTTAGTCATAATTATTATCACAAATCTATATAATTGGAGAGAGCACTCTGGGGATCTGATTCCTTTGCGCCAGTTTTTAATAATAATAATAATAGCTAACATTTCTATAGTGCTTTAAGGTTTGCAAAGTGTTTTATACATATTACCTCATTTGATCTTCAAAACTACCCTATAAGGTAAGTGATATTATTATCCACATTTTACTGATGAGCAAATTGAAGCAGAGAGAGGTTAAGTGACTGACCCAGTGTCACAAAGCTAGTAAGAGTCTGAGGTAGGATTTGAACTCAGGTCATGCTTACTCTAAAACCACTGTTCGATCCATGGAACCACCAAGCTGCCTAATTAAAGACTGCTTTCATTCTCATTTTAAATAGTGAAAGAATTTGATTATAAAATTTAATTTTCAAACTGAACTGGTATTCCCATATTACTCAAAACTTAGGTCAAAGAACCAACAAGCAAGTATAGGGAAGTCTTGTAAAGGCTACTAAACCCAAAGGCAAGACCATGTCTTCTCTATCTTTGTATTTCCCAGAGTCATATTTATATAATAGTAGTTCCTACTACATGCACAGCATGGTGCTGGGCAATGGGAACCAAATAAGACCTGAATTCAAGTCCTACTTCTAATGCATACTGGCCATGTGACCCGGAGGAAATCACTTAATCTCTCAGCACTTTAGGCAACTCTCTAAGACTTTTAAGTTTCAGAGAAGGTGACTACTTACATTAGGAAAAGGAGTCTCCCTATACCAATGAAATCACTAGTCCAGTTCCTGTCCTATGTATTCATAAAGATATATACATATATACAAATATAAAGTGTGTGTATGAAAGTATACACATAAATATATATTATACAGAGTATCCCAAAAGTCTTAGTGCATTGTTAAGCTTTATTATTAATTAGCTGTATTATTAATTAGCTTTGTATTCCTCAAGCTTTAATAGCTTAAAACTTTACTAAGATCTTTACCATACCCTGTACGTAAATTTAGATAGGTAGAGATAATAATATAGGCTATCCCTGAAAAAGAGTTGTACTCTTAAAGCTGTATCTCTTTACAAGGAAAAAGATACACACACACACACACACACACACACACACACACACTAGATATCCTCTCACTTTCCCTCTGTGACTACCTTTACTTTACCCTACATAACTCCTGTATATTATAGTTGTTTGCAAGTTGTCTCCCCCATTCAACTGTAAGCTCCTTGAATGCTGACACTGTTTTTGCCTTTCTTTGTATCCCTAGATCTTAGCAGAATGCCTAGCACACAGTAAGTGCTTAATAAATGCTTGCTGACTTGGTGTTGACACTAAAAACAAAAAAACCACAGCAATAATAGTTTGCATACAAGCTGGATATGAATAAAAAATGAGGCCATGTTCTTAGCAATTACTAAATTAATAAATACTCCAACAGAATTGGAACTTACCTTTGTTGAAGTCCTTAGGATCCAATGACAAACTATAGCCAGGAAGAGTCTCCAAGAGAAGTTTGTAGCAAGCCCTCCATCCGGGCTCAGCAATACTGGGAGCTACACACTGCATTGCTGCTACCCGCTTGAAGAAAGCAGATTTGCGATGGAAACCAATTAGCTCATAGAGCTCAGAAAGAATACTGTAACGCTGGATTTTCTCTTCTTCTGAAAGCTGAAATATAAAAAGAAACAAACAAAATTTGTACATGTTCTCCAAGAATAATGCAGAAGGCACACATGAAATGTTTATTTTCCTTTAAGGACAAAAGACAGGTATGAAATATCACAAAAAAATAAGATCCTTGTTATGTTTATTAATACAATAGCAATGAGTAGAAATATAACACTGATTTTGACCCCATGTCAAATTCCAAAAAAGTTTTCTAACACCTACCTCCTAAACTTTGATCTTCCTTTTCTGCTAATAAGGTCTATACTCATTGGTATGTTTATAAGTTATGTATTCTGAAATATGTTACATATTCTGAAAACAAACTGCTGTAAGGTACAAGGCATATTCTAAATAATGCCAATTCATTAATTCTTAGAAAATATAACAAAACATTATAAGAGATTAATTACATAGGAATAATGTTTAGCAATATAGTAAATAGAGTGTTAGAACCACAGAAGGAGACTGAAGGAAGTTTTTAGACCATCTCATAACTGAACAGCAATCTTCTCCATAACATCCCTGAACAAGTCACCATCCAGCATGATAGGGACTATACAGTAATGAGGAACTAATTAATTTCACTCTTACATGTAACAGTTCCTCAAAATACTCGAATAGAGTTATCGTGTTGTTCCTCTTCATTCTAAAATCCTATGATGCTACTATCCTAGTAAAAAAAAAGCAGTACATCTCCAAATAGATGTAAATGCATAATAGAACATGAAAGGTATAAAGAAGAATTTCGAAAGTTCTAGGAGACATACACCAGGGGACTAAGGTTGGGTAAGGTCACTCGCAGGAATGGTTATCAGGAAAAGCTTCATGGATGAGGTAACCTGATCTGGACCTTGAAGGAAGAAAAGGACAGACAGATAACAGAAATGGGCAAAGGCACAAAGACAAAGAAAGGTCAGGATTAGGAAGGAAATACAGGAGGTCTTCATTATCCAAGCATAATTAGTATGGAAAAAAAAAAAACTTAAACTGAATCCACTTAAAAGAGGATACATTTCACTGTAAATAGTGAATAATGAGTATGCCTTGGAAATAAAATGTAAAATTAAAATAAGTTTATTTATCTTATATTTAACAAAATATAGATAATTTTATCTTCCAATTTTTTAAATCATTATTTATTTCTTTAATATTTTTAGTTTTCAGCATCAATTTTCACAAGAGTTTGAATTACAAATTTTCTCCCCATTTCTACCCTCCCCCCCACTCCAAGATGGCATATATTCTGATTGCCCCATTCCCCAGTCAGCCGTCCCTTCTGTCATCCCACTCCCCCCCCATCCCCTTTTCCCTTACTTCCTTGTAGAGCAAGATAGATGTTTACGCCCCATCGCCTGTATATCTTATTTCCCAGTTGCATGCAAAAACTTTTTTTTTGAACATCTTCTTTTAAAACTATGAGCTACAAATTCTCTCCCCTCTTCCCTCCCCACCCACTCTCTCTGAGAAGGCAAGCAATTCAACATAGGACACATGTGTATTACTATGTAAAACCCTTCCATAATACTCATGTTGTGAAAGACTAAATTTTGCTCCTTTCTATCCTATCCCTCTTTATCCAATTTTCTCCCTTGACCCTGTCCCTTTTCAAAAGTGTTTACTCTTGATTACCTCCTCCCCAAATCGGTACTCCCTTCTATCGTCCCCCCTTTTTCATCTCCTTCCTCCTTTCCTGTGGAGTAAGATACCCGAATGAGTGTGTATGTTATTCCCTCCTCAGGTCAAATCCAATGAGAGCAAGATTCACTCATTCCCCCTCACCTGCCCCCTCTTCCCTCCCAACAGAACTGATTTTTCTTGCCACTTTTATGTGAAATAATTTACCTCATTCTATCTCTCCCTTTCTCCCTCTCTCAGTATATTCCTCTCTCATCCCTTAATTTGATTTTACTTTTTTAGATATCATCCCTTTATATTCAACTCTACCCTGTGCCCTCTGTCTATATATATGTATACATATACATATATATGCATATATATATATATATATATATATATATTTGTGTGTGTGTGTGTGTGTGTGTGTGTGTGTTCCCTTCAGCTACCCCAATACTGACTGAGGTCTCATGAATCATACACATCATTTTTCCATGTAGGAATATAAACAAAACAGTTCAACTTTAGTGTCCCTTGTGATTTCTCTTTCTTGTTTACCTTTTCATGCTTCTCTTGATTCTTGTGTTTGAAAGTCAAATTTTCTATTCAGCTCTGGTCTTTTCACTGAGAAAGCTTGAAAGTCCTCTATTTTATTGAAAATCCATATTTTGCCATGGAGCATTATACTCAGTTTTGCTGGGCAGATGATTCTTGGTTTCAATCCTAGCTCCATTGACCTCCGGAACATCGTACTCCAAGCCCTTTGATCCCTTAATGTAGAAGCTGCTAGATCTTGTATTATTCTGATTGTGTTTCCACAATACTCAAGTTGTTTCTTTCTGACTGCTTGCAGTATTTTCTCCTTGATCTGGGAGCTCTGGAATTTGGCGACAATATTCTTAGGAGTTTTCTTTTTGGGATCTTTTTCAGGAGGCAATCAGTGGATTCTTTCAATTTCTATTTTACCCTCTGGCTCTAGGATATTAGGGCAGTTCTCCTTGATAATTTCTTGAAAGATGATATCTAGGCTCTTTTTTTCATCATGGCTTTCAGGTAGTCCAATAATTTTTAAATTATCTCTCTTGGATCTATTCTCCAGGTCAGTGGTTTTTCCAAGGAGATATTTCACATTATCTTCTACTTTTTCATTCCTTTGGTTCTGTTTTATAATATCTTGATTTCTCATGAAATCACTAGCTTCCACTTGCTCCAATCTCATTTTTAAGGTAGTATTTTCTTCAGTGGTCTTTTGGACCTCCTTTTCTATTTGGGTAATTCTGCCTTTCAAGGCATTCTTCTCCTCATTGGCTTTTTGGAGTTCCTTTGCCATTTGAGTTAGTCTATTTTTTAAGGTGTTGTTTTCTTCATTATTTTTTTCAGTATTTTTTTGGGTCTCCCTTAGCAATTCATTGACTTGATTTTCATGGTTTTCTTGCATCACTCTCATTTCTCTTCCAAATTTTTCCTCCACTTCTCTAACTTGCTTTTTCAAATCCTTTTTGAGATCTTCCATGGCCTGCAACCAGTTCATGTTTTTCTTGGAGGCTTTTGTTGTAGGCTCTTTGACTTTGTTGACTCCTTCTGGCTGTATGTTTCGGTCTTCTTTGTCATCAAAGAAAGATTCCAAAGTCTGAGTCTGAATCTGAGTCCGTTTTCACTGCCTGGCCATGTTCCCGGCCAACTACCTGACCCTTGAGTTTTTTGTTGGGGTATGACTGCTTGTAGAGAGTGCTTTGTTCCAAGCTTGAGGGGATGCGCTGTTGTTTTCAGAGCTTTTTCTACACAGCAAGCTCTGCCACACCAGCATTCCTTCTCCCCCAAGAACTGCCAACCCGGACTTGACTCAGATCTTAAGCAGGCTCTGCACTCCTGCAACTGCAACTGTAGTTCTGCAGCTGCACTACCTCTGCTGCCCCCAGGGCCATGGCTGAACTGCGAACTCCTTTCACTCTGTCCCCCGTGGCTTTTCACACTAACCTTCACTGTTGTCTCTGGTGTTTGTGGGTTGAGAAGTCTGATAACTGCCACAGCTCACTGATTCAGGGCGCTAGGGCCTCTTCCGCCTGGTCCCAGTTGGGTTGGTCCAGGTGCAGCAGACACTGGGCTCTGCTCCCCCCTGCACCCAGCTCCATGAATGATAGACCTTACCCAGCAACCATCCAGGCTGTCCTGGGCTGGAGCCCTGCTTCCCTCTGCTATTTCATGGGTTCTGCAGTTCTAGAATTTGTTCAGAGCCATTTTTTATAGGTGTTTGGAGGGTCCTGGGGGAGAGCCCTGGGCAACTCCCTACTTTCCAGCAGCCATTTTGGCTCTGCCCTGTCTTCTAATTCTTAAAATAAACTTTAATTCTTATCATCAAAATGCATCAAATGTTGTTTGGTTTGGGGCTTATAATCTTATCACAAAATTATATGATAACACAAGAAAAACACCCTTTAGTCCATGTCTGATTTGTATAGCTTTATAATAAAAAGGTTTATTATTGCAAAAATATTTGAGGGTTTCAACAATTTTCTAAGGGCCTCTCTTTTGAAGCACCTTTTAATAATCGGCAAGAGAAATTGACCTACAAAAAATGGCTAGGGACAAACACTAGCGTTAAGTGCTTTGTTTGAACTAAGACTAATTTAATAAGTGGTCAGTTCTTTAGTGGAAATCTTCACGTGATAGTGACTTTTACTTCCCTACATGTCATGAAGAAGCAGTGTGCTAACTTTCTATGCTAAACTGAAGAGACAGCATGGCATAGTGGGACAGGACCTTGGTGTGACCCTAAGCAAACTACTTAACTTCAGGTAACTGTACAAAGCTAAAAAAAAATAGATACAAAAATGCTGCCCATTTGCATTTGTGGAGAGAGCCTCCTCACTAAGAATTCTATACAACAGTTAATCACAAGAATAGGCTGAAACCACATACAACTTCATGACTATAGGGACTCAAACAATAAGAAATCCCAGGAATAAAGGCTGTCCAGGATATGGAGTGGATCCTAGGGAGAATTACGAATTAAGGCTAGAAAGGCAGACAAGAGCTATATGAGAAAAAAATCTTGAAATTAGTGTTTTATTCAGCAGGCAGGAGAGAATCATGGATGATTTTGGAGCAGGGGAGTGTTTACGATCAGACCTATGCTTTCAGAAGACTACAAACAGAGCAGTGTGTAGGAAAACTTGGAATGGAAAAAGACTGGGGTCATGAAGAAGTTAAGGGGCTAGAAAAATAAAACAGGGAAGAAATAAGGGTCTCAGTTCACAACTCCACCAACAAAATTATGGTATATGAATATAATGGAATACTATTGTGCAATAAGAAATGACGAACAGACGGACTTCATTACAACCTGGAAAGACTTATATGAACTGATACTGAGTAAGGGGAGCAGAACCAGGAGATCATTACACAGGATTACAGACACACAGTCTCTGTAAGGACTAACTTTGATAAATTTTACTCTTTCATCAATACAAGGTTCAAAGACACCTCCAAAAGACTCACGATGGAAAAAGTTATGCACATCCAGAAAAAGAATTATGGAGTCTGAATGGAGATTGAGGCAAACTATTTGCTCTCTTTTTTTTTCTTCTTTTTTGGTTTCTCCTCTCTCAGGATTCATTCCACTGGTTATAATTCATCTTTACAACTGGACTATTATGTAAATAAGTTCAATGTGAAGGTAAAGTAGAACCTACAGTGGATTACATGCCATCTTGGAGGACAGGGGGAGGATAGGGAGGGAGAGAAAATTTAGAACTCAAAAATTTGTGGAACTGAATGTTGTAAACTAAAAATATGCTGATGGTTCTCAAATCTACATATTCAGCCCTAAACCTCTCTGACTTCCAGTCGTGTCTCTCCAACTGCCTATTGGACATCATGACATGGATATCCAAAACTGAATTCATTATCTTTGCCACTATGACTGGTGACTGTACCACCATCTACTCAGTCACCACACGTGCAACCTACATACTGCCAAGACCTGTCAATTTTGCCCTCAGAATATCTCTCATATACACTGGTTACCTCCTCTGACACTGTGACATAACCCTGGGGCAAGCCCCATCACCTCACGCTGCACTGGTAACTAAGGTGGGGCTCCACGTGGGGCCAATGAAGGGAGGTCTGATTATATTATAGGCCCAAAACCCCTAGCTACTAGGTGCTAAGCCAATGTGGGCATGAAGCCCCCAGGGTCCTAAGGGGAGTTACTAAGACCAGAACCAATAGTAAGAGCTTAAGTTCTGGTCATTCAGATGACGTTTGATGATGGCTAAAGAGTGCATAAAAAGACAGAATAGAGCTATTTGCTTAGGGCTCTCATTCTTGGTGGTATCCTGTTGTGGAGATTCTGGGCAGCTGTAGTTAAGAGCTCTCCAGCCTGTAAAACCGGATGTTCAAACTTTGTTAAATTCTGGTAACTATGAATTGAGATTTGAATCAGACAAGGTCTGTCTGTTGAAGTTTGTAATTTGTTTGTATTTGCTCTGAAGTTCAGGGTGCTGGCTTTTTCCCCTGACCTAAGTGAATGAGATTTGTATGCTGGATTAAAGTAAGATTGTTAACCCCTTAAAGTTGCTTTCCTTAGTAAAGCAGATCAAAAGAACCTGGGCTTGCAGCATTCTGTGTGCTGGTTGTTGTTGCTTTTATACCCCCACAGCAGCTGCTAGCCAAAGTGTTGCAACACACGCCTACACTACTGCAACAGCCTACCTATTGGTTCCCATTCCAATCTATCCTATGCTCAGCTGCCTAATTGATCTTTTTAAAATGCAGGTCTGACCATGTCACCTCCCCTACTCAATAAATTCCAGTGATTCCCCATTACCTCCAGGATCAAACATAAAATCCTCTATTTGGTATTCAAAATTCTTTGTAACCTGCATCCCACCTACTTTTCCAATCTTCTTACACCTTACACTTCTCCCACATACTCTTAGACCTCTTGCTGATCCTCAAAGACACTCCATCTCCCAACTGGCTGTTTTCACTAGTCATTCCCCAAATCTCATCTCTGCCTCCTGGCTTCCCTAGCTTCTTTTAAGTCTCAGATAAAAATACTACCTTGGATAGGAAATGTTTCATAACCCCCCTCAATTCTAGTGCCTTACCTTTTTTGTTTATTTATCCTATACAATACATAGCTTTCTCTACATGATTGTTTACATGCTGTCTCTCCCATCAGAATGTGAGCTCCCTGAAAACAGAGAGTACTTTCTGTATTCCTTTGTATCCTTAGCACTTACCACAGTGCCTGGCACACAGCAGGCACTTAATTGATATTTATGGACTGACTAACTACTTAGAGAACATAACAGAGTCAACAAAAAAATTAGTTTGAAAAAAATTCAACAAAATTGCAGTACATGAAATAAACTCACAGAAATCAATAGAATTTCTATATGTTATGATCAAAACCCAGGAGGGAGAGATGGAAAGAGAATTTCCTTCTAAAATAACTACATAATCTATGATTACCAACTCTGATAGAACTGGCTCTTCTCAGCAATGCAAGGTTCTAAGACAGCTCCAAAAGACTCATGACGGAAAAAGCTATCCACATCCAGAGAAAGAATTACAGAGTCTGAATGCAGATTGAAGCAAACTATTTACTCTCTCTTTTTTTTTCTTTTTTGGTTGTTTCTTCTTTTTCATGGTTCATTCCATTGGTTGTAATTCTTCCTTACAACTTGACTATTGTGAAAATAAGTTCAATGTGAAGGTATATGTAGAACCTATATCAGATTACATGCCATCTTGGGGGCAAGAGAGGAGAGAGGGGGAGAAAATTTAGAACTTAAAAACTTGTGGAACTGAGCGTTGTAAACTAAAAATAAAAAATAAATTTAAAAAATAAAGAAAATAACTATATATCATACAAAATATTTAGGAAACTACCTGCCAAGACACACATGGGAACTATGTGAGTATAACTACAAAACACTCTCCAAAAAACCAAAGACAGACCTAAATAGAGAAATAATAACTGCCATGAGTAGGCTGAGACAATATAATAAAAATGACAATACTTAAATTTGATATACCGATCAAACTACCAAAAGATTATTTTATAGATCAAGAAAAAAATAGTAGCAGAATTCATCTGGAGGAACAAAAGGTCAAGAATTTCATGGGAAATAATGGAAAAAAAAGTAAGAAAAAAGGGAACCTAGCAATACCAGATCTCAATTCATACAACAAAGCAGTAATCATTAAAATAATTTAGTATTGGTTAAAAATAGAGAGACTAATCAGTGGAAGTTTAGGTTTAAAACAAACCGAAGCAAACAAATACAGTAACCAAGTGTTCAATAAACCCAAAGACTCAAACTACTAGGGCAAGAATTCACTATTTAACAAAAACTGCTGAGGAAAATGGAATGCCATCTGGAAGAAACCAGGTATAGACAAACATCTCACATGTTATACCAAGAAAAGTTCTAAATAAATACATGACCTAGATGACATCATATACAAATTAAAAGAGTAAGGAGAAATTACTTTTTATATCTATGAATAGGAGATGAATTCATAACCAAACAAGGGATGAAGAGGATCACAGAAGATTAAATGGATAATTTTTATTATATAAAATTTAAAAGGTTTTACATAAATAAAACCAATACAGCTAAAATTAGAAGAGAAACAGGTAAATGGGTGGAGGGAGGGAATCTTTGCAACAAGTTTCCCTAATAAAGATCTCTCACCTAAGACATAAGGAACTGATTCAAATTTGTAAGAATAAGAGACACTCTCCAGTTGCTAAATGGTCAAAGTATATGAACAGGCAGTTCTCAGGAGAAAAAAAATCCAAGCTATCCATAGCCATAAGAAAAAACATTCCAAATCACTAATTAAACAAATGCAAAATAAAACCACTCTGAGATTCTACCTTACCCCACATCAGATTGGCAAAGATGAAAAAGAAAAAAGAAAAGAGGAGCTTCAGGAAAATAGGCAAACTAGTGCATAACTGGTAGAGCTAAGAATTGGTATAGCCATTGTAGAAAACAATTTAGAGTTACATCTCAGAAGCTACTTAACTGAACATACCCTTTGGCCCAGGAACACCACTATGTGGTCTATATACACCAAAGGAATCAAAGAAAGAGGAAAATGATCCATATTCTAAAAAATATTTATAACAGCAACTTTTTGTGGTGACAAAGAACTGGAAACTAAGAGGGTGTCCATTAATTGTGGAATGGTTGAACAAATTATGAGCTATTAATATATTAGAATAGTAGTGTACTACAAGAAATTATGAAAGGGACAGTTTCAGAGAAACCTGAGAAGCCCCCCATGAAATGATGCAGAGTGAAGTGAGCAAAACTAGGAGAATAATTTGTAGATTAATAATCCTTTAAAAATAAACAACTCTAAAAAACTTAGGAACTCCAATCAACATAATGACTAACCATGATTCCAAAGGAGCCATGATAAAGCATGTACAAACCTCCTGAAAGAGAAGTGATGGACTCAAAGTGCAATTTTTTATATTTTTTTAACTTGGCCAATGTGCAAATGTGTTCTGTTTGACTAGCCTATTTGTTACAAAGGCTTTATTTTTTCTTTTCAAAGGTAATAAGGGTCAGAGGAGCAAGATGAAAGAGATAGAAAATAGATTTTGACCTGCTCCGTTTCCAACCTGAGCCAATTCACCCCTCCTCAGACAGCCTGGCAGTCCCCCTGCCCCTGCAGGCTGGTACCAGACTTACTTCAAACACCCAAATGCCTTAGCCCACTACAGCTCAGAACTCAAGAGATCCATCAGCCTCCTCTTGGGTAGTAGGGATTAAAGGCATGTACTACCCATCCACAAGAATGAGAGGTTGTAATCAAATAGTAGTTTAAGAAGGGTTTTAATGAAGGGTTTGAGAAGTGAATTAGTCTCGAGAAAGTAGAGGCAGCAAGAGCAGATAACTTCTTCTGGCAGCATTTGACAGAAGAAGAAACTAAGAATCAAGGCCACACAGCCTATTAGTGACAAACCAGGATTAGAACATAGGTCTCTCAAGACTGAAAACCAATGCTGTTTTCTATGCTACATTGCTTCCCCTATGAAGTGTGTATATCTGAAAAGTTAGGCTGCTTATACACTCACTACATGAAAACAGTGAGATCATAAAGTGATCTCAGATGAAATATCAAGGCAAGAATTTCATGAAGAAGTTTTGAAGGAGTATGTAATTCCACAACTCATTTCCAACCTACTGTTCTTTTAAGGAATATTAATCACCACTTCTTTGTTCTAATTTTTCAAGAGGCTGCAGAGTCACGAAGTATGAGTCCAAGTCTCAGATGCTTACAAGAAGGCAGTGTTTCAAAGATCACTTAAGACAAGTAATTTTATTCACAAGATGGATTATCTGGGGAACCTAATTAGAAATTCATCATTTCATTTTCAATCTAAAATTATGCTTTCACTTATTACATCTTCCAAAAATCTTTATTAAGCACCTATTAAGCATGAAGCACTGTGCTAGGCATCAAGGGTGAAAAACTGAATAAGATAGTGTTCCTAAGCATGGAGAGCTCACAATTAGTAGGAGATAACACATATAAATTATTCTAATATAATACTTTCATTGTATTAATACTAAAAACAAAAAAAAAATTAGGCACCATGCATGAAAGGTAGTGTGATTCACCTCTCACGTGTGGCTCCAAGAAGCTGTAGCATGCACAACAGTCACATTCTAGTAAACCATTTTGGAAGATGAACTAAACCATGTTGAGGTTAACAGAGGAGTTTCAACCCTTCAGTGAATTGGGGGGAGTGGGAGGTCTACCCCAAGCACATGAAGACTTTCTCTGGTGGAATAGGCAGAAGAGAACAATTTATTCCAATAGCCATAAAGGCAGCTGAAGCAGATGCTATGAAGCACTCAGAGCTTGTTTAGCAAGGTCATCCAGCGCATCCCAAGCTATCACCATCTTGACTTTGTCCTGCCACTGGACTGAGGCAACTCTGGAAGAGTGAAGCCAATGACTTCATGCAACTTTGCCTCACCTATATCCAATTTATGCATGAATAAAAAGACATCCAAAAAAAAAGACTAAAAAAAAAAGCACCATGCATGAGAAGTGGTGTGATGTAGTAAAAGAATGATGGACTTGAAGTCAATTGAGAACTGGGTTCAAATCCTACCTCCTACATTTACCAATGGAGTAACTGGTAAAACTCAAAAGTAGGAAGGATCCAGAAACAACAAAAAAATATATAAACTGTTAGAGCCAGCAAACATCTTACAGATCATCTAACTCCCATATTTTATAGAGAAATGATATACTATTATTAATCCATATTTATATAATGCTTTACAGTTAACAAAGCACTTTCTTCATAATAATTCTGTGAGGAAGGTGGTAAAAACTCCATAAGGACAGAGACCGAGTATTGCCTAAAATTTCTATTTCTCAACATCACCCAGAAAATTACTCTGCACACAACAGATAGTAAATGTTTGTTGAACTGAATTTCTTGAATTCAATTTTTGGAGCAAGTAGCCCGAGGGCCAAAAAAGACCCCCTAAGTTAGTCCTCACCTTGCATTCTACTCAGCAAAATAAGATGACACATTTTATGAACTAAGAAAGGGATAGGTAAGTAGCTTATTTGAGCTATATCTTCACTTAAAATATCACTGCTTCAGGAAGGGAATGAACACTTACCCTTGATGGGAAGTCTGAATTGACAAGTTTATTGATAAAAAGCATCTCCACCTTGCCTCCCTTCCCCCAGGAAATTAGGGCTGTAAGAGACATTAGAAATCATCAGCCCAATCCTTTCAGGTTAGATTGCAAAGTAATGCTGTACAAACAGCAAGCCCTCAACAGTCACTTACTGGATTATCCAAATATCTCAGCCGTATTTAGAACAATTTAATACCAACTCCATTGATGAAGCATGAGAAAGAGCAGGTCATTTGTAAAACACAGACAATCACGAAAATAAAGGGAAAGCAAAATAAAGACAACACATTCCATCCAAGGATTCCTTAGATGCACATATGAAGCTTTCTTCCTAACAGGCCACTGACAAGGTATTGAAAAAGCTCATTTTCTCAAGTCACTCTAAACACAGTAAAATGTTAAGCAGTACTTCAGAAAATATATCTAACATTCTCCATCACAGGGAAACAACACTTCTGAAACTATAGTAGCCTTTTATAATTTCTAGTTATATTTATCTCTTTAAAATAGATGTTATTTAGCTACAGTTACCTGAATACAGAGGCAGCTACGTGATAACAGGGGGTAGAGTCCTGGGGCTGAAATCAGGAAGACCTGAGTTCAAATTTGGCTTCAGATACTTACTAGCTGTGTAACCTTGGGCAAGCCACTTAACCTCTGTTTGCCTCAGTTGTCTCAACTCTGCAGTGGGGATGATAATAGCACCTACCTCCCAGGATTGTTGTAAGGATCAAACGAGATAATATTTGTAAAGCACTTACATAGTACCTGGCACACAGTAGGTGCTATATAAATGCCAGCTATAACATTATTATTAAATACAAATCTTTTCCCCAAATCAATGAATTAGATTTAAAGTGCAACACTATGTCCCAGGGATGGGGAGCCTGAGGACTCAAGGCTACATGTGGCCTTCTAGGTCCTTGGGTGCAGCCTTTTGACTGAGTCCAAGTTTTACAGAACAAATCCTTTTATTGAGGGGCTTTGTTTTGTGAAGTATAGATACAGGATAAAAAACTGCTCACATTTCTAGAGCATTATATGGTTTACAAAGTACTTTGAAATCTTTTATTTCATTTGCTCCTCACACCAATGCCATGGGGGGAGGTAGAACAAGGATCACCTATTTCACAGATACCCTTTACAACCAAACTCCTTGAAAAGACCAACTACAGTGAGTGCCTCCACTTTCTCTCCTCTCATTCTCTTCCAATTCCCTTAAAATCCAGCTTCTGATCTTATCATTGCACTGAAAGTGCTCTCTCCAAAGTTACCAATGATCTTAGTTGCCAAATCCAAAGGCCTTTTCCCAGTCATCATTCTCCTCAACCTCTCTGCAGTCTTTGACATTGTTGATCTTCCTTTCCTTCTCAATACTCTCTTCTCTCTACGTTTTTAGGACACCACTGGTTCTCCTCCTGCCTATCAGACCACTCCTCTTCAGTCTCCTTTGTGGGATCCTTATCTATCCTCCTCCACGCCCTCTAACTACATGTGTCCCACAAGGTTTGGCCCTAGACCTCCTCTACCTCTATACTACTTTTCTTAATGATCTCATGAGCTCCCACTGATTTAATTACCATCTTTATGCTGACACTTCAAATTTATCTATCATACCCTAATCTCTCTGCTGATCTCCACTCTTACACTTCCAACTACCTTTCAAATAGCTCCAAATGGATTTCCAATAATCCAAAACTGAACTCATTATCTTTCCCCCTAAATACTGCATCCCTCTTATGTTCCCTATTACTATAAAGGACTATCCTCCTAGTCCTTTAGGCTTGCGACCTAGGTGTTATTCTCAACTACCCACCAGCTCTCATTCCCCCTATCTAATCTATTGACAAGGCCTGCAGACTTAAACTTTACAGCATCTCTCAAATATGCCCCCTTCTGTCCTCTAACACTGCTACCACCTTGGAGCTGTCATCATCTCATACCTGGACTATTACAACAGCCTGCTGGTGGGTCTGCCTGCCTCCAATCTCTCTCCACTCCATTCAGTCACTAAAGTGACCTTCCTAAAGCCCCTATCCAACCATGTCATCTCCCTACTCAACAAATTCCAGTGGCTCCCTACTGCCCATAAGGTCACATACAAAATCTTCTGCTGGGCATTCAAAGACCTTCAAAGACCTACCTTTCTAGTCTTCTTATCTTATTTCCCAACACAAACTCTTTGTGACACTGACCTCCTGGCTGATCCATGAACAAGACACTCCATCTTTCAACTTAGGACATTTTCTCTGACTGTCCCCCATGCGTGGAATGCCTACTGGATTTCTTCACTTCCTTCAGACTCCAACTAAAATCTCATCTTCTATAGAAAGCCTTCCCCAAACTCTCTTGATTCTAGCACCTTCCCTCTGTCAATTATTTTCTTTTTATCCTGTATTTAGCTTTTTTGTACATATTTGTTGCTTGAATCCACCAAACACCTTAGGAAAGAGATCCCAAAATAAAAACTCCAAGGAACGTTATAAGACAAATTTCAGAACTATCAGGTTAAGGAAAAAATACCACAAGCAACTAGAAAGAAACAATTCAAATATTGGGGACTCACAATCAGGATTACACAGGACTTGGCAGATGCAACATTGAAGGATCAGAAGACATGGAAAAGGAAGGTAAAGGAGCTAGGACCACAATCAAGAATCACTCCACAAGGGGGGCGGAGCTAAGATGGCGGCTGGTAAGCACGGACTAGAGTGAGCTCCGTACCCGAGTCCCTCCAAAAACCTATAAAAATGGCTCTGAACCAATTCTAGAACGGCAGAACCCACAGAACAGCAGAGGGAAGCAGGGCTCCAGCCCAGGACAGCCCGGATGGTCTCTGGGTGAGCTCTATTCCACACGGAGCTGGGAGCTGGGAGCTGGGAACGGAGTGGAGCAGAGCCCAGCCTGAGCTGCGTGGACGATCCAGACCAGAAGCCAGGCAGAGGGGGCCCTAGCGCCCTGAATACGTGAGCAGTTACCAGACCCCTCGACCCACAAACACCAAAGACTGCGGAGAAGGTTAGTGGGAAAAGCTGCGGGAGTGGAAGGAGTTCGCGGTTCGGCTTCCAGCCCCGGGGGCAGCGGAGGTGGGGCAGCTACAGCTGTTGTTACTTCCGGCTCCAGGCCCACCTGGTGGGGGGAATTAAGTGGCGGATCACAGCAGGGATGCACAGCCTGCCAAAGATCTGAGCCCAGTCTGGACTGGGGGTCCTTGGGGAAGGAGGAGTGCGGCTCTGACAGAGCTGGCACCTCCCCCCCAAACGTAGAACATAGAACTCTGTAATCTACAAGCAGTCATACCCCACTGAAAAGCTCAAGGGTCAAGTTAGTTGGTTGGGAATATGGCCAGGACGCGAAAACGCGCCCAGATTCAGTCTCAGACTTTGGATTCTTTCTTTGGTGACAAAGAAGACCAAAACATACAGCCTAAAGAAGACAGCAAAGTCATAGAGCCTACAACCAAAGCCTCCAAGAAAAACATGAACTGGCCCCAGACCATAGAAGAACTCAAAAAGGATTTGGAAAAGCAAGTTAGAGAAGTAGAGGAAAAATTGGGAAGAGAAATAAGAAGGATGCGAGAAAACCATGAAAAACAAGTCAATGACTTGCTAAAGGAGACCCAAAAAAATACTGAAAAATACACTGAAGAAAACAACACCTTACAAAATAGACTAACTCAAATGGCAAAAGAGCTCCAAAAAGCCAATGAGGAGAAGAATTCCTTGAAAGGCAGAATTAGCCAAATGGAAAAGGAGGTCAAAAGACCACTAAAGAAAATATTACTTTAAAAATTAGACTGGAGCAAGTGGAAGCTAGTGACTTTATGAGAAATCAGGATATTATAAAACAGAACCAGAGGAATGAAAAAATGGAAGACAATGTGAAATATCTCCTTGGAAAAACCACTGACCTGGAAAATAGATCCAGGAGAGATAATTTAAAAATTATTGGACTACCTGAAAGCCATGATCAAAAAAAGAGCCTAGATACCATCTTTCAGGAAATTATCAAGGAGAACTGCCCTGATATTCTAGAGCCACAGGGCAAAATAGAAATTGAAAGAATCCATCGATCGCCTCCGCAAATAGATCCCAAAAAGAAATCTCCTAGGAATATTGTTGCCAAATTCCAGAGCTCCCAGATCAAGGAGAAAATACTGCAAGCAGCCAGAAAGAAACAATTTGAATATTGTGGAAACCCAATCAGAATAACCCAAGACCTGGCAGCTTCTACATTAAGAGATCGAAGGGCTTGGAATGCGATATTCCGGAGGTCAATGGAGCTAGGATTAAAACCTAGAATCACCTACCCAGCAAAACTGAGTATCATGTTCCAAGGCAAAATATGGATTTTCAATAAAATGGAGGACTTTCAAGCTTTCTCAGTGAAAAGACCAGAACTGAATAGAAAATTTGACTTTCAAACACAAGAATCAAGAGAAGCATGAAAAGGTAATCAAGAAACGGAAATTGCAAGGGACTTACTAAAGTTGAACTGTTTTGTTTACATTCCTACATGGAAAGATGATGAGTATGATTCATGAGACCTCAGTATTAGGGTAGTTGAAGGGAATATGCATATATATATATGCATATATATATGTTTATGTATATATATAAGTGAATGTGTATGTATGCAAGTATCTATGTGTATATGTATGTATGTGTATGTATGTGTATATATATATATATGTAAAAGAAAGAGAGCAGACACAGGGTGAGTTGAGGATGAAGGGAAGATAGCTAAAAGAAATAAAATGAAATTAAGGGATGAGAGAGTAACTTACTGAGAGAGGGAGATAGGGAGAGATAGAATGGGGTGGATTATCTCCCATAAAGGTGGCAAGAGGAAGCAGTTCTAGGAGAGGAGGGGAGTGGGCAGGTGAGGGGGGAATGAGTGAACCTTGCTCTCATCAGATTTGGCCTGAGGGGGAATACCATACATACTCAGTTGGGTATCTTACCCCACAGGAAAGAAGAGGGAGGAAGATAAAAAAAAAAAATAAAAGGCAGGGGGATGATGGAGTGGAGGACAGATGGGGGTGGAGGTAATCAAAACAAACACTTTGGAAAGGGGACAGGGTCAAGGAAGAAAATTCAATAAAGCGGGATGGGTTGGGAAGGAGCAAAATGTAGTTAGCCTTTCACAACATGAATATTGTGGAAGGGTTATACATAATAATACATGTGTGGCCTAGGTTGAATTGCTCAACTTCTTAGGGAGGGTGGGTGGGAAGGGAAGAGGGAAGGGAATTTGGAACTCAAAGTTTTAAAATCAGATGTTCAAAAACAAAAAAACTTTTTGTATGCAACTAAAAAATAAGATACACAGGCAATGGGGCGTAGAAATTTATCTTGCCCTACAAGAAAGGAAGGGAAAAGGGGATGACAGGGGAGGGGGGTGATAGAGGGGAGGGCTGACTGGGGAACAGGGCAACCAGAATATACGCCATCTTGGAGTGGGGGGGGAGGGCAGAAATGGGGAGAAAATTTGTAATTCAAACTGTTGTGAAAATCAATGCTGAAAACCAAATATGTTAAATAAATAAATTGCATTAAAAAAAAAAAAAAAAAAGAATCACTCCACAAAATAAAGCACAATACATCAAGGGTAAAAATGGTCATTCGATGAAATACGATTTCAAGTTTTGAAAAGGAGAAGACCAGAACTAAACCCAAAATTTGACCTCCAATATCAAGACCCAAGAGAAGAATAAACAGGTAAAAAGAGAAAAGAAAACATAAGGGATTCAATAGAACTAAACGATTTATATTCCTACGTGGGAAGATGATACTTGTAATTCTTAAAAATTTTATCACTAATAGTACAACTAGAAGGAATATACATAGATAAAGGGTACAAGTATAAGGTGAATTTGATGGAATGGAATACAAAAATTGAGGGATATAAAAGAGGAGAAAAATGGGCACAGAAGGAAGGGAGAGGTAGAATGGGGTAAATTATTTCACACGAAGAGGCAAGAAAGACCCGTTACAATGGAGGGGAAGATGGGATGGTAGGCAATGAGCATCACTTGAACTCTACTCCCATCAGCATTGGTTCAAAGAGGGAATTATATAAACACTCAGTTGAATACAGAAATCTATCTTACCTAACAAGAAAGTTGGACAGGGAGAAATCAAGTAAAGGAGGGGAACTGACAGAAGGGAAGGCAGATCACGGGAGGTGGTAGACAGAAGCAAAACACCAGTGAGGAGGGAAAGGGTGTGAGGGGAGAGAGGACAAGTATATGTGTTTGCTATTGTCTCCCCCATTAGATTGTGAGCTTCTGGAGGGCATGGACTGTCTTCTTCTTCTTTTTGCATTTCCAGCACTATATGCCTGGCATATAGTAGGCACTTTATAAATGCTTACTAAGTGAATAAATGAACCATTAAAATTGGTGCTTGAAATGACACTGACACCCAGACACTTTCCACTATATTGTTCTGTTTTGGCCCTCTATAAATAAAAGCAATGGGAGGAGTTTGATGCTCTACCCTCCAGCCCTCCAACCAAAGCAGGGGAGGAGGCTGAGAAAAGTGGTGTTAGTCAAGGCTTGAGGTACCAGCATGTTGGTGAGCTTATCCTGGGATGGGGTATCTTGTTCAAAGCAGCAGACACTGAGTGAAGATCCAGCAAATAAGACTGAGGAGGAATGATTAGACTAATAGGAGGAGCAAGCAGAGAGAACAGTAATCAAGAATCAGAGAGGAAAGAATATGCAAGAGAAGAACTTGATAGACAGTGTCAAAAGCTGCAGAAAAGTCAGGAAGGATGAAGATTACGAAAAGCAAGATCTGA
Source organism: Trichosurus vulpecula (assembly GCF_011100635.1). Taxonomy (NCBI): domain Eukaryota; kingdom Metazoa; phylum Chordata; class Mammalia; order Diprotodontia; family Phalangeridae; genus Trichosurus; species Trichosurus vulpecula. The sequence continues at coordinate 91,716,441 of NC_050573.1, read as the reverse complement.
CAATTAAGCAACCACTACTCAAGTCAACAAGCAACTTTGGAGAGAGTAGTTTCAGTTAAATGATAAGGTCAGAAAAAAAAAATGAAGACGATTTAGACAAGAAAAGAGAATGGGAAGAGGTAACTACCGTAGCTGGTTTTCTCGTGAAGTTTAGCTGAGGAGAGAAGAGATATAGGATAACAACTGGTAACAATAGTCAGAACATAGCCCAGAGACATAGTTCTTAGGTCAAATGTTCTTAAGTCAGGAATTTTCTAAAGGTGAACTATATCCACATTCAAAGGCAAATATTGTTTTGAGAATTTTAAGTACAAGTATAAGTTAAGATTAAGTTTGGGAGCAGCTAGGTGGCTCAGTGGATAGAGCACTGGCCCTGGACTCAGGAGAGCCTCAGACATTTACTAGCTATGTGACCCTGGGCAAGTCACTTAACCCCAATTGCCTCCAAAAATAAATAAATAATTTTTTTAAAAAGATGAGTATCAGTTTGTGAAATTTTAAATAATCTAAGAAAAAATAATAAAATTAGAAAAGTAGCTTGGATTTTTTTAAAACATCCTCAAGAACCAATCATCTCAATTCCTATTTTTGCTCTCAGCAATCAGAAGGCTTCTAGTCCAAGCCCCTCATTTGGTAGATGAGTTAACAGGCACAGAGTGATGAGGTGATTTGTCCAAGGTCACAGAGTGATTTAATATCACAGTTAGAACTAAAACACAGATCTCCGATTCTCTTCAGAACACTATAGAATTATCAGAGACAAAACAAAGAGAAAGACAAAACAAAAGATAGGAAGGAAAGATAAAAAAAACTAACATAAAAAAAGGCATTCTTAAAGACAAGCAAATTCTGAAAAATCAGAGTGTATATACAGCCTCAAAATCAGTCATGCTACCTCAGAATCTTTATAGTAAGATTCCTAGATTAGGACTAAGAAAACCTGGGCTCTCATCCCAGCTCTACTACTAACAAACTAGGAGATGAAATTCATGATAGAGAATTTTCTATTTGACTAGCCTCTGTGGGGCCCAGGATGACAGGAGGCCAGATTTGGGGGGTGAAGAGGAAGTGATAAGGGAAGTCATTTCATTTTGCATCAGCTCATATAAGTTTTCCCAGGTTTTAATGAAACTGTGTCCCCTTCATTATTTCTTACAGCACAATAGTATTCCATCACAATCATATACCACAACTTGTTCAGCCACTCCCCAACTGATGGGCATCCCCTCAATTTCCAATTCTTAGCCACCACAAAAAGAGCTACCATAAATATTTTTGTACAAATAGGCCCTTTTACTTTTTCTTTGATCTCTTTGGGATACAGACCTAGTAGTGGTTTTGCTGGATCAAAGGGTATGCACAATTTTATAGCCCTTTGTGCATAGCTCCAAATTATTCTCCAGAGTAGTTAAACCAGTTCAAAACTCCACCAACGGTGCATTATTGTACCTATTTTTCCACATCCCCTCCAGTATTTGTCATTTTCATTAGAATGTTAGTCACTTAATCATATGCATACTAAAATTAACTAATTTTAAGTAAAGGGAGGGGTAGTCTATCTTCCTCAGGATAAAATATATTATTATGATGGAGTAGAAAGAATTCTGAACTTAGAATCAGGGGATTTGGGTTCCAGTCCTGATTTGCTAATAATTTTCAATCTGACCTTAAGCAAATCATGTCAACTTTTCTTAGTACTCTAATATCTGTACTATGAGGGGATTGGATTATACATTCTCTAAGGCCCTTCCAGCTCTAATCTTATGTTCCAAGGATCCTTACACTTAATATATTCTATGATGCTTTATTTAATTTCAGCTACAGTAGAAATAGACTGCAAAGTGAATTCAAACCCCATCTCTAATTCTGCTTAAAAGTAAAGCAAGTAATTCAGTCCACTGTATGCCACTTATCTTTCAAAAACAGACTTTGGCCTGTTACCTATACCTAGTGGCCTCCAAATTGGATTGTTGGAAAGTATTCTACTTGGAATTATAAAATTATTTCAGCTATTGCAGAATGAAAACTGTAATTTGTTTAAAATAATTCACTGGATATGCCATGGAAGTAAATATTAATCAGTCAAAAGTTTAGAAAATAGGAGATTAAGGTTCATTAAATTTTCTAGTTAACTCAGGATTAACCTGAAAACCACACTTCCGTATAAGATGCTAAAAAAATTTTATAGAATATATTAGCCCATTTTCTTCTGACTTCTGCTATGACTTTATTTCTTGAGTTTCATCAATTCAATTCTCAAAGAAGTATGGGATTTTGTTTTGAAGAGAAATGTGATTTCATATAGTCCACATTATAGATTCCTTTCACTGATGTGGGTCAGCAACATCTCTGTAACTTGTTGTCTTAGAGCAGGGGTGGGCAACCTGCAGCCTCAGGGTTACACATGGCCCTCTAGGTCCTCAAGTTCAGCCCTTTGACTGAATCCAAACTTCACAGAACAAAGAGTAGCCCTTTGACTGAATCCAAACTTCACAGAACAAGATTCGTTTGAGGACCTAGAGGGCCACATGTGGCCTCAAGGCCACAGGTTCCCCACCCCTGTCTTTGAATATTAACCTAAAGGTTAAGTGACTTGCCCATGATCATAAGATCTGAGCAATAAGATATAACCTATATGTGGACATATGCAATAAGACTCTTATAATAATGGTTTTTTATCTGCTTACCATAAATAACTAGTCAATCAAATAACATTTCAGAAGAAACTTAAAGCCATAAATGCCTAAAATGTGCTATTGAATCTTATTTACCAACTCTTAACTATTCCTTTAATTCAAGATATTTTCCTCTTATCCCTGTACTCAGCTGCAAAAAGGAGACTAGTCTCCTTTCATTTACCTACTTAATTTTGTGTCAAAACCCTCCTGGGGCTCGTGCCTGGCTTCTTCTAACTTGTCTTCAAAGACTAGGCTGACATTAAAGTCCCTCCACGTTTGCTTATCTATAAGCTGCCAGTAGCTTTGATTTTTTTTTTTCTTCTTTGGGAAGGGAAAGTCCTTTCTATGACTGCTTCCCTTTAAACTTCTCTTCCCCAGCCAGAAGTCATATCCCTATTTTCTTACTCAGCCAGCAGTTTCTTTGTTCTCTCTCTCTCTCTCTTCCTCTCCCTCTGCAAAAGCTCTGTTGCCTCCTAACCAAAAGTTGTCTCTATTGTGAGAACCAAGAGGCAAGGCACCAGGCATATTTTCCCCTAAAAGTCAGAAAAATGCCAAGTGATTCTGTTAACTACCTTAAGAAAGTTTCTATATTTAAAACACCTCTGTAGTTTTTTTATTTTTTATTTATAGAAGTGTCTCATAGAATGTTTTATTTATAGACGTTTCTGAGAGAAATGGAAGGGAACTAACTAAGAAATCATCAATTCTAACACCCCGGCCCCTTTTTTTCCATACGAAAAAACAGGCAGAAAGAGATGAGTGATAGCACCAAGGAATCATAGTGCTAGTAGAACCTGGATCAAAACCCAGGTCTTCTAACTCTCAGTGTAGTGTACTTTATAAATTCCTATAGTGTAGAGAAATATTAAATTACTGTCCTGGATTACCTGGATCCTCTACTCCTAATCTAATGATACCTAATTGCCACCTAAGTAAAGGTGGTAAATACTTTAACAGATAAATACCTTTTACTCAATTGATATTTTCCTGTAAAGCCCTGTATTAAATGGTTGTGAGTTCACCATCACTAAATGTCTTCTGGCAGAGCTATGATCAAGGACATTTTGAGAGAACTCATCTTATAGTCTGGGGTTGAACTGGATAACCTGTCAGATCCCTTCTAACTTGAAGATTCCTTACACCAATGCGGATCATAAAATGTCCTTTCCTCTTCCTGTGTAATTCTCATCCATGTTCTCCCATAAAAAACTTCACATCAATTCTATCCAATGCATTTCGGGCCTTCATCTCATTCTTTTAGTATCTCAGAGGTGGTAAGGCCAATCAGTAAGTGAAAGATCTTTCTTGCTCATTGAATGGGCCTCAGGTGGGGCCAACAAAGGGAGGCCTGATTAAAGGCAGGCCCACACCCTTTCACTAACTAGAGGTGAGGCCCCAGGCCCACACCCTTTTGAAACCCTCAGGGCCCTAAGGGGAGTTGCTAAAATCAGAGCCAATGGTATGTGCACTGAATTCTAGTCAATCAGATACAGGCTGTATAAAAAAGAGAGCCCAGAACTCAGAGCAGCAGAGTAGAAGAACTGAGAGTGGCAGGATTCAGAAGCAAACATCAAGAGGACATTGAGGCAGCAAGAACTACAGGAATCAGAATTCAGCCCAAGAAGGAGCAGGAACTTGGAGAGTGCTGAGCAAAGAGTTAGGATTCAGGAGTGATTGTTTACAGGGAAGCCCTACACCGAGGCGGGGGCGGGGAGCGGGGAAGGTTACAGAATGACTTGGCTTCTTACTATAATATTGTGTTACAATTTCCTTGTTGCTACATTGAGGTGAGCTTACTGGCTTTGGAATAGTATTGCTACTATATGGAATTGGAATTGGGATTGGATTCTCTCGTTTCTAAATAAATGTTATACATTCTCTGCCTTCTGCCTAGAGAATTTCTTATACTTTGCAATTCTGAACCATTCAGACACGTTCATAGTCATCCTCAAAGTCATGAGCCTTGCCTTACTGATATACAGGTATAGATGTATCACTGTGCATTTGTTGATTCTCATTCTCTCTCTGGTCGTACAGAGGCTGCACACAGGCCCAATCCCACTCCTGACTGGCACAGAAGCTCTGACCTATCCCATTTCCAACTTGGCCAGGGCATCTCCCCTCCTTAACCAGTCTGATCACCACCCTAACCACCCCCACTTCAGGAAACTCACCATACTAATGCTGAAATGAGCACAGGCACCTGACCTGCTTACCCCACTAAACCTCAGAACTCCTGAACTCAAGAGATCTGCCATCTTTGGCCTCCTCAGGAGCTGGGATTACAGGTATGCACCACCACACCCAGGTGATTCTCATTCTCAATACATTATCAGTCCACTATTTTTCCAGTAGTAGAAACCCTTGATAATAACTTCCACATAATTTCTCATTATCAGCCACCATATTTGGATTCTTATCACTCCAGTGCTTGATTTACTAAGGACAACACATACAGGAAGATTAACTCTATCTGGCCAAATACATACAAAAGAAATCTACTCTGTAGATTAAACAGTATTTCTAAATCACTTAAGCCCTGATTCTCAAGATATTTCAAAACAGAGAAGATTCCAAAAACCAAAAAAAAAAAAAATCAGCCTTTTATCCCACCACCAAAGGTAATCTAAAAAAAATATACAATTAATAGATACATATATCTACTTTTTTCATCTCTACAAAATTCATTCAACAAGCATTTATTGAGTGTCTACTATGTTCCAGGCATATGAAAACAGACTATGCATAAAGACAGCATAGTTTTGTTGAAAACATGAGAAGAAAAAATGCACCTTTGCACAGACAACTTTTTACAGTGAAACATCTTTACAATCACACAACTACTGATGGGTTTTTAAAAAAAATTATTCCATTCTATTTATTGTTTACTTTTTTTAGGTTTTTTTAAGTTTTAAAATTTATTTTAAATTTAAATACAAAATAAGAAAAGAAAAAACACTGCCATGTATACAGCAGAACATAAGAGAGGATTCAATATAAAGCAATGAATTTCCATTTCAAGAAAATCTATGTAATGACTACTACACATTGCATCCTTCTATGTTTTCTTTTGTCCTCTGCTGTGCACTTTTTATTTTATATTTCCCCTTGCCTCCTCCGCCTGACACCAGAAGGCTAAAATTAAGCACAAATACAAACACACACACACACACACACATACACACAGAGACGGACATCCATAAACATATACATATACACTCAAACACATATATGTAAGACCGTATTACATTTATTTCCACTTGTCATCTCTTTCTCTGAAGGTGGATAGCATCTTCCTTTATAAGACCAAGTCTTTCCATATTTTTCTAAATCCACCAGCTCACCATTTCCTACACCACAATACTCTGACCCAATCACATTCTTTCTGGGAGATTGGCTATGAGAGCTTCTTCTCAATTTTCTGCATTCCCTCTATTCTTGGCTATATAGTTTTTATTTATACAGAAAAATTTTAATTTAAAATCATCAAAATCATCCATTTTATACTTCAACACTGCTCTCACCTTATAATATGGTTTAAGGTCTGATACTACTGAATCTAGTTCCTTCACATCTTTTTCCCCTCGTTTCCTTGAAGTTCCTGACCCTCTGCTCTTCCAAATGGACCCTGTTATTATTTTTTCTGACTCAGTAAGTTGATTTTTTAGTAATTTAATTGGGATGGCATTTCATAAATAGATTAGTCAGGTAAAATTGTCTTTTTTCCCTAATATTGGCTTTACCTATTCATGCACAATAAATATTACTTCAACTGTTTAGATCTAACTTCGTATAAAAGGTGTTTTGTGTTTATATTCGTATAGCTCCTGTGTCCATTTTAGCAAGTATACTCTCATTTTTTTAATGATGTCTGGTTATTTTATACGGTCTCAAACTATTGATTAACATGGCTGGCACATAGTATAGTGTCTCTATTTTCTCTTTTAATTAAATCTGATTTTAGATTTAACTTAGTCTAAGATCATGCTTACTATCGCTGCTTTTTTACATAATAAATTCTACTCCTGACCTTTCTTTTATGTTTGTGTGTATCTCTCATTTTTAAAGCATTTCCTGAAATCAACATATTGTTAAATTCAAATTTTTAATCTGGGGTATCAGTTTCCATTTTATAGGTAAATTCATCCCATTCACATTCTAAACTATAATTACTTGTATATTTTCCTCCCTCCTATTTCCCTCACTATCTTTCTCACCCTATTCCTATTGCTCTTCATTCCTCTACTTTACTTCTACCTACTACCTTGCCCTCCTTTTCCTTAACCTACCCCCCAAAGAATCCCTCCCTTATCCTCTCCTCTCACTCTATCCCTTTTACCTCTTATTTCTTTCTGAATTCAGAAGATTTTTGTACCCTTCTAAATATATGTTTCCTCTTTATCCCATTCCTGTTATTCTATATACCCTTCTATAACCCTGTCCTATTCACTATCCCTCCCTTATTTTCTCCCTCCTCCCTATCTCTTACCCTCTTATTTCTTTCTGAATTTAGAAGATTTTCATACATTTCTAGACATATATGTATTGTTCCCTCTTTAACTCATTCCCAATGAAAGCAGGATTCCAGAACTACATGCCCTCCTCTCCCATCTAATTCCTCGGTTTCAGTTCTTCCTCTCACACCTCATTTGTATGAGACAATTACTCTTTTTACCTTTTCCTACATCATTTTACTTTTTAGAATTACATCATACCCATCTCTACCCCACCCTTTCTTTCAAACTACCCAATTAGAATTGATAATCTTAGAAATACGGTTTACATTTTCACATGTAAAAAGTAAACAATTTGTCCTTATTGAGTCCCCTGTAATTAGTCTCTGATGTTTACCTTACATTTCTCTTGGATCTTGCATGTCAAATTTTCTGTTAAGTTCTGGTCTTTTTGCAATAAAATCTTGAAAGTCTGTCAATTCATTCAATATCCATATTTTTTTTTGCTCAAGATTATACTTAACTTTGCCAGGTATGATATTTTTGGCCACAATCCCAGATTTTTTGTTCTTTGATATATATTGTTCCAAAACCTGCAGTCTTTTAGAGAAGCCACCGCTAGGTCTTGTGTAAATCTAATTGTGGATCTGCCAGATTAGGATTGGTTTTTTTTCCTGTTGTTCATAATACTTTTTCCTTAATCTGGAGGTTTCAGAATTTGGCTATGATATTCCTATTGGTTTTCCTTCAAAGATTTCTTTCAGGTGCTGATTGGTGGATTTTTTCTATTTCTACTTTCCCCTCTTGTTCTAACACTTCAGGACAACCTTCTTTAATCATTTCTTGTATTACTGTCCTAAGAGTCTTTCTTTGATCATAGCTTTCAGGTAGTCCAATTATTCTTATGCTTTCTCTTCTTGATCTGTTCTCTAGATCAGTTGGTTTTCTTATGAGATGTTTCACATTCTCTTCTGTTTTTTCATTCTTTACATATTGTTTTATAATTTCTTGGTCTCTTGTAACATTGCTGGCTTCCTCTTGCCCAATTCTAATTTTCAAGGTGTCATTTTCTTCCTTAAGATTCTGGATCTCCTTTTCTTTTTGGGCAGGTGACCATTTGACATTACTCTTTGGGGTAAGAGAGGTGTTTTGTTTTTGGTTTTGTTTTGTTTTTTTGCTTCAGTATCATCCTCTGAAGACAAATCATGGTCTTCTCTATTCCCATAGTAACTGTCTATAGTTGAATTCTTTCTCCTTTGGTAGCTCTTTTTAAAAAATTTAGCAGCTTGTTATTACAATCACCTCTAATCTTGGGGTATGGGGAACGGTGCCTCTGGCCTCAGATCCTTTTTGATATTATTTTTTGAGCTTTGCCCTGGGCCCAACCTTTTCACTCTTTTCCTCCTCCAAGCACAGCTGGCCCTAGCATCACTTGTTGGCAGAGGCTCCTTCAATCTTCCCCAGCTCAGACACCCAACTCCTCACACTGTCCCTGAGGTGAAAATTCCTATGGCTCAGGTCCAGGCCACCACCCAACCCAGCTGCCCCAGGGCTTGCAGCTTACTGTTTCAGGGGAGCTAACCTGCAGGTGTTTACACTTCACTGGGGCAGAAACTTCATCCTAAGATCTTTCTTTGGATCTTCTCCAGTTGTCCCAGAAGGACCACTCTTCTGTCTCAACTCTTGTTTATTTTTGCTGCTCTACACTCACCCTGAGGCACTATTTTGTTTATGGAGGGAATCTGAAGAGCTCAGAATTTTCTGACATACTCTGCCATTTTTCCAGAATCCTCTGTGTTTACTTATTTTTAAAAAAAAAACATTTGACATGATAAAAACAATAAAATGAACATTTGGAGACCCAGACAAGGTCTGCACAAGAATATTAAAATCTGTTGAATACTGATATCAATAATGGTGACATTTATGTTTGCCAAAAGGTGGTTACCCACCTTGTGGGTGATGTGCTATGGAAAATTCCAACAAACGAAATATTCTCATCAATGCTGATATTCTCAAAAATGCTTTCATTTGCAAGTGACATTGTACTAACTGCAACAAGTCCCTAAAAAAGTCTCCTCAGTGAAATTCATAGCAATGTGAATGAAATCAGTCTAATCATTTACATAGATAAAACAAAGTGGATGAAAAACACATTTTTTTAGGCTATAAGATGCAGCTGTAAAGGCAGCTTAGCAAATTAGTCCATCAATATGTATTTATTAGACAAATAATACAACAAACTGGGCCAAGAATTGATAAGAAGAAATGCAAATGAAGCACATGTGGAGAACTACATAGGACTTCTAATGATTACAAACTGTTTGTTCCTTAACCTCCAATATGCTTCTATGTTCCAGATGTTTGTGAATCATGGAATACCACAATTAATTCACAGGATAATTAAAGTTACAAACAACCCAAGGGACAACAGAAGTGCACATAACAGGTGTGTGCTGGGTATAGCATGTTACCAACAATGATTTATCCACAAGAAGTGGCATAATCGACTATTAATACACTAAAACTCTATGAGTCTGTTAAATGTTTTCAGAGCTCTAGGGGAGCTTGTTATTTAAAGAACACCTGCAGTGAATTCTTCTATAAACTGCAGAATAATTTTGAAACACAAGTAAATTAAAATGTTGCTATCATTTTATAAGTTCAAATTTTTGCATGCAAAGACCTAAAGTAAGAAAACCTATAATGCTTAATGATACTACATTTCTTTTCCAAATTTCTAGTCTATTAATCAAGTCATCACTGGAATAAAAAAGTCAAAATTCTGTTCTCAAATAAAAAGGATTCATTTCTATAAAGGAGCACACTTGATCAAGAATCAAAAGCATGTTCTATTTCAGAAAGTCACTTCCCTCTTTTCTTTTTATTATTCAGTCCCATCAGAACTCATTATTTTCCTGCCTGTTTATCTGGCAAGCATACAGTAAAATAAGCCAACCAGAGAAAAAAATCTTGCTGGGAAAACTGAAACACTGTTAAGCTGAATTTCAGTTTCACAGTCAAATACAGTATAGAAACCAAAGATACTCATCTGTTACAGCATTTCACTACTGACATCTAGTGTTGACAAAATGTAACAGAAGAAACGCATCAGAAAACTAGCACCAGAAAACTAGCCCACATATTACAAATGGAAACATATTATTTTTATACAATAAATGCAGTTGTACACCCACACATGAAAACAACTCACAGCATGCCAAGAGTTTTGATGCTAATTCAGAAAGGCAATTCTAGTCCTTAAGTAAGGCCACCCTCTAAGATCAGACTGCACAGGAAGTCACTTAGGGTAATGATCTGAAAGGCCCACAGAAAAGGCGCATCTGCCACAAAATACCTCAGTCATACAGATACTATTGCCTGAAATTCTGTTAGTTTTTTATTGCTTGCCTTAAGTGTTCTCTTTTAAAATAAAAAAAAGGTTTAGAAGCTTTGTGTAATGAAAAAGTACTGGCCTAAAAGTCAGGATACATAGGTTCAAGTCCCAGGTCTCATGACCCCATGACTCTGAAACAGATAACACTTGTACTGTTTAGCTCAAGGGGTTACAGTAAGAATCCAGTAAGAATGAAATAACATACCATAGAGAAAATCTTTTGCAATGGTTAAGAATTTTGCAAGTGTAAGCTTTATTTTTAGCATAAAAATAGTAGCAGCTAACATTTATATGCAGCATCCCAAAAATCTTTAATGGATTAAAACTGAACTAAGAATTTTGGCATAGTTTACAAAGCACTTTAAAGTTTTCAAAAGAAACAAGCACTTCCTCAGTCTCAAGCATTATTAAGAAAAGAACTTTACAGGTAATTAATGTTTATCCTTTCAAGTGCCAAATTTTTTTTCTTTTAATTTTACCGAGATAGAAAACATTCTAAATTATATTACACATTTCTCTGACTTCTAAAACAGGTTACGGGGTAGGGTTAGACAACGGCCCTGTAATTTCACTGAACTAGAGAACTTCCAGATGAGGAAACTCCCTCTCCCATCCAGACTGGCACATTCTCTGCATTTTACTGCCAAGTCTTCAATTCTAGCTTCACAACATCTCTCACATTTTCACCTTCTGATATTACCGCCACCCTAATGAAGGTCCTCCTCACCTCACACCGGGATGAATCCAATGGCTCCCTATCACCTACAGGATAAAATCTAAAATTCTCTTTTTTGCTTTCAATAACCTTCATAAACTGCCCCTTCCTACATTTCCAGTTTGAGGGGTTTGGGTTTTGGGTTTGTTTGGTTTTTTTATACCTTACTCTTCTCTACACATTCTGTGATCAAGTGACCCTGGTCTTTTCATTGTCCGTCAAACAAGAAACCCCATCTCCAACTCCTGGCATTTTCCCTGTGATAATCTCTTTCTTCATCTCTCTGGCTTCCTTCAAGCCTCAATTAAACCCTGCCTTCTTCAAGAAGCCTTTCCTGGCCCCCCTTAACATTAATCCCTTCCATCAGAGATTATCTCCACCTTACCCTGTATATATCTTGTTCATACATATCTTGTTTGCATGTTGTCTCCCACATTAGGTGGTAAGCTCCTTGAGGGCAGGGACTGTTGGTCTTTCTCATATCCTCAATGTTTAGCACAGAGTGAGCACTTAATAAATACTTGCTGACTGACTGACTGACTTACTAAAGAGTTGCCCAAGAGAAATTGGAATTTAAGTGACCTGGGGGGTGAGGTGGCACCCACAGCCTCCAACCTCAGTTTTCCTGGCTTCTAAACCAGCTCTATACACTACACTGTGTAGCTTCTCAAGACAAAAGCTTACATTTTTTCTAGGTAACTCTGAGATATCACTGTGCACATAAGCTATTGGATTTTCTTTTAAGTAACAATACCCTCAAGGGCTGCTGAGTTCTTTAGTGCTTCTTGATCCCCCAAAGGCTGCCACAATTTTTGTGGTCTTTGTTCTCTCCACCAGGGAGTCATTTCTTCAATAAATTCAATTCAGCAAGCAGTCATTAAGTACCTGTGTACCAGGTAGTGGGGGTACGGAGGAGAAAAACAATCCTGCCCTGAACTCAAGGAATTTATAATATGATGAATCTAAGAGTTACCCTAAGTGGGATGACCTCTAGCACTTTCTCTACTGACACCTAATGTTCTGATTCTAGTTACTGTCATAATAAATAAGCCTGTCTGAATTGTGTCTAAAATAAACATAAACAAGCTTATAAGGAAGGTCAAAGAGATTATGTTCTGAGTAGAAACGTGAACTTTGTGACAAAAAGACAGCATGACGTATAAGGAAAAACATCACATTTGGAATCAAAAAACCTGAGTTCAAATACTGCCTCTGTTACTTACTACAGTAAGACCGTAGGCAAGAAACCTCAGTTTCTTCTTCTGTAAAAGGAGGATGTTGGGCCAGATAACTTCCAGGGTCCCTTGGAGCTCTAAATTCTATGATCTATTCTGGAAGTTCAAGGAAATTTCTTTCTTCCTAACTCAATAACTGCACTGTGGATTACTATAGCTGTTAAAGGCACCTCCATCCTCCCAGTCCTTCAGGCTTGCAACCTAGAAGTCATCCTCAATTCCTCCGCCATATCCAAGCTGCTGCCAAAGCCTGTTGATTTCACCTTTGTGACCTCTCTTGAATGTGCCTCTTTTTCTTCTCTGACACAGCCACCACTCTGATACATACACTCCTCACCTCACACCTTGATCATTACAATAGCCGGCTGGTGAGTCTACCTCTCTCAAGTCCCTCCTTATACTAATCCATCCTGCATTCAGCTACTAAAATGGTTTTCCTAAAGCACAGGCCTAATCACATCACTCAGTAAACTCCAGTGGCTCCCTATCATCTCTAGGATCAAACAGAATGTTCTGTTTGGCATTCAAAGCCCTTCATAGGGGGCGAAGCCAAGATGGTGGCTGGAAAGCAGGGACTTGCTGAGCTCCCCACCAAGTCCCTCCAAAAACCTATAAAAAATGGCTTTGAACCAATTCTAGAACTGCAGAACCCACAAAATAGCAGAGGGAAGGAGGGCTCCAGCCCAGGGCAGCCTGGATGGTCACTGGGTGAGGTCTATCACGCACAGAGCTGGGAGCGGAGGGGAGCAGAGCCCAGCATGGACGATGGCAGGACCAACCAGACCAGGAGCAAGGCAGAACAGGCCCTAGTGCCCTGAATCAGTGGGCTGTGGCAGTTACCAGACTTCTCAACCCACAAACACCAAAGACAACAGAGAAGGTTAGTAGGAAAAGCTGCAGGGAGTGAAAGGAGTTCCCCGTTTGGCCAGGGCCTCAGGGGCGGTGGAGGTGGTACAGCTAGAGAACTACAGCGGCAGTTGCTTCTAGCCCCAGGCCCACCTGGTGGGAGGAATTAAGTGGCAGATCAGAGCAGAAGTGCAGAGCCTGCTTAAGATCTGAGTCAGGTCCCGGTTGGCGGTTCTTGGGGAAGGAGGAGTGCTGGTGTGGCAGATCTGGCTGTATAGAAATAGCTCTGAAAACAATAGGGCATCCCCTCAAGTTTGGAACAAAGTACTCTCTACTCTACAAGCAGTCATACCCCAACGAAAAACTCAAGGGTCAAGTAAGTTGCCTGGGAACATGGCCAGGCAGCGAAAACGCACACAGATTCAAACTCAGACTTTGGAATCTTTCTTTCATGACAAAGAAGACCAAAACATACAGCCAGAAGAAGTCAACAAAGTCAAAGAGCCTACATCAAAAGCCTCCAAGAAAAACATGAACTGGTGTCAGGCCATGGAAGAGCTCAAAAAGGATTTGGAAAAGCAAGTTAGAGAAGAAGAGGAAAAATTGGGTAGAGAAATGAGAAGGATGCAAGAAAACCATGAAAAACAAGTCAATGACTTGCTAAAGAAGACAGAAAAAAAATACTGAAAAAAATATGGAAGAAAACAACATCTTAAAAAATAGACTAATTCAAATGGCAAAAGAGCTCCAAAAAGCCAATGAAGAGAAGAATGCCTTGAAAGGCAGAATTACCCAAATGGAAAAAGAGGTCCAAAAGACCACTGAAGAAAATACCACCTTAAAAATTAGACTGGAGCAAGTGGAAGCTAGTGATTTCATGAGAAATCAAGATATTATAAAACAGAACCAAAGGAATGAAAAAATGGAAGACAATGTGAAATATCTCATTGGGAAAAACCACTAACCTGGAAAATAGATCCAGGAGAGATAATTTTAAAATTACTGGACTACCTGAAAGCCATGATCAAAAAAAGAGCCTAGATGTCATCTTTCAAGAAATTATCAAGGAGAACTGCCCTCATATTCTAGAGCCACAGGGCAAAATAGAAATTGAAAGAATCCACAGATAGCCTCCTCAAATAGATCCCAAAAAGAAAACTCCTAGGAATAATGTCACCAAATTCCAGAGCTCCCAGGTCAAGGAGAAAATACTGCAAGCAGCCAGAAAGAAACAACTTGAGTATTGTGTGGAGAATAATACAAGATCTAGCAGCTTCTACATTAAGGGATCAAAGGGCTTGGAATATGATATTCCGGAGGTCAATGCAACTAGGATTAAAACCAAGAATCACCCACCCAGCAAAACTGAGTATCATGCTCCAAGGCAAAATATGGACTTTTAATAAAATAGAGGACTTTCAAGCTTTCTCAGTGAAAAGACCAGAGCTGAATAGAAAATTTGACTTTCAAACACAAGAATCAAGAGAAGCATGAAAAGCTAAACAAGAAAAAGAAATCATAAGGGACTTACTGAAGTTGAACTGTTTTGTTTACATTCCTACATGGAAAGATGATGTGTATGATTCATGAGACCTCAGTATTAGGGTAGCTGAAGGGAATATGCATATATATGTGTGTATATGTATACATATATATATATATATATGTGTGTGTGTGTGTGTGTGTGTGTGTGTATACGTATGTGTGTGTGTATATATGTACATATATATATGAAGGGATGATATCTAAAAAAATAAAATCAAATTAAGGGATAAGAGAGGAATATATTGAGAGAGGGAGAAAGGGAGAGAGAAAATGGGGTAAATTATCACACATAAAAGTGGCAAGAAAAAGCAGTTCTGTAGGAAGGGAAGACGGGGCAGGTGACAGGGCATGAGTGAATCTTGCTCTCATCAGTTTGGACCTGAGGTGGGAATGCCATACACACTCAACTGGGTATCTTGCCTCCCATTACCTCCCACCTGGACTGTTGCAGTGATCTCTGCTTTGGTCTTCCACCCACATCTCACTCCATTCCAATCCATCCCACACACAACTGCCAAAGCAATTTTCTTAAAGTATAGATCTGAACATGTCATGCCCCTACACAATGAATTCCAGTGGCTCCCTATTATCTCTAGGATTGAATATAAAGTACTTTGTTTGACATTTAAAGCTCTGTACAATCCGCCCCTTTTGACCTTTCCAATTTTATTGTGTTCTCCTCCCGTCTACAAACTCTACAATCCAGCCATACTGATCTACTAACTGTTCTTCACTTAGGACACTCTGGTCTCTGTGTCTCAACACTGGCTGTTTCCCACATAATGCTCTCCCTTTCTAACCTTTGCCTACTAGAATCCCTGGCTTCCCTCAGGATTCAACTCCAATGCCACCTCTTCCAGGAGGTAGTTTCTGGTCACTCCAGGTACTACTTTCTTCCCTCTAAGATTACCTTCCATCTTCTCTGCATTTATCATATATGTTCTGATTTACATAGGTTATCTCCCAGAACAGAAAATAAGCTCCTCTATGACAGGGCCTGTTTTTGCTCTCCTTTTGATTCTCTGGTCTTAGCACAATGTCTTGCATATAGTAAGCACTTAATAAATAATTGTTGACTGACCGAGTCACTGGCAAATTTGATTTCACCTGATGGAAGGCTGAAAATATGAATGAATTACAGATTCACAGATGCTCAGAGTTGGAAGGGACTTCATAGGTCATCCAGTCCAACCACTACCTGAGCAGGAATCTATTCAAAAACATCCCTAACAATCCAGGCTCTGTTTGAAGAGCTCGAATGATGGGAACTTAGTAGCTAAACCGCAAATAAAGAGCTATATAAATGTGAGAAGTTATTATAGCCAGTCCTAATTTTGGACAATACTAATTGTCAGGAAGTCATTCCTCTTGTCCACTCAAAATCTGCCCCTCTACAACTTCTACAAATTACTTCTAGTTCCACCCTCTAGGTTCAAGTAAAGCAAGCCTAGTCATTTTCCAAATATTTTAATAGATTCAGCATGTTCTTCCAAAGTCATTCCTTCTCTAGACTAAACATCCCTAGGTCCTTCCACAAATCCTCCAATGGCATATTGTATTCTTCTATAGGGTTAGTTTCTACTTTCCTCACCATCCTGCCCTTTTCTCAATGTACTCCAGCTCACTGAAGTCCTTTCTAAAACCCAGTACCCAACACTGAATGTAATATCCCATGAGGTCTGAGTAGAGCAGAGAACAATGGGTCTATCACCTCCCTTAGCCTGGACACTAACTATGCTTTTATGAATGCTAAGATTAAATCAAATTACTTTATTTTGGCTGCTGCTCTTCACATTTTTGACCCATCTTGCCTTTGCAGTCCCTAAACCCTACTTACTTCCCCAGTATTTTTCATACTAACCATTATCTAGCCATGTCTACCTCAGCCTGTATTTATTTGAACAGCTGATTTTTTTAAACTCATGTATAAAACTGTAAATTTATCCTTATTAAATGATATCTGAATTCAATGTTGGAACTAGGATGAGCCAGTTTCTAAAGTCCCAAGATCTTTCCAGCGTGCCACCCAAACTTTCCAGTATCAGAAACAAAATCAAAACATTATCTTGAAAATAATGATATTTTATTTCAGAGTCTAAATATATGCTAGGCTTTATTTTTGTTGGCCCTTTATAATACTGAGAGCAGGAAGGAGACAAGCATTCTAATTAGGATCCCAGGCAAATTACTTAACTCTTTTTTTTCCTTTTTTTCTTTTTTTTATTAATTTATTTTTAGTTTTCAACATTCACTTCCACAAGATAACCTCTGTTTTTTTTAATCTACAAAGTTCAGTGTCTTCTGATTCTGAAGTTAACATGATTATAAGTCTACTAAAGAAAATTTCATTAAACAAGTCCCTATTCTCATTCAATTAGTCAAACCATATTTTGAAAGGATGATATCAAATTTTGAATTCTAGAAATTAAATACTAGAAACCTAATAGACCCACACATTATTGTATACTATTTGTGTTTTATATCATTTCTAAACATTCTGTAAGACATTTTGGAATTAAGCAAGAAAAGAAGAATTCTGAAGAATTCTTATCCTATGGCAATTCCTCTACTGAGCATATAAGGCAGGAAGGTCAAAAAGAGAAAGGTATCCTACATGTAAATATTATAGAAATGGGGCAGCTAGGTGGCACAATGAATAAAGTGGCTGCCCTGGCATCAAGAAGATTCATCTTCCAGAGCTCAAATCCAGACTCAGATACATACTAGTTGTGTGACTCTGGGCAAGTTACTTAACCCTGCTTGCCTCTGCCTCCTCATCTGGAAAATGGGAGAAAATGGAGAAGGAAATGGGAAACTACTCCAGGATCTTTGCCAAAAAAAAACCAAAATGGGGTCATATGGGGTTGGACACAACCTAACAACAACAATGGCAACATAGATAGAGATAGAGATGACACAGACATAGCAATAAAGATTTTTTTAGCATAAAAAAAAATCTGGAAACAAAGTAGGCATCAATTTACTCGGAAAAGGCTAAATAAATCATGGTAAAGGAACATAACATATGATGCTCTATGTTACCGTTATTCACAGAAACATGGGAAGGCTTGAATAAGTTGATTAAGATTAAAATGAAATAAAGAGAACCTAATATGCAATGATTAAAATAATGACAAGGTAGACAACATAAAAGGCAAACAAACTCATATTCATTTCAATGATCAGTCTTGGTCAGTGAATATATGTTGAAACACAGCACACTCTTCTTGAAAGAGAGGTAAGGGACTATAGGAAAAGGATTTTTATCATACTGTCAGATTCAATCAATTTATTGGTCAGTTTTGCTGAATTGTTTTTCTTTGTTACAAGGGCTGATAAAAATTGGGGTAAGAAGGAGAAAAATCAGGAAACAACCTTAGTATATAGAAAGCAATAGTCTTGAAGAATTCTTTTTTAAATATTGTAAATGTCAAGTCATGCTGAATTAAACACTAAATTGTATCAAACAACTGATGGCTTCATTTTTTTTATAATAATTTCATTGGCTTTAACTAAGCCAAATTAAATCCTGATAGACAACAATGAACATTAAATGCATGAGTCTTTGGAGTGTGGACGGAGTATCAATACTACTCCAGTATTGCATCAGCCTATTCACTGAGCCTTGGAATCATTTTATTTGTATACGGTTAACAAACAATGGAAGATCACAGATACCATTACATCCTTACCTGGCGAAGGTTGATATAAACAGCATTCTGGAGAAATTCTGATGCTTCCATGCTCCTCTTCTGAATTGCAAGGACTCTCACTGCTTTGACACAAGCTTCCAACTCAATTACACCAGCATTCTTATACTGAAGGACATGAGAGAGAAACTTAAGAAAATTCTAATAAATAAAAGAAACTTTTGACCTTTTAGACTTTAAAACCACCAGTTCTGCTCAATAAGACAGGCCAATTCTCTTTAGTCAGCCTAAAACTGAGTTATTACAATTGAAAAGCGGAAGATTAATCAAGTGTACAAAATATCATTATCATCATTGCTCACATTTTTATAGCACTTGGAGATTTGAAAATAGCCCTAAAAGGTAGGCAGTAGAGGTCTAACAATCCTTTTTTTTATAATTAAGGAAATTAATACTCAGAGAAGTTCCCTTGCCCACAGTCACCCAGCTAGGAAGTGTCAGAGGTGGAATTCACCCCCTGGTTCTCCTGGCTCCAAGGGTCCAGTGTTGTTTCCATAAAAAGGGGAAGACGCTATACAGGAGAGGATACCAGTCAGAAGCCCTGTATTCCAGTCTTTGTTCTGTCAAAGAGCAAGCATCATCTGCATTTTCCAGACAAAGTGAGGTTCAGAGACATGCGGTGACCTGTCCAAGGTAACTCATTAAAAATAGGTAATTTTCAAACCCACTATGCAGCTTGAGTGGCAGCACAACACAGGGGGTAGAGGGCAAGTCTTGGATGAGGGAAGACTTGGATTTAAGTGCAGATTTTGACATATTCGCTGTGTAAACTTGGCAAGTTAGAACATTGTAGTGCCCTGGACAAACTTTCTAAAACAATAAGTTATAGGACAATTGCAGATTTCACTGATGAAGAGCATTTCCTCATTAGGCATCCTGTACAATGATGAAATCACAGGTGCAGATTCAAATAAACAAATAAAAACTATGTGCCTAGCAATGAATGTCTACAAGACAGGGGCTAATTTACAATGTAGCTAAGCCTAAGAACATTCACAAGTTATGAAGCAAAGATATAATTTGGTTACCTTTCCCATTCAATTACTTAATAATGTATAAAGCTGAGAAAAATTCCATGATCATAGTACTACAAAGGACAGTTCTGCCCATTTTCCTTCCCTCTTCACTATATTTAATGTGCATATAATTTGAATTTTTATACATCTTATTAAAAAGTGTCATTTAAAAATCTATTTATACTTAAATGACTACCAACACATAAATCAAAAGTCTATCAACTTTTATGTAGTGATTTAATAATACAATTTCAAAATGTTTGGTCAGAATAATACCACAAATATTAATGGATTTCATTTTCCTTCAAAGATCTTAAGACGGTTTCTATCAAAGTGAGAATATAAGTCAGTTGAGTTTCCCTCCCTCTCCACCACCACTTTCTTGCTATCAACTAATCACACAAAAAAATTTATATAAGCAATGACAAAAAAGACATTTGTCAAAATTGGGTCAAGATATCAGAGAAGAACTGAAAATTGCCAATCTAGAAGAACCCAAGGTTAGAAGTCAAGGCCAAATTCTTTTTTAAACTATAACACCACCACTCATTTGTGTAATGCTTGAATCACAGAATTTCATAGGTAGAAAAGACCTCTACTAAATGTTTCCCCTGAAGCAAAATTGTAGCATGGAAGTGACCTTGGGTTCTCAAGACTATGTTAGTGAAGCTGAAGATCTATCAGGTCCTCCAATGACATTGGAAAGGATCAAATGGCATATCTGTTGTTCATGGACCAGACAAATTAAGTGCAAATAAAGTCGGCACCAGAAGGTTGGCTGCTACCTATTTAGGTAAGGAAGGATCATAATCTACATCAGTAAAAGAAACTTTTTTTGAAAAGAACATACACACCAAAGAAATCATAAATCTTCTGAAATGTTAGAAAAAAATCTTTATAGTTGAAATTTTCATGTTAGAACCCCTACTCAAAACATATGGAACCTCAGGGTTGTCCAGAATATAGTTTGGAAACACAGCTTGATGGAACTTGTTATTTAGTAGCAGGTGTTTTATTTTATTTTGGTTTTCCAGATATTACTCTAGTATATTGTTAAGAGCACTGTACTAAATATTCAGAGATATGGATTCCAATCCCAGTTCTATCACTAAGTGTATGACACTTTGATGGGCAACTTAAGGTCTCTGTCTCAGTTTCCTCATGTATGAAATGTATATATCAGCAAAAGCAAACACTTGTGAATCACCTATATCAGCTAGGTACTGGAAGGAATACAAAGTATAGATAAGACATGCTTTCAAAGAGACTTGCAATATAGATAATACCAACTACCCCTGCTTAATTTGCAAAGATGCTGCAAGTGTGAAATAAGACACTGAATGTAAACTGTGTTCTGAAAATGTATGAATGTACAAATTCAAGGGACTGATACACAGATATAGAGCATAAAAACAAAACTAACAGACCTTTTTTTAAAGTAGGAATATGCTATCATACCATGTCAAGTCAAAGTTTCTGTCTGAAATGGTATGATTAAAAGAAAAATTTTATATTACATGAAATCACCTTGCTATAATAAGAAATTGCTTCTTTATATTTATCAATGATGTCTTCAGGGCTAAGACAGTTCTTGGCACGTCCTATTTCTGTACTGGTATCTGCATTTATGCCATTAGTGGTAAGAGCACCTGTAGAAAGGAAGGAAAAGAAATAGCAATGTTATACTTTTTCTGTTTACTACCATCATTATTATTAAAAGCTGATGGTACAAATATGATTAGTTTTCATCATATCTGACAGAAATTTCAAAATCTCTTATAAATGTTAGTGGCTAAATCTCACTAAAATGATACTTTAGCATCAAACCAAATGAATTAACAGTAATTCAGAATAAGTTTTCATCCCTACTAATATACATGAAAATCTTTAATGGAGGTAAGAAGTATACAACAGCTAACTTAAATGTCCTTAAGATAAGGACAAAATCACATGCTTCATCCTATTCTTAAAGTTCTCAATAACCAAAGGCCATACTATATGCCATCAATATCTGTAGGCTGAATTTTACAGAAGTTTCCTCACAATTTTGCCAACTTCATATAAGCATTTAACAAAAGGTAGCAGCAAAATATTTAAATTTTTCAGTCACATAAGGCAAAAGAGGATCAAAGAAAATTTAGCACACATGCATATACCACTTAAGTGAGGGAGGAAAGACCACACTAACACATAACAATGAAAAAAAGGCCATTTATTCATTGAGATTTTTTTCTCCTTTATGACTTTGTGAATGGTTAAACCAGGCTCAAACAGGAAAAGATGCACTGGTAGTAAGAGAATGAAACGCCACACTACATTAGGGAAAGTGGCTGGATGCCATGGCAAACTCTCAGTGGAAGAAGGGGTCATGACTAGTGTATCTCCACCATAAAAGAATGCCATCATGGACAGGGAAGCCACAAGAGAACAGAACCATACCCACCACTCCTCCCTTTTGTAGTACTTTTACTCTCAAATGCCTTCTTCAGCTTTGAAACCATTCCTAAACATTCTATTTCCCAACTCACCCTTTGGGTATGGTACCCTGGTAATATTTAGCCCAACTTAAACTTGGCAGGAACTCTGGTTTATTCTAATTATAATAGTGTCTTCCTTTCCCCAAGGTAATTCTTCCTGGATTCTGCCAAATGGCCTTAGTGGAAAAGTCTGAAAAATGGGGGTGCAACTGGGGGAAGGGGCAGAGGAGGAAGGAAAGAATAGAAGGTTTCTTTTTTTTTTTTTAAACTTCACTGGGACACCAATGGCATGCTCTTCTGGTACTTAAATTTTAAAATGCTACCTGCAG
Source organism: Trichosurus vulpecula (assembly GCF_011100635.1). Lineage (NCBI taxonomy): Eukaryota > Metazoa > Chordata > Mammalia > Diprotodontia > Phalangeridae > Trichosurus > Trichosurus vulpecula. The sequence goes on along the minus strand of NC_050573.1, from coordinate 91,694,039 downwards.
GGCCATTAGCTAATCTTTTGAAGCAGTATTTCTCTATTGTCCTGGGAACCCTGGTGATCCGCAAGAGCTGATCTTATTTTACATTATTCATATCTCTCATATGACAAACATAAAACTTTTCTTCCTAGCACAAATTAACAACATTGAATAAAATATAGGCATTGTCCTATTGCTGTCTCAAAGCAACTCAATTCCTATCAGCTGTTATGATCTGAATACCAGCAGTGGCCTAAGGCAAACGCAAGGGTGGGTGAGCTTGATGAGGAATACTTTAATATTACTTTTCATAAATGCTTATATTTTTACTGCCATGGCACTAGACATTTATTTTGCTATGTCAACTCAGCAGAGGACAGTAATAGTTAGAGGGTGCAATTGCTCTGTCCTGGACTTTGGGGTAGTGGGCAAGTAGTGTTTATTGAAGTGTTATTGAAGGTTTTTCTTCAGGAACACATAATGATACAGGTGTTCCACGGGGTCTTCTGCCTAATCCAAATGGTCCATAAGCCCCCCAAAAAGTTAGATAACTGTGTTCTAAAGAATTCCACAAAGGCAGGAACTCCTTAAGACTATCAAAGAACAAACTGTAGTGCCTCTTTTTTTAAAGAAAGGCAGCCACTAGAAAACAATAATTAGTCAATGATCATTTTTACTTCACTATTTGGGCAGATATTACAAAAAAGCCCTGGAAAATTTATCTAGAACAGTACAATCTGTAGGAAGACAATAACCAAAATAGCCTTATAAAGAAAATCATGTCAGATCAATTTAATTTCACTAAGTGATAAGAGTAATAGGCCATGTGGACAAGTATAAGCAATAAAGGAAATGTCTCAACTTATATGGCTTCCCATGCCATCCAATAACACACTCAGGGGTAAGGTACCTGTTTAGTCCTGAGTGCTGACTTTCAGGGCTAAACCAGGGACAGGCCGAAAGCATAGGTTAAGGGAAAGGAAAAAGACAAGGATTGTACAGGACAGCACCAAGGACAGAGATGAAATGAAATAGAAATTGGGAGAAAATGAAGCAGAGACTAAAATAAAGACAAAAGATAGAGAAGAACAGAGAAAGAGAAAGAACCATGTAAATTCTATGCCTATCTCTAGTGTGGTGAGCAGAGAAATGGAACCATCCATAGCAATCATTTATCCATATGGTACCCCAGGTGGGTCAACTGGTTGAAGTACTAAGAGATTATGTTCACTGAGTATATAGATAACACCTGGAAGAACACCCTGAAATACAGGAACAGAGAGAAAAGAATGTTACTACTAGAAGGGACCTTCAAGATCATCTAGCCTAGTGGTAGCAAACAAACAGAAACAGGTGTTAACAATACCTACATAAGGACACTTGCTGCCACATACTGACTTATAAAATCACATGTTATTATCATCTATGTTCTGTTGTATTTTTTTATTTTCTTAAATATTTCTCAATTATAGTTCAATAGTGTTTGGGCTTTACTTTGCAAAGCTAGCCTCAAGTTTGATATCTCTGATTTAGTCCACCTCCACTTATTTTATAGATGAGGAAACCAAGGCCTGCGTAACCCTGTAACCCTGGTTCTCAAAGAGGACCAATGACATCAGCCTGGTGATGTCTTGACTTGCAAGTGAATTGGATTTAAATGAGGCAGAGCTGCGCAGAATCATCAGCCTCATTCTCTTCTCCAGGGTCATCAGAGTTCAGTAGCAAGACACAGTTCAAAATGACTGGCAATGACCCCAGATGCAGTGGGAGACCTTGGCTTTTTAAGCTAAGGTCTTTCTCAGGTCTCAGTTTGTCTGAGGCAATGTCCATTAGTGGCATAGTTTGGTTTCCTAACTTCTGATCTAGTTCACTAAATATCCTCTTCCATGGCCTATTACAGGAAGATACTGGTTGCCAAACCTCAATATGAAATAAAAGTAATTCTGCTCTAATATCTCTCAACATTTGCTAAATATGCTCTGTCTTGGTGTCTATGGTTTTTTTTGGTTTGGATTTTTTATTTTGTTTTGTTTTAAGATTCAAATATACTAACTAGAGTCTAGAGGACCAGCACAAAAATTATGAGAAAAAGATAAAAATTAGTCCTAGAGAAAAGAGTAAATGAATTGTGGCTATTTAAACTAGAGAAGAAAATGGAAAGGGATGACAAAATATTGTACCAGCTAAGTCTTGCAGGAAAAACATAAAAATAAAAACACACAAAGATTTATGAAGGATTTTATCAGGAATAAATACCAGGCAGAGGCAGCCAAGCATAGTGGACAGAGAATTGGCCTACAAGCCAGGAAGACCTGAGTTCAAGTCCCATCTCTGACACTTACTGGCTGTGAGAGGCTGGACAAAACCACCAAACCTCTCAGTGACCCAGCCTACTCTCTAAGACTATAAATTTCAGGAAATGTGCTGGCTTACTTACACTGGTAGAATAGGTTTCCTCATCAAGAGAGTTCTATCTATGCCAATGGAATCACATAGGATCTAATCCCTGTCCCTAAATATTAGACCCTGAGGAAATGTTCGGTAAAAAGGCATGAAACTAGTGTAAAACAATGTTTTAAATACACATAAACACAGAAGAAGAAAAAAGGAAATAAAAAGGTATCTGAGCATATCCCACATCTTTATTAAGACTTTAAAACTAAACCCAATGTAATGTTTGTAATGTTGTAGAGTCTGGCTCTTTTGCTTCTCACTTTCCCCCTCCACTCTTAGATTCAAAGAACTGCAAGTCAAAAGGGGACTTGGTAAACATACGAACTCCTAAGGCAGTTCATTCTCTTCTTCAACAGTTCTAATTAGGACATTCTTCCTTAAAGCTAAAATCAGCTTTTCTGTAGCCTTTATCATATGCTTGGTCATATGGTAATCCAAATAATCCATCAATAAGCATTTATTAAACCCCTACTATGCCCTAGGTAACCACTGGTTTCTATGCGACACTACTAAGTTATATTGAGTGATCAGTCCCCAAAAATTTGTCTTTTTATATAAACAGCCATCTAGGCACCTCTCCCCAGTCCTTCAATGTGCAACTTATTTTTTTAACTGAAGTGCATAACCTCTACTTAATTTTATCCTATTAAAATCATTCTATCATTCCTGTCTGTTCAGATCTTTTTTAAATCCCAATCTGTCATTCAATATCTTAAGTATATCGACCAGTTTACTAGGAACACCAAACTTGAAAAATATGCTATCTGAGCTTTCTTCTAGCACCTAGCAATCACTTAATAAATGTTTCTCAAATGAATGAATGAGAATATTGAATAGAACAGTGAGAGATCCCTGGGATCCCTGGGACTTTCCGCCAGAGTGGCATGATCCATAAACAATTACTTTTTTGGTCTGGTTACCTAACTGCTTCTCAATCTACCTAAACTGTACTACTATACAGTCCACAATAATGTTATGGGGGATTTTATCAAATGCCTTGCTGGAATCCAGGTACATTATGTCCACGCTATTCCCCTAATCTTAATAAAATAATGACCCTTTTCTTGCTAACTCCTCTCTAATTTCTTATTCTCCTCTTCCTATACCTTCTCTTTCTAATAATGTTTCCACGGTACGGTCCTCTAACACTGATTCATTAAATTGTGAGCTCCTTGTAAGCAGGGACTATCTTTTACCTCTTTTTTTGTATTCTCAGCTCTTAGTACAACGCCTGGCACATAGTAGTAGGTGCTTAGTAAATGCTTACTGACTAATGCCTGATTGTCATGTTTTTATGGAACCAACTTTGAGTTGGGAACTATCTATATAAGATAGAGATAGTGAAATAATTGTCAGAGAAATGTTAATTTTAAAAATATAAGCACCTAAATATGTCTAAGCTTGTCATAAATTGAAAAAAAAAGTAGTCTTGCTAAATTTCTAAAGAAGCTGATACAATGAATTAATTTATGCTTATACAGCTCTTTATGGCTTACAAAGTACTTTTACATCCATTATCTCACTGAAGCTTCAGAAAAAGGATAGAATTATCCCCATTTTATTGAAGAGGACACTAAGTACCACAAGGTTTAAAAGATTTGCTTAGGGCCATACAGCTAATAAGGAATATAGAGGCACAAACAGAATACGGATCTTTTCTTTTCTTTTTTTCCAGGTACACTATGCTGCAATAATTTAAAAATATGAAATCTTTCTCAACAATCTCAATAAATAAACTCTTAAAAAATAGGGGGAAAAACTAAACTATAGCCAACTCCAGATGTAAAAAGAAGGAAAACTAGAAATCACAGTCATCTAAGTCTGACACTAACTCAATATAATGAGAGAAAAATCTATACCTCAAAGACATTGGAATTCTGGGCATAAAACAGATCGAATTCAGTCCAAATTGTGCTAGACAGAAGTGATGGTGTTTTTTAATAGAATTCTAAAATTAACAGATGGTGGAAAAGCAGAAAATGCTATATAAAAGGGGAAAGGAAATGAGTTCTTTCTTCTATGAAACACTTATATTACTTTTCTTTTCTCCCCCACCCTCAATCTCAGGGTCCCATCCAAAAGAATTGAAAGGTCTGAAATAGACTCACAGAGATTCAAGGATTCAATGGGAATACTAATACATGTTTATTTAGTTAGGGGTACTAATTGTTTTAATCAAGACACCTTGATTAAATCCTACCTCTCATACTACCTATGGGACCACAGACAAGTCACAACCTCTCCTCAGTTTCCTTATCTGTAACACAAAGATAATACCTATGACACCTAACTCACAGATACTGAAAGACACAAATGAGATGTCACAAGGTGCTTTATGAAATTACAGCAGTACAAAAATGTTAGCTATTATTATTATTGTTAGTGGAGACTTAGAGTCATGGAAAATTCAGGAGCAAAGGTTATTATAACAGTTTGAAACCAGCATATTTTCTACTAATGGATGCATATGAGTGGGATTTTCTACATAGTTGAATAGTTTTATGACCCCCTAAATCTCACACACAATATACGATCCCTGATGAGTGAGATGGCTACGTAAAGGCCGCCATGGAAAGGAAAGCTGCTATGGAGGAAAGCAACCTATTTCACTTTTGAACAGCTCTCATTGTAAGGAAGTGTGTCCTCATATGAGCCAAAATTAGCCTCTTTATTTCACTATTTCACTTTTTTTTCCCATTCTGCATTCAAGTATTTCACAGGGCAGGTAGGCAACACAGCGGACAGCACCAGGCCTGGAGTCAAGAAGATCAGAGCTCAAATTTGGCTTCAGACATTAGTTGTGTAGCCCTGGGCAAGTTCCTTTATGTCTGTTTGCCTCAGTTTTCCTCAACTGTAAAATGAGGATAATAATAGCATTTGTGAGGATAAAATGAAAAAATAATTGTAAAGCACTTAACACAGTACTAGGCATACAGTTAAGTGCTTTGGAAATGCCAGCTATCATTATTATCATTACTAAAGTCTTGTGCCATACCAAAGTATTGCCTAGAGTGACTAAGTCCTCAAAGACCATGCCAACAGAGCACAAGCTCTGGCAGCTCCTACCAGGCCCAAAAGGACTTGAAAACAGGAGCAACTCATCACCAAAGCTGGCCACTAGGTGATAAACCTTTTCAGGCACAACAGCCCACATAAATTATCTAAGGTGTGGACGGGCTTTGATCAAACTTGCTAAAGGAAGTCTCCCATACCAAAGAAATCACAGACCTGTGAAGTGTTGAATTTAATGTTCCTTATGCAAGGTTGAGATATGAACAATCAAATCAAGTTTATCCTGAAAAATCATAAAATTATTCTCCATCGGTGTATCTATTTGTAGCAACCAAACTGACCTACAGGATGGTCACACTGAGTATTTTCAGCTCTCAGTACCAATCACTAGAAACAAACGGACCTTGTGGTGATGCAAACAGGTCATTAACACCAGTAAAATAATGAGAGACTGAAAGCCAGAAAAAGATAGACAGATAAGAACAGAGAGGGAGGAGAGGAAAGGCAGAGGAAAAGGCAAAGGGGGAGGAGGAGGGAATGGCTTCATATACTCGTCCAGTATTTTTCTATTGGCCATGCATAAAATAAAACTGCTTCAAACACTGGACACTGATCTCCATTTATCTCTTCCAAAACCACAGGAAAAGCCCCAAGTTCGCTGGTTTCTCTAAGTTAGCCAGCCATGCTTCCCAAATCCCATGACAAGTGAAAGATCTGGCATCTCCTCTAGTTTATATGGTGTAGAGAAAAGGATGCAGGTCTTTGAGTCAAAAGGAGACGTGTGACCTTGTATAAGTTGCTTCATCTCTCTGGGACTCAATTTCCTTATCTGGAATATAGGGACAATTAGACCTGTAATACCTTCCTCAAAAATTCTTGTGAAGCTCAAATGAGATATTTGCAAGGTGCTTTATAAAACTTCAACTGTAGAGATGCCTGCTTTTAATTGTAAAAAGGAGATAATTAGATGTACTACTTACTTCAGAGTTGGGGGGGGAAATCACGTCATTAAATGTAAAACACTACAGAAATGTCTTCTATTTGGCTACTTTGCTGCAAATATTGCTAGAAAAGGTTTCCCTAGGTGATTTTTTTGGGGGGAGAAAGCAGGGCAATTGGGGTTAAGCAACTTGCCCAAGGTCGCACAGCTAGTAAATGTGTCAAGTGCCTGGGGCCGCATTTGAACTCAGGTCCTCCTGACTCCAGGGCTAGTGTTCTACTCGCTGAGCCACCTAGCTGCCCCTATTTTTATAAGCTCTCTCTAGTAAAACCCCTAAACCAGAGATCGTGCCTTCGGAACCTAAGTATTCTCAACTTAGGCTAGCCAGTGTTTAAAATAAAGATAATGCTTTAGAGCACAATCATTTATGTTATCCAAATGTTAATAATTCCTGATCAAATTCAGATATGTATGTAGTTTATTCTTTTCATCACAATACTTATATGTACTTCAAACAATCTTACAAAAAGTTCTTTTCCTGTCACCTCTAAACATACCCAAGTCTCCCCAAACTTGAAAAAAAAACCCTCACTAGACCTTGCCACCAATATAAGTTACTGTCCCGTTCTCTCTCTCTCCCTTTCACAGTAAAACTCCTTTTAAAAATTGTCCTCACTGCTGCCACTTCCTTTCCCCTCACTCATTTCCCAACCCTTTGCACCTCATCATTCAACTGAAACTGTTCTCTCCAAAGTTACCAATGATCTATTAATTGCCACATCTGACAGATTTTTCTTAATCCTCAAGCTTATCAACCTCTGCAACCTCTGACACTGCTCACCACCCTCTCTCCTGGATATTCTCTTCTCTGGGTTTTCTTGACGCTGCTTTCTCTTGGTTGTCCCCGCACATGTTAGACCACAGGTCTTTTGCTGGTTTATATAATACCATATAACTGTGAATGTAACTCAAAACTCTATCCTAGGCCCTCTTCTTTCACTTGGTGACCTCATCAATTCCCATGGGTTTAATCATCACACCCATGCAAATGATTCCCAAATCTATATATCTAGCCATAGTTTCTCTCTTGACCTCCAATTTTGCATCTGCAATTAACTATTAGATTTCAAACTCGATGACCCTTAGTTAACTCAAGTTCAAGGTGGCCAAAGATGAACTACCTCCCCTCCCAAAAAAAATCTCACGTAACTTTTGAACATTATTTCTTTTGAGAAATCATTGTCTCTTTCCTATCACCCACATTCATAAGCTTGTCATTAGCCCTAACTCCTCAATCTCCTTCCACCCACACAGCCAATCCAGTTGTCAAGTACTATAGTTTCTACCTCCACAATCTTGCTCATGAATCCATTCTCTCCTCTCTACTTATACAAGCTTCACCTTAGATCCATCCCTCATCACTTCTCAAGTAGACTGCCAGAATAGTCTCCTAACTGGTCTCCCTGCCCCAAGCCTCTCCCCTCTTCAATCCATCCCTCACACATATGCCAAAGCGATTTTCCTAAACAGGTCTGACCATGTTACTTCCCTATTCAAATTCTGATCACTTCCTATTACTTCTAGGATTGAATGTAAACCCCTCTATTTGGCCTTTAAAGACCACAATTATACTCCATTTCCTTTTCTGAATTCTGAAGTGCAGCCAAACTGCCTTTTTTGTGATTCCTCACACATGATGGTGACATTTTATCTCCCATTTCTACATTTGCACTGGCTGTCCATCATACCTAGAACATACTGTCTCCTCACATCTGTCTCTGAGAATCCCTCATTTCCCTCTAGACTCTGTTTAAGAGATATCAACTGTATATAAAACTCTTCCTAATCTCCCCAGGAGCTAATACTTCCCCTCAAAAAAATTAGCTTGTCTTTATTTTGTATGTACTTATACATACTTATTGTTGTCTCCCCCAATGAAATGTACGCTCCTTGATGATGGATAGTCTTTCTTCCTTCCTTTCTTTCTCTTTCTTTCTATCTTTCATCTTAGCCTAACTCCCCACACTTTTTTGCCTGATGCATGGTAGGTGTTTAATAAATACTTGCTGATTCACTAAATCAGTTCTCTTCCCATCCATTAAAAACACAGATCAATCCAGTGATGCCCCTACTTGGCCTACATATCCCCAAAGAGATTAAGGAAAGAGGAAAAGATCTTATACACACAAAATTATTTAGAGCAGCTTCTTTTTTTGATATGTGAATGGAATGGAATGCTACTGTGCCACAGGAAACAACAAAGGGAACAGATTCAGAGAGACCTGGGAAGATTTAGATGAAGCGATGCTGAGAAATTTGAACAGAACTAAGAGAACAATTTATACACCAACAACACTGTAAAAATGAACAGCTTTGAAAGACTTAAGAATTCTGCTCAATGAAATAATGTACCGTGATTTCCAAAGGACTGAAGATGAAGAACACCACCCACCTCCAAACAGAAAGGCGATGAACAAAATATGCAGAATGAGACACACCTTTAGGGGTATGGACGATAAAAAAAGTGTTTTGCTTGACTATACACATTTGTTATAAGGGTTTTATTTCCCTATTTTTTTCCCAGTAGTGGGGGAGGTGGTAAAGTATGAAAGTAAAACCTTGATAATTAGAGAAAAATTATATGTAATTTTAAAAAATTAAACAGAGCAACAATATACAGAACTAAAGAAAATATGTTTTATAAATATTATTTAATTCCATAATATTTTATAGGCACTTTTAAATCACACATCAGTCAATGTATAAATATATATGCATGTGTGTATAATATATATACATATAAATTATGTACCTACTATATCCAAAGCATAATTTTAGGCAGTGAAATGGAGAAGTAGGAAGACTAAGAAAACATCTATCCTCAGGGAGTTCCCAATCTAGCTATCGAAACAGATTACAGACATAAAAGGATAATTAACAATACAAGATAGCATAGTCTAGGGACCAAAGAAATAGTGGAGACACTGAATATAACAGCTCAGAGAAAGAAGAGATAACTATGGACTGTGTTGATCAGATAAAACAACTCATTGCTATCAGTGTTTTCTTGACTAAAAGGTCATTCAATTTTTCAATAAAAGAATGCTCCAACCAAGTGGCTCTAGAACAGATACCTATTTGCTTGAGAAAAAGAAGCTCTCAGAAGGGGGGAGGGATTATATTCTCTCCCCTACTCTGTCCCTTCCCTTCAAACTCCAACTATACCTGAGAAACTACCCTTCCCTCCAAACTCCAACTACACCTGAGAAACATTTGCCTGAATGAAATGATTCAACATTGGTATTAAAACAAATACTTTATCTTCAAAGACAAGACTGTGCTAACATGAATTCAAAGTGTGAGTTAACAAAAAGTGTACGTTTTTATGGCTACTTTATGGGTACACTTTTATACATCTTCACTGGTTACCCTTTTTAAAACTGTTTTATTTCTATTTATCATTTTCTTAAATTAAGCCAGTTCCTCAATGAAAAAAAAATGATAGTTATATTCACTCGCAAATTTTAAAAATCTTTAACATATGAGTTGAAAGGGACCTTAGAGATAATCAACTTCTCTCCTTTTGAAAATCAATAAACTGAGGCTCAGAGAGGTTTAGTGAATTTCCCAAAGTCACACAGCAGTGAGGTCTTATAGCTCCTAACCCAATTTTACTTCCACTTTGTCATATAAAGAAGAAAAAAATCATGACAAAAATAATGACAACTACCACAAAAAAAGAAAAAAATCTTTTCCCCTATGAACAATACATTTATATGGAAGTGTTATGTGGATTTGCAATGGTAAATCCAAAATCCTATCACTAAGTAGATAATAAAATATCAGAAACAACATCATAATCTTCAGGGTTCCAAGGATGAAATCACCATCTCAAGAGTTACTTTTTCAGGTTAAAATAGCATAAAACTCAAAAAAAGAAAAATAATAAATTCAGTAATACAGCATTTAACATACATTATCTCACTAACTTGATCCTCATAACATCCCTAAGGATACCACTTTATTTTAGAGAACAAAAGAGAGATTTAAAAATTAATAATAGATGGTAATAAACGGACACATAAACCTGAAGGACACATAGAGGAAGTGACAAATGTTACAACCTTTTACTCTGAAATTTATTTGTCCAAATGAAAATGTTGCAAAGCAAGTTTGATTATAAAAATTCTGAATATTAAGTCTATGATAAATTATTTTTTAAATAAAATTAAATTAATTGTCCTGCCCACAAAGCTAATAAGTGGCCAAGTATAACTCATCTCTTGTGTTAAAGTCCAGTATTCTAGTACTGGGGTCAGAAAAACCTGAGTTCAAATTTGACCTAACACTTAGTAGCTTGTGTGACCTTGGGCAAGTCATTTAATCTGTCTCCCTCAGTTTTATCATCTGTAAAATGAGGATAGTAATAGCACCACCCCCAAGCCACCCCCCTCCCCAAGGCTGCTATAAGGATCAAATGAGATAATATTTGTAAAGCAAGTAGCATGGTGTCTGGCACAAAGTAAGCATTTAATAAAAACTTGCTCCTTTCCCTTCTCTATACCTCCCAGTCTTGCAAATTAAAATATTTCTTGTGATTAAACTGAAAATGAATCATTGAATTGAAAACGAATCAGTATCCAAAGAGAATGCATGCTAAGATCACATAAGAGGAAAAGTAAATGAGAATGAATACACAAATGAAGAATGTTAAAGGAGAATTATAGTGACTGAAAATTGTTTAAAAAAATTTTATATGCTAAAATTAATGTAAATAGTTACTAAACAAGTTTAATTAGTTGTATGTGACCCGATATTAAAATTTTTATAAAATTTTTTAAAGAAAATAATTGGCCTAGTCAACATGCTTCATGCAAAAAACAAAATGAATTAAGCCTTAAGTCTCAAATCATTCACTTAACTCATCTATAGAAAGGATCTTTCTTCTTTCACAAACTGAGGAAACAACTATGATGCCTCACAAAACAGAAGAAAGAAAAATCTAATTTTTAATTTTCCCACTTTAAAAGTGCCTACATTAATCCCTTTCAAAGATCACAATAACTCACAATCCAGAAACATTAACAATTCACAGCACCATAAAACAAGCACTTTATAAAATTGAAACAACAAAAGAAACTAAGCATAGAGATAGCGTGTACCTGGATCAATGAGAACTTCTTGTGCCCCTGGAAGAAAGAACAGATCAAGACCTTTCATTTTGACAAGAAAACTACTGTTAAATAAATTACCATAGCACAGTTAAATTTATCTTTTACAACTGAAGATGCTGCCATTAAAACAGCAACTTATAAACAGCAGGTAATAGAGAGCAACTCATGCTAAAGACTTCTCAGTTTCAGAGGAAACCCGTGGAAAAACAATTAAGGTACCAAAAAAGACCCCTCCATTTCATTATCAGAAGCTTTTTTAAAAAAAATATTGAGCCTTCCTTAAACTATTCACATATAGATATCTACTGAGCCCATGCTGTAGAAATTAATTTTTCCATCATAAATAAAAAACACAAAGGCAAAAGATACTATCTTCAAGATTCAAGTTGATTAACAATTGCAAAAAAAAAAATAAGATAAATACGCTAATAAGCTGCAAAAAGGAATTTTTATTCCTATGTGTTATTTGTTAAGACAGAATTGATCAATTGTTGCTATACAGCACTTCATTATGACTGCTGCATTTACTTAATTGATGTTTCATATACATTTTAAGATATACCCTGCATCTTTTGAAATGCAAAACTAAAATCAAGTCGACACTTGGGATATGTCTTCTAAACCTCTAATCTAACAGATACTATTGTTCTTCTCCTTTCTATACAGAAAAAATCTCAGCTATACAGAATCCTGAGGGAATGAATTGCTCCAGATTATCAAATTTTCCAGATGACTGAAGGACTTAGCACTTCAAGCATCAAAACTTTTTTTTAGTTTTACCCTTTGGTATTATCTTTTTTATTGTATTATAAAATTTACTGCCTCTTGCCTTTTAAGGCAGAGTAGATGAAATATAATAATCTTTTCTTGCTGATCATGGTCATAAAGAAAATGAATGACTATAAACTATCATTTTGATTTTGCATCAAACCTGTGATTTAGTCAGTGAAAGGAACTCCAGCTAAGGAAACTTCTGCTAATACAAAGTGGCACCTGCTCTGCTTACAGAGCCTTAGCTAGTTGCCTGGGACAACAAAGCTAAATGACTTACCCAGGGTAACCCTACTAGGTATATATCAGAGGTGAAAACTGAAGCCAAGGTCTTCCTAATTCTAAGGCCAGCTCACTGTGTGCTATGCCATGATGCCTCTCATAATCTATTATGCAGGGCCACAATAAAGTGATGACTCAGAAGGCTTTATAAGGACATTTGCCCAACATTAAATAATCCCAGATAGCAGTATTTCTTTTTTGTTCTTTTGTCTGCAGTTCTGGAATTTGTCTTTTCCCTTGCTGTCAGAAGTCACTTCTTACTGCTATTGATGGGCCTACTTAAACCAATTCCTTGCTGCTTTTAATCTACGATGGGTTTGAAAACCAAATCACCCACCTCATTAAAACTGCGTGCAAAGTAAGAGTAAACAAATTATACATGAAATGCATTAGCACTTAAAGTATATGGATTTCTTAACATACATTTTGCCTATTCAAAGGCCTTTTTCGGCTACTTTAAGGTCTTTAGATATGTTCTCCATAGGTTGCCACATAATCAAGTACCAAGTAAGTGAGTTAACTTTATTAGGCAAATACATGAATATGAACATCTAATCAATCAAATTTTAAAACATTTAAGGTTGGCATTGGGGTAACAAGCTTCTGCACAACCAACAACACAAAGAGGATCTAAATCTGCCTAGGAGGAAAGAGCAGGGAAGGCAACCAAAATAACTTAATAGTGCAGCACGGAAGCAGGCTCTAATACATGTATGTACAGCAGCAGTGTATGGTCTTACTAATGCATGCAGACATCATACATGTAGATATCAGAACCTGCTTCTGGCATGTATCAGCTAATTAAGGTTTGGAGGGAATTTGCCTCTTCACTTTACTGAATGTGGCTCCAAATTTCAAGTAATACAGCTAAAATTTGGATATCAGTAGGTATGAAGCTCCCATGTAAATGCTAAACACAATTTCAACATAAAAGAGGGTCATTTCTGGAGGTGCCACAAAGATATGAGCAATACTTCCATCTGTAACAATGCTGTCATACATGTCCTGAAGCTAAGCAGTTTTCATTCAATTGCAATAAATTTGCTGAATGTGCAAACTAGAGGGGAAATCTTTGTGTGAATGCAATACAAACTTCACAAGAATGTTATGCTACATGACCATCCATATATATATGAAGTTTTTTTTTGGAGGGAGAAGTATAGAAAGGTGTAGTATAGAAGTATAGAAAGTCTCAGGGAAATGTCATGAGTCCAAGTCCTACAACAGGAATAGCAATTAGATACATAAGGAACATTATCAAATCCTCTAGCACAACTACCATATTCAAAAACTTATGTGGATTTGGTGATATAAATAATTGAGGTGAAAGGGAGTCTTCCTTGTGAGATCGTTTAGATTGTTCTTGGGCACCACTCCAATCTCCACTGACTCTACAAGGCCAAGAGGAGGAATAAAGCTCCCTAATTTTCTGTCTTCAGAAGAACTAAGTTAACTCTGTCACTCCAGTACCACAGCTGTTGAAGTGTCATGGACTAATATTCTTCTTTGAATTGTTGTTGTTCATTTGAAATGTTGTGTTTTACTTGCACTACTTAGTCATGAGGAAATTCAGGAGCTTGAAAAACAATAGAAAAGCAGCCTTGAAATGCCACTGATATTGCTTCTAAATCTTGGATGCGGTAATGTTCATTCCACCACAGATAATCTGGTTCATATCTTATATAACTGAACTTTGCTACAAAACTATTTTTTCCATTGTAAGTTTATAATACTAGGCAATGACTCCAATATCAGAATACAAAAATAGACCACTAATGGGTTCTGTGATAGAACGGATTCAAATATGCTTTTCAAATTTCAGAGACGGTCTAAAAATATGGATATAAATTAAGGCAGTGGCTATCAATATGCTAAATAATACTAGAGTGAATCTAGCCTTTAGGCTTCTAACAGAAGAGGGTAAGTTCTATTGCTGCCAATTTTAAAGTGTGACATCTGAATTATTTCACACAAATTAATAGGATAGTCAGAGAATTAAAGACTATTTATTAAGATCACAAAAGGTCCTTAGAAATCATCTGGTCCAATCCCTACTCTTTGCTTTACAGAAGAGAAAATTTAGGCCATAAAGGCAAAGTTGTCAGCCCGTGGTCACTCAGTGAGTTCATATCAGGGCTAGGCATGGATTACAAGTTTCCTAAATCCCAAGACCTTTCTACAACAAAATGGTTACTTCCTATAGGAGATAACTATAATAGTATTTTCTTGGCCTCCACATCTGGTAGGCAAACATGAGATTTAGAAGTAGTTACGCTTTTCTTATATATCTTCTCATTTTTCAAATCTATCTTTAGAAACAAAAAGCTTCCAGCTATAGGAAAAGAAGGAAGCAGGTATAGAATCAGATACAATAGCACCATCTATGGCTGAAAATTAGAAAGCTACTGTGCAATAAAATTGAATTTTTGTGATTAAGAAAGATCAACCAGGAGTCCAAAAAATAAGATAGGGGTGAAGGGAAGGGAGAATGTTAGCAAACCAAAGATTATAGTTAATAGCCTTTGCTTTTCAGTCCTAAGCCTAAAAAATGCTAAAAGATATGGCTGTAAGGTAAACCTCTCAATGTTGGAACTGGAAACTTCTTTATATATTTAGTCTTCTAAAACTTCTTTTTCTTGTATAGATAAAGAAATCAAAGCCCAGAGGAAAAAGTGTCACTTGCCTCACTTAGCAAGTGACAGGATGAGGACTAGAACATGAGTCAGACTCCCTAAAATCAAGGTCTCTTTCCACTCAACTAAAAAAACTATAAGACTCTAAAATAACCCTATATTTGCAGAAATGTATTCTGTCACTTCCAACTCTGATGTAAAGATTTTTTTTTAAAGTGGTAGAGGTTAGACTAGATGACCTCTTCCAAAACTAGGATTCTATGATTAAGTGTCTTACAAATATTTACCAAAGTATTTATAACAATAAAAACATGTATCTTGGAAAGAAATAGTTATTTTCCTTACAGTAGCTATTCTTTCACCAATATCCTCCTATTTTAACAAGGAAGTAAAATTGGTACATGTAATATAAAATATTTCAATCTTAATTTATTTCTTTAGCAAAATATACAAAAAGAAAAATAAATTTCCCTAAAATGACAAGAGAGATCTAATTCTACTCTTGGAAAATAACTAAAATATGATAAAGTTATGAGATCTAATGGCAATGTTCAATGAGCTAAATGTTTAAAAGGTCTGAAAAGCACGGATGTGACACTGGATTTTTAACAACACAGTTATATTTCCCTTATTGGGAAAAGGTTATTGAATCATTCAAAAGTAATTCTCATGTGCCCTACAGTACAAGTATTCTTTTTAATGCAAAAAATAAAACAAGTGATTTCATCAAGATTTTAACCAAACGATAAATGTATGCACCCAAATTTCTTTACAAAGTGCATATGTACACATGCACATATGTATACATGTATCACCATCTACCATGTTCCAAGATGAAGCTCCTCATTAATCAGAGACTGTGCAAGGTATGGCCAAATAGACCACTGCAAGACCATTTGTCCTTTCTATAATGAACAAAGCCAAACACAAACCAAAGGAAAAAGTTTAAATTCATTTTCAATAAAAAAAATTATAGATTTTGGCTCTCTCTCAAGAGGAAAGTCATTAATTTAACGAGTCTTCCCACACACACATTAAAGGAACACACAAACCCAATTGAGAGTCTTTAAAATTTCTCTTATTAACAAACATCACTAGAAAAAAACAATGATCAAAGTCACTAGTTATGATCCACCTTCTGCTCTGCACTGTCAATATTTTCTTGAAATGCAGTTCTTAAAAAAAAAAAGGAGTGGAGCACTGCAACAACAAAGAATTAAAAGTAGTTGGGGGTTTTTTGTGTGTTGTTAAATAACAAAAATGCACAACACTTTGTTCTTTGATGCTATTAATTCTGATGTTTTCACTGATATCTCCTCCAAAGAACTGACTAAATTTGACTAAAATACAACTACCTAATATATCTGCTATTTCTAAATCACTCTACCCAGCAAACTTGTTAAAATGCAGGAAATGAGGAAAAGTGAAAAAAGCATAGAGGAGACATCACTGGATGTCAACAGTTCAGTTTTTTTCAGAAGTCATTCTACAAAGTCAAATTTAGTATGAAATGAATACAGTTTTATTCTCTGATCATTTATAAGTTTATGCACTAGGAAGCTCTATTTAAAAGTCTAGATTGATGAAAGGTCAACTCTAGAGTCTAGTGAAAGGTCAGTTAACTTCACTATCAAAGAAGGTTACATAATAGTACATAGAAGAAATAAAGGCTACAGAATTTTAAGTAGATATTTGGATATGATTCTTAAAAGTATTCACAAGTGCCACAATACGGGTCACCTTACCAGGGCAAAAGTTGATATTGTGATAATTGTGCTACTGTGCTAACTTCCTTCAACTATGTGATTGACCCCAGTAATTGCAAAAGTTCCTTCCCTCACATACAAAGCAGTGAGCTAAACTAATAGCCTGACTGCTCTCGATTCCAGAATTAATGCAATAAATTCCAGATGAACAACTGGGATTTCTGCAAACTGTGTGATCTTAAAATTAATACCCACGGTAAGATCTGCTCATATTATCAAGCTGTTTAATGGATCTGGGAGATAAGCAACCTCAAAAGTTACTACAATAATGATAAAGCCTCTGAATGAGACAAGACTTGCTTTCTAAGTTCTCCCTTGGACCCTCCAGGATGAGCTTCCCCAGAGTCTGTTCAACAGCAAAAAGTTCCTCCGACTCTTCACAGCAGGCAAAGCTACATTTCCGTTCTTCATAAAAGGCAGTTTTTAAACCTCTTTGCCTACATTCAACAAGAAGAGAGAGACTATCTCCTAGTGAGTCTCTCTAGAGAAACTAAAAATCAAATTAACATAGGAACATGCTTTTACAAAATAATTCTCCAAATCATATCAATAGACAAAAGGACCAGCAAAATCCTTCGAGATGAAAGGCACTTCTGGAAATGGAGCAGAAGGAAATAAAAACTTATTTTTAGAGAAGTACTTTCATTTTTCTGAAGGTTCTTGAGGATTTTGCAATTAGAACTTGACTTAAGACAAGAAGAAAACTTAAAATATTGTCATATCATACCAAAATGAACAGTCATAATAGTAACCTAAAACTAATTGTGGTGAACACTCGGACAAAAAGTAATGCAGACCAAAATCAGAAAAGAGGGGGATGACTAGTGTAATTCAAATTTGAAACATGCATCTTTTATAAACGACATTTCAGTCAACTTCCCCTTCTGTTCAAGAAAGTGGCACTCAACCAAGATCACTAAGAAACCTCTGTTGAAGAAGTCTAAGCAGATTCAAGAAGATTTAACAGAGCTTTAAAATTCGAATGATTAAAGGAAGGTATGAACTGACTATGACCAATGAAATAACACTGTTAGTTCACAAAAGATCAAGAGTACTTTATCTTCATTCCTGGCTAAATGCTGGGGAACAAGTTGAAAAATGGAAATGAGAAATTCAAGGTATTCTAACCACTGGATCTAAATGAATTACCTAGGTTTAGATTCAAAGAACGTGTGAGTTAGAAAGGGCCTTAGTCTAACTCTCTAGTTTTACAAGGAAGAGACTAGAGGCCAGAGAGAAGTGACCTGACAAAGGTCACCCAGACAGCTGGGGACAAATCCATGTCTCCTAACTCCCAGTTCTCTGTTCACTTTTTTTTTTGGAGGCAAGAAGGGAGAGAGGGGGGCAATATCTATACATAATACTGACAAACCTATATGTTAATATGATGCACATGAAGCATTGGCCTTTGACACCTCATCCAAAAGAATAAGACCTTTACAACAGAACTGTTCTATTCTTTCAGTATAATTATATGCTGAAGCACTCATTAGGAGCTGCTTCCCTAAGATTTTACTAGTTGGGTATATTGCATAGTTGCACAATGTTTTTACTCTTCTACAGCATTACAAATAATTCACTCAAACTTTCTAAGTCCATAAGAACTTGATCAAGCAGAAAGGAAACAAAGCCAGCATGCCTTGAATTAAATGTCATTATCAGTGGCTCCGGACCCATGGCTTTCTGCGCTTACTTTCATCTACCAACTAGACATGATGAAACAGACCTGGTATCAAAACCTTTGGTTGTGACTCGCCTGCCATGAAACTTTATGCAAATGTTCTAGAATTCAACCAGGCATTCTAATCAGTCTGTACAGGGCATTAAAGAGGAGCTGAAAGAAACTCTATCTTGCATACAAGGTTGCTAACTCAACAAATCGTGAATTCAGCACAGCATCCTGTCTGACTCAAAAAGGCAAGAAGGGATGAAATGCTATTTTGATTCTCTCAAAGCCTGAGAATTACTGCAAATCAAGAGCAAGTACTAGACTTACCTGGTCGGTGCCGGTTGCCTGTATCAGCAGGAAGTGAGCTACCTTGTGGCCGTCGAGCTCCAGTTTTGCCCCCTGTACCACCAGGATAGTGATAGATAACAGATGCAGAGCACAAGCCTTCAAGGGCAGCTGGGCAGCAAAAAAGGAAACAGCATTCAATCAGTAGAGTGGCACATTCATCAACTCAAACTGCATTTAGAATTGTACTCCTGTACTTGCTACCGATTACATAGTAGCTGAAAAGAACAATGATTTTAGTGGTTCAATTACTTATAAATGCTAAACTTTCCTGTGATAGCAAAATGTCAAAACTGAAGGCTACAGTATTTTGTTATAACATATCTGTGTTTATATGCATACATATGCATTCATATACATACATTTATATATGTGTGTGTATGTATATACAATCTGAGTATGTGCATATATACATTATATGTGTGTATACATATATATACATATATGTGTATTATGTATGTATATACACGCACGCACACACACACACAGAGCCTCTCTCAACTAGCTGAGTACTAGAATGGGATGAGGTCAGGAAGTTTTGTTCCCTCTGAAGATGAAGGTAAAAATCCTTCCCTGACCTCTTCTTTCTCCCTGCCTATTCTTCCTCCCCGCCCCCCACAAAATAAAGTTGTTCCCATGAGTTCTTAAAAAAGAAAAAAAGCATGTTATATATATGCAATACACACACAAAATCAGACTGTACATACACACACACATATATACATATACATATATGTGGAAAGAAGTGTAGCCCCCTTAAAATGGATAGAGTATCCCTTACCATCGTACAGCATGTGACTCAAGAGGCCAATACAGGGGCAGAGGCCTTTCCACAACACGTCCCCTTAAAAACTATGGTTCAGCTTGTAGCAATGGTTGGCAAGCTGTTTGAAGACTGGCCTCTTCACCTCAAAGATGGCTCCACTCCTATAACAGATATAGAATTCCACCTCTGATTGCTTCACACTTGTTTGTCCTGTCAATTTTATTATTCCCTAATAATCTGAAGCAGGGCCATTCACTTCAAGTTTAAGCAATCTATAGGATAGAATGGGCCACTCTGGGAGACTCAGGGCTCAGGTAAAACAATACAAGTAGAATGTTTTGCAAACTTAATTATCATTATCATTCTTCATCACTGGATATGTCTGAGCAGAGGCTGGATGTCATTTGTTAAGAGATATTTTAGAGGGTAATTCCTGTTCACATACCGTTGGATTTGATGTTCTTTCCAACTCTGCTTTATAAAGCAGCCAAAAATAAATATAGTTATACTTTATATTTGTATAATGTTTTACATGGTGGAACTGTTTCATTTCTGTCTTTGTATTCCCAGTGCCTAGCACCTGTGCCTTGTACCATCAGCAAACAATGAACAGTCAACCTAATACAATACTTAGCATCTCACATAATTACAAAAATCTGAGCACTCCTCTCAATGATGAAGAATAAAATCAGTGATAAAAATCATTAAGATGCCACAGTTTAGTTCTTGGATGCACACACAATCCCCTCTCCCCCTTCTCATTTGGTAAATGGAAAATGGGGATGTAAATTCCAAGAGATGCTTATAATCACTCTTAACAGCACTGACGTTCAATTTTTCAACCATTGCTCTATTTGCAAGTAACACTACCAAAGCAGAGATTGCCCATAAAAAAATAAATCAATCACTATTTCTTGAGCACCTACTATGTAAAATTCATTGTGCTAGGGGCTATGGATGATTAAAAAGAAGATAGCTATAGATAGATAGATAGATAGATAGATAGATAGATGGATAGATAGATAGAGATATATACATACACACATATATATGTCTCCCGGTTGTTGGTACTGCTACAATGACAGAATCCCAATTCTTTCTTAGATTATTTTTTTTTAAAAGAGAACATTCTTCACCTCATTTTTTTAAGCCTCAATCACTGAATGGGCACTGCCTTAGTCAAATTTAGACCTGCTAAAGACCTTAGCTTGAAAAGCCCAAAGTTGGGGCAGCTAGGTGGAGCAGTGAGTAGAGCACCAACCCTGGAGTCAAGAGGACCTGAGTTCAAATCCAGCCTCAGACACTTAACACACGTACTAGCTGTGTGACCTTGGGCAAGTCACTTAACCCCAATTGCCCTGCCCCCTCCAAAAAAAAAAAGAAAAAGAAAAGAAAAGGCCAAAGTCCCCCACTGCATCCTGGGCCATCTCCACTTTTCCTGATCCATATCTGGCCACTGGACTCAAATGGCTCCAGAGCAGAAAGTGAGGCTGGTGACTTTGCACAGCCCTCCCTCACTTAAATCCTATTCACTTGCATGTCATGGCATCACTTCCCTGATGTCATGGTCCTCTTTGAGAACAAAGGACAAACAGCAACCATGAGTAGAAAAGAAGCTGGCCACTAGGAACCAAGCTTCCAGTTTCTTTCTTTCTTTCTCCTCTCTCCACATAAAGTATCACACCCTTATCTGCCAGTGCTCTGCCCAAAGGGAATGTAAATTTTAATATCTGAACCTTTTTTTGGTTTTTGTTTTTAGGAAAACTATCAGTATAATTGATCATAGCAACAAAAAAAAACAGCAGAAACTATATGATTATCTCAATAGATGCAGAAAAAGCTTTTGATAAAATGCAATACCTATTCCTATTAAAAACACTAGAAAGCATAGGAATAAATGGAGTCTTCCTTAAAATGATAAGAAGCATCTACCTAAAACCATCAGCAAGCATTATATGTAATGGGGATAAGCTAGATGCATTCCCAATAAGATCAGGCATGAAACAAAGATGTCCATTATCACCCCTATTGTTCAATTTGGTAGTAGAAACGTTGGCTTTAGCAATAAGAGAAGAAAATGAAATGGAAGGAATTAATTAGAATAGGCAAAGAAGAAAGTAAGTTATCACTCTGCAGATGATATCATGATTTACTTAGAGAATCCTAGAGAATCAAGTAAAAAACTACCTGAAATAATAAATAACTTTAGCAAAGTTGCAGGGTACAAAATAAACCCACATAAATCCACGGCATTACTATATAATACTAACAAAGCCCAACAACAAGAGATAGAGAAATTCCATTTAAAGTTACTGTAGATGCTATAAAATACTTGGGAGTCTACTTGCCAAGACAAACCCAGGAACTATATGAACACAATTACAAAACACTTTTCACACAAATAAAGTCAGATCTAAATAAATGGAAAAACATCAGTTGCTCGTGGTTAGGCTAAGCTAATATAATAAAAATGACAATTTTACCAAAATTATTTACTTATTTAGTGCCATAACAATCAAACTACCAAAAAATTATTTTACAGAGCTAGATAAAATAATAACAAAACTCAAATGGAAGAACAAAAGATCCAGAATATCAAGGGAATTAATGACAAGAAATGCTAGGGAAGAAGGCCTAGCCATACCAGATATTAAAGTGTATTATAAAGCAGCAATCATCAAAACTAATTGGTACTGGCTAAGAAACAGAGTGGTGAATCAGTGGACTAGGTTAGGTACACAAGACATAGTACTCAATGAATATAGTAATCTACTCTTTGATAAACCCAGAGTGCAGCTTCTGGGATAAGAACTCATTATTTCACAAAAACTTCTGGGAAAACTGGAAAACAGTATGGCAGATATTGGGCATGGACCAATATCTTACTCTATATAGCAAAATAAAGTCGAAATGGGTTCACAATTTAGACATAAAGGCTGATACTATAAGAAACTTGGGAGAGAAAGGAATAGTTTACCTGTCAGACTTATGGAGAAAGGAAGAATTTATGACTAAACAAGAGATAGAGAGCATTACAAAATGCAAAATGGATAACCTGATTACATTAAATTACAAGTTTTTGTATAAACAAAGTCAATGCAACCAAGATTAGGAGGGAAGCAGAAAATTGGGAAAGAATTTTTACAACCAGTGTCTCTGACAAAGGTCTCATCTCTAAAATATGTAGAGAGCTGAGTCAAATTTATAAGAATACAAATCATTCCACAACTGATAAATGGTCAAAGGATATGAACAGGCAGTTTTCAGAGAAAGAAGTTAAAGATATCTATAGTCACATGAAAAAAATCCTCTAAATCTCTATTGATTAGATAAATGCAAATCAAAACAACTCTTAGGTACCACATCTCTCCTGTCAGATTGGCTAACATGGCAAAACAGGAAAATGATAAATGCTGAAGAAGATGTGGGAAAATTGGAACACTACTGCCCTGTTGGTGGATCTGTGAACTGGTCCAACCATTCTGGAGAGCAGTTTGGAACTTTGCCCAAAGGGCTACAAAAATGCGCACAACCTTTGAGCCAGCAATACCACTTCTAGGGCTGTATCCCAAAGAGATCATACAAGAGGGAAAAGAACCCATATGTACAAAAATATTCATAGCAGCTCTTTTTGTGGTGGCAAAGAATTGGAAATCAAGGAGATACCCATCAATTGGGGAAAGGCTGAACAAATTGTGGTAAATGAATGAAATGGAATAATATTGTGCTATAAGAAATGAGGGGCAGATGGACTACATAAGAACCTGGAGAAACTTATATGATCTAATGATGAGTGAAGGGAGCAGAACCAGGAGAACATTGAATACAACCACAGAAACATTGCTTCTGTGATGACTAACTTTGATGGACTTGGCCCTTCTCAACAATACAAGGTTCTTGGACAGCTCCAAAAGACTCATGATAGAAAAGGCTATCCACATCTAGAGAAAGAATTACAGAGTCTGCAAACTATTTGTTCTTTTTTTTTAATTTAATTTTATTTGATTTGATTTTTGGTTTTGTTTCATCCTTCTCATGGTTCCTTCCATTGGTTATAATTCTTATTTACAACTTGATCATTGGGAAAATAAGTTTAATGCGAAGGCATATGTAGAACCTATATCAGAACACATGCCATCTTTGGGGGGAGGGCCAAAGAGGGGGGGTGAAAATTTGGAACTCAAAAACTTGTGGAACTAAACTAAAAAAAAATAATAATTAATTAACTTAAAAAAAAAAGATCAGCCTTAACCCCAAATCACTCTGGTCCCAGACCAAGCCCTACTTGGTCATTGTTTGGGCCCTGATTGGCTCAGAATGAACGCAAGTAACAATTGTTTCTGTTTTGGCCAGAAACCTGAGGGTCTTTTCCTCCCAGATCTTTTTGTTGTTGTAATTAAAGAGGTAATTCTTTGCCTCATTTTTTTAAGCTTTATTCACTGAATAGAGGCTGCCTCAGTCAAACTGAGACTTGTTAAAGACCTTAGCTTGAAAAGGCCAAAGTCCCCCTACTGCCATCTCCTGGGCCATCTCCACTTTTCCTGATCCATATCTGGCCACTGGACCCAGATGGCTCCAGAGGAGAAAGCGAGGCTGGTGAATTTGTACATCCCTCCCTCACTTAAATCCAATTCACTTGCATGTCATGGCATCACCTCCCTGATGTCAAGGTCCTCTTCAAGAATGAAGGAAAAACAGCAGCAGCATATTCAACTTGCATATTCATTCATTCAAAAAATATGTAATCTCAGATGGAAGCAGCTACCATTAAAGGGAACAGGCTTCCTACAGAAGGTGGGACCATAACTGAGGCATGAAGGAGCCAAGGGAGCTAAGAGGCAGAAATGATGAGGGAGAGCATTTCAGGCATTACGAACAGTCAGTGAAAATGCCCAGAGTTGGGGGATGGAGTCTCTTGTTTGAGAAACAAGACAGTGTCACTGGACTATAGAGTATGAGTATGAGTGTGGGGGTAAACTGTAAGAAAACTAGAGAAAGAGGAACAGAGAGAAGGTTTGTAACACCAATCATGGTGGCACACCTGAGGACCACTGCTGTGATTAATTTTAAGAGTCTAATCACATAGTATAATGAACTCCCTATTTATTCAGAACTAAATATTGTTCAATAAACTAAATCATAACATTCATAGCAACATCCTTAAGAAAACATATCATTCAATATATATGTATATATGTGTGCGTATGTGTGAATATATATATGTATATATTTTATAACACTCAGTATGTCATATGACACATGGCATATATCTATCATATTCAGTAGCATCCCCCAAAATATTTGCTTACACAAGCAGGGGGTCCCAGTTCAGGGTCTTCTCTAGAACAACATATCATCCTTAAGAGGTAGCAGAAAATACAAATACCATCCACCCCTAGGTCACAGGAAGTTACAATCTCTTCAATCAACACAGTGTCCAAGTAAAGTCCTCTTTCATCTTGACTTGGGGCTGACTTCAAATCCCATGGTTCCTTCTCTGAGGGCTGGGTACTCCCAGCTCTTGCATGGGTTCACCTGCAGGCAGCTCTCTGCTCCTGTTCCTTGTCTCAGCTCACAGGGACTGCTCCACTCCAAGTTCTTCCTGTCCCTGCCTGACAGAAGGTTCCTGGGGCCCCTGCACACAGCTTCTGTTTGCTAGCCTCCCTCTCTCTCTCTCTCTCTCTCTCTCTCTCTCTCAGCTCTGCTTCTCTCTCTACCCATACCTCTCCCTCCAAGCAATATATACTTTTTCCAATCAAAGACTCTTGATTCAATTAAAGGGAAGACTCAATCAAAGGCACTTGATTGGCTTAGTGCTGAGAAGAACTCCAAAAGAAAAAAAAACTGCCAAAAAATCCCATTTTGCTTGCTCTTACAAAGTCATAAAGGGGTAAAAACTCCTGCTCCTCCAGGAGTTTACAATCTATCAATAAAAATAAAATATATATACATATAACTACAACAAGAATATGAATATTGTAGGTGGCACAGTGGACAAAGACCTAGAGCCAGAAAGACCTGAATTCAAATCGAAGCTCGGACACTTACTAATTGTGTGACCCTGGGCAAGACACTTAACCTATGTTTGCCTCAGTTTCCTTATTTGTAACATGGAGGTAATAACAGCACCTACCTCGCAGAGTTGTAGTAAGCATCAAATGAGATGAAAATTATAAAGTGCTTAGCATAGTGCCTGGTATATATAATAGGTGCTGTGTAAATGTTTGCTACTGCTGCTGCTATCGCTGTCCCTGTTGTCGTTGTCAGTGTTGTTGTCAGAGTGGTACACACAAGTGCTACAGGAGCTCTAGGGAGGAGGGAGTCCTACTGGTTGCAGTGGATCTGGAAATACTTCCTAGAGGATGCTGGATTTGAAACTATCTTAAAAGACCGGTAAGATGAGAAAATGAGACTACAAAGACAAAGAAGTAAGAAAGTACAAGGCATGTCTGGGAAACTTTGAGTAGATCAGTTTGGGTAGAGTAGAGTTCATTTAGGTGAATAGTAGGAGGTAAATAAGGAAAGGGTAAGTAGGGGGTCACATAATAGAGGGTCTTGAATGCTAAGCATATTCAAGAATATGGAATTCATTCCAAAGGTAATGAGGAGGCACTGGAGAGTTTTAAGAAGAGGAGTGAAGTGATGAAAGCAGTGATTTGGAAAGATTAATCTGGGGGCTATCTCCCCAAATTTAACCTTAAGTGTAAGGTCTTCAAATTACCGTTAATTACATTTGCAAACACACATAGTGCCTCCATGTGTCATCAGCAAATGCTTGCTAACTGTGAAAATGCTTTTATTAGTTCTTATCTCAGTGGTCTTATGGTCATGTAGTAGAAATTCACAAAATGCAATTCCTCTGATGTTAGTATCCGTATTGGTGGATAAATTCAAATAGAGGCAAGATGACCTCCTGATTTCCATGGGAGAAGGAGAGGTGGTCTAGAAGGGTTTGAACTAGCAAAGAAAGCCAGAGAATGAATCTGAGAGATAACGAGGAAAATCTGAAAAAGAACAATTTCCAGGTCAAGATACCAATCCCAAGCCTACTTCTAGACCCTAGGAAAGAAGCCTGAAGGAGCCAAACAAAATCAAGGCAGATTGAGAAGGATTAAGAGTGAAACCCCGATAGCGGTGAACAGAACAAATTGGTGAAAAAGACAAGAAGGTAAATTGGCACAAGGCAAGAAGGGAAGTGGGATGTGGCTGTGAGATTGCTGAAACTAAGGAAATGAAATGGGTGGAATTTTCAAGTTATTACGTGACAACTGCCTGCAAAAACCGTAACCAGGCAATTAAGATTGAGTATCACTATCCACAAAGAATTGAAAAACACAAAGTTGAAAATATGAGTCAGTATGGAGATCAGCAGAAACTGCAATGACTTTCATTGAGTATGAAACGTCAATATTTCTACCACAGCTGAATGACTGCTGTCTGTATTCCAAGTGCAGGCTATTGACTCTCCTGGGAGAAAAGGTGAGAGGGCACAAGGAAAGCCTTGAGTACACAGACAAATTAGGGAGAATGAAGGGAATAAACCAATGAATGAATGCATTTATTAAGCACTACAAGGGCGGCACTGTTCTAAGCAATGGAAATAAAAACAGAAAAAGACAGTCCCTCCCCTCAAAGAGTTTATATTCTCACAGGAAATGACAACACAAATACAAGGGAGCAGTGGCCAAGGAGGGATGTTACTGTCACAGGTGTTGTGAAATGGAGTCACAGCAACTGACTGACATATACCTTCCAGGAATGGTAATGTGGATCAGATTGTCATTCCAAGAGCTGGAGAAGAGGGGGCAGAGGAAGGGAGGAGGTATGATTGAGAGCAGTAACAGAGTGATGGGTCGGTGGGTATGGACTGGGCTAATTATGGTAACTTATCACCAATCAGAAGCCTCAATGCCAAGGGCAGGAGAACCCAGTCCTCAGTGAAAGTTGTAGTACAGGACCATGGGATAAAGATGGTTGGAGAGCAATAATACCATAACTGGGCTATGGTGAATGTTCAGTAATCAGAAGTTATGAGAAAAATTACATATTGATAAAAATCTGAGTTTTTTTTTAAAAACTGATTGAAAATCATGGTCCACTACAATGAAATGTCTCTCACAGAGATAGTGTGGTATGCATACAGAGACCCTAGACTCAAATCCTTCCTCTATTGAGCACAACTTGTGTAACTCAGGTATACTCACAACTTCTCTGTGCCTGATTCCTCATCTTTTTTTCTTATCAATATCAATATAAGGATATCAATAACAATACAAGGAACTTGAGAGTGGAAATTCACTTTACTCACACAGCTCAGTGACCAATCCTCAACCACAATCTTAAGAAAGCTGACCAGGGCACTGAGAAACTATGGTTTGTCCACAGCTAATATATATTAGAGGCAGGACTTAAATCCAGGTAACCTGACTCCAACCCCAGTCTTCTATCCACATTACCTCTCATCCTCATTCTTCTTTTATAAAATGGAAAGACTTCAATGGAAAAGGAAGGAATCTAAAGTGGAAAGGGGGGGACCTCGCCCTTGTCAGGAGGCTGGAAAGTGGTTAAGTGCTACCATAATGGAGAAAGGGAAGAAAAGGGCCAGTTTATACTTAAGAGCTCCAAAAAAATTTGACCACTACTACTAAGCTAATCTTCACAAAGAAAGCAAATAAAGAAGAAAGGGACTCATAATTACAAAAATATTTATAATAGCTCTTTTTGTAGTGTCAAAGAACTGAAAACTAAGGGAGTGCCTGTCATTTGGGGAATAAATGAAAAAATTATGGTATATGAATGTAATATTATAGTGCTGTAAGAAATGATGAAGGGGATAGTTTCAGAGAAATCTAGGAAGACTTATAAGAACTGATGAAGAGTGACATGAGCAAAACCAGTAGAACACTTTATACAGTAACAACAACATTGTAAAGACAAACGACTATGAAAGAACTCTGATCAACACAATGACCAGCTATCATAATTCAGAGGTGATAGATTCAAGGTGCAGATTGAGACATATATTTTTTGTACCTGGTCAATGTGAAAATTTGTTTTGCCTGTATATCTGTTACAAGGGTTTTATTTTTCTTGGATTTGGGGGAAGGTGCAAGGTGGGAAGGAGAGAAAATAGACTTTTGTTCATTGAAAAACTAGAATTTCATATAAAAACAAAGACGTGAAGTTCTTCCTGAAAAGGAGTAAACTATGTGCTCTGAGGAAGAAGTAGTTTTATGTCCTCCAAAGAATGATATAGTACAGCCACAGAAGCTATCAAGTGAGAGATCATACTGTAAAGGTCAGAGAAAAAAGACAAGGATAGTTTGAGTTGGCTATTCCCTGCTCAGACAAACCAAAAAAAAAAGCTGGTAACAACTGAGAGATCTACTATATTCTAAGAGCAAACATGCAAGATATAACAGTCATACAAGAATTAGCTAATCTTCTATTGTTTCAAGTGGGCACAAAACTGGGCTAAAAATATGATATCTGAGAATGAGACTTAGACTTCTGGACCCCGCTTAAAATATAAGAATCACAGATTCCTTACAAAAATAAAGTACCTCTAACTAAGGCTTCTGAGAATGTATTTGCCTGCAGTCTTACAAATCTAATCAAAAGAGCTCTGAAGAAAAAATGGAATGAAAAAGTCAAGACACTGTCTATGTACATCACCCAAGCTAGATATCATGGAGATAGCTATGATAGAAAAATAAAAATTGAGATACAAAGAAGTTCAAAGGAAGCAAAACACAAGGACAGAGACAGTAGTAAAAAAGTCTCATTTCTAAGATGTATGGAGAGCTAATTGAAATTTATAATGAGTCATTCCCCAACTGATAAATGTTCAAAGGAAATGAACAGGAGGTTCTCAAGGGAAGAAATCCAAGCTATCAATAGTTATATGAAAAAAATGCACTAAATCACTAAATAATTACAGAAATACAAATTAAAACAACTTAAGCTTTACTTTATATCTATGAGGTGTGAGGCAAAGTTGACAAAAACAGAAAATGATAAATGCTGGAGAGGCTGAGGGAAAGTAGGTATATTAATTAATGCTCTCTCTGTTGGAACTGTTAAGTGGTCTAGTCATTCTGGAATAAAGGATGGAGTCATGCACAAAGAACTTTTAAACTGTGCATACCCTTTGACTCAGCAGTACCACTACTAAGTCTATACTTCAAGGAGATCAAAGAAAGAGGAAAAGAACTCACATGTATAAAAATATTTATAGTAGCTCTTTTTTGTAGTGGCAAAGAAGTGGAAACTGAGAGGTTGCCTATCAACTGGGGAATAGCTGAACAACTTATGGCATAGGAATGTGAACAGAATACTTACTGTTTTACTGTAGGAAATGATGGAGTATTGTCAGAGAAATCTAGGAAGACTTGTATGAACTGATGCAGGATGGAGCAGAACCAAGAAAACAATTTATACAATAATAATGACATTGTAAAGACACACAACTTCGAAAGACTTAAGAACTCTGATCAACACAGTGAACAAACAAGATTCTGGAGAACTCATGATGACACATACATTACCCACCTCCTGATAGAAAGGTGATGGACTCAGAATGAAGACCAAGACATATTTCTTTTGGAGATAGCCAATTTGGAAATTTGTTTTGCTTGACTATACATGCTTGTAATGGGTTTTGCCTTTCTTGCTTTCCTCATTGAGGGTGGGGGAAGTGGAAGGGACAGAAGACAGACCTTTAGTTGAAAAAAGTACAATTCTACTTTTTCTGCTTTTTTATGCTTCTTATTCTTTTGATTAAGGTATACATATCCAGAATCATATTCTAGTCATGCATTTCATCCCACCAAGTGGCAACTGTGAAGTCAAATTTACCTCTTTGCATTAACCTATAGGTATTTTTGCTTGTTGCCTAAACTATGGACATTTGTGTGTAAATATCTGCCTTCTTAGTGAGCCAAGAATCCTGCACCTCTATAAGCTTTGCTTGTATTTTACTTTTGATGGAATTAAATGCTGCCTTCTTTGAGATGGATGAACTATCCTACTGGTAAATCCTGTGAAGTTCTCATTTTTCATTTAGCAGCTTTTGAATTTCCCCATCAATTTCATCAAACCAGTCTTGATGTTTGCAAGTGTTCTGACCCAGATGAGCAAATGCAGTGCTATATATCAAACCTCTGAAAGCTGCCCACTCCTTCTCTGCTCCACTGTTGCCAACTATATATTGGCTCAACTTTCCCTCCAAATTAGCAACAAACTGTTCTGGCTCAGAAAAACATTCTAATATGTTGGCGTTAAATTCTTCTGGTAGTCATTTTGCCTTGGGGCCACTGCTTTTGTCAAATGCAAATATTTAGCTTGGAGAGAATAAATCTATGATCAGTCCAGCACTCTGCACCACACATTGCCTTCATCACTCTTATATCATTACAATCACACAGTCTACTAAATGCCAATGTTTGCTGCAAGGGTACATCCTTGAATTGCATTTAAGTAAAAGGAAGACAGTGTTGGTGATAAGGTCATAAGACACACAAGTCTTCTCAAGTAAGTGACCACTGCTGTTGCTGTTTTCAACCCTATTCCTCTTAAGGACTCCCTGCCATGTCTAGTAGTCTGAGCCTACTCTGGCATTAAAGTCACTCAAAGTTATATAAGCTTGTCCTCTTTTGGCACACTAACAATAAGGGTCTCGGGGTCGTCATAAAATTTTTCTTTGTCCTCATCAGAGTTTGTCATGGTAGGAGCATACACACTGATGATGGTGGCATGACACTTTCCTTCAAGTGGCAATCGCATTGTCATGAGCCTAGAATTCACTTCTTTTGGTAGGCATACAAGCTTACTGACTAGATTAGTTTGGATTGCAAAACCTACACCAGCTTCATGGCACTACCCGCAACAAGAGCTGTTTGTCTTTCATGTCTACTGAATTTTGTATTGTCTATAAGTATGTACATATTCCAGGTACCAATGGTGAGTGGAATCATCTTTGCAGAAGTTTTTGTACTGTTTTTGTGTTTTGACAACAGGGTGGGATCCCAGCCTGCCACGGTAATCAGGCCAGTGTTGGGTAAGCAGACAATTTTTAGGGAACCTTTTCTAGCCCCTTCCTCACACCAAGAAGTGAGCAGTGCAATCTTTAAAGGGCTGCTCAGACACCCAGGGAGCCACCGAATCCCACTACTGCTTCCAGTCACAAGATGACCCTATCGCCTAGGCTGCCTATGTGCAGGATTGTGATTACAGTTTCCGGTGTATCCACACCTGCTGCTTCATCACTTGCCTGTCACCACAGGACTTTGAGATAGGTTAAAAATGGTAAAATGGTATAGGTGATGTCTTTTGATTCGCGCATAAATTGGATTAAAGTTAGGCAGAGTTGCATGAAGTCATCAGCCTCACTCTCTCTTCCAGAGTCATCACAGACAACTGGTGATGTCTTGAGATGCAGTGGATGACCTTGGTGTCTTCAATGTCTAACCAAACTCTAAGGGATCCACAGTGCCTGCTTCAGCTGCCTTCATGGCCATTGGAACAAACTGTTCTAATCCACTCATTCCATCAGAGGAAGTCTTCACATGCTTGGGGCAGATACCCCCCAACTCACCAACAAGTGTGAGATCCTCAGTTACCCACAACCTGATTTAGCCCATCTGCTCTCAGAAAGGAGGTTCTCAATTCATATATTTCTTTACACTGATTTCCATCAGATTTTGTATAGATGGGAAGGTGAGCATACAGGTCTGTAGTTATTGATGTTCTCTTGGAAGCCTTTTTTCAGTATTAATAAGGTCTGAGATTTTTTTTCCATGCCTTTGGTATATTACCCTCCTTCATATACCTTGTATATTGATCCTTCAATGTCCTCCAGTACAGAACCTCTTTATTTACACTTAGTCCAATCCAGCTGCTTTTCCCATCTTCTTTTTAGTTCTAATTCCTGCTTCTTCTATAAGCACATCCAAGAATGTGATGTTAGGGCACAAATGTAGTAGTTCCACTGTCCTTGATGGAAAAAAACAATTTGTGAAAACAATTTTGGCAAATATTTCCAATTTTCTTCTATTTTTGGTCCTTTCATTTTCATTCTTAAATAACCTTAGATGACTGTGTCACGTTTTCTTTGAACTGGTTTTACCCACCATTATTTCTCTTTGATTTGTGAGATGATGTTGCTTCTAATCTTTCATCTTCTTTCTCCATGATTTGAGAAATGTGTTTATTTGCTTACCTGGTGCTATTTTTGACAGCCATCTTTCTCTTGTAAATGTAATGGTGGCTGACTAAAGCTCCTTCTAGGCTCTTTTGGCCTCCTTTTTGTGAGAATTAATTTATATCAGTTTAGCTTCTGGATGAAGTTATAATTGGTGCTGATGCTGTTCACTTTCCATTTTTCTAGTTCTGGAAGACTGTGCCAGCAGGGTATAAGCTCTGGTAGGTTTTAATGGGATGAAAAGGCTTCAAGTATGGCCTTGGTAACAGACCAGGTCTGTTCTCAGAGGACTAACATGGTGAACTATAGCAAGGTACATTACCAACAGACTTCTTGTCGTTCAGTTGCTTCAGTCATGTCTGACTCCTTTTGACCTCATATGAGGTTTTTTTGGTAAAGATACTAGAGTAGTTTGCTATTTCCTTGTCTAGCTCATTTGACAGATGAAGAACTGAGGCAAACAAGGTTAAGTGATTTGCCCTGGGTCACACAGCTGCTACATATCTAAGGCCAGATTTGAACTCAGGAAGATGAGTCCTCCTGATTCCAAGCCCAGTCAGTGTTCTCACTGCACCATCTAGCTGCCCCAACAAACAGACTAGACACCTGATAATTAATTTTTTTTAACCATGGCAACCCATGAAACAAACAAAAATTTAAAATAGTCCTCAATCTTCAACTCTCAATCAAGTGTGACCTACTTCCACTTCTGCAGGGACAGAGGCAGAAAGACTGGAAAGGTGGCAGCAGTTGCTAAGAATAACCATTTTTAGACCATCAATAAACTTTAATTTGGCTACTGTACGCTAAATGTGAAATCCTTGTTCAGTAAATGGACATATGTGTGAAGGGGTTGAATTGTATAAAGCTTGATATTATTGCTAAGTTAAATCAAAAGAAGGAAATAAGTTGAGGGTAAATAGAAAAATGGCTTACAGTTATTTCTTGGAGAGATTAAAAAAAGAGTTTTAGTGTACTCTTAAAATCAACTAAAAATATTACTCCATGGGATATTTGGTAATCACTCATTACAGTGCTACTTAATATTTGAAAAAAAATGATAATAATTGTAGATATGCACCAAATTTGTTTGCAGAGAATAAAATAGTAGAGAAATTCTAAAAAGAACTTAATAAGACCCTTCACAATAAATCAACATACATTCTGAGAGTTAGTGTCTTCAATGTAAAGGTAGGTAAAAGTGTGAGGATAGAGACAAATGTAGGGAAAATATATGCAAGAGAGGCCAAAGACTATAAAAACAACATCAAGTGATAAAGCTCAAAAAGAGCTAGGACTGGCAAGAGAAGTTAAAGGCAGTGAAGAGAAGGCTGTTAGCTATATTTGGGGGGAAAAGCAGGATCAAAGAAAGGCTACGATCTTTGCTTGGGGTGGACATGACAATGATAATTGCCAAAAGAGAGAAAGCAGGAGTCTTCAAATCTTTTTTTTTTTTATCTATCAGAGAAAATTATCTTTCCCTTGGAAACGACAGACAAAAATGGCTAACATGAAGTTGACACTGAGGGTAAGTAAGGAGATAGTAAGAGAACATTTAGTAGCCCTTAATGAATTAAACTGTAACTTATGTAAACAACAAGCGAACTACTATGGCCCAAGTGAACTACATCCTCAGGTTCTGAAAGAACAGAAAGATGAGACTGCTAGGCCTCTGTTAGTAATATTTGAAAGATCATGGAAAAAAGGGAAGTTTCACAAGATTAGAAAAGAAAAAACACAATTTTCAAAAAAGGTTAAGAGAACAGTCTGCAACTATAGGCCAGTGAGCTTGACTTCAATTCCCCAAAAAACTCCACAACAAAACATTAAAGTTGCTGAATATTTAGAGGGAAACAAATAGTGATTACCAAGAGCTAGAATGGCTTTATTAAGAACAAGTCACATCAGATAAATCTTACTTCAGTTTTTAAAGGGTAACTACACTGGTAGATAAGAGGAATGTTTGTCATAAATATACTTTACCTAGTTTTTAGCAAGCTATTGATAAAGTGTCTCATACTATTCTTGTGAAAAAATAACCAAATAAGAAATAGAAATTACAATCAGATGGATTCAGAACTAAATGACTGGCCAGATTAAAAAGAAATGATAAATGATTCATCGTCAGTATGGCAGAAAGTCTCTAGTGGAGTGCTTCAGGTATCTTGGCTTTGGCTACATGCTGTTTAACATTTTACCAAATACTTGGTTGAATCTACACATTCCTTGAAAAGTCTAAATCCAAAAGGATCTTAGCAGGCTTAGCACTGGGCTGAATGTAATAAAATGAAATATATTAGGAATAAAAATAAAGTTTTACACTCAGGTAAAAAATCAGTTTCACAAGTACAAAATTGGGGGAGCAGGAGCTTAATGACTACAAGCTTAATACAAATCAGTAGCATGAAAAGGACAACCATAAAAAAAAGCTAATGGAATACTAAGAGAAATAGCTTCTCAGAATAAGCAGGTGATAGCCCCTCTGTACTCTGCCCTAGCCAGACTGTGTTAGGTCAGGGGCAGCTAGGTAGTACAGTGAGTAGAGCACCAGCCCTGGAGTCAGGAGGACCCGAGTTGAAATCCGACCTCAGACACTTGACACATGTACTAGCTGTGTGACCTTGGGCAAGTCACTTAACCCCAATTGCCCTGCCTTCCCCCCTCCAAAAACAAAAAAAACAGACTGTTAGGTTCTGGGCACTTCACAAATAAAAACAAGCTAGTATTTCATATTTTGTATTACAATATATAAAATATAGTATAACTTCTCTTCCACCAGTTGCTAAGCTCCTTCAGGGCAAGGCCTATGTTTTATTCATCCTTAAATATCTCTGAATCCTATTCTCCAAGTCAATAATATACTTTCCCACTCTACCTACCTGCTTCAGACCTCAAAATACATTTTGTTTTACGTTTCTTCACTGCATTTATAATGTCCTCCTTCAATACGTCATTGTGACATGTCAGTAACCCCAGATTTCCAAAAGCAATGCCAGCAAGGTACAGGCCTGGGCAGGTCATATCAGGTTAAACAGAGGTCTAGAGATGAATTTTATAACTTTTTTCCAAGAACTAGCAGAACTAAGTCTACAGAAGCTTATCACCAAGTAAGTCAGAGAATAATGAATTTTCTGGCCACAGAAAATCTCAAAGACCACCTACTCAGCAATGGAAGAATTATGATCTGCACTGATGGAAGGAGTACTAATACCAATTAAATCACAGGTTCTTAATACATTATATCTTATAATTATCTATGTGTCCCGTTCTCTAGTAGAGCAGAAACTATACACATGCATAACCTTCCCATCTAACATTGTATCTAAAGGGCCAGCACTGTATTCAGCACACAGGAGACATGATGTTTGTTGAATGCATTATTCTTTATTCTCCCACAGCACCTAACTCAGGTCTTTTTTCATAACAAACATTGCTAAGTGTTGCTGAAATCAAAAGAATTCCAGGTAACAAAGAAAGGCTATCATTCCAACAGAAGCTCATCAAATCATCTTACCTCCAAGCCATAAAAAGTCATTCACAGACCGCAGAAGCTCCACAGACATGTGGTAATGAACCAAGGAATCTTGTAGCATCCCTGCCTGAAGGCATAAGTCACCAACATGTTTCCGCATCCGCCCTTGACACCTCTTCTTATAGTGTCTAGAAGAGAAAGTGCAATTCAAGTGGATAATTATTCATCCAGGACCTCTTATCTCATAAGCATGCCACTTAAGCACTTTTCCTCTGACTCATTCCTGAAAAAATGCTAATAAGAAAATTTCACCTTATTGGAGAATCATTAGATTAAGAGCCGGAAGAGCCCATAGAGGTTATCCAGTCCAACCCCTACATGTTATAGATAAGAAAACTGAGGCCCACAGGTTAAGAGGTTAAGAGACTTGCTCAGGGTCACACAGCTACAAAGTCTAGGATGAAATTCAAACTCAGATCTTCCTAATTCCTGATCCAGAATTCTATGTATTCTGTCACACTACCTCACCTCTATCCCATGCTTCCTCACTTAGCATTCAAAGTCAGCAAACAATAACTATGTTGGAGGGAAGAGTGGATTGTGTTCAGGAAGGGAGCTAAAGGTTTTTTTCATCTCTTCTGACAATGGCCTATGATTATTTCTTTTCTTTTTAAAATCTACTGCCTTAACCGTAAACTTAACTTCACTTAAAATGATAGCTAGATAATATCTCCCCTTTATGGGGCAAGAGATTCCTCCTTTAAGCTTCACTACATACTTATTTTCTGGCCTCTGCCATGAGACCCTAGCACAATACCATTTCGCAACAGTGTCTTAATGGTGCGTTAAGAGGGTAGATTGAATGGGACATCAATAGCTCTTTAAAAGTTGACAAGAATCTTCACTGAATAATGCAAAAGCCTTTAAAAATAGTGGCAGTTAGTGGAAAGAGCACCACACTAAAAGGTAAGAGACTTCTGTTCTAGTAAGCATTTCATCCCTTGCTAATACATCACCTTGGCCATACCTCTTCAGTTCATCTGCAAAGAGCCTTAATATAGAAGCCTGAGCCGGGTGATCCCTTTGGGTTCCTTTTAAGATCTGATTCTGTGACTTATATTAAAATGGAGAATAAATTCCTTTGCAACTTTCTTGAAAGTTTTGGAGAGTGATTTGGTTATATTCAAAACACAAGTTTTTGTTTTTAACAATATTCTATCAGCTAAGGAATGAAGAAGCAAGAGAACCCCAAATTCTTTACTTTACTTCCCCAACTATAAAGCAATACTACTTGTATTACTCCTAATGAGTTCCTTAATAGCTACATTCAGAGCTGGGCCTTTGAAGGTTTGAGGATGAAGAATAGGTAAAAAGCTGGAAACGTGGCTAAGAGGCTGGTTATTTCAAAGCACAGCTATAAGAGGTAAGAAAACTCTTGAAGCTGTGTGACTATAAGCAAATTACTTAACCTCTCTCAACTTCAATCTCCTCATCTGCAAAATGAGGATAATGATAACACCTACCTCCCAGAGTTGTTGGACAGATCAAGTAAGATCTTTTACATATATGTTTTACAAACCTTAACGCGTTACATAAATGCTAGATATTTTGAGGCCCAAGTGAAAAACATAATATGAGAATAATTCACTAACACTTCAATATCTACTCAAACTAGCTCTACCTTTTTTCCTTCTGCTGATGCCTAGATACACCTTTTTCTCTATGTCTGTATGTCACTCCCTCTACACAAGCCCATCCTCACTTCGTCCCTCCCCAAATCCACATTCTCACCGAAGACAGGGGAAACTTTGACCAAGAAAGAATAGAGCACTACCACCAATGGCCCCCTTAACACCCATGCAGAATTCTCAAAGGACTACTGAAACACTGCTTTTACAGTTTCCTGGGGACCTCTCCTCTCAGTGAGTCAAAAACATTTACTAAATAACAGACAGCTCTGCTAAACGTGAACTCTAGTGATGTTTGTCGGGGCTCTCCTGCCAGTCTCCATATCCCAAGCTGGTATATCTCAAAAAACTATGAAGGTCTTTAGGATGGTACCACAGTCTTAGACTATAAATGCTTATAATCATCAACGTCTGACTTGCTCTGTTTGACTACTCATGGTAACATGCACAAGCAGATAGTTAATAAGTGCTTTCTGATGCCTAAGAATAAGTTCTAGTCTAAAGGAATTGGAGAAATTCATGCAGGCCAAGATCACAGCAAAGAATAGCAAGGCTTTCATAAGTAAGCTTGTTTCAGCCTGTTATTCAATGTTATTCACTTGTCAAAGGCTGTCTCCATAAAGGCCTAGGGACACATACCTATCTTTATTCAAGTGTATCAGCATTTTCCTCCCTATTTGACCCCGTTCCTGGAAACAGTGATGTTTGGAGGCCACTTATAAAATTAGAGAACACAAGTGTACTCCCTAAGGGTTCAATTTTCTAAATACTGTAAAACACCTATTAACCATAATACCCAAGGTACAGGGGTTCATTAACCAAGAATTAACCTAAAATCCCTTTGTTTCAGCCCTTATTGTTGATATTCTTTACTAGGGACAGGAAAAGGAATTGTACTTTCACTGACATAGGAAACTCCCAGATGAGAAAACTCCCTCTACCAATGAAGATTGAAATCTTCTATGCAACTTATAATCTTAGAGGGCTGCCTAGAGCATTGAGTGGTTAAGTGATTAGCCCAGGGTCACAAAGATAGTATCAGAGGCAGGACCTGATCCAGTCTTTCCTGGTTCTGAGGACATCTCTCTATCCACTACACCATCCTGCCTCTATTTCTAGAGATATTCTTTCTAAAACAATTAATATACTTTCCTGATAAGCTTACTAAGCATCAGAGACTAAACACAGGTAGATGTTTCTTTGACAAAGATTATGATGACTCAACTTCTTGCTGTACCTGAGATTTATTTCGAACAAAAGGCAACATAGCATATTGAAATGAGCCCTAGAATTGAAGTCCAAGAACCTGGTTCTCATCTGAGATCTGCCCCTCTATGGTCTTGGACAAGTAGGAAAAATAAACCCAGGTTTCCTCATCTGTAAAATGATGATAATAGTATTTAAACTATCTTCTTCATGGGATTATTGGGATCAAATGAGATGATGTACACAAAATTCTTTGTTAGCATATTATTATGAGGAAATCTCATTGTATAGAAATTTAGGCATATAAAACGTAATAGGATACTATGATCTAAGATTATGGATCAGTTTAGAGGCAGGAGGGACTTCAGACATTGTCAAACTCTCTCACTTTACAAATGAGGAAAATAAGGTCAAAAGAACCTAAGTAATTTCCCCAAGGTTACACAGATGGCAGAGCCAGAATTCAAATCTAGATCATGGGAAAAGAGATTTAGAACTAAAAGGAACCTTAAAGGCCATCAAGTCCAACCCCCTCACTTCACAGGTGAAGCAAATAAGGCACAGAGAAGTTAAGTGATTTGCCCAGCATCATCCAGCTAGAGTTTGAGGCAGTATTGAAAGCCCAGTCTTCCTAACTTCAGGTCCACTGAGATACCAATGGTGTTAAACTCAAACAGAAACCAATTCCTGCCAGCAGCATACTGACCTAGAAAACAACATAATAACATTATCTACGTCCTACTGTATCTCATGTATTTTATTAAATATTTCCCAATTACATTACATGGTTCTCCTGCACTCTGCTGGCAACAAAATTTGACCCCTCTGCAGTACAATGCTGTCTAATAATCCAGTGGTTTTTTGCATGCACCGTGCTGCCTCCAACAGTTCACATTTACACAGGGCTTGCCTGTTACAAAGCGCAGAATGTTTACTGGTCAATGGCAGGGACTATGTTTCATATTTCATTTGCATCCCTTATAGCACCTAGAACCACACTGATTATATAGAAGGGTAGAAGGGGCCCAAGAAATATTTACTGATTAAAGTTGGTTTATTTGTTTGTTTTTTCATTAACCATTTTCTCTTAAAAATAGACACAATTTGTTGTGCTTAAAATAAAAACACTAATAGAGCCCCTACAGGTAAGTGGAGAAATTTTTCATTATCATATAACATTCACCACTTCGAAGACCTAGATAGCTAAGCAAGGCCCTTTCAACAGCTGGAACTAAACAGAAGGAGGTGTGAAAAATAGCACTGTGACAGCAAAATGGTGGTTGACCTTTTCCACCATGACTACCCACCCAAGCAAGGCTCCAGTGAAATAGGATGATGCTGGCCATGGAAGTCACTTCAACCACAACTCCAAATACACTGAAGTGAGTGAGATGAGTAGAGGGGCCTGCATGGTGGCACCCAATAGATGCTGCTAATTGAAGAGCTCATCCTTCTAACTATAAAACCATATCTGGTTTCATTCAGATTCCCCTATGTAGTACCTTTAATCCATCTTAAAACTGTGGCCTTTAGGGTAAGTCCTTTGCATCAGTGGCTGCCTATAAAGCATGTTTGGGGAAGTGCTGTACCTATACCCCAAAATAGCTCTGACACGACCTTCTCCAATCCAGATTTGAAATTTCCACCATTAAAGTCACTCCTTTGGATTGGAAGAAACAAAATCATGGTCATTGTTTCAGTGGGAAGAGAAGTCAAATATATTTTCATTTATTCAGGGGTTACCTTCAAGTAAGGTGCTCTTTACACCTTAGACTAAAATCACAAGACTTAGAATTATAAGTAACCTTAGAGGATACCTAGCACAACCTTTTCAGTTTACAGATAAGAAAATGAGTAGTAATATGGCCAAAATTTGCACCCAAGTCCTACAATTCCAAATTCAGCAGGAGTAATAATAGTTAACATTTACGTAGCCTTATAAGGTTTGAAAGTGCTTTAAATATATCATGAAATTTGATTCTTGCACCAACTCTGAGAGGTACATGCTATTATTATCATCCCCATTCTACAGAAAATGAAAATTAGACTAAGAGAAATCAAGTGACTTGCCCAAGATGACACACTTAGTGAGTATCTAAGGCAGGATTCAAACTTAGGTCTTTTTAAGTCCAAGTCCAACACTCTCTCCACTACACTACCTAGGTGCCTCAGAACAGAATATGGCAGCAAATAAATAATTTTTGCTTTGCAGAAGGGATAGGATAATGCCCAAAGTAATCCTGTAGACCCAGATGCGCTACAAGAGACTGGGCAGTGAGAGAATAACATAAGAGCACTAGATCTCTAGGGCATAAGGGACTGAAAAGGAGAAGACAGCCTACAAAAGTAAACTGGACCTGTTTCCCAGGCTTGCCTGGGTTTAGCTCAGCTTCTGGCAGCCTCAGCATTATATCAGCCCTCT
The DNA here is from genome assembly GCF_011100635.1 of Trichosurus vulpecula. Taxonomy (NCBI): domain Eukaryota; kingdom Metazoa; phylum Chordata; class Mammalia; order Diprotodontia; family Phalangeridae; genus Trichosurus; species Trichosurus vulpecula. The sequence continues at coordinate 91,652,262 of NC_050573.1, read as the reverse complement.
GGGAGTCCTCCAGATACAGAGCCATCTAAGTTCTCTGCAGAGGAGATGAGCCCTCCCCACCAGGTATACCCTAAATTAAACTGCAATCTCAAGATCAAAACCAATCTCTAAAAGGTAAAGTAGATTTAAAAGGTAGGGAACTTTTTTTTTGAGCATCTGCTTTTAAAACTTTGAGCTCCAAATTCTCTCCCCTCTTCCCTCCCGCTCCACTCTCTCTAAGAAGGCATGCAATTTGACATAGGCCACACATGTATCATTATGCAAAACACTCCCATAAATAGTCATGTTGTGAAAGACTAACTATATTTCCCTCCCTCCTATCCTGTCCCCCTTTATTCGATTTTCTCCCTTGACCCTGTCCCTTTTCAAAAATGTTTGCTTTTGATTACTTCTTTCCCCTATCTTCTCTCCCTTCTAAGTTGTTTTTGCACGCAACTGGGAAATAAGATATACAGATAATGGGGCATAGAAATCTATCTTGCCCTACAAGAAAGTAAGGGGGAAAGGGATGGGGGGGGGAGTGGGGTAACAGAAAAGAGGGCTGACTGGGGAACAGGGCAATCAGAATATATGCCATCTCGGAGTGGGGGGAGGGTAGAAATGGGGAGAAAATTTGTAATTCAAAATCTTGTGGAAATCAATGTTGAAAACTAAAAAATATTAAATACTAAAGTATGGAATTCAAAAAAAAAAGGTAGAGAACTAATATTAGCTTAGGGATAGTCAAAGGTGTTCATTCCTCTATTCAGGATGGAATGACCTCTGTAAATATTTTGCACACACAAAAATAATTTACCATAAAAAAGATTTTCTTAAAACATCCTCCTTCCAAAACAAAACTATTTTTACTATCTTCTAAAAAAAATAATGCTTGGGGCAGTTAGGTGGCACAATGAGTAGAGTACCAGCCCTGGAGTCAGGAGGACCTGAGTTCAAATTCGACCTCAGATACTTGACACACTTACTAGCTGTGTGACCTTGGCAAGTCACTTAACCCCAATTGCCTTGCCTTCTCCCCTCCAAAAAAATGAAAAAAACAAAACAAAACAAAATAATGCTTAACCCAGCACAAGTCTGCAAACTTTGCATTTTACATGGTAAGTATAGAAACTATGATTAAAAATGAAAATTCAGCACAATTAAGTGAAATGAGAAAATCAAAGTCAAAATGCCTTCTTATGGATAAAATAAACCTTGCACATTCTACATAATACTACATACCTAGCTCATCAAATTGGTCAAGTTCGAAAGGCTTCAAGTAGGGCCTTGTGATAGCCTGTGTCTAGGCCAAATTAGAAAAGAGGGCAAAAGATTAGCCACCAAGTAGTGAAAATTTTGGCCACAACAATTCAACAGACTATCTACCAAGGCATGGAATGGCTATGATCTGCGTCAGTGCTGAGATCATATAATCATGTATCTTTTAATTACTTAAGTAATAAGTAATAAACATCTTTAATGAAGAAGGGGTCGAATTAAAGTTGAATTCAACTACCACTCTCTGGATCTTTTTAAAACACAGTTGGGCGTTATTTTATCAAATCTAACAGCTTCAGAGTCAGGTAAGCCTGGATTCAAGTTCTTACATAGGCTAGACATATCTGGGCAAGTCTCTTAACCATTCAATGACACATCAAACTTTCTAAAAGTGAAAGTTAAGGAAGGACCCAGGCTCTCACCTAGCAAATCAGCCCAGTCAGTAATGGCTTTAAAATGTAAGCTCCTTGAGGGTAGAGACAGTTTTATTTTTATCTTTAGATCCCAGCACTTTGTATGGTGCCTGGCTCAAAGTAGACACTTCATAAATACTGGCTGAATTAAATAAGTTTCAGAACAGTAAGGGAGTCTTCTCCAGAAGGTCCCTATACAAAGGAAACCCCATGTCTGGACAGAGAGACATACATACAACTGGATAGCTAAATAAATTAATTTAAAAGATAAATAAAAATAAATAGAATTATAAGCTCCCTGACAGCAAAAATATGGGAAAGGTTGTATACATATAGTTTGTAAATCCAAGTTTTATAGACAACAACATTAAAAAAAAGACTATAGAGCTCATATTTAAAAATATATATATGCACAGAAACTTCTCATTGCTATTATATGTGCATATACCATCTGGTACCTGTGTACATATAATAGATAAGTGCCAGAAGTAAAACCTATCTTAAAATGAAATAATTTTGTTTTATGTAACTATAAACTCTACCAAAGAGATCTGAAATCCCTGAAATTAAATGCATATAGACATTTAAACAAGAATTTTCCTAATAAATCCATGTCTAAAGCAATCAACTATATTCCTAAAAGCAAATTATATTCAATTACCTGTTTGAAGAAGTTTATTCCATTCAAACATTCCACAGTCTCCCCTTCATGTATTGTTGTCAACTGTTAGTCAATATTTGGTAACAGTAATCCAAGACATCTATTCAGTTATCACAAAGGCAATGTGTGGAAGTGATGGGAAAAAATCCAGTTGTGGAAGGAAAGGAAGCAAAGACTGGTGATCACTTGTAAGGAGTGTCATAGAGGAGATTCTTCCTTGGATACTGGTTGGCCTAGATAAGCTATGAGGTCCCTTCCAACTCTGAGTTTCTGCAGCTCTATGAGCTGAAGAGGAATGCTAGCTGAACAAACCACTTTATCTCTATAGGGTTCAGTTTCATTACTAGTAAAATGATGGAGTAGGACTAAGTGATCCCTATGGCCCTTCCAACTCTAAATCATAGGAACCTATGAAGTTCCAGTTGTAGGCGCAAAAGAGATTCAGATGTGAATTTCTAAAGCTATAATCTGCCAGTGATATAACACACCTCCTCACTGGAGCACCCTAGTCTTAACACTCTCCCACGCTTTATCTTCATTTATGACAACACCGTACATCTCAAGGAAACCCACACATCTCCCACTAGAAGTGTATCCTGCTGAGCTGGTCCCTTCCTTTTCCCTCACCCATCACCCCAAGGGTCAGTGCCCCAATGCTTGCAGCAGTTCTGATGCTATAAGAGGCAGGGCTGAAACCTTGATCTAGGTGAAGTCGGGCTCAATCCCATGTGCCAATGCTCCTTTTAAATGTCAGGAAGCATTTGGAGTTGATTATAACTTAATGGCTAATGGATACCTGCTCATCAATGATAAATAATTTTGCAGAGGTTGCCTATAATGGCTTTTATTCTCCGCCTAACACTTTATTTAAATGTCAATATGGGGCCATAAGAATGTAAATGGAAAGAACACAAAAGCAAACTGAATGCTGTGCATTAAAATGACCAAGACTGTTCACAAAGAAGAAATGAGAAAACCTCTCTCCCTCATTTGCAGAGGTAAGAGACTATGGTCATGGAACACTGCATACACTGTCACATACCAATGATGTCTGGTTAGTTGTGCTTAAAAGCCTTTTTTTTTTTCTCCTTTATTTTTTAATACAAGGGTTGCATCCCTGGAAAGGGGAGGGAAGAAAGAATATATTCAGAAACGAAGGTGATGTAAAAACAAAATATTTCAATAACAATTTTTTTCATGTCAATGTGATTTGTTGGCACATCAAAAAGAATAAACACATAAACAGGCAGTTTTCAACAAAGAAAACAAAACTACCTATAGTCATATGAAAAAATGTTCTAAATCACAACTGAATTAGAGAAATGCACATTAAAACAACTCTGAGGTACCACCTCATACCCATCAGATTGGCTGACATGACAGAAAAGCAAAATGACAAATGCTGGAGGGGATGTGGGACACTAAAGCACTATTGGTGCAGTTGTGAACTAATCCAACCATTCTGGAGGGAAATTTGGAACTATGTTCAAAGGGCTATAAAAATTTACATACCCTTTAACCCACTACTAGGAAAAGGACCTATATGTACAAAAATATTTATATAGCTCTTTTTGTGGTGGCAAAGAATTGAAACTGAGGGGATGCCCATCAATTGGGGAATGACTGAACACGTTGTGGTATATGATTGGGATGGACTACTATTGTGTTATAGGAAATAACAAGCAGGAGCCTTTCAGAAAAATCTGCAAAGACTTACATGAACTGATAAAAAGTGAAGTGAACAGAACCAGAAGACGAATATACACTGTAAAAGCAATATTGTATAACGATCAACCAAGAATGGCTTAGCTATTCTCAGCAATACAACAATACAAGACAAACCTGAAGGACTTATGATGAAAAATGCTATCCACCTACAGAAAACGAACTGATGGAGTCTAGATGCAAATCGAAGCATGCTTTTTTTTTAACTTCATTTTTCTTGGGTTTCTTTCTGTGTTTTGTTCGTTTTTCTGTGTTTTTCTTGGGTTTTTTGTCTGTTTTCTTCATAACATGACTAATATGGAAATGTTTTGCATTACTGCACATATATAAACTATATCAAATTGCTTGCTCTTTGAAGGAGGGGGAAAAAGGAAGGAAGGAGAGAATTTGGAACAAAAAAATTTTTTAAAGCAGTGCTAAAAATTGGTTTTACATGTAATCAGAAAAAAACAAAAAATATTTTTGAAAAGAATAAACACAAGTCTTATTTACTGATGAGGGCACAGTCTCTGGGAACCCCTTGAACCCTTGAACTCTCCTTGAATCTTGCCACTCGACCTGGCCTTGGCCTGAGGCTATAACCATTAAGCCCAAATGCCTACCTTGCCCAGTCCTCTATTGTCCAGCTGTTTCCCACCCTTAATCCTATTTCCCATCCTTAATCCTGATCAATATATCTATACCCTAGCTCCGCTACCCCAGCCCTTGATGGGTTGTCATTTCCATATAGCCTTCAGCTATTTCCCCCACCCGGGAGTCTGACTTCATCCCAGTCCTTTCAGGCTCCTCCTTAGACTCCTCCTTAAGTCCTTCCCTAGACCCCTCCTCTGGCCACCCCAGACCACCCCTCAATCCCTCCCACAACCTTTGTGTATATAATCTCCATCTTGCCTCCATGAGGTGGGTCAGAACCAATCTAGCTCAGATGGGTCTGGCCCTTTTTCCTTACAGGCGTCGCAAGGGGTGGGATCTCTCGGGGCAGGCTTATTTGGCTAACTCTTAATAAACTTTATCCCTTCCCTTGGCTGAGAAGGCTTGAGTCGAATTCTTTCGGCAGGACCCGGCATGTCGGTACTTTGGGGTGTCGAGCACCTCTCACCCCAAACCCTCATCATTTACTACTCTGCCAGCATCACCAAATGTCATTTTGATGTGCTAGCAGCCCTAAAGAAGATAACAGCCAATAACTAAACTAACTAATCATTAGTTTAAAAAACAGAACTTTTAACACCTCAATAATCGCTCCTCTACAAATTTTCCTAGAACACTTTGGATCCTTCCTAAATACCCCTAGAGCTATAATATCTCCCCCTCCTTCAGTGGAAAGTAAAGACTGGGTAAGTTTTAATCTTTTTTATCTCTAACAGTAGTGTGTGAAGTAGTGAGAGAATAAAGTGTGAAGACTTCACAGGGAATATATATGTATCTATATCTAAAATGTTTTCAATGTTTAGAGAAAAGGGAATACTCTTGACTATGATTCATTTAAATCAAAACTTAACTTTTCATCTGACAACCTATAATAATACTGACCTTTCCCAAGTTTGACTTCCTAGGCTGGAAATATAAAAAACCCAACATAATATGAAATTATCCTAAGTCACACGCTAAAATAATGTCCAGTGAAGACTTTCCATAATTTGTTTTCTATGTGGCCTTGGATGTCATTTAACATCCTTGGCCCTCATCTCTTTATGGGTGAAGAACTGAGGCCCAGTTAATTGCCATGATTATTTATTAGTAACAGAGCCAGACCTAGAATCCAAGTCTCCTGGCTCCTGTGTAGAGGACAAGATGGCCTTCCAGCTCTAAATCTGTGCTCTTATGAGCAATGAATGAAATCGTCTTAATGGTTTGGGCACAGCTTTGACATGTACCCAGCTAATCCTATCACAAAGAAAGGGCAAAGGAGTTCATCTCAAGTTGAAGAAATCCAGGGGGCAGTTTGAGGTGTATTATTTTGGGTTTGGTTTTTTTTTTTTTTTGCATTGATTCAGGATTGTATTTTTCATTCAGCTGTCAATGCTGGAAATTCTTCTCAACAGACCACACAAGGAAATTCTTCTTAACAGATACAAAATATATATGCCCATACAAAAATGAAACATAAAAGCGTCAATGTTTCATTAAGCCTTTCTACCACTTTCATTCACAAGCCCTCAGGCAAGAGAGAGAGAACTTATAGAAATAAGGTTGGTCAACCCTCAAACCCTCACTCAGACCCTAAGGGAATTACTTCCTTTTCACCCAGCCTAAAGGGATGTTTAAACAAGGCAAAGGGGGGTGGGGGTGGTGGGAGGTGGTGGTATAAGATTGCAATGCTTGCTCCAGGGAGAGACAAAGGGACAAACATCAGTCCCAGGAGCCAGAAGAACTGAATTACAGTCATAGCTCAGTCTCTTACTCAATATATAACTTAGGCAAATCACATGACCTCTCTGAGTTTCACTTTTTTCATCTGATAAAAGATGGAGAACTTTAGAGTGCTGGACTAGAGGACCTCCAACATGCCTTAACAGTATGCTATTTTTAATAGTCTCTTAGGGTCTCCAAAATGTTTTACATATATTATCTCATTTGATCCTTAAAACAACCCTTCGGTGTAAGCGCTAATTACCAAAGTGCCTTGATTTTACAGATTAGGAAGCTAAAATGAGGCTGACAGATTGAGTGACTCTCCTAGGGTCACAGGGCTAGTAGTAAGCCAGGGGGTCCTCCTGACTCCAGGTGCATGAATCTACCCACTGTCACCTCCTTGGCTCCCTTCCAACCTAAGAGTCTAAAATTCTGTTCATGTCTCCCTCCTCTCCCCCACCCCACCCATGAACACAAAGGGTCTGCTAAAGTCCCATCTTAACAAGAAAAAATGAGGCAAAGGGAGATTGAATGGTATGGTAATGTAAATGCAGAAGACAACTTAGCACCTCAACTAATTTCTAACCTTCACTTACAAGCACACTGTCTGACTATGCTCAATTGTATACTTATTAAGCCACATCATGCACATAATATATCAACAGCCATGAATCACATGCCTAACAGATGAAATTAAAAGATTCAAATGAAGCCAAGCTCAGTGATCTTAGACCTTCCTAAGCTAATATGACCCACCAAGACAACTATATACCTGACAGAATTAGTATTTCCCACCTTTAAAAAGAGAAAAAATAATACAGATCCATAATGCTAGCAAATTCTAAAGACCAAGCAAGATCCCCAAAGCAAGTATTTTAATACGTATGAAGCATCAGCAGTGGCTAAAGGCAGAAAGGCCAAAAAAAATTTACTAAGTAAACATATGGGTCTAGGCAGCATTAAGCTTTGGTTATATATATATACATATATATATTTAGAAGCAGTGAAGAGCATGGGAAGGCAGCATATATAGAAATCTAGCTAGGTTTTAAATGCATTGTATTCACAGCCTACCTTTTCAGACCCAACAACATACTCACAGGGCAGTATGATAGAAAGAAAAGGAAAAAAAAGAAAGGAAAAAAGGAACAAGCAAAAATTAGAAACACACAAGAACAAAAAATTTTACTAGCTACAACACAACCCAAACCACAAAGAATCTACCACCAGCTTGTGTGTATGTATTTGGGGGCAGAAGTTTAGTTCCAAGTAAAGCACACCAGTAGAGCAATCAATCAGATTTATAATACAACAGGCCAGAGGCCAGTCACTGGAAGCACAACTTGATGAGAGCTGAGGGAGTTACAAGAGTCAGGATCATTTCAAGCTGAATGTGTGGCTCAAAGCATAATAGATTTAAATCTGAAAGATCATCTTATCCAATCTCCAATTTACAAATAAGAAAACCGAGGCCGAGGGAGGTTAAGTGATTTGCCCAAGGTCACACAAGTGGCAAAGCCAGGGATTTGTCCTCTGACTCTACATCTACCCTTCTTTTCTACCATGCCTTGCTGTATCACTGTTGCAGAGAGAATATCAGCAAGAGCTAGAAATCAGTCTCCATTCAAATCATGTTTCAAAGTCAAAAAACTTGGTAGTAAAAAGGTGGAATAGTAAAAGAAGGAAAAGTTTAGCAAGTACCAAATAACAATATAATTGGCTTGTTAATTTTATGTATGCTGAAGATACTGTATTTCCCTCCCCAAATTATGAAGGCTTGATGGTGAAAGCTGAAGAGGGGTCGAAACAATCTGCCCTTAGAAAGCAAGGACGACTTCAGTATCTTGCCCCTACTACTTCATGGTTTCAAAGACTTTTAAGTGTATTACATGCCCCATGATCTTCACCACAACCTGTGAAACAGGAAGTAAGCTGGATATACCAACAGTGTGGCCCCTTCTTACAAACCAGGAAGTCAAAGCTCTGAGGGTCAGTGACTTGCCCAAAGTCACACACCAAGGAAGGCCATGATAAAGCTTGGACTTCTGAATTCAGATCTTCTAGCTCTGATTCCAGGATTCTTTCTACACCACTGCTTTTCAAACCAAAGGGCAGCATTGAGAGCTATTTCACTTGATACCCTGGTGTATTTAATATTCACAGATGAGTTTGTGGGTTTTGCCCCTTTAAAAAGATTATTTTGATTTGTTCCTCACAACCACCTTGTAAAGTAAAAGTAAATTTGATCTTTTCCAAGTGAGGAAATAAAGCACCTGCTACGTGCCAGACACTGTGCTATTAGAACCTGGAGATACAAGACAAAATTGTGAAGAAGCTTACATTCTACTGATTTCCCAAAACTATAAAACACAGCAAGAGAAGAGGCCCAGATTGCTTTGCACTTGATTCACAATACTGTGTTGGGCCCAGTCTCTCTCACTCACTTTCAGCTCAGAATTAACCTACAGCCCAGAATGCCTCATTCGAGCCAGACCAAAAGGATCATTCACTTTCTTCCACTTATGAACTCATCACCCCCTTTCACCATAAAACCAAGAACTGATTTCAGCAAATGAGAGATGAAAGTCAGATGATGGAAGAAACTTCAAACAGGAAGCAAGGCTGTCACTATAACAGGAAGTCTGAATCCTTCCTTTCCCACCCATCAGACAGCCCTTGTTATAATGGGAATAGAAACATACAGCAAACTCTAAGATGGAAAAAAAAAAATACCATTAGCATAGAGTATCACTTTAGAGTCTAAGCACTGACATCTCTGACACGCATCACTATAACCTCCCTACAAGTGTAGGGGGGAAGACTAAAACACGGTACATATTAGCTTTGGAGAGGCAGGGCATTGCAATGGAAACAGCAACAGACAAAATCAAGAGATTCAACTCTAGTCCTGCCACTAATTGACAGTGTGGTCTTGGGCAAGTAATTCGAATCCCTCTGGGCCTCAGTTTCCTCATCTGCAAAATGAGAGAACTGAATCTAATAGGCATTTCCCAAATTAGGTTGTGTAGAACTCTGGTGTTCCACACAAGGGTTCCAAGAGGAAATATCTAGGTTTTCTTATTTCAGAGGGGTAAATGGTAAATTTTATTTTAAAACACTTATGCGTGGATTTTTTTTTTGCTATGAAAGTAGGTTTAATTAAGTCTGTTCTTATATCAAAATTTCCCTGATGCCATTCTCTGTCTCATCTTTAATCCCACAAATATTTCATACCCTGAGTTTCTCTGGACCTGAATTTATAGGTTCCTACAATAAATTTCATGCACCAAAGTGTTCTGTGGCCAAATTAGTTTAGGAAATGCTAGACTACATGAGCAATATATGACCCTTCAAGCTCTCAAATTCCATCACTATCTTTTTTTCAGAAAGGGAGTTCCCAAGTATTATGCCTCAAGGTTACCACTCCAATCTTGCCCCTAGGTAAACACAACTACTTACCTGCTATCTGTATCCAATCCTACAAAGTCCTTTTTTTCAAATGGTACACACAGGAGAGGAATCTTATCTCCAGACTTGTCAGTGGCCCTGTCTAGGCGCTTGGATTCCAGCACAATAAAAAGGGATTCAATGAAATCCTCAATTCTCTTCTCCACTGACTCACACTCATCATAATTGGGATAAAATGCCACATCTGTCCGAGGCTGTTCTGCAATCTCACCCTGCAGCCCAAAAACAAACAACCGGGAATCGTAGAGTGTGGAACCATAAATTTCCTTCTGGACATGGAACTTCTCAAAGGTTTGAGGCCAATCCTTCGCAGAGAAGCAGTCTGTTACTGTGATGAGGCCCACAACTTTTCGGTGGGTTTGGAAATCTCCCCATTCGTTGTTCTCAGGTGGGTAATGATGCCTATAGCGGATATACAATACTCGTTGCGAATCTCGCACATTTATCTGGCTCACAGATGAAATTCTTTTGTAGATCCTGAAGAAATTTTCCTCTGAGACAATCCCTACTGGCTGTACCACAACCAGCAGAGTCTGGTGGTCCTCAGCACACTGCATGTAATCAGGAACACTCATTGTGGAGCCACTCGGTGCTATTCAAAAAAAAAAATAATAACTGATAAAGATCGTATTTTCAAGATATGTAAGGAACTAATTCAAATTTATAAAAATAACAGCCATCTTCCAACTGATAAATGGTCAAAGGATACAAACAGGCAATTTTCAAGGGAAGAAATCCCTTGGTTCTATGAAAGAAAATGCAGTTTTGACTGTTATGGAGTACTCTTGTAAGATCAATATCTTAAATGCATGACTGGTTGAATGACAATACAGTACGGTCTTTCCACTTTATGGTAGGGCTTATTTTCAATGGAGAGATAGTACAGAGCAGTGATTAGAAAGTCAGCCTTGAAGCCAGGAAAGGCCTGCGAGTTGCAGAGTAGGTGCCAACCTGCAGTGGTAGAAGGAATTCTTTATACTAGTGAAATCTATAGCCACATGAAAAAAAATGCTACAAATCACTCACTAATAATTAGAAAAATGAAAAGTAGGGCACCTAGGTGGCACAGTGAGTAGAGCACCAGCCCTGGAGTCAGGAGGACCTGAGTTCAAATGCGGCCTCAGACACTTGACACATGTACTAGCTCTGTGACCTTGGGCAAGTCACTTAACCCCAACTGCCCTGCCAAAAAAAAGGAAAAAAGAAAAAAAAAAGAAAAATGCAAAGTAAAACAATTCTAAAATTTTACCTCATGCCCAATCAGACTGATAAAGCTGATCAAAACAAGAAAATAACAAATGTGGAAGGGGCTTCAGGAAAATAGATACATTGATACTAGTGAAGATGGCAAAGCTGCAAATTGATCCATCCACTCTGGAGAGCAATTTGGAACTATGTTCAAAAAACACTTAACATGTACATAACCTTTGACCTAGTGATACCACTACTAGGCCTGCACCCCAAAGAGATAAAAGAGAAAAAGATCTTGTACGTACAAAAATATTTAAGTAGCTCTTTTTGTAGTAGCAGAACTAGAAACTAAGGGGGTGGCAGGACAAATTACAGAATATGAATGAATGGAATACTTTTATATTATAAGAAATGATGAAGGAAATGGGTTAAAAGACACCTGGGAAAACTTGTATGAACTGATATAGTCATGTGAGCAGAAAAAGGAGAACAATTTATATTACTACATTATAAAAATAAATTTAAAAGACTTAAGAACTAATCAACTATGACTCCAAAGGACCAAAGATGAAGAATGCATCCCACCTCCTGAAAGAGAGATGATAGGCTAAATAGGCAGAACAGAAAACATTTTTGGACACAGACAACATGGGAATTTGTTTTGCTTGATTTGTTACAAGGTTTTTTTATCATTTTTATTTTTTTCTGGGGAAGGGGAAAAGGATTAGTGGAAGATGGGGGGGAACAAAACAAATGCTTGTTAATTGAAAAAATCAAATTTAATTTTAAAATAATAATAAATAGAACATGAAGTGCAAACTATTTCTAGTGCTTGTCTTCCTTCGGAATGCACTAATTGCACTATTATGTAAGCAGATCTTGAATAACAATGACCCAGCCAATGCTATAACAACTGAGGATAAGAAAAAAGCCTGGACCAGGTGATTTCACTAGTATAAAGAATTCCTTCTACCATTGCAGGTTGGCACATACTCTGCAAATCGCAAGCCTTTCCTGGCTTCAAGGCTAACTATCCACTACTCTGTACTATCTCTCCATTGAAAATAAGCCCTACCATAAAGTGGAAAGACCATACTGTATTGTCATTCAGCCAGTCATCTATTTAAGATATTGATCTTACAAGAGTACTCCATACCAGTCTAAGACTGTGTTTTCACAGAATCAAGCTGGTACAATAAGACAGGGTTCGCCTAAGCAAAAGAATAATAATGGCAGAGCTCATCTTTGGTATTCTCTTGCTTCTCCTTTCAGAGTCCCCTTTTAGCCCCATGCTGCCTGTGGTTCCTTAAAGTCCCATTCACAGAAGTATATCCAGGCTTATTGTCCCTGCAATGGTCTATACTTTTCTTTGCCTCCATCTCCCCCCATTAAAACTTAACCTGTTTTATGTCCCTTCCCTCATGGCCCTGCTCTCTACCAGATGACAATGGATGACAATGGATGGTGGTGACCTGTGTGTCGGTGAACATGTGTTACAGCACCCCCAACAAAATTCAGTTAAAATGCCGATGTCTCCACAAGGACCATGATCCATCTAATGGAGGAAGCATTTGACACCCTGGAAGACAGGTAGGGAATCTGCTACAGGTTACAGGGACCTTTTGGACTAGTAGGAAGGTGTCTACTCTACCCGGTGGCTGTGACAGGAACACTGATGGATGTAAGTACTCACCTAGATCTTCCTGGCACCCCAAAAGTAACACAAATAGAGAAGTAAGAGTGAAAATAAATAAGAGGACAACACATGCAGAATAAACAGCCCTGGCCCTAGAAGTAAGCTCCTGGGAAATCTTAAAGGAATGAATTTCCCACCAGTTTACCCTATATAGTATCATTTTATGTCTGTCTCCATTGTCCATCTTTAACTTAGATCTACAAGGGGCATAAGGTTGGACACAGGTGACCTCTAGAGAGACAGGCTAGTATAATGGCTAGAAAGCTGACCTTGAAGCCAGGAAGACTTGGGTTCAAGGCCTATCTCTGATATATAATGACTATATGACCCTGGAGAAATCACTTAATTTCTCAGTGCTCTGAGCAATTCTCTAAGACCACAGATTACAAAGAAGGGGCCAATCTATATTAGCAGAGAGAGTTTCCTCACTTGGAAGTTCTCTATACTAATGAAATTACAGGTCCAGTCCCTAGATGGCTTCTAAAGTCTCTTCTAACACTAAAATGAAGATTTTAGGATTTGGGTCCCAGACTCCAAAATTACATTGTGGGAAAGTAAAAATTTAGAGGCATAAAGGAAATTACAACTACATCATTAACAAACCATTTATTGATATTTATCTTAGATGCCTCACATGCATTAAACATCGACCTAACATAAAAATGCCAACTGCATTAGTAGAATTGAAAGCAAGGCAATGTACTCTGCACTATCAACAAAAAAAAATGTGTTTTGATCCTAGAGGCAATTAAGAAGCCTACATACAGAACCCAGCTCTCCTAATTCTCAAATAGATTACTTAATTTAATGGGAAGCAACATGATATGGTAGGGGAAAGATGAACTCAACCAGGAGTCAGGATACTGGGTTCTAGACCTAATTCCTTAACTGTGTAACCTTAGATATACTTCTGTGAGCCTCAGTTTCTTCATTTGTAAAAAGAGGATGGATTAAATGATTTCTAAGGTCTCTTCCTGAGAAGCTCTAAAATCCTGGTATTCTATCACCCTACAAGCCATGCTACTACTTCCTACAATGCCTTTATTCTGTTGAAGATATTAATACCAAACATATATTAAACTAAATTTCTAGGATATTTTGAGTACATTTACCATTCAGTACAGCAAACACCTATAAAAAGCACTGTGTGGGGAGTTCTGCCTGGAGATAAGGTAATAAGACAAAATTACTTCCTTGGGACTTTTCCAACATTATGAATGAACTCCAAGCTACACAGAAAGTCAAGCCCATGCCAGAATTTCAGCAAGCAACCAAACCCCAGAGTTGCCCAGGTATTGACTGAACTGTCAGTTTATTTCTGGCCTAGGCCCCAAAGGTATATCCCCTAAAGAAGGAAACATTTCTCCCATAATGACCCAAGCAACTGAAGATTGCTGACTTCCCCTATTCAGAGTATGATGAAACAGAACCTGCCACAGCTTTCTAAAAGTTATCCCAGTTAGTACTTAGGACAGCAGCAGTCCCTCACCTTCTAAATACTACAACCTCTCACATTTTGTTCCTTCATAAAAAGTAACACAGATTCCTTTCATTTGAACCTTCACCAATTTGAATTTCACAAGATCACAGAATGTCAGAATTGAAATGGACTTTAAAAGATCATCAATTCCATTACTCTCATTTTACAAATAAAGAAATTGAGGTCCTAAAATATTAAGTGAATTGCCCAAGGTCACACAGGAATGAAACAACAGAGCCAGGATTTTGACCTAGGCTTTTGACTCTAAGCCCAAGGTTCTTTCAGCAGGATGTTAAGATCCTTGAGGGTAAGGATGATTTCACCTTTGTTTTTCTGTATTTCTATTCCAAGCATAGTTCCTGGCACCTAGTAGGTGCTTAATAAATGCTTATTGATTGAGTGATTGATTATGGCATGCTGTCTCAAACCATTACTCTACAAAAAGCAAAATAAAGGCCCAGTTCTTACACCAGAAAGCTAGTGCTTAAAATATATTTAGAAGTATTTCCTAGGAGAGTAGGTCAGGGAAAGACTCAGAATACAATTCAATAAACAAGACTGAGGGAAGAAAATGGAATTAGGGAAGGGTTGGTAGTGACTTTCTTATTTAACGCCTTTTTTGGAAACTGTTAAGAGTTTAAAGCACAGAGAATTTCATCCCAAGTATCTGCCGGCTTTCTGCTGTTATCAATAACAACTCACATTCACGCCATGAGTAAGCTCATCACTTTAACTGAAACTGCTCTCTCAAAAGTCAGCAATGAGCTCTGAATTTTCAAACCTAATGGCATTTTCTCAGTCCTCATCTTTCTAGATCTCTCTGCACTATTTGAAACTGTTGATCATCTTCTCTTGGATGTTTTAGCTTCTATAGGATCATGACATTGCTTCTTGGTTTTTTTCCTACCTGTTGGACCATTGCTTCTCAGGACCTTTTGCTAGACAATCCATGGCCTGGCCCTAACCATGGGTATTCCCCAAGGATCTGTCCTAGGCCCTTTTCTCTTCTCTTTAGTTTATCTACTCAGACTCCATGGTTTCAGTTATCAGATCAATCCATCCTGGGCTCCAGTCCCAAGGCATCAACTGCCTAGTTGACACTGCCAATTAGCTGAACCAGTGGCATCTCAAATTCAGTATATCCAAAAGAGAAATCATTATCTTCCCCCTAAACCTACCTCTCCCTAAATTCCCTATTTCTCTTGACTCAAGGATCCCACCATCCTTCTAGTCACCCAAGTTGGCAAACATAGTTATCCTCTATTATTCACTCAAACTCACCCTCCCATCTCCAATCAATGGTCAAATATTGTCTTTCTAGCTCCATGACTTCACTCTGGTACCTCTCTCTCCACTCATGCAACCACCACCTTACTGAAGACCCTCACCACTTCAAGCCTGGACTGTTGCAATAGCCTCCTAATTGGTCCCCTGACTTTAGTCTCTCCTATCTCCAATACACCAGCACACAGCTACCAAAGTTATATTCCCATAGCACAAGCCTGACCATGCTACTCTGCAGTCTGAAGCTGCAGTGACTCCTATTGCCCCTAGTATAAAATACAAACTTCGATGTTTAAAGCCCTTCTTTACAGTCAGGCTCCAGCCTAGCTTTCCAAGCTTATTACCTGCTCTGTCATGGCCTCTGCATTCCAGCCAAACCGGTCCACTGGTTGTTCCTTACACATGACAGTCTATCTCCCACCTTTCTTTACATGGTGCTGTACCCCATACCTGGAATCCCTAACTTCCTTTGAAGCTTATGCCCTTCCTGATGCCCCCAATGGTAGTACCTCCCCCAAAACACATCAAAATTACTTCATATTTTGTATATTTTATATTTACTTATATGTGAACATGTTTCCCGTGATAGAAAGTAAACTCCTTGAGAACAGAGACTGTTTTTTGTCTTTGATACCACAATTCCTAGCAACAATTGAATTATTCTAATCCTAGCGATTATGTAGACACATAATAAATGCTTATTGATTGACAGGGCACTTTAGGCTTGCAACATGCAAATAACTATGTACAAACAAGCTATACACAGGATAAGTTGGTAATAATCAACAAGGGGAAGGTAGTATACATGTTCCTCACAAAAACCTAGAAAGCACAAAAATTACCATCCACATGAAATTCAAACTCAAAAATATCTAGTGATTCCCCCAAAGTCACAAGGCTAGAAAAGGGAAGAGCCAAGACTCAAAACAGCCACTCCTAATTCCAAGTCCAATTCTCTTTCCACCAGAGTAGGCTGTCTCCCTAAACTGGAAGCACTTTAACCAAGAATGGTAGCCATCCTCCAGAGGCATACTATGAAAGGAGTGAGAAAAGAATCAGCCTCCTTTTAGACAGAGGTGTACACTGCAATAAAGGTCACTGATAAGCAAAAGATTTTCTGTCTCATCAAAAGACTTAGGAAGTTACCAGCACTTGCTGAAATGGATACAGTTCTTACTGGTTTCCCAAGAAGATGGAATTGCTTTGGAGGAAAATAGCAAAAGCAGAGAGCAAGAGGATACAGAGCAGGGTGGGGAACCTGCAGCCTTGAGGCCATATGTGGCCCTCTAGGTCCTTGGGTGTGGCCTTTTGACTGAGTCCAAGTTTTACTGAACAAGTCCTTTTATTAAGAGGATTTGTTCTGTGAAGTTTGGATTCAGTCAAAGGGCTGCCCTTGAGGACCTAGACGGCCACATGTGGCCTTGAGGCCTAAGATTTCCCACCCCTGGTATAGAGGGAAGATAAAGAAGAACCTGACGTTGACCTATCCAAGGAACGTGAAATACTGGGAAGTAAACTAGACAGAGAAAATCTAGGACTGACTCCCGCCTGGCTCTACCACTTAATAACCATGTGGACCTAGGTACCTGACTGAACCTCACATTCTTTATCTAAAAAATAAGAACATGATAAAATGGAAAGACCATTGTATCTTAAATAAGACTTGGGTTTGAATACTAGGATCTGCTACCTTTGGTAACCATAGGCAGTGACCACAAATAATGTCATATAATAGCAAAAAAAAAACTGTTATCAGAGCCGGATCACCTGGATTCATATCTTGATCTGCCTTTTATCCTTACAACCTATAACATTAGACAAATCATTTCTTCTATTTTGACCTTAATTTCTTATGGGCAAAATTAGAGGATTAGTCTAAATGAGGCAGTTAGATGACTGCCTGGTCTAAGTGTTGGACTTAGAGTAAGGAGGACCTGAGTTCAAATCCTGCCTCAGACACTTACTAGCTATGTGACTTTACCAAGCCACTTAACCTCTCAGCCTCAGTTTCCTCATCTGAAAAATAGCAGCGACTTCACAGGACTGTGTTGAGGATCAAATGTGAGAACATCTCTAAAGCACTTTGCAAACTTTAAAGTGATATATGAATGTTTTTTATTGATGTTGTTGTTGGGGCAGCTAAGTGGCACAGAGAATAAAGCAGTGGGCCTGGAGTCAGGAAGACCTCAGTTCAAATCATCCTTCAGACATTTACTAGCTATGTAACCCTGGGTAAGTCACTTAACCCTGTTTGCCTCAGTTTCCTCATGGGTAAAATGATCTGGAGGAGATGGCAAGCCACTATAGGATCTTTGCCAAGAAAATCCCAAATGAGGTCACAAAGAGTCGAATGATCAACAAGGCCGTTAAATTATCGTTAAGGTCCCTGCCAACTCTAAAATTCTATGATCTATAAAATGAAGATAGGATCACAAGATCATAGGAATTAGATTTGGCAGGGACCTTAGAAATCATCTATTCCAACCCATTCATTTTATAGTTTAGGACACTGAGTCCCTGAGAAGACCTAGATTCAGATCTCAGGCTAATACTGCCTAGGTGACTTTGGATTTGTAAAATGAAGTGGTTAAGCTAGCTAAGCTATGAGGTCCCTTCCAACTCCAAATCAGTGATCCTAGGAGTGATAATTACCCAAATTATCAGGATTTGATTCTAAATAGTATCACTTGTACTATCTAACCCCAAGAGTTGTTGTGAAGAATTCAGTTTGTAAACTCATCACCTCACTCCAGACTACTGCAATATCAAAGCTCTTCATAACCTGACCCTTCCCCCAACCTTTCTAGTCTTTCACCTTACTCTCCAATAACATCAGCCTTTCTCCTGTTCCTCAAACAAGACACACCCTCTCCCAACTCTAGGCATTTTCTCGGTCTCCCAAACCTGGAAAGCTGTCTCTTATCTCCTCCTCCAGCCTTCCATGGCTTCCTTCAAGTCCCAGCTAAAATCGACCTTCCACAGGAAGCCTTTCCTAGACACACACACACCCCCGTCCCCCACTCCCAATGCTAAGGCCTTCCCTCTGTGGATTACTTCTATTTTATCCTGCATATAAGCTTGTTTGTACATAGTTGTTTGCCTGGTGTCTCCCCCTTTAGACTGTGAGCTCCTAGACAGCCTTTCTCAGTATCTCCGGAGCTTAGCACAGGGTCTAGCACACAGTAGGTATGTAATAAATGCTGACTGACTGACTTGAGGGCTACAGAAATGCCAATACTATGTGGAATCCAGACCACTTTGCCTTTCTGCACCTCAGTCTCTTTTTCTGTTAAATGGGAGGGGGAAAATAGGGGAGAGAGAGAAGTTGATTAGGAAGATCCCTTCCAGCTCTAAATCTGTGATCCTATAAAGTAAAAATTATCCAAAGTCATCCTACAGCTAGAAAAAAAAAATAGCCGAGGCAGGATGCCGTCACTCTCTACCTCAAAGGGTTGTTGTGAGAAATGCACTTTTACACTTGACATCAGCACCACAGAAATGTCAACAGTCAGCTGTGAGCAGTTCAGGACAAGTCACTTCCCTCTCTGGGCCTCAGTCTCCCCACTTGCAAAACCGGGGTGAAAGTGGGACTCGCTTTCCCAGCACAGCCCTAAGCTCGGCCATTCTGGGACAACAGCCGAGGAGGGGGACAGGAGGAAGGCGGCGGGAGGGGAGAGATGAGGAGGCTAGGGAAGGGGCCGGGGCGCAGCATGCAGGGCTGGCGGGGCGCAGTGCCGGGAGGGGCAGGGCCGGGGCGACCGGCGGAGGGCAGGAGGAGGGGCAGGGACAGGTGCCCGAGGAGCTGACAGGTGGGGGCAGAGCCCGGTACCCCCCTCCTACTCCTGCCCTTGCTCCTCCTCCTCCTCTCCGGCTGAAGGCTCAGGCCCCATGGATGCACTTACACAGCCGGTGGCCCTGGTACCGGGCCGGGCCGGGACGGGAGGACCAGCCGGGCTGACGGCGAGCGCAGCAAGAGCCTCCTCCGGGGCGGGCGGTCCCGGCGTGCAAGCCGCGCGCTGAGCTTCCTACTTGTGCCCCAAACCCCCGCCCGCCGACCAGCTTCTGAGCATGCCCAGTGCACACCCGCGGAGCCGCGGAGCCCAGTCCCGGACGCCTCCGATCCGTTTCTCCGGGTCTTGGAGGGGGCCTCCAAGTGGGAGGGAGTAGAAGCTCCCGCCCAGAGAAGCTGGAGGCTTACACCTGGAGAGGAAGAGCTAGGAGGGAGTAGAAAGAGGGAGTTGAGATGGGAAGGAGGGTGGAAGTTTGGACCTTAGGTGTAGAGTTAGAGCTGGAATGGACCTCGGAAGCCAGTTCTCTCGATTTTTTGACTCTTTCCCCAGAAGGCTAATAAGATAACCTATAAAAATTGCTTTGCAAACCTTGGAGATATATGTGGGTGGGCGGGTATGTGTGTGTGTATATACATACCCACACATACACATATGTACATAGATCCATGGATATGCAATATTTGTTGTTGTTCGTTCAGTCGTGTCCGACTCTTGACCCCGTATGGGGTTTTCTTGGCAAAGATAGGAGTTTGCTGTTTCCTACTCCAGCTCATTTTACAGGTGAGGAAACTGAGGCAAGCAAGGTTAAGTGACTTGCCCAGAGTCACAAAGCTAGTGTCTAAGGCCAGATTTGAACTCTGGTAGGACACAACTGAGCACACACCCGCACACACTTCATGACTCCAGACCCTGCCCTACCCACTTGCCTCTGTATACAATAGATAGATACACAATAAACAGGCCACAGTGCACCTGTTGCAAATAGTAGTTACTTAACACGTTTAATTGAGCGTTTATTAAGCATCTGCTGTGTATCTAACACATTGCTTATTTCTTTAAAATTTTATAAAATAATGATGCACTGTCCTAGAGACAGTATTACTTGCCTACTTTTGGTAAAGAATCAACCAGTGTTTATTGCTTTCCTAGAGTGGGGGCGGGGTGTAATAGCCTCCTTTCTTAGGCTGGGAAGAGCTCCCCAAATCATGTGTAGCACATTCCATGGAGCCCTTGGCTGTGGAGGGTTCTGGGTTCTGGAACTGTTCCCAATAATCTACACCCCCCCCTCCTTAAATGATCCTGGAGCACTATTGGGCAAGTTGGAAATGCTTTGTATACAATATACACATGGACGGATATATAAAGAGATATATGATATGTATGCCAACTATTATTATTTTGCAGATAGTTTGGAAACTAAGGCCCAGAAAAGTGAAATGACTTGCTCAAGGTCACACAGCAAGTAGCACAACTGGAATTTGAAACCAAGGTCTTCTGACTCCAAATTAGACAATTTTGCATATGGCATTTACTGTCTGGGCAGCTAGGCCATACAGTGGATAGAGAGCACTGGGCCTGGAGTCAGAAAGACTCATGTTCCTGAGTTCAAATATGGCCTCAGACACTAGTCGTGTGGCTGTGGATGGGTCATTTGACCCTGTTTGCTTCAGTTTGTAAAATGATCTGGAAAAAGAAATGGCAAATCACTCCAGTATCTTTACCAAGGAATCACACCCCCACCCCCTCCCCAACCGGATCACGAAGAGTCCGATTCCATTGAAAAACGACTCATCAATAAAATCGCAAAATAACATCACACCATCCTATCCCAGCTCCGGCCATCATCTCCATCTCCTCCCTACTGGTGGTACCTTGGACTCCACCCCTTTGGGCTCTGAGAAAAAAATTTTAAAAAAGCTTTCACCTTAACTGGGCCGGGATCCAGGCTTCCATGGCCTTTCCAGACATTTCCACACCCTTACACCTACCTACCCCACCTTGGCTGCCCGCCTCCCGCCCCCCTTCACCCCACCCCAGGCTAGGGGCCGTTTTCTCGAGATGGGATGGAAACTCCTTTGGGGCTAGGACTGTCAAGCTCATTTGGGTTTGTGTCGCTCCACTTACTGCAGTCTCTGGCACATTATAAGCACTAGATTCATAATAAATGCTCTATCAGTGAGAAGGGTAAGTAAGCGGAATCGCAGAGCCCTTTGGTATGGGGCTCCCGCCTTGGAGGCGGAGATCAATGCCCGGAGACTAAGTGCGGGGCGGGACGGGGCGGGGCCAGCTCTACTCCCTGAGTTTTACTCTTCCCTTTTTATAGATTAGGATAAAAAGAAGCTCCTAGGCATGAAGGGATGGTTGTTTGAACGGAATTAAAATGAATTGAAGCAGCAGTCTGAACTGAAACCTAGATCTGCCTCCACATTCAAAGCTCTTTGCCTAGGACACCACGACAGACCCCTGTGTCACTCAGTCGTTCAGTCATATCCGACTCTTCCTGACCCTGTGTGTTTTCTTGGCAATGAAAATAATAGTAACTTATTTAAGTTTTGACTGTTAACTTACAAGGCTTTTCCTCCACATAACCTCATTTTAGCCAAACAATGACCCTGTGAGGTAAAAAGAACAAGAATTATTTGTTACGATTTTACAAATGAGGAAACTGAGACTCCAGAGATAAAGTGGCTTGCCAGGTAGCACAGCTGGTAACAGAGCAAGGACCAATCCAAGTCACATGTCCAGGTGAGTCCATAGCTCTTTCCACTACACCAGGTAGGCTTACTGTACCATAAATACACCATCAGCTAATTTGGGGTGACACTAAAGAACATCCTTGACTAGGTAGCTTTCTTCAACTGAAAATAGGTTTAATTTGAAACCATAAATGGGTATGGAGGTCCTGTTGCAGAATCATGGGGTTGGAAGGGCCCTTAGAAGCCATCTAATCTAACTACTCTTCTTACAAATGAGGAGATTGAGGCTCAGAAAGTTTAAGTGATTTGCCTATGATTGCACAGCTAGTAATCACCAGAGGTAGAATTTGAACCCAGGTTTTCCTGACTCTCAGTTCATTGATCTACATATTAATCCCTGATGCCTTAGTTCAGCAATATCTGTACGAGGTTTGGTGCTATATGATTAAACCAGAAGGTATCAAGATCCCAAGGAGTCCCAAGTGTCCTCTTTATTAGACCATGAATGAACTACTTAGAGGCCCCAGGACTTTTAACTTAATATTCACCTGCAGAGAAAAAAACAAATCTACCTTTCATTTTTGCCACAGTGCACCTGTTGCAAATAGAAGATAACCTAATAAATGTTAATAAAGTACTTATTAAGCACCTGCTATGCATCCAACACTTATTGCTTATTTTATTCTTAAAAACTTTATGAAATTGTGATGCACTGTCCTAAAGATGATATTATTTGCCTACTTTTGTTAAAGAACCAATCGACCAGTATTTGTTGAACTGCTTTCCTGGAGTTGGGGGTGGGAGGGAAGTGTAATATACCCCTTTTCTTAGTTTGGGAAGAACATCTCAGAAAAAGCAGAGCAAGTCCAATAGAGCCAAGACACTATGGAGGATTTTGTGTTCTAGCACTGTTCCCAAAAATCTACATCCCCTCCTTACCTGATCCTAGAAGAATATTTGGGCAAGATGGAAATTGCCTTGAGAGGACTATCAATTATAGAAGCAATTCAGCTCAGCTTTAATAAACCCTTATGCTGGGTGAATCTTTTACAGCTACTGGAAATGCATGAAAGAAAAGTGACACCATCACTCTTAAGGATCACAGAATCATAGATTTGGAGCAGGAAGGGAACTCAAAGACCCTCTAGTCCAGAGGTTGTTGGAAAACAAGAGAGGCAAAATGAGATTGGAAAAGAGTCAATACTGTCCAGGTTTAAAAAAAAACCTGGGAGAGAACAGAATCTATGAATTCTAGGCCAGTGAGCTTGACTTAATTCCTAAGAAAACTTTGGAATAGGTTATTAAAGAGATGGTGGGATAGCCCTTAAAAGGGAAGCAGCAATTACAAAGAGCCAGTCTGGCATCAGCAAGAATGGTCATGCCAAGACCAGCCTCATTTCCTTTTTAACAGCATAACTAAACTAAGAGATGAAGCTAATGCTGTAGATATTTGCCTAGATTAGCAAAGCATCTCCCATTATTCTTGTGAAGAATATAAATAGAAGTATAGTAGACAAAAATACAACCAGGATAACTGGTTGAATGGCAGGACTAAAAAAGTCATCATTAATGGTTCAAGATCATTGGGGCAGGAAGTCAACCAATCAATCAAGTAGCATTTATTAAGTGCCTACTATGTGTGCCAGACACTAAAGTGCCTTCTATATGTGCCAGGTGCTAAAGATACTACAACAATACAAACAACCTCTGCATGCTCTTATGGGTGAGCCAACATGCTCATAACTATGCACAAACAAGATATATCCAGGATGAATTGGGGATAATCTCACAGGGGAGGCACTATAAGGACTGGAAAAGGCTTCTTGCAGAAGATAGGACTTTAGTTCAGACTTGAAGGAAGCCAGAAATGAGGAATTCCAGGCATGGGGAATGAAATGTAGTGAGTTGGGAGATACACAGTGATAATGCACTGAGTCAGGAAATGAAGAGGAAAGAGTCCAGTGTCACTGGATTATAAAGTACTTTTTGAGGAGAAAGATGTAAAAAAAAAAGACTGAAAAGATCAGAAGGCACACCAGGTTATAAAGAGTTCTGAAAGTCAAACAAAGGATTTTATATTTGATTCTGGAGATAATAGGCTGCCACTGGAGTTTTAGTGAATAAGGGAGTGATATTGTCAGACTTTCATCCTAGGAAGATTAATTTGACAACTGAGTGGAGGATGGGCTGGAACGGGGAAGAAACTTGAGGCAGAGAAACCAATCAGCTGGTTATTGCAATAGTCCAGGTGTGAAGTAATGATTTAGTGAGACCTTCACTGTGGTGGCAGTGTTGTTGTCATTTGTCATTTGTTCTGGAAGAGGACCTTGACATCAGGGAGGTGATGCCATGACATGCAAATGCATTGGATTTAAGAGAGAGAGGGCTGTGCAAAGTCAACAGCCTCACTTTCTCCTCCAAAGCCATCTGGGTCCAGTGGCCAGATATAGATCAGGACAACTAGAGATGGCCCTGGATGAAGTGGGAGACTGTGGCCTTTTTAAGCTAAGGTCTTTAACAGGTCTCATTTTGACTGAGGCAACACCCCTTCAGTGATTGAGGCTAGGTAAGAAGCGAGGCAGAGAATGGCCTCTTTTGCCTAGTCAAAATAATCAATGTAGAAGGGGAAGACCTTCAGGGTTTCTGGTGGCAGTGTCAGAGAAGAGAACGAGGCATATAGGAGAAACATCATAAAGATGGAAAAACAGGACTTGACCATTGATTGGATGGAGGGGAGGGATAGAAGAGAGGATAGAACACCTAGGCTGTGAGTTTGGGTGACATCACCACTGAAGTTCTCCAGGAATCTATGAGGTTTAACATTTTTACCAATGACTTGGATAAAGGCACAAAGAATATGTTCATCCAATTTGCAGGTGACACAAAGCCAGGAGGGAAAGCTAACATGCTGGATGACAGTCAGGATCCATCTTGACAGGCAGGGACTGGCAAACTATAAAGGTCCAGATCTGACCTGCTACCTATTTTTGTATTGCCAGGGAGCTAAGAATGCTTTTTACATTTTTAAATGGACACATGAAAATTATAATAAATTCAAATTTCAGTGTCCACAAATAAAATCTCATTGGAACACAAGTATGCTCATTCATTTAACTATTGTTTATGGCTGCTTTTGTACTACCAAAGCAAGTTGAGTGGCTGTAACAGAGACCATATGTGGTGCTCTTATCACTTTGAACTGCTGCTCAGTGCACTACAAATCACAGTGACACAGTTATAACTGGATAGCCTTTTGAGTGCCATGAGTATTACCACAGAAGGACTTTTTTCTTCTATTACCAATGCATACACATCATGTCAAAACAATAAAAGAAAAGGGAAAAAAGTCTTATTATTCTTTTAGGTTAAGGCTGAAATTGAAATTTTTTATGAATGAGAACCATCCTCAATCATTATTATTAAACAGTGAATAGCTTTGGAAATTAACTTTTGCTTCAGACTTGATAATACATCTAAATGAATTTAAACCAAAATTATAAGGCAAAACAGCGCTTATATGCAAAACTTATACTGCACTCAAGTAAATTCAATGACAACTAAAGTTGTTTGAATCACAAGTAATGTCAAGCTGTCAAAAGTTAGAACAAGAAGTGAGATCTCCATCCCCACACAAATTTGCCATGGACATATTTTCCAAGTTCAAACTACAGTTCCAACAATGTTTTTCAGACATCAATACAAGTGCAAAAAGAAATTTACATCTTTCAAAATACATTTAGCTATCCAATTGAAGGGCTTCCACCTAACCTTCAAATGGAAATGGTTAATCTGCAATGGAATGACCTGCTAAAAAGAAAATATCAAAAGAAGAATCTAAAAGAATTCTGCAAATGCCTTCCAAGCAATGAATATAGTCAATTAAAATTATATGCTCATGGATTAATATTTAGTGCTTATCTGTTCAAGAAGGCATTTTTAAAGGTAAAATACATAAAATCTCATTTACAGATAAGCATTTGCAATCAATTCTGATAAGGAATACTAACTCTGAATCCTAATTAAGTGAAATATTATCCCCCCCAAATAAACCAGTTCCATTCTTCTCATTAGTAGACAAGTATTACAAAAATTTGTACTCAATTATTATTGTTTTGAATTTCATCAATTAAAAAAAAACAAGAAATTTGTTTTCTCTCTTGTTACGTAAGTACTTACATAACATCCTCAATTTTGCCTATTGGCCCACAAAGCCTAAAATATTTATTATCTGTATTTTTACAGAAAAAGTTTGTTATTCCCTGATCTAAAGCATTGAAATAAATGTGATAAGAAGATATTCAGCAGGGACAAACATGAAGCCTTACATTTGGGTTTAAAAGATCATTTTCACAGTTTGATAGGGGAGACATGGATAGACAGCAGAGGTTCTGAAAAAGATCTGAGGTTTTTAGTGGACTTCAAGCTCAATACAATTTACAGTGTGATGTGGCAACCAAAAAAGGGTAATGAGATTTTAGGCTATATTATTAAGGAAAGTGTAGCTTCCAGGAGTAGTAAAGTGATAATTCTATATTGGGCCCTTGTTGGACCTCATCTGGAATATTGTGTTCAGTTCTTGAACCACAGTTTAAAAAGAACACTGATAAACTAAAGAATGTCCGTAAGAGGGCAATTAGGATGATTAAAAGGTTTGAGTCCAAGACATCCATGAAGGACACTTCTCAGTCTCCTTTACTGAATTCTCATCTAGGTCCTGCCCTCCAGCCATAGGTGTCCCACAGAGCTCTGTCCTCTTCTCCCTCTTCACTATTTCACTTGGTCATCTCAAAAGCCCCCAAGGATTTAATTGCCATATCTATGCCAATGATTCTCAAATCTACCTATCAGGTACAAATCTCTCTACCGGCCTCCAATCTCGACTCTCCAACTGTCTTTCAGACTTTTTGAATTGGATGCACACACACACACACACACACACACACACACACACAATCCTCTTGTTGGAGTTCAAAGTTCTTCATAACCTACCACCCTCCCTTTTCCAGTGTTCTTGGAAGTATCTTAACCTTTCTCACATACTCTTCGACCCAGTGACACTTCCTTGCGTCATCTCCAGGCATTTTCTCTGGCTGTCTTATGCCTAGAATGCTCTCCTTCCTGATCTCCATCTCCTGGTTTCCTTCAAGTTCCAACTAAAACCTCGTCTTCTAAATGAAGCTTTTCCCAATATCTCTTAATTCTAGTGCCTTCTCTCTGTAATTAATGGCCATTTATTCTATATGTAGACTGTTCATATGTACTTGTTTGCTTGTCTCTCCTATTAGATTGTGAGTTTCACAAGGATAGTGACTGCCTTTTACCTCTTTTGTATACCCATCACTTAGCAAAGTGCCTGGCACATAGAAGGCACTTAATAAATGCTTATTGACTGACATGAGTATCTCCTGCTCCTGACCTGGCTGTATTAGCATTACCTCTTCAGGTTCTTACACTCCGTGACATCAGCAGGTCAGAGCAGCATCAGCCCCACCACAATGGTCCACCCCAAAATGCAGACCTAGCATAGTCCACACATCACTTGCTTAATTCCTCTAACTATAACCTTTGATCATCCCATCTCTCCCTATGCCTCACCCCTCGTAAAACAATTCCTCATTCACCTCAAAAGCTCCAGTTCCCCCACCCCTTAGTACTTCTCAGGCCAGTACTCCCAACCCTGACTTTAAACTTTACCCTATAGTTAACCAATTCAACTCTAAACAGTCCTCTACTCTTAAAATCCTAGACCCCTTAACTCGTAGCCTCCATTGCTCATCCCTAGCCAAAGCTCAGCCCTTGATTACTCCTACCATCTGCCACCTCTTCTACTTATATGGGGCTGAACCAAGCTAGAGGAAGTCACATAATTCTGTTGACTGGGTACCTTACAAATCCATTTTATACAACTTCAATTGGGCCCTCATTTTAACAAGTCAATCCTTTCATTCTTCTCTAATTGATTCTCTATCTCACTCCCTACAGAAGCTATTCCAGACTGTCTCTTTTCTCTTCAACACCACTCCTCCTTCCCATACCCCCCCCAAGAACAATTACTTTGTTGAGAAAATTTAGCTCCTTCCTCACTTCTCTTTATCTCAAGACCCCTTGATATGATCTTCCACTCTCTCCTTTTTTCCAATCTCTGATGACAAAGTAACCCCTCTTGTGTCTACGTGGCCCCATTCCCTTCCATCTTCTTCAGCAAATTGCATCCTCAATTGGTCTCCCCCTTCGAATCTTCAAATTCTCCCTATCATTGGTTCTTTCTCTACTGCTTTCAATTATACCCAAGTCTTCCTTATATTTCACTTGTAAAACAATTACCAAATGCTAGCTCATCAATTATCACCTCCATCAAACTCTTTGAAAAAAAGTATCTACATTTACTACCTTCACTTCCTCTCCTCTCACACCTCATCCCATTTTCATTCTCAAAATTGAAATGAAACAGGGCGGAGCCAAGATGGCGGCTGGAAAGCAGGGACTAGCGTGAGCTCCCTGCCGAGTCCCTCCAAAAACCTATAAAAAATGTCTCTGAACCAATTCTAGAACTGCGGAACCCACAAAACAGCAGAGGGAAGCAGGGCTCCAGCCCAGAACAGTCTAGATGGTCTCTGGGCAAGGTCTATCCCGCATGGAGCTGGGACCACAGTGGAGCAGAGCAGAGCCCAGCGTGAGTGGTGCGGACCAATGAGACCAGGAGCTGGGCCCTAGCGCCCTGAATCAGTGAGCTGCAGCAGTTACCAGACTTCTCAACCCACAAACACCAAAGACAACAGAGAAAGTTAGTGGGAAAAGCTGCGGGAGTGGAAGGAGCTCGCGGTTTGGCTACTGCCCCGGCGCCAGCGGGAGCTACAGAAGTACAGCTGCAGTTGCTTCCAGCCCCAGGCCCACCTGGTGGGAGGAATTAAGTGGCGGATCAGAGCAGGAGTGCACAGCCTGCTGAAGACCTAAGTCCAGTCTGGGTTGGGGGTTCTTGGGGAAGGAGGAGTGCTGGTGTGGCAGAGCTGGCGCATCCCCCCAAGCATGGAACATAGTTCTCTTAACTCCACAACCAGTCATATCCTGCTGAAAAACTCAAGGGTCAAGTTAGTTGGCTGGGAATATGGCCAGGCAGTGAAAATGCACCAAGATTCAGTCTCAGACTTTGGATTCTTTCTTTGGTGACAAAGAAGACCAAAACATACAGACAGAAGAAGTTAACAAAGTCAAAGAGCCTACAACAAAAGCCTCTAAGAAAAACATGAACTGGTCCCAGGCCATGAAAGAACTCAAAAAGGATTTGGAAAAGCAAGTTAGAGAAGTAGAGGAAAAATTGGGAAGAGAAATGAGAAGGATGCGAGAAAACCATGAAAAACAAGTCAATGACTTGATAAAGGAGACCCAGAAAAATACTGAAAAATATACTGAAGAAAACAACACCTTAAAAATTAGACTAACTCAAATGGTAAAAGAGCTCCAAAAAGCCAATGAGGAGAAGGATGCCTTGAAAGGCAGAATTAGCCAAATGCAAAAGGAGGTCCAAAAGACCACTGAAGAAAATACCACCTTAAAAATTAGATTGGAGCAAGGGGAAGCTGGTGACTTTATGAGAAATCAAGATATTATAAAACAGAACCAAAGAATGAAAAAATGGAAGACAATGTGAAATATCTCCTTGGAAAAACCACTGACCTGGAAAATAGATCCAGGAGGAATAATTTTAAAATTATTGGACTACCTGAAAGCCATGATCAAAAAAAGAGCCTAGATATTATCTTTCAAGAAATTATCAAGGAGAACTGCCCTGATATTCTAGAGCCACAGGGCAAAATAGAAATTGAAAGAATCCATCGATTGCCTCCTCAAATAGATCCCAAAAAGAAATCTCCTAGGAATATTGTCGCCAAATTCAGAGCTCCCAGATCAAGGAGAAAATATTGCAAGCAGCCAGAAAAGAAACAATTTGAGTATTGTGGAAACACAATCAGAATAACCCAAGATCTGGCAGCTTATACATTAAGAGATCAAAGGGCTTGGAATACAATGTTCCGGAGGTCAATGGAGCTAGGATTAAAACCAAGAATCACCTACCCAGCAAAACTGAGTATCATGCTCCAAGGCAAAATATGGATTTTCAATAAAATAGAGGACTTTCAAGCTTTCTCAGTGAAAAGATCAGCGCTGAATAGAAAATTTGACTTTCAAACACAAGAATCAAGAGAAACATGAAAAGGTAATCAAGAAAAAGAACAAGAAAAAGAAATTGCAAGGGACTTACTAAAGTTGAACTGTTTTGCTTACATTCCTACATGGAAAGATGATGTGTATGATTCATGAGACCTCAGTATTAGGGTAGCTGAAGGGAATATGTATATATATATACACACACATACATATATGTTTATGCATATATATGTATAAGTAAATGTGTATGTATGTATATATGTGTGTATATATATATGTAGAGAGAGAGAGAGAGTGGACACAGGGTGAGTTGAAGATGAAGGGAAGATATCTAAAAGAAATAAAATCAAATTAAGGGATGAGAGAGGAATATATTGAGATAGGGAGATAGGGAGAGATAGAATGTGGTAAATTATCTCGCATAAAAGTGGCAAGAAAAAGCACTTCTGTAGGAAGAGAAGAGAAGGCAGGTGAGGGGGGAATGAGTGAATCTTGCTCTCATCAGATTTGACCTGAGGAGGGAATACTATACATACTCAATTGGGTATCTTACCCCACAGGAAAGAAGAAGGAAGAAGATAAAAAAAAGGGGATGGGGGATGATAGAAGGGAGGGCAGATGGGGGTGGAGGTAATCAAAAACAAACACTTTCGAAAGTGGACAGTGTCAAGGGAGAAAATTCAATAAAGGGGGATAGGTTAGGAAGGAGCAAAATATAGTTAGTCTTTCACAACATGAGTATTGTGGAAGGGTTATACATAATGATACGCATGTGGCCTATGTTGAATTGCTTGACTTCTTAGGGAGGGTGGGTGGGAAGGGAAGAGGGGAGAGAATTTGGAACTCAAAGTTTTAAAAACAGATGTTCAAGAACAAAAAAAAAGTTTTTGCATGCAACTAGAAAATAAGATACACAGGCAATGGGGCGTAGAAATTTATCTTGCCCTACAAGAAAGGAAGGGAAAAGGGGATGGGAGGGGAGTGGGGTGACAGAAGGGAGGGCTGACTGGGGAACAGGGCAACCAGAATATAGGCCATCTTGGAGTGGGCAGGAGGGTAGAAATGGGGAGAAAATTTGTAATTCAAACTCCTGTGAAAATCAATGCTGAAAACTAAATATATTAAATAAATAAGTTTAAAAAAATTCAAATGAAACCACTCTCTTCAAAGTTATGAATAATTTAATTGCCAAATCAGATAATCTTTTTAGGTCTCTATCTTTCTCAACCTATCTATCTACTGTATTTGACACTACTGACCATCCTTTCCTCCTGAATACTCTCTCTTCTCTGGGCTCTCCTAACACGATCCCATCCTGCTTTTCCTCCTACCTGTCAATCCTCTTTGTCTCAGTCTCCTTTGTTGTTTTGTCATCCAGATCATACCCCAATTGTGGATGTTCTCCACGGCTTTTAGCCAGACCCTCTCCTCTTCTCTTTTGACACTTGATCTAATCAGTCCTCATGGGTTCAATTACCATCTCTATGTCACGGACTCCCAGATCTATATATCCAACCCCAGCCTGTTCCCTAAGCTTCAATTCTATATCATCAATTACCCATTGGACATTTCAAACTTAACATCTCAGAGACATCAAAACCTCACCATGTCCAGAACAGAATTCATTACCTTTCCCCACCCCTCTTCCTAACTTCCCTATTTCTACTGAATGCACCACCAATCTTCCAATCTCCCTGGTTCATAAAGCCAGTTATATTCAATTCCCTGCTCTCCCTTACCCCACGTATCCAATCAGTTGCCAAATCTTACTGTTCCTATCCCCCAGCAATACCTTCTACACCTTTTACATTCAACCTTCCTCACACAGCTATCACCTTTCTTTGTTCAGGCCCTCAACACCTCTCACCTCTATTATTGAAATGGCCTCCCATTCCTTAAGTGTCTCCCCACTTCTGTTAATCTTTCATTCTGCTGACACCTAAACGGCAAGTCTGACTATTCAATTCCTCTACTCCACAAACTCCAGTGGTTCTCCACAACCTCTACAACATAAACTCTTCGTTGTACTTTTAAAGGCTGTCACACAATTCCCAATGACTCATGATGAAAAATGCTATCCACTTCCAGAGAAAGAATGGACCGTATTTTTTATCCCTTAACACCCGCCCCCCTAAAAAATTGGCTAATGTGGAATGTTTTGCCTGACATCATAAGTATACTAGGTATCATATTTATTGCCTTATCAACAGATGGGAGACGGGCAGGGTAGAGAGAATTTAGAAATGAAAATAAATTTTTTTAAAGTTTATATTTCCAATATC
Source organism: Trichosurus vulpecula (assembly GCF_011100635.1). Taxonomy (NCBI): domain Eukaryota; kingdom Metazoa; phylum Chordata; class Mammalia; order Diprotodontia; family Phalangeridae; genus Trichosurus; species Trichosurus vulpecula. The sequence continues at coordinate 91,619,797 of NC_050573.1, read as the reverse complement.
TTTGTCTATTATTACTCCCTTTCTTTCATTCTGTAATCCAGCCAAAATGGTTTTCTAGCCTATCCTGACAGAGAACACTTTATCGCCTGTCTCTTGTACCTTTGCAATAGGACTGAACTTTATGTCTGAAATGATCTCCCTCTTCACCTCTACCTCATAGAAACCCTCTATTTAACAGATAGCTCAGATGCCACTTTCTATATGAAGCATTTTTTATACCTTCAACTGCTAATGTCCTCCCTTTCAAACTGCCTGACATTTAACTTTTTAATTTTCTTCTCTTTACATATTTATTCTATACATACTTCTATAGTTACTTGTAAACTCCTTTCAAATACGGACTGCTTCATCTTGTATTCGTACTTCATAGCCCAATATCTGGTACATACTGGGTGCTTAATACTTGATTGATATTCAGTCTGGAGAAAAGAAGGCTCATGATACATAGTAGCTGTCTCCAGCATTTGAGAGGAGGAATTGTATTTGTTCTGTTTGACCAGAGAAGGCAGAATCAGGAACAATGAATGGGTAGAAGTTGCAAAAAGGCACTAGAACCATTCAAAAATGATTCCACTTGAGTTACCTCAGGAGATGGTAGTGGGTTCTGCCTAGACAAACTTTGGGTGTGTTAGAGCGGGTATTGGGTGATGCTAGATGGACACTGATACCGGATAAACTCCGGGACGGCAGGGACTGCCTTCTGTCTCTATTTGTAAGCCCAGCACTGTGCCTGGCACGTGGTAGGAACTTAATATTTATGGATCATTGATGATTAGTGATTTCTTGACTTGCAGCTCTCAAATACCACGATTCCCATATGAATGAATGAATGAATGAATGAATGAACGGATGAATGTCACTCTGGGACTTCGTTTTCTCATCTGTAAAACGAGAAATTTTGATTAGATGAAGTCAAACGTCTCTTTCAGGGATGTTCACTTGGAGCATGGATATGCAATAGTAAACTAGAGCCACAGGCTGTAGTCTCTAGAAGCCTCCAGAGGTACAAAAACCAGTAACCACTCTCTTTATGTCCAGCTTCAGCCCCACCCCCCCGCCTCGGGGTTCCAGCTCGAGGGCGTAGCCCTCCCGGCCTCCGGACGAGCCGCTGCGAAAACCCGGAGAGGCATAATCCAGATGGTCCAAACGGTGAAGACTGCGCATGCCCAAGAGCAGCTGGGTCTCAAGCAAGGAAGATTTTCCTCTCCTCTGCTCTCTCCTCCTTTCCCCCCTGCTCCTAAAGGGCGTTGGAATTTGAAAGCGACCGCCGGGGCGTGAACAGAAAGTAAAACTCCACCCCTTGGGTACACACCCCCCAGTCCCCGCGGTAATGACCTTAATCAGAACAGCCTACTCACTCCACCCGCCCTTGGCAATGCCCCACGGGGTAAGAGAGAAAGTGAAGATCTCTATCGGAACCATTTATGAGTCACGCACCCTGGCAGGCAGAGGGGAGGGAGCGCGGGGAAACAGCCGGAAATGACGCACGATCGAGGTGACGGCGGGGCATGGGGAAGGAAAAAAACCAGGTCTCGTTGCCTTGGAGACCGTTTAGCTCGCCTGCGTCGGGTATGCGTCATTCGGCTGCTCTGGCCCTGGCGGCCATGACGTCGTGGCTGGTCTCAGGATTCCCCCCTTCCCCCTCCCCAGCGCCGGCCTCCTGCTGGAGCTATTGTTTGGATCCACGAAGCTGGGGCGGGGGCGGGGAGGAGTCAGTGACCTTCGCGGATCCTTTACCGAGGTCCACACGGACCCAGGCTCCGTGTTTATCCAGTGCTTAAAGTGGATCCCATCTGGTCGCTAATAGGTGGCGCTAGAACTGAGTTCAAATCCCACTTCAGACTCTTCACTATCTGTGTGTCTCCGAGCAAATCATTAAACTTTTCCCAGCCCTAGTTTCATTCATCTGTTTATAAAAACCTGGAGATAAAGATAGCACCTTACTCCCAGGGTTGATGAGATGATTTATAAAGCGCTTTACAAAACTTACAACTCTCTATAAATGCGAGTGTCACCATCCCCTTTTTACAGATGAACCAAGGGGCACTTGAGGGGAGGGGAGGAAAGTGTTCTGCTGATCTTTAGGATCAGCTACCAGCTCTCCTCTTTGTTGTTTAAAAACCCTCGCCACCCAGTTCCGACCTACCTTTCCAAGCTTACTACATATCATCCCGTTATGTAAAATCAGTAAACATTTATTAAGCGCCTACTATGTGCCAGATACTGTGCTAGGGAATTCAAAGAAAAAAAGAAAACCGTCTTCACAGTCTAATGAGGGGAAACCGCATGCAAACAATGCTGTGCAAGCAAGATAGATATAGCGATGGGATCCTAATAAAGGCACCCCCAGCCCCAATATTTTAACTTCCTTATAAGCCCCACTGAACAGCAGACCCACTGCCCCTACCTAGCCACTCACCGCCCCATAACACACTCAATATCCTAACTTCTTCATATATATATCTCACTGCCCACTAGAACAACAGGTGTGTCCGTGAACTCATATTTCCCACAGAAACAACAGGTGTGTCCATGCACTCTACCACAACCGCATCCATCTAGTCTCAGACAGGACCAAAATACTCGGCCAATCCGAAAGCAGCACCACCAGGTTGCCCAAGCAGGATGTAGACTCCAAAACAATAGAAAGGACTTTCCCTAAGTAGGCACCTGTGCAGTAATAGCAAAAGCTGCCTTTTAGATGAACCTATGACATAGAGAGACTTATTATATCATTATCACACATACATACCCCGCCCCCATGGGTTTTTCTGTATGCATTGTGGATAATCACATGCAAAGTTCTACTGTGGCTGAGACCCCTCCCTTATTACCTAATCCCTTAACAAATCCCTCCTGCCTTTTTAATATTCAGAATTTCTGTTATGTAATTGCACCTTTACCCTATAAAAATCCATCCTGCTTTCTCTGAAGTTGCTGGTTCCTCTTGGAACTTAGCTTGCTTCATGGGAGCTGTCAATCTCAATAAATGCCTATACTTGTATTAGAGGTGGTCTGACTCTGAATTCTTCAAGACAGTTCTACCACATCACATCATGAAAGCACATAAACAGGATAAATTGGAGATCATCTTACATGGAAACCATCTGAGGGGGATAGAAGATTGCTTCTTGTAGAAAGCAAGATTTTATGTGGAATCTAAAGGATGCCAGAGAATCCAGGAGATAGAAATGAGGAGGGAGAGGCTTCCAAACATGGGGGACAGGCTGTGGATCACAGTGCGGCGAGGGAGGGGGGAGTAAGTTGTAAGAAGACTGGAATTCCAGGTAGGAAGGAACCAGGTTATGAAGGGCTATGAAAACCAAACAGAAAATTTTTATTTTTGATCCTGGAAGTAATTGCAGTCTATTGACATGGCCAGACCTGAGCTTTAGGAAGATCAATTTGACAGCTGAATGGAGTTTGGGCTGGAGTGGAGAGAGACCTGAGGCAGGAAGACCAGCAGGCTATTGCAGTAGTCTAGGCAGGTGATAAAGGCCTGCACTAGAGTGGTATCAGTGTCAGAGGGGAGAAGGGAGCATAGAGGAGAGATTTAGGAAAGTAGAATCCTCAGGATTTAGCAGCTAATTGGATATGAGGAGTGAAAAGGTTAAGAGTTGAGGATGACCCCTAAGTTGGGAATCTGGGTGACTGGGAGGACGGTGGTACCCTCAACAGTAATAGAGATTTTAGGAAGAGAGGATGGTTTGGAAGGGAAAATAATGAGTCCAGTTTGTTCATGTTTAGTTAAAGATGTCTATGAGATATCCAGTTTGAGATGTCCATTAGGAAGTTCGAAATGCAAGACTGCATGTCACAAGGGATGTTAGGGCTGGATAAGTAGATATGAGAAACATGTGCCTAGAGAAGATAATCTTGTCATACATTTTATCTCAAGGCCTTTCCTTCCTGATCCTCCCATCTTCACCACCAGCAATCAGCTTGCATTTTTACAGTGTGTATGTGTCTCTGTGTGTATAAAAAGCAGCTTGGTATAGTGGTTAGAGAGCTGACTTTGAAGTCAGGAAGACCAGGGGTTCAAGTTTGGTGTCGGTTGAATACTTGGTTGTGTGACCCTGGAAAATCACTTGACATCTCAGTGTCCTATGAAACACCTTAAGACAGGAGTTCTTAACCTTCGCTCTGTAAAGTTGTCTTTTAAAAAAACTGTGATAATTATTTTAATATAATTGGTTTCCTTTGTAATCTTATGCATTTTATTTTATTCATTTAAAAACATTCTGAGAAGTGATAGATAAGATTCATGATGCTGCCCAAGGTATACATGACACCAGGCTAAGAATTCCTTCTCTAAGACTCTCAGTTGCAGAGATGACAACCTGCATCAATAGAGGGTGTTTTCCTAAAGCACTGGAACCACAGATCCAGGCCCTGAATGTTAACTCCGTGAGGCCAGGAATGAATTCATTTTTGTCTCTGTATACCCAACACCTTGCAAAGTTCCTGGGTTGGGAGCCTGGGTGATCATATTCTGTGCTCTATAGAATTTTTAAATTGGTTGATACTGGTGTTAGTTGTTAGGATTAATACTCAAATTGGTCTGTGATTAACTGATGCGGGTATTTCTTCCAACTATGCAAAATTATAGCACATCCTGTGTCACATCCATCTATGTCATCTCACAAGATTCCTACAATGGTCTTCCCGACATTCTGGAAGCTTTCCTTTCATCCAGTTGACAAGAGTATATCAGGGAAGCATGCAGCTAGCTATCAGTTTTGCTTTGCTTGGAAACTGGTGACTCTCCCTGCCTCTAGTTTCTTCTGTTCTTCCTTCCTTCCACACAGCTGTCAAAGTGATGCAGAGTATAAGTTTGATCAAGATAGTCACCTGCCTCAAGAAAGCAGTGGCTTCTAATTGCCTATATAATAAAATACAATGTCTTCTCTTTGATATTTAAGGGCCTTCACAAATTAGCTCTAACCTATATCTTTCCAGGTTTATGAAACATTATTCCCCTTTAAACTTCCTCTATTGCAGCCAAACTGGTGTACTGTACTGTCCTCACACACAATATCCCATCATCTGCCTCAGTGCTTTGCTTAGACTGTCATCCCCCTGCCACCACCTCCCCCCCATCCCTGGAAAACAATTTCTGCTCACTTTCACCTCTTAGAATCCCTATTGTCCTTTATAGCTCAATTCAAGTACCACCTCTTACATGAGGTTATGGGGGGATTGCTCAGCCCAGAGATCCTAAGATTCTCCCTCCAGGAGATTCCTCCTACCTAGGTCCATTTGACTGGAGGTCAATAAATCAAGAGATAAGTCTAGAAGATTAAAAAAAATTAATTAGCTTTAGTTGATGGATAGTTTCCAGGTGGCTAGCAATTCTACAGAGGGCCATACATGCATAAGGATATAGATATAGTTGTTGTTCAGTCTCTTTTCAGTTGTGTCCAATTCTTTGTGACCCCATTTGGGTTTTTTTTGGCAAAGATACTGGAGTGGTTTGCCATTTTCCTTCTCCAGCACATTTTACAGATGAGGAAACTGAGGCAAACAGGGTTAAGTGACTTGCCCAGGGTCACACAGCTAGTAAGTATCTGGGGCCAGATTTGGACTCCAGAAGATGAGTTCCTGACTCCAGGCTGGGCACTCTATCCACTGTGCCACCCAGCTGCTATCTATCTACACACACACACACACACACACACACACACACACACACACACACAGACACACGCCTATCAGCTGAGGCTGCTTGGCCACTTTCTACTTTCCTTATCTGAGTGACTAGTTAATTCTAACAGGTGGTCAGCTGATCTGGGGTGGGGGCAAATGTCTTACCTTTGGAGTAACTTTGGTGTCATCCAAGATCTGGTCTGTTCTACATATGGGTGTCTCCCAGTAATTACTCTCATCAGACCATCAGAATATCTAGGTAGGAATAGAAATCTAAGATTGCGGAGGCCTCCCCTTAAAAGGGAATTAGACTGAGAGTCTGTCTTTATTTACACAGTTCTGGGGGCTATAGCACACGGGTTTTGTACATTTCCTCCGCAAGGCCTTTCCTGATGAACCCTCCCCCCTTCCCCCTCCCCCCCCCAAATTACTTCATATTTTTAGTTTATTTTTATTTGTATTCATTGCTTCCCCTCAAAAGTATGCAAACCCCTTAAGGTAAGAATTATTTCTTTTTGTTTTTGTATCCTCTGGGCGTAAGTGTGTCTAGCAGAGAATAGGGATTTAATAAATGTTTGTTAGTTGGTCGATTGATTAAATAACTCCAATATTCCCCCTGGATTAAAGGCCCATCTTTTTGATAGGAATATTGCTGATTTACCTTAGTGGAGGGGGTTTCCTTGCAGGTTCAGGTCAGACACAAAAATGTCCTACTTGTGGTAATCTACAATTATTAGTCATGGAATGCTATAGTCTTCAAAGAATTAAAATTGAGTATTATTCAGGATAATGGAGTGGCAAATGGTAGATGTGAGCAGGCTGTAACATACAAATATGTGATTATCATTATTAGTAATTGTTACAATTATTGACAATAATCAGAATAACAAATATATAAATAAATATTTATGTGGATGATGTTCCAAAGATCTGTGATTTTTTTCAATGTGATTCACCCCTCTGGAAGGTAATGGATGGTCCTCAAGAGTTATTATAGCCAAAAAAAAAAATTATCTTCCTTTATTTGACCTAGTGATGAGCCTACCTGGATTTAGCTAGGCTGAGACTCAGACAACAGACATGCTTTTTAATCTTTTATTTTTTTTTTCCCCACAATAGTCATGTTGTGAAATAAAACATAGACAAAAAAAAAAACTCAAGAAAAATAAAGTAAAAAAAAGTATGCTTCAATCTGTATTCAGACACCATCAGTTTTTTCTCTGGGAATGGATATCATTTTTCATCACCAAATCCTTCAGACCTGTCTTAGATTGTCGTATTTCTGAGAATAGCTAAGTCATTCACAGTTGATCATCTTACAATGTTGCTATTACTTTGTGCATGGTACATTTCATTTTACATCAGTCCATGCAAGTCTTTCCAGGTTTTTCCAAGAGCATCCTGCCCATCATTTCTTATTGTACAATAGTATTTCATCATAATCACATACCACAATTTGTTCAGCCATTCCCCAATTGGTAGGCATCCCCTCAATTTCTAATTCTCTGCCCCCAGAAAAGAGCTGCTATAAATATTTTTGTACATATAGGTGCTTTTCCTTTTTGCTTTTTAATTTCTTTTGGGATACAAACCTAGTAGTGGTATTGCTAGGTCAAAGGGTGCTCATGGTTTTATAGCTCTTTGGGCACAGTTCCAAATTACGCTGCAGAATAGCTGAATCAGCTCACAACTCCACCAACAGTGCATTAGTAATGAACATGCTTTCATCAGCAGCCAGTTTTTTAAGCCTTTCCGACTTGTTGGGTCTACCAGAACTTGGCTTTGTTAAAATCACCTTCAAGAACCAAGATCACCTCCATGTTTCAATGAAGCATTGGAAGAAGACTTACCTGGAGGCAAAACGTTTGCTGAGGTGTCAAACCTCATTTCCCTCTAAGAAATGATATCAAAGAACTGTGATAGCCTAGGAAATTTAAGTGACTTATTCTCAATGGTAATGCTGCTGTGATTCTCCCAGTCTCCAAAGTTTTAAATCCTGCTATTATCTTTTCATTCTTTCATATTTAATATCCATTTGATTACTAAGTCCTCTAAAATTATTTCTCTAACATCTACCCCTTTTTGTATTCTTACTGCTACCACCATAGGCCCTCATTATTGCCTGCCTATAATATAGCAATAGTCTCTTAATAGGTCATATCTCCACTCTGTCCAATCCACCCTTCATACTACTTCCACACTCATCATCTTTATATGCATAGATCTGAGTCACTAAAGTATTATTCCAAATCTTTAGCATGGCATGGAGGTGACCCTGGGTGCTTGGAGTATATGATGCAAGCTCTGGCAGGTCCTAATCAAGTTGGGAAGACTTTTGAGTATGGTCCCAAGTGTAGACAATATCCTATGAGGACCAGCCAAACTAATATGGAGAAGCTCATAACCAGGCTTCAGATAGTTCTAAGGTCATCTTCTAATTTGTGGGTTGCAATCTGCATTGATGAAGGAAGTACCTGCAGTGATGAGAAAATAAATCTTTAAAGCAGCATAGATCTCATTCCTCCTACCTCAAAATTCCTGAGTAGCTCCCTATCGCCTGTTCAAACTCCTTTGTCTGGCATTCCATAATCTGATGTCATCCTACTAGCCAGTTTTTTTTTCCCCTTGTACTCTTATCCTCCACATAGGCCCTACTTCAGGCAAACTGGACACAGAATACTGTGTCCCCTAAACATACCATGTATTTTTCCAATTTTGTGCCTTTACTCAGGTTATTCCTTGCGCTTGAAACTGTCAACCTAATTGAATTTATCATTTGAAATGAACCTATCATTTAAAGCCCAATTCAAATGCTACCTCCTTCATGAAGCATTTCCTCGTCACTCCAATCAGGAATGACCTTTCCCTCTCACGAAGTGCTTTGATTTTTTACTACTAATGCATTTATCATGTATTATTATTTATTTTGTTTCTATTATGACACCTGGATATATGTCACCTTAATAAACTGTAAGCTCTATCTAGTCCAACACCCTCATTTTACAAATGAGGAAACTGTTGCCCAGGGAAATTGAAAAACTTGCTCAAGGTCATATAAGTAACTAACATAAGTGTTTAATTGATGCTTACTTATTTGAAATGAATTATTGTAGTTTGACTTTTATTGTTACACATGTATTGGGACTTCTTTTTGACACAGAGGGGATTCCTAAACTTCTCTAACTCACTTTTTCCCACCTGAGTAGAACCTGGGAACATCAGTATCGAGCATAGTCTCCCAAAGGTAGAAGTCAGCTCTTCTTATAATTATTCAGGTTCGCAATGGATCAAACATAGAACTAGTTTTATTTACACAGTAAAGGGCAGAGGAAAAAAGTCATATTCAAGTCTCCAGAGACCTGTACAGTTCTTCCAAGAGTACTTTTACTGCTGGAGGCTCCAGGTAGGCAGGAAAGTCAGGAATGGGTCTCCTACTGCTCACTATAATAGCTCCCAGTTAGTGTTATGCTTCTCTTTGAGGTTCACTCTTCTTCCCAGGAGGTGGAGAAAGGAGGTCAGAGGTCAGGATACTCTTTAGCCATTGACCTTCTCACCCAGGTCCCACAGCTTCAACTTCCAGGTGTCTGTGGGAACTTGCCTTCTACTCACCCAGTTCTACTGAATGTTTCCTACTCCTGACCGATATAGGGTGAAGCTCCACAATTTATCTTTTCTTTTGGCTAGTGCCTATGCAGTATGCCTTTTGCTCAGGTAGTGCTTCCCAAAGAACTTTCTTGGGGCTCAGAAAGGAACTTGTTCCACTATTTATTTTTGCCTTTCTCCTCCCATCTTCTTCTAGGACAGCTGAGCCAGGGATTCAAATGGGCCCAGAGCTACCTTGAAGTAGCAGTAGAAAGGGAAAGGAAAGAATTACTCTGCTCCAGAGACAAAGGCAAGTCCAGCCTTCTTTGCCTATCAGGATATAGATTGAGAGGTAAAGCTAAAAAAGGAAAAAGTCTTCACAAGCTCCTCTGAATCCCAACTTTGGAATGTGGACACTGTCAGCCAGGTCCAATGACACCTTTCCTCTTCTCACCATGCAATTCCCACTCCCTAATCAGCCCTTATTGACTCTACCACTGAAGAGAACTTTTTCTGGGGGTGGAGAGGAGAATGAGACATGAGTGAATGAGGCAACATGACCCTAGACCAGCCTCATCTGAGACATCAAAAATGGTGTTTGGCTCATTTTAACCTGAGGGCAGAAAACCCCCAGATCCAGTTTAGTTCTACCTTTTGAGAAGTTTATAAAATTGTAAACAATCAAACCAATAAAATTTTCTCTTATTTTTAGTTTGAAATACCCAGATATAATTCCTTAACTGTGCCGCCACCCCCAAACTTAGCATTGGAGACTGAGGGTTTCTGACTTCCTCTATGCATACCAATTCCAAGAAGATTCCTCCTTCCCTTGAAACACCCTCCTCACAATTAAGGACATACATGAATCCAAAAGCAATCAAGATGGATCATACTTTTATCTAGAGAAAGCCACTTTGGTACTAATTAAAACAGAAGGTGTAAACATAGCTTTAAAGAACAAGGGGGGAAATCTTTGGAGTAAACACCTTCTGTCTCAGGCACAACAAAAGGAGATGGGAAAGAGGCACTTTTCTCTCTGTTATCTAGTCTCCCAAAAGGAAAATCAACAGCCACTGGTGGCTCAGGTACCCACTCTGACCACTGAAAACAGAGACAACTGCACCTCCCGGGGCTCTGTTCACCTTCTCAGTCTCCGGTTTCCTGCACCAGCTATCACTACTCCATCTCCTCACTGCCCACCACTCCTGCTGTGGATCCCTCTTGCTTTTCTGTTGCTGTTTTCCTTATTTCTTCCTGTGTCTTCTTGAGTAACCTATGTAAACTGTGAGGATTTTTATTCCAATTCCCACTCTCACAGCTGAGCCTCAGGTCCCGGAGGGAGACAAGATCCCTCCATCAGATTTTTAGAGGTACCGTTAAGGAATCAAGGATGACTCACTAATGCCATTGGCTCAAGCTGCCACCAATATGCTCCCCTCTACACCAATCCCCTTAAATGGTCAACTGAGAATCATTTTAGTTAGCCAGATGTAAAAGGCATTTAGGGGTGTTCACTAATTTGGTTAAGTCAAAGCCATTATTATAAACATACCCCCCTCAAAGGCTGTGACAGCCTTCCTCAAGTACAAATATAATCTAGGGTAAATTGGGCTCAAGCTCAGAAAGCATAAATTGCCAAAAAATAACTCACAGTTCTATGTTGGTGGAACTCCTTTTCTCCTATTCAAGGCGTGCTCAAGACATTCCCTTAAGGTATAGAATGGTTTCATTACTGGTCTCTTTGTGGATCCATGAACTGACTTCTGGTCTGTCCTCGATTCCCAGTGCAAACACTTCAGTTAGCTGATTTACCACCATCCTACTAGTCACCCAGGCTAAAAATCTAAGTGTTATCCTCTTCACTCTCTCTGACTGCCCCCCTCTTCACATTCAATCTGTTGCCAAGGCTTGTCAATTTTACCTTTGAAAAATCTCTCCTATATGCCTTCTCTCCTGTAACCCTGACACAATTTGGTACAATCCCTCATCACCTCATTCCAGGACTACTGTAATAGCTTGCTGGTTGGTCTCCCTACAAGAAGAGTCTTCTGCTACAATCCATCATTCTCTTAGCTGCCAAAGTGATCTTCCTAAAGTACAGGTCTGACCATGTCACCTCCCATTACTCAGTAAATTGTAGTGGCTCCCTCTCACCACCATGATCAAATATAAAATCCTGTTTGGCATTCAAAACCCTTCGTAACCTGCACGCCCTCTACCTTTACAATCTTCTAATAACTTACACTCCACGCACCCCCCCCACCCCCACCCTTCAATCCAGTGACTGACCTCCTCGTTGTTCCTTAAACAAGACACACTGTCTTCTGACTCAGGGAATTTTCACTGGCTGTCCTCCCTGACTGGAATGCTCTCTCTTGTCATCTCTGGTTTCCTTCATGTCCTAGCTAAAAATCTCACCTTCTGGAGGAAGTCTTTCTCAATCTCCCTTACTTATTTTAGTATCTGCCCTCTGTTCATTCTCTCTCTGTCTCTCTCTCTGTATATATATATATACACATATACATATATATGTGCATATATGTGTGTGTGTGTGTGTGTGTGTGTGTGTATCTATCTATCTATCTGGAGAGAGAGTGGATGGCAGCTAGTTGACTCAGTGGATAAAGTGCTGGGCCTGAAGTCAGAAGAACCTGAGTTCAAATATGTACTCGGACACTTAACTGCTCTTTGCCTCAGTTGCCTCACTTGTAAAATGAGGATAATAATAGCACCTACCTCTCAAGGTTGTTGTGAGAGAAAATGAGGTAATAATTGTAGAGCACTCAGCCTAGCGCCTCGTGTAGAGTAAATGCTATATTAGTGTTAACTATTATTGTTATGTACATGTTATTCGTACATAGCTGTTTGCATATTGTTCCCCCATTAGACAGTGAGCACCCTGAGAGCAGAGATTGCCTTTTGCCTTTCTTTGTGTCCCCAGCACTTAACACGGTGTCTGGAACATAGTAGATTCTTAATGAATGTTTATTGACACTGTGGGAAGATGGGAAGTCCAATATTCTCCAGACCTTATAAAGCTCTGAAGGTTTTCATTCTTATGGCTCAGGGTGGGAAGGGAGGAGGCAGAAACCCACTCTGCACTCTTTCCCAACTCTGTTCCTCTTTAGGAGTTTGCTGGAACTCTACCTCTTGGCTTTCCAGTCACTGGAACTTACTAAATCCAGCTAACTTGATGCTTTATACAGACCTCCAAGGTAATAAAAATCCCTTAGACAATTGAAACAAACTTCTTATATGGTGTCATTACAATTCATCCAATTTCTTTCAAAGAGTTTTTGCACTTAGTCTAAAGCCTATGAAGGAGATTTATTGATTGATAGAGCTTTTCACTTATGTTAAGTGGGGTGATTTGATGAATAAATGTATTGAATAAATCAATCATCACCTCAACCCTTTACCTTTAATACTACATATACCAGAAACTCAGACAGTCAGGCTCCAAACATTTCTCATTGCCCACAGAAGTCTTTCTCAAAATGTAGTTACTCAAAAATTCATGTACCTTCTACATAAGTAAAAATGAACCCAAAATATAAAGAAGAAAATGGTTCTGATAGAAAGGGATTGTAATTCCAGACATGACCACCAGATGCCATAACAACTTAAGTAGATACTGTATCTACTATGGGGAATTATTGAGATAATTGCCTTTATACGCCATTTCACTCACTGTTTTACTGATACATTTGGTGCCCCAATTCCCTCAACAAATTCTAGCCTAGATCAAGGCTAGGTCTTCATTTGAGGAGGGTTTGTCTAAAGTTGCTGGATAATTTAAAACTATTTTTTAAAACCTGAATGACTTAGATTATGAATTGACCCCCTTTTCCCTTCTTGGGAATTAGAAAGTAAAGAGTCCTTAGTTGTTGATCCTTAAAACAAATTTCTGACAATTTCTATGACTTCCAGAGTTTGAAGTTCTTAGAACTCCAGGGCTCAGATCAATTTCCTATCTCTTGATGACAGGTTGTAAAGTTGGAAAAGTTGTTTCATGCATTTTGCTTATCTAATCTCACCCTTTACCTCCAGTCAATTGCGTTTTATTTCAGTTCCTTCCATTACACTTGAGTTTTTCCTTTGAATTTTGACATTTCAACATGGAAGGAAATAAATACAGCTTTCAAAATACCCCTGCTTCTTTGTACTTCTCAAAAAGTCACTGCCTGTTTCCTCATCTGTAAAATGAGAAGGTAGATGAGATGATCACTAAGGTCTCTCTCCTTCAACGCTAACATTTTGCGTTGAAGGATTCTAAGCATTCCCTTGGCTTTGATTTTTGAGATGAAGCCTCAGGGTGCTTAAGCTGCTGCCCAAGTGTATGGATGTCCCTTTTATATCCTTCCGCTTTGGCACAGACCTTGGGAATCCTGCTAAAACTACTTTGCCTCAGGAAAAGGATTATTGCCCTACTTTTTTTTCTTTCACATGGAAATAAGTACAGGGTCAACTCATACACACACACACACACACACACACACACACATATGCATACAGACATACACACATCACATTCAAACACATGAAATAAACATGCAATTAATTAAAGGACCCTAGAAAGAATCTCTCTACACAGAACATACCCTTAAATCCACCACTTCTCTTGGTTAGAATACTAAAGAAGAAGGGAGGAATAGTAAAAATAGCAATGAATTTAGTGTTAGATGACCTGGATTTGAATCCCGATTCTGCCATTTAATACCTATATGATCTTGAACAAATTACTTATCTCTCACTGTCTTCATCTTTATATAGTGATTACTCTGGATTCACAGTCCCAGTGTAAGACTGGTTACATATATATCCCTCAGAAGCCTAGAGCATCCTTGACGGCTTAAGGGAGATGATTCTTCTTAATCTGCTTGAGCCCCCATTCTGGTGTGCTACCCCTCCCACACTAACCCCCAGTGATTATCACCTCAATTCAGAGGCAGCTAAGTAGTTCAGTGGACAGAATGCTAGGCCTAGGGTCAGGAAGACCCGAGTTCAAAACCAGCATCAGACACTCACTAGCAGTGTAACCCTGGGCAAGTTATTTAACCTCTGTCTCCCTTAGTTCCCCTCTCTGTGAAATGAAGATCAACACTAACACCTACTTCCCAGAGTTGTTTGGAGGATGAAATAAGATAATATTTGTAAATCACTTAGCACAGTGCCAGGCACTGAGTAGGCACTTAATAAATGCTTATTTTCCCTTCCTAGTTAATTTAACTAATTAACATCAATTAGTTTTTGCAAAGAGATATGTACTGGGAAGATGACAAGTACAGAAGTACAAGCATTTCTTCCCTTCAACAGCTGGGGGCACACTTTCCCCTATCTTGCTCCCTAGAGAAAACAGGCTCAAACTTAATTTAGTTTCTAAACAGCATTCACCCAACAGTTTTACTTCCAAATACAGTTTGTGGCAGGATGAGCCCCCATTTCAGCCACTAAAGGGCTGGGTCCCTCAGGTCATTCTCTAGGACCTCAATGCTAGGCTGACTGGACACAAAACTTGGCATGTACTCTATCTCCTGCACCTTTAGTAGCTCACCTTTCTGACTTTTCAAAAACTCATAAAGTCCAGGCTGTTTCTGGTACTCAGCGAGAAGCAGCAAAGAACAAATGAAAGAGATAAAGAACAGAGGTCTGGATTCATGAACCACATGTTGGCCTTGATGGGAAAGACCTGAGGCCTCTCCCTTACATTATTTTTTCTCTTTCTCCTGAACAGCCACTAGGCAGAAAATGGGGATTGTTAAGGAAGAAAAAAAGATCAAAAGAAGGAAGAAAAAGATCCATATGTGCAAAAATATTTATAGGTACTCTTTTTGTCCTAGCAAAGAGCTGGAAACTAAAGAGGTGCTCATCAACTGGGGGATAGGTAAACAAGAAAATATGAGTGTAATGGAATATTATTGTTCTGTAAGAAGTGATGCAAGTAATGATTGCAGAAAAATTTGGGAAAGGTCATTATTATTATTGTTATTGAATGGACTGATGGAGAAAAAAGTGAGCAGAACCAGGAGAACAATTTATACCATAACAATAACACTGCAAAACTGAACAACTCTGAAAGACTTAAGAATTCTCATCAATGCAGTGACTAGCTGTAAGGACCCAAGATAAAGCATGCTACCTACCTTCTGACAAAGAGATATGCAGAATTAGCATACATTTTGGGAATTTGTTTTGCTTGACAATGCATATTTGTTACAAGAGTTTTGTTCTTCTTTTTGGGAAAGTGGGGGCAGAGGAAGAGTGAAAAACAAACGCTGGCTAATTTTAAAAAAGAAGCATCAACTGCTTCTTTGCTTTTGTGAAGATGACAATCCATCTTGGATGATTCCTAGTTTCCTTCTAAGCACAACTGAGCCACAAATATTAGTTTTCTCCCTCTTACTGTTAATGTGTAGTATTTTGTATACGTTTATATTTACTTATCTGTATATGTAGTATCCTCCCAGTAGAATGTAAGCTCCTTAAGGGCCAGGCTGGTTGTGTTTTTGTCTTTGTATATCCTAAGAGCCTACCACAGAGATTTGCACATAGTAGGTGTTTACTACTATGAGTAGAAGGAAGATCTTTTCCTGAAGGACTTTTTTCTCTTCTGGTTAGATAAGATTATGAACCTAACTTAAAAAAAAATAAGCAAAAAACAAATTGAAATAGTCCTAGACATGGGCAGTCTCACAAAACCCCCGGCCAAAGGCAGTTTTGGCAGGGGGCAGCAGCTCAGCAGGGAAGGAGCCCAGCAAAAAATGGCAGCAGCTTATTTGCTCAGAGAATGACTCAGAAACAGAGCAGATTATAGCATCATTCTTCAAAGGAAACAACAAGAGGTAGCTTTACAGGCACAGAGGAATGACAGATGCAGAGGCTGAGTGGAGCCAGAGTGGACAAGTCCAGTAGCCATAATGATAAGTCGTCTGGGTCTTGTCCCCTCTTCCACTTGTGGTGGGAATCTGTAGAAGATTGTGCTCCTTTTTGTCTGGGGAAATTTTCCATCATGATTTTCTATATTACTCTTTCTTAATTAAAAGCTTTGCGATTTGATTTATGGTTTCTCTTCTGTTAGAGTGCACTGGCTTGGGGCTTGAGACATAATTGAATAATGATGACTACCCAAACCATTCCACTCTGAATTTGGTGTGCAGCATCTGTTGTAGCATCAGATTGCTCACATGAAGAACTATGTTGCTCGATTTGGTAATGGCAATGCCAAGCAGACCCGGAGCAAGGAGAAGACACTGCAGAAGATGATGGCATCAGGGCTGATAGAAAGGGTTGTTAGCAATAAGACACTTTCACATATTGGGTAAAGATCAGGTAGAGAAGTTTTATTAAGCCAGGACAGAGAAATATTGATAGCATTCCTCTCTCAAGCAAGTAAGCTCTGAACTCAGGTTCCTACTAATATGCAAAAAATGTAGAAAGGAGAAAAAAATGGGGGATATCCAGTCCAGGTCTACAGAAGACTTTGGAATTGGCTCAGAGCCTGTTGTTAGCCTGAGAGGATCAGGGCAAGGTGAAATTGTTTTGCTCTGTGTCTAGATACCAGGGGCTTAGGGGAAGGGCAAGAGCATAAATAAGGGAGTGGTGGTAGTGGTGACATGACTGATCATTTTACACTCAAATGGAGGCCATTTTAGAGATGGAGTCACTCATATTAGGAAAGAAAAGATACAGGGTCCCTCTCTCTTTGTCGCCACACTACTCATGCTACATGCTACATGCATAGTTTAGAACTGAAAGAGAACTCAAGGGCCATTTTGTACAACCCCTCCAGTCAATTAGTTGGTCAATAAGCATTTTTAAAGTGATTATTATATTCCAGGCACTGTGCTAAGTACTGGGGATGCAGAGAAAGGCAAAATTTCTGTATTCCTTCGAGGAGCCCACATCCTAATGGGAGAGACAACATGTAATGAATATTTATATATAAAATATATACAGAGTAAATGTAAGGTAATCTCAAAGGGAAAAAACTAGTAGTGGTGAGGATTGGGATTGGCTTCCTGTAGAAGGTACAATTTTAGTTAAATTTTGAAGAAAGACAGGGAAGCTAAGAAACAGAGGAGGGAAAGTGTTCCAGGCATGAAGAATTAACTATACAAGGTACAGAGGAGTCAGGAAATGGAACGCTTTGTTCAGGAAACCACCAAGAGATCAGTGTAGATGGATTGTAGAGTGTATGGACGGGAGTGAAGTGTAAGAAGACTGAAAAGGGGTAGGACGGGGCTGAGTTACGTAAGGTTCCAAATACCAAAGAGAAGACTTTATATTTAATCCTGGGGGTAATAGTAAACCATTGGAATTTACTGAGTCTGGGAGGGAAGGGGTACGGGGTGGTGGTCAAACCTGTATTCTAGGAAAATCACTTTGGCAACTTAGTGAAGGATGGATTGGACTAGGGAGAAACTTGAGGCTGACCAATGAAAAGGTTATTGTAAGAGTCCAGGAGAGAGGTGATGGGGGCTTGTACTAGGTTCATGGCTATGTGAGTAGAGAGATAGGGATCTATACAAAACATTTTGTGAAGGTAGAAACAATAAGATTTGACAACAGATTGGATAAGTAGTACAAAAGAGAATGAGAAATCAAGAATGATACCAAGAATTACAAGCCAAGGTGGCTGGAAGATGGTGGTACTCTTGGAAGTGATAGGAAAGTTAAGAAGCAGGGAAAAGCTTAGGAGAAAAGGTTGTCGTCCAGTCATTTCAGTCATTCCAACTCTTCATGACCCCATTTGGGGTTTTCTTGGTTTGCCATTTCCTTCTCCAGCTCAATTTACAGGTGAAGAATAGGGTTAAGTGACAAATAGGGTTAAGTGACTTGCTCATGGTTGCACAGCTAGTAAGTGTCTGAGGCCAGATTTGAACTCAGGAAGATGAGTGTTGCTGACCCTGGGCCTAGCATTCTATCCACTGCATCACCTAGCTGTCCCAGAAAAAAGATAAACGATTTCTGATTTAGACATGTTGAATTTTAGATGAGCATGGAACATCTAGTTTGTGATGTATATAAAACTGGAACTCAGGAAACAAATGAGACAACTTGAGAATCATCTGCCTAGAGGCGATAATTGAATCCATGAAAGCTGATGAGACAAGCAAGTGAGAGGGTATAGACAGAGAAGAGAAGAGGCTCCAGGATAGACCCTTGGAGAGTACCCAGAATTAGTGGGTATGGCATGGATCAATATCCAACAAAGGATACTGGAAAAGAATGGTAATACACTTAAGTAGAAGGAGAACTAGGAAAGAATAGTGTCACAAAAAATTAGAGAAGAAAGAGTATCTAGTGAGAAAGGGTGATCAACAGTATAAAAGGTGATAAAGGAAATAGGCTGAAGAAGGCGATATTGCCCAAGGTCACAGAGCTAGTAACTGCTGAGAGGTGGGGTGTGAATCCAGAATGAGAACATGGCATAGTAGGTAGAGAACTAACTTCAAAGCCAGGAGGACCTGACTTCAATTACCCCTCTGAAATACTGGCTATGTGACCTTGAGCAAGTCACTTTACTTTTTAGTGTTTTAGGCAATTAAAGCAAATATAAATTGAAGAAAAAATGCCAACTTGTATTGGTAGAGGGAGTTTTCTCGTTCAGGATTTCCCTATACCAATGAAATCACAGGTCTAGTTTCTATACTTACCTTCTGCCATGCTTTCTGCCATGCCACTCAGAGCTATCACTCTTGCTCATACAACATCCCAACTAGATCTCCAGCTCTTGTTCTGGTTCCCTGGTGGTTTGGTGAGAGTTCATTACATCTAACCAGCTTGAGCCTCTGGAACACGCCATCTTCCTGCCGTGCCACCATGCATATATCCTTTCTACCTCCTAACTAAGGGAACAGTAATCAAATTAGTCTATTGTTTTTAGAAAGAGTGCATTATTCATGTACATTTATGGCTTCTCTTCTGCTAGAGTGCACTGGCTTGGGGGTTCCATTCACCATCCAAGTGATTTCGCTTTTCTCTGGCCACCATTCCTCTCACCTGGAATGTGCCCTCTCCTCATCCTGCCTCTAAGAATCCCTCATTTCCATCAAGACTCAGCTCAAGGTCCACTTTCTACCTGAAGCCTTTTCTGACTCCCTAATCAACTATTGCTTCCCCATCATTATTTTTTATTTTAATGTAAGCTTATATGTAAATATAAATACCTACATAAATATATATGTAAATGCTTGTATCTATTTATATGTAGGTATCTAAACATAAGTATCTATATTTTTACATACATACATGTATTGCATATATGTGTTACACATATACCTATATCTATATATGTTATATATATGTATATATGATGTATCAATCAGACCTGCTGTCTTCTCTGAGAGAAAGTAAGCTCCTTGAGGGTGGTAACTATTTCATTTTGGTCTTTGCATCCCCAGAACATAGAGGACACTTAATAAATGCTTGTTGATGGACTGATTGGCAAAACAAGCATAATCCTTCTTCCACCTTAAACAGTGTTGTAATGTCTCTAAGTCTTCCCTTCTTCAGACTAAATACCTCCAGTTCTCACATACCATGGTTTTTACTCTTCACCCCATTCTGGTCATCACTCTCCCCTGGACGTGTACCAATTTTTTAACAACCTTCCTAAAATGTGGCAACCAAAATTGAGTACAACATTCTCAAACTGGTCTGACCAGGCCAGAAGACAGGAGGATTATTATTTGCCTCATTCTTAACACTATGAATAAATGAAGCATTTTTAAAGTGCTTACTATGTGCAAAGTACTACGCTTAGTGCTGGGGATACATAAAGAAAAATAAGACAGCCCCTACTCCAAAGGAGCTCCCATTCTAATACCTCTATTAATATAATCTAAAGTCACATGGAACTACATCCACTGATGAAGATTAGTAACTCATCTATATAATAAATAATAATAATAGCCAACATTTATAGAGTACCTACAATGTGTCAGGCACTATGCTAAGTGCTTTCCAAAAAACTCTTTTGATCCTCACAAGAAATGTGGGAGGTAGGTGCTATTATTATTCTCATTTTTACAGATGAGGAAACTGAGGCAAACAGAGGTTATGTGACTTGCCCAAGGTCACACAGCTAGTACGTATCTGAGGGTCAGATTTAAACTCAGGAGTTCCAGACCCAAGGCCCAGTGCTCTATTCACTGTTTCATGTAGCTGCCTATGGTCTATATTTTATAGTCCAAGTTAGGAAGACCTAGGTTTAAGTCCTACCTCTGACACATTGGCTGTGAGATCCTGAGCAAGTTTCTTAACTTCCCCATGCCCCAAAGCAACTCTCTAAGACTATAAACTGCAGAATAACAGCCAATCTGCATTAGCAAAGGGAATTTCCTCAACTGGAGTTCCCTATAACAGTGAAATTACAAGTACAAATGCCACCTACCTCCAAAAAAAAAGAGAAGAGACCACATGATCATTTTAGCTTACTTGTCACATTGTTGACTGCCACGCCAGGATCTGTGATGCTGGGGTCTAGTCACACCTTCTTCAGCTTGTTCTCATGTTGTTGATATAATGAATGAAATAAAATTCATTCCTATAAATTTCATCTTGGATGCAGACCATCATTCTAATGTGTTGACATCTCGATGTATACCAACACTATGTTTTTGATCTCTCCCAGCTTCATAACAACTCCAAATCTGAAAAACAAGTTCCCTAAGTTTCCATCCAAGTCACTATTAAAAATGTGGAATGACCTAGGATCGAGGACAGAGCCCTACAGCCCTCTACTCAAGACTTCATGCCAAGTTATTACTGGTCCAATGATGACAGTTCTTCTGGACTGGACATTTCAGCCAGTTCTGAATCCACCTAACTGTACCAACATTATATAGCCTTTAGCTCTCCATTTAGCCATCAATATCGTGAAAGAATTTGTCAAGTAAAAAAAAAATCCAAGTCTGCTATTCCTTCAGCCTTCTCCTGATCTTCCAGTCTAGGAGGACAGGCACACACCTGTGATTTCACAGGAACCCCCAGTTAAGGAAACTCCCTCAAGCAATATAGGTCAGCACCTCCTCTGCATTTAGAAAGTCGCCTAGAACTCTGAGAGGTTGAGGGGCTGGCCCACATGGGCAGTATATTCCAGGGTCAGGTTGCCCTGGCTTTGATATGAGCTCTCTATCCGTTACATAAGACTATCTGCCTCTCATACCAGTTTAGTAATCTTGTTAAAAAGGAAATGAGATTCATCAGTAGTCATGTTCTGAACTATACCCTAGATTTTAGGAGAATGGATTTCAGAGTTCAGAGGAAGGATGCCAATGAAACATATCCATAAAGCATTTTCTTTGCAACAACTCTGCCTGGGAGGCGGTACAAATATTATAACCCCTATTTTAGAGGTGAGAAAACTGAATCACAGAAGGTATTAGTGACCAGCCCACAGTAAAACAGATAAAAGTATTAGGGCCGGGACTCAAAGTTAGGTTTCTAAAACCAAGACCTGTGTTCTTCCTAATAAACTACTGTAGCCTGAGACTTTATGAAGGGAAGTCAATGGAGCAATAGGAAGCCCTCAAGAACAAAATTCTGGTGACAGTCACAAATGATTCCTACGAGAAAAAAGGGAAAAGAGAGTCTATCTAAAGAAACCACTGCACACTCTAGGAGAAGAAAAGCATACAGGGGGAAATTTGGGTGATGTAAAATAAAATATAGCATTAAAATTTATTTAAAAAAACCATAAAATTATTACCTAACTCAGATTTTATAAGGATATGCAAAAAAGATGGAAGTGAGAGCAAGCAACCCAGATTTATACAAAAGAGCAGTAAGTTCCTGTAAAAATAATTTCAGAAAAGCTAAAATCCTGAGTTATAGAATTTCAGAATTGGAAGACACCTCAGAGGCCATCTAGTTTAAACCAGACATGAATGTGTATCCATTTGATAACATATGGGATAAGTAGTCATTGAGTCTTTACTTGAACCTTGAAGTGTGGTATAATAGTAAGAAAGCAAATGAGTAAGGAAGGAAGGACAGAAGGAGAGAGGGAAGGAAGGAGGGAAAGATAGAACGAGAGAGGAGAAGAAAAGGAAGGAAAGAATGAAGGAGGTAAAGAAGAAAGGAAAGAAGGAAGAATTTATATAGTACCTACTATGTGTCAGGTACGGTGCTAAGCACTTTACAAATATTATCTTATTTGATCTTCACAACAATCCTGGGAGGTAGGTTCTATTATTATCTCCACTTTATAGTTGAGGAAATTGAAGCAGAGGTTGTGACTTGCCCAGGGTCACACAGCTTATAAATGTCTGAGATTAAATTTGAATTCAGATCTCCCACTCAAGGCCTAGTACTGTATCTATAGTAACACTTTTTCGGAGGCAGAGGACGGGTGTTGTGGTACTTGGGTAACCTTCAGCAAGTCACTTACCTCATGGGTTTCAGTTTCTTCATCTATCAAAAAATGTTGGGAAGAGCTTGGGTTGCAGATTTATTAAGGACTATGCTGAAATTACTAAACCACCAAATGACCTCACTTGTGCACATATGATTAAAGACACCCCAGGAGTAGGACAAGAAATGTGAAGTTGTCTTGAAACCTACAAAGCCACGTAATTAAATATTCAAAGACTTGTAAAATTGCTCAGTTGGTCAATTGCACAGACCAGTGTGGTCTATGCAGATCCAAGCAAGACTTTTGTCCTACATGTAGATGCCCTGGAGGGCATAGAAACTGTCCTGTAACAAAGGACTGATGAGGGCCAGAACCAAAGCATATTTGCCAGCAGAGGTTTGACTGACGGTGAGATTCTGCTTCCCACCCACATGTTGGAATTACTGGTTTTGAAGTGGGCTGCCCCTGCAATATTCAAACCCTTTATGTGGGGAGCAAAATTCTGAGCATGGACTGACAAGAATCCACTGACATATTTGTCAATATGAGAGATTATTCATGTTAGGTGTACTGTGCCTATAACTGCACATTTATTGATGCACACATTCTACGATTAAGTTGTACTTCTATTATTTTGTAGGCATGTTTATTTGCTTCTGTACTTGCATTATGCATTGATTGTGTAACATGGGAGATACTGGCGTAGGACTGCTCAGCATGGCGGGCCCTCATCAAAGAAGGTACTGGTCTATGAGTAAAGCAGAAATGAAGTAGCTCAAAAGAAATGTGAGACATGCAAATTTAGAGAATCCACCCCAAATGTTCACATGGACTATTTGTGCCGGACCTGTGGTAGAACATTCCAAGCTCATGTTGGTCTGATAGCCATAGTCTGACACACTGTATCTTGACTCTAGCATAGCGATGTAATTTTGGTCCTCTTCGAGAACAAAGGACAACAACCAACCAACCATTGATTCACACGTTACTTCTATGATTAAGTTGTACTTGTATTTTGTTATTTTGCAGGCATGTTTATTTGCTTATGTATTTGCATTATGCTTATAGTATATTAACACTTACTTATAGCTATACACTGTTTTCCTTGTTTATTTGCATATAAACCAATGATTATACTTTCACTTGTTCTTTATAGGCCTGTTGATAGCATTACACTTAGCAAACTTTGTTTTGCCGTTTATGATTATTTGCTTGGGGGCTATGGATATGAATGTACTCTGCGGATAGATACTATGTAGATACTATGTACTATATAAACATTTAGACACTAGAGCACCCTGTCAAGTAATACTTTTGTAATGCTATATCTATTGCATGTATTCTTAATGTACATTTCTTTTTAACAGTAATATGGGATAATTACCTGGGACACAAGGCTAAGCAACCTTGTTATTACAAAGTCTTGATACTTATTTTTATACTTGTGCTGTGTAATTACATATTTTAAGTATATCCTGGCCAATTTTTGTAAAGGACTGCAAAATTTCTGGCCCCAGGGAGGACTGTAACACCTGCATTGTGAATGCTGCTATGGAGACAAGAGACTCAAACATATGCCATCCCAGTGTTCACCAGGTGGTGATATCTTTGAATTTAGACTTCCGGGACTATAGTTTGGATGGCTTCTGAGAGAAAAAAGCTGGAAAGTGGAAAGAGCAGTCATTCTTTCTGTTACCCATTATAAAGAGAAGAGGGCAGGAGACTTGAGGGGGCACTCAAACTTTGAGCGTCAACTCTTCCCCCCCCACCCATTTCCTGCAAGAGTCAATAAGCAGGCAATAAGAATTGTCTGTTGAGGAGCAAAGGCCACTCTTGCCCTTTGTCCAGGAGCTGATGAGTGTATATTGGTGAGACTGTAGAGAAAATGATAGAACTTTGCATCATCTGTCATTTGCCTATTAAAAAAGGACCAGCTCAAATCTCGTATTTCCATTAAGCTAGTGAATGATGCCCTCTTTTTTTGTGAGAGGGTAAAACTGAGAGCAGAAGCTAATTCTGCCTCAGTTGCTATGGCTTCTTCTTATATAAATGAACTATCCCCCACCCCTTCGTTATCTGTCTTTTTGTTGCTATTGTTTTACTATCCCCTTTATGTAAAAGAAAATCTGGGGACCACTAATCTTTATTTGCGTGATTAATTTCACAGCAGGTAAAAATGTTTGGATTTTTGCAGAGGAAGAAACATCCCCATTTCAGTGTAGCTGAGGCATAGGTAAGGACAAGTAGACAGTGACACAATTCAGAAATCACAAAGGCAATGGAGGAACATTGAACTAATACTCCAAAACAAGGGCGTATTTCCACAAATAGAAATGTCTACAAGCAGACAAAGATTAATATCATAAATGCAAGTCAATCAATCCGCAATCATATATTAAAGGTTTACTATGAGCTAGGCACTGTACTAAGTGCTAGGCACAGAAATACAAAATTGAACAAGAACAGGCCCCTTCTATCAAGCTACTTAGACTAAAGTTTCTTGAGGGTATGGCCTGTCTTTTACCTTTCTTTGTATACCCAGCACTTTAACGCAGTGCCTGGCACATAGTGGGTGCTTAATTAAAAACTTGACTGACAACCCACACATATGGATATAGATATATAGATACATAGATAAATAGATACAAGATACACAGAACTGATAGACAATAATCTTAGAGGGGAAGGCTTTAACGTCTAGGGGGACTGGGACACCTAAACCTAATGGAGATAAACCCTTTAGGTAAAGTGAGCCAAGCCCAGAAAAAGGGGATCTCCATTATCTGGGGGATACCCTTGATGCTTCCCCTTATAGACAAATCTGCCCCCCAACCTGTTGCATGAGGGGAAAAAAACTACCTGAAAACCTACCTCCTCCCTTTAAGGATTACATGTTTAAAGGGTCATCATCAGGAAGAGGCCCATAGTGGCTCCCTCTTCTCTTCTTTACATATCTCAGCCCTTTCCCATTATTTTTCTTTGCATAATGTCATATGTCTTCCCATGATTCTTTGTGTTCACCATATTTATTTCTTAGAAAGACAGCTAGATGGTGTAGTGAAAGGAGCACAGGACTTGGATTCAAGAAGTCCTGAGTTCATATTCTGCTGCAGTCACTAATAACACTAACCTCAAAGCTTTGTGGTGAGGATCAACCGAGTTAAATATGGTAAAGCACTTTGCAAACATGGAAGCACTATAGAGGTGCTAGCTATTATTATTAGAGAGCATTTTCTAGGATTTTGACTGAGAAAGGGAGGGAAGAAATAGAATAAGAGCCTGAGGAGACAGATATTAGACCCTAGTAAGGGTTTTTGTTTTGTTTTTTTTTAAAGAGGGAGCAAACAACAGCAAGTTTGTAGGTAGCAAGGAAAGATGCAGAGAGATGCCATGGAAAGATTAAAGATTAAATGGGGGTCTGCGGATGATTGAAAGGCCAACGTACTGAAAGAAATAAGAAAGCATAGGATCAAAGATATATAGAGAGGGATTGGCCTTGGTGAGGACAAGGGTCCTCTCTTCATCAGAGACTAGGGTATAGGAGGAGGGAATGTTAAAGGCCTGTGATATTCTCTCTCTCTCTCTCTCTCTCTCTCTCTCTCTCTCTCTCTCTCTCTCTTTCTTCTCTGTTTTTCTGATTTTTTTCTCTGTCTCTCTCTTTGTCTCTCAATTTTCATGACAACATGTGGCCATAAACATATGAAACCTTTCTTTGCTTCTTCCTGTTTGTTCTTTCCTGCTCTCAGGTGCATGAGTATCAAGATGGAATGGACCAGGCTGGGACCAGTTTCAAAAATGTGGAAGAGCCATCATAGATCCAATGGCCATCTCTAGAAAGGAGACAGACCTGAGATGCAACCTGGTTGACCCTCTTAGCCAAAGGTTGATCCAACAGCCAAGATGATATGTCCCACAAGCATCATTCATCCATTATGCTGCACCTAGAAGTGAACTCAGGGGAGAGAAGACATTTTGTAGCAGGCACTTTAAATTTGAGCTTATTATTCCTTAGGGACCAAAGTGGTAGTGGGGAAAAATGTGCCCTCTGTTCAGGGTAAGGGGACATGTTTGTACTTCTGTTCAGTAAATATTAATTGGATTTCACTGATATTGAGGAGATATTAACTAGTTAAATTCATAGCATAGAACACTAATCACTTTTATTGATGATACTGAGGAAATATTAACTGGCATTCAGTGAAATAATATCAGAAAGAACAAACTGGATGGATGTGCAAGCTGATATCATTAGAAGAACCCTACTGCAGTCTTTCACAACATGAGTATTGTGGAAGGGTTTTACATAATGATACATGTGGCCTATGTTGAATTGCTTGCCTTCTTAGTGTGGGTGGGTGGGGAGGGAAGAGGGGAGAGAATTTGCAACTCAAAGTTTTAAAAGCAGATGTTCAAAAAAAAAGTTGTTTTTGCATGCAACTGGGAAATAAGATATACAGGTAATGGGGCATAGAAATCTATCTTGCCCTACAAGAAAGTAAGGGAAAAGGGGATGGGGGAGAGTGGGATGACAGAAGGGAGGGCTGACTGGGGAACGGGGCAACCAGAATATATGCCTTCTTGGAGTGGGGGGGGAGGGTAGAAATGGGAAGAAAATTTGTAATTCAAAATCTTGTGGAAATTAATGCTGAAAACTAAAAATATTAAGTAAATAAAAAAAGAAGAACCCTACTGCCCCTCAGATAAGTCTCTCAAGGTGAGAGATTTTATATGATATAATTTTTGTGTATGTCTCTCCTTAAGAAAGTGCAAAATATGAAAATTCAGACTTAGAAAACAGAAAAATTAGGGGATGGA
Organism: Trichosurus vulpecula; assembly: GCF_011100635.1. Classification (NCBI taxonomy): domain Eukaryota; kingdom Metazoa; phylum Chordata; class Mammalia; order Diprotodontia; family Phalangeridae; genus Trichosurus; species Trichosurus vulpecula. The sequence goes on along the minus strand of NC_050573.1, from coordinate 91,592,397 downwards.
TGTTTCCATAGCACCAAAAATCATTTTAAAAAAATTCACCATACAGGGGCAGCTAGGTGGCACAGTGAGTAGAGCACTGGCCCTGAAGTCAGGAGGACCTGAGTTCAAACCTGGCCTCAGACACTTGACATGTATTAGCTGTGTGACCTTGGGCAAGTCACTTAACCCCAATTGCCCTGCCTTCCCTCCTGCAAAAAAAAAAAGAAAAGAAAAGAAAAAATTCACCATAAACTATGCCCAAAGGGCTACAAAGCTGTGCATACCCCTTGAACCAACAATACTGCTGCAAGGTCTATATCCCAAAGAGGGAAAAAAAGGTGGGGGTGGGGAGAAAGGACCCATTTGTATAAAAATATTTATAGCAACTCTTTTTGTGGTGGCTAAGAATTAGAAATCAAGAAGAATGCCCATCAATTTGGGAATGATGGAACAAGTAGTGGCACATGATTGTGATGGAATATTGTGCTATAAAAAATGACAAACAGAATGATTTCAGAAAAACCTGGAAAGCTTACAAGAACTGATGCAGAGTGAAGTGAGCAGAACCAAGAGAACATTGTACATAGTAACAGCAATATTGTTTGATGAAGAGCTGTGAATGGCTTAGCTATTCTCAGCAATACAATGATCCAAAACAGTCCCAAAGGACTGGTGATGAAACATCCTATCTGCCCCCGGAGAAAGAACTGGTATTGTCTGAATACAGAGTGAAGCATAGTATCTCTCTCTCTCAATCTCTCTCTCTCTCTCTCTCTCTCTCTCTCTCTCTCTCTCTCTCTCCCTTCCTTGCTCCCTCCCTTCCTCCCTCCCTCCCTTCCTCCCTTCCCTTCCTTCTTTCCTTCCTTCCTTCCTTCCTTCCTTCCTTCCTTCCTTCCTTCCTTCCTTCCTTCCTTCCTTCCTTCCTCCCTTCCTTCCTCTCTCTCTCTCTCTCTCTCTCTCTCTCTTCCTCCTTCCTTTTTTTCTTTCTTTTTTAAGTCTTCATGTACAAAATGACTAATATGGAAATGTTTTGCATGATTGCACATGTACAACCTATATCTGATTGCTTACCATCTCAGAGAGGGGGGTAGAGGAGAGAGGGATAGACTCTGTGACTCAAAGCTTTTTAAAAATGTTTAAAATTGTTTTAAGATGTAATTGGTGAAAACTTAAAATATTATTTTTTTAAAAATTCACCATAATATTATTTTGATTGTGAAGTTTCCTGGGGGTTGCTTTCCAAGAATTTTATTTGTACATAACTTTTCAGAGGATTACCCTGCATGTAAAATGAGGTATACCTGTACCAATATACCTTATTTGTTTCCTTCCCCTCCATTCTTATAGGACCTGCATGTGTGTGCACTAGGCAGATGGTCCACATAAACAAAACCCCTATTATTATGGAATCTAAATGCTTTAAATTTCTATCACAATAGCTAACATATAGGACTTTAAGGTTTGCAAATCATTTTCTTTCACTACTTAATTTATTATTATTTATTTAATTTATTAATCAAGAATTAATGTTTTTAATTTAAGCTTCACAACAACCCTATGTGTATTATCTCCAGTCTACAAATGGGGAAAGTGAGGCTCAAAGAGGTTAAGTGACCTGCTTTTGGTCAGACAGGGAGTGTCAGAGAGAGGATTTGAATTCAGGTCTTCTTGCTCCAGATTCTATATTCTTTCCACTGCACCTTGCTACTTTTTTCTTTTTTTAATCATTCTTCCTGTACCTCCTGGAACATATACGTATGCTAATCATTGCCACCACTAGCCCAATTCATTATCTTCCCCTTGAATTATTGTAATAGCTCTGTAACGGCTCTCTCTGAGCCTGGAGACAGAAAAACATGAAAGCAAATCCCACCTCAAACATTTACTAGCTGTGTGACCCTGGACAAGTCACTTAATCTCTGTTCATTCAGTTTTCTCAACTGTAAAATGGGGGTAATAATAACACCTATCCCCCAGGGTTGTTGTGAGGGCCAAATGACATAATATTTTAGAATTGCTTGGCAGAGGGCTTGGCACATAATGGGCACTATGTAAAAGTTTTCCTTCCTTTCTTTAAGCAATCCTTCACATATCTGCCCCAATTATCTCCCCAATGCACAAGTGTGATCATGTCATTTCACCTGCTTAAAACTTTTGATGGCTCCCTATTTCCTATATGATAAAATAAAAACTCAAATGGTATTTAAGGTCTTTCCCAATCTGGCTTTAGTGACTCTTTTAGCCTTATCTTGGTTTATTCCAATTTTTCTACATTCCACTTACTCATTATTTGTCTCTTCAACTCATCCTGCCTTCTTCTGCCACATGCATTTCTGCTGGCTATCCTCGTGTTTGGAATGTACTCCTTCCACATATCTGCCTGTTGAAGTCCTTTTCTTCCTTCAAGGTCTAGAATGGAATGGAAGGAGTGTTACATTTTATGTCAGAGGTCCTAGATTCAAATCTCAGGTCTGCTACCTTCCACTTAAACAAGGGAATTAGGCTAGGTGACCTCTAAGTTCTTTTTCAGCTCTAAATTTATGATCCTATCATTAGGTTCTACCTCCTCCATGGAATCTTCCTTTATCTCCCTCCTTGAATTTCTTATAACATTCAGGACCTCTCCTTTGCCCTTATCACATTTTACCTTGAAATATCTTCACTCATGTCCATATCCTTTCTCCTGCTGCCTCTCCTCAGTTCCTCACATTCATTCTATTCAGTCCTGTCACTGCCTTGTACCAACCTACTCTGTCCTCCTCTATTGTGTTCTCTGAAACCTATTGTACACTCTAATTAGGCTTTAGAGTTACCTGCTCTCTTATGTAATCTACATAAGGTGTTACATCTTAGGCTGCTAATTCTCACCCTCCCAAATTCTAAGGTAATCCAGGGATATGTTTGAATATTTCCACATCAATTACTAAAACTGCAGCTTCTCTCATTAATTATTTCTCTTTGAGCCCACCCCAGTCTACAAAATATTATTCTTTTTAATAAACCAGAGAAACATCTTTTCCCATAAGCAGTTGCTCATCTCTCTCACATCAAAACTCCTAATCTTCTAGGCTTAGTCAAACATCAAAATTACTGGCTAGATAACTGATTCATGGTGTATAATAAAACAGCAACATAAAAATTTATTTATAATGTTTTAACTGTGAGAAAGACCATTGCTGGAGTCACCTTTAACCGTCAGTTGACTCCTGACCTCTCCATTTTGGAACATGGTTCTACCAGTTAATTTTCAGGAAATTAGGCAAGGTCTCTTAAAAATTCTTATATATTCATAATATGAGGGTTATACTCAATTTTCTCAGATAACTTCTTTCTTTTTATCCTCTCAGTCTTTTTCTAGTGATGATAGGTAACTCTCTAGAACTATGGTTAAACAGTATCTTTTCACAGATCTGACACAGAATGACAATTAGACTCTTCACAGATAACCATTAAAACTCACTCTTTTTGTGGATGACAGCTAAAACTCTCCATCTCCTTACAGAGGAATAACCATCAAACTATCACTCTTCAAGATGCCTTTTAAAGATACAATAGCAGTGTCTATAGTTTCTGCGGAAGAGGCTATTAAAGGTTGTATTATGATTGTTAATGAACTGTCCTTTCTATTAGAATTCTTCCTCTCATGCTCCTAGTCTTGTAGTCATGGAAACCAGCCTCCCCCAGAAGGCACCGAATCCATGGATACCCTCTCCAGTCAATCTCTACACACACCGGACCAGAAGGATGAGTAGGCATACTGCTTGCTCTTCACTGACAATTCCAGACCCTCCCCCTGTTGCCATCACTTAGCAACCTTTTCTCCTTTGAGGTTCACTTCAATCAGAGATCCTTCTATCCAGATCTTTGTGGCAGTTCTGTGGCCTCCAGGTTGTTCTTTTTCAAGGAGCTCAGTGCCTGGACCATAGTCCTCCTTAACCCCTGCCCTAATGTGTGGGCACTCCATAAACATATTGATGTCCTTTCAAACAGCCTGGTTTCTTTATTCACAAACTTCTTCAGTTTCCATGACCTGTAACTTCACTTTACCTTAGTTACACAAAGGAATGGTTGTCATGACCCATGAGATATTCATTTTCACAATTCAGAACTCTGGAATACCTCAAACTGGCCCAAATCTCCTAACCATCTCTCTTTCCCTGCTTCTTACCCTTCTAAACCTATTCCTCTACCTCACTATAATCTACAGTTATTCCACATTTCCCTGCTTTCCTAATTCAGTGCCCCTTCTCTGGCCTTACCTTCCTCCTTTTGAAAGCTTGGGACTATAATTAATCCATCGGTCAATAAAACTTTATTAAGTATATTCGATGTGCCAGGCACTATGCTAGCCACTGGAGACACAGAAAGAGACAGAAGACAGTCTCTGACTTCAAGGAGCTCACAAACTAATGGGGAAGAAAACAAACAGATATGTACAAATAAGCTATGTATAAGACAAATTGTTGTTGTTTGACCTTTATTTAAAAAAGAATCAATGACATCATGGATTGATATCTTGACTTGTGCATGAATTGGATTTAAGTGAGGCAGAGTTGCACAAAGTCATCAGCCTCAGTCTGTCTTCCAGAGCCATTAAAGTCCAATGGAAAGACAAAAGTCAGGATGACTGGCAATGGCCCAGTATGTACCTTGGCAGCTTTGATGTCTGACCAAGATATAAGCACTGCTCCATAGTACCTGCTTCACGGCCAAATTGTTCAAATTGTTTTCATCTATCCATTCTGCTGGGGAAGTCTTCACATGCTTGGGGTAGACTACCCCTCGGTTACCCTCAACCTGGTGTAGCCTGTCTGCCAAGACAGTTTTATTGCGGTGTGGCTGCTGGACATACTACAGCTTCTTGCAGTCACTGGGGAGAGTTGGGTGAAGGTGGATACCAGAGGTGGACAAGCAGCCCTGAAAAGGGCTGGCAAGCCTTCATACCAGAGGTACTGGTCTTCCCTAATCACTCCACACATCCCACAGGATAAATGGAAAAGAAATAAATGCAGGAAGGTACTAGAATTAAGAGGGGTGATGAAAGGCTAACTGTAAAAGATGACATTTTAGTTCGGCCTTAAAGGAAGCCAGGGAAGTCAATAGTTGGAGATGAGGAGGAAAAGCATTCCAGTCATGGGTGACAGAGAGAGAAAATGCCCAGAGCCAAGAGACGGAGTATTGTGTTCATGGAACAAATAAGGAATATAATATCAATGGATCGAAGTGTTTGTGGCAGAGAATAAGATGTAAGAAGACTGGAACGATATGATAGGGCTTGGCAATGAAGAATTTTGAATACTGTTTCAACAATTCAGCTAGTAGCCAAATGTGGCTGCGTAAAACCAACAACAACCAGCACACAGAACACTGCAAGTCCAGGTTCTTTTGATCTGCTTTACTAAGGAAAGCAACATTAAGGGGTTAACAATCTTACTTTAATCCAACATACAAATATCATTCACTCAGCTCAGGGGGAAAAACCACCACCCTGAACTTCAGAGCAAATATGAACAAATTACGAACATCAACAGACAGACCTTGTCTGATTCAAATCTCAGTGTATAGTTACCAGAGTTTAACAAAGTCCGAACATCCAGGTTTACAAGCTGGAGGGCTCTTAACTACAGCTGCCCAGAGTCTCCACATCAGCACACCAAGAGTGAGAGCCCTAAGCAAATAGCTCTGTTCTCTCTTTTTATGTACTCTTTAGCCATCATCAAACATCATCTGAGAGCCTAGAACTTAAGCTCTTACTATTGGCTCTGGTCTTAGCAACTCCCCTCAGGACCCTGTGGGCTTCACGCCCACATTGGCTTAGCACCTAGTTGCTAGGGGTTTTGGATCTACTTGGGAGTGAAGATATAATCAGACCTCCCCTCATTGGCCCCACCTGGAGCCCCACCAGTGCAAATACCAAATAGACAATTTTGTATTTCATCCTGGAGGCAAAAAGGAACCATTGGAGTATACTGAGTAGGGTATGGACCTGTGTTTTAGGAAAATCACTTTGGTGACTGAATGGAGGATGGGTTGGAGTGGCAAGAGGCTTGAGGCTGGCAGACCCACCAACAGGTTATTGTAATATATGATTAATCAGTTTATATATGTAAACCAAGTCCCCAAACCCATGAGTATTAGACTCTCTCCCCATTGGTGGAGTTCAATAACTTCGTGAGGGCCAGGGTGGAGTTAGTGAAAATGGGAGAGAGAAGAGTTTCAGTCTCTTCCATTTGCTTGAATCTCTTTGGATGCTTCTGGCTTCCGGCTTTGAGAGAGAAAATGGTTGAAGCCAACCCCAGTATTGCTGAAGTAAAATCCAACATAAAAGGAACTAGCAGTCTTCATCATTTCTTTATCCTTAGCTTGCTACACTAGAGACCTATGGGAACTTCCCTTTGGGTGAGATCTAGGACTCTCTTGGTTGAGCTGAATTACCTTACTCCCAATGGGAGAGTTCCCTCACTCTGTATTGCTTGATATATATATATTCTCCCTTCTCTGACTTCTCTTTTTGCTATTGACTTGAACATGTTCGTGAGCTATCTCCTGGGGTTTCCCCTCCCAATATTTGAGGTTCAAAGCACTGGATCTTTGGGCCTTCATGATGTCTCAGGACAATGTTAAGGACCTCAAAGCCCCTGGACCTGGGCCACCGGGTCTGGGACCTACAACACCTCACTAGTCATCATTATACTGGTCACTGCCTGCTGTTGCTCCCCAGAACTTTCAAGATCCTTACCCTGGACTTTCTAAGCACTTTGTGGATTCCTCAGGAGAATGCCCTGTTCTTGATCCCTACGGACACAGAAACTTGTTAGCTACACATGTCCTATGCCTGGTCATACAGGCACTTTCTTAACTGGAAGGTTTCATTTCCTATTGTCACTGGGCTTCTGGATTAACTTTTTGTACAATTCTGGGGTGGAGAGGAGCCACTGATCATACTTTCTCATTGGATTGCTTGATCAGTATTCCATCTGTTGTGAACTTGGAGGTTTTGCTGGGCAGCCTACTTCCCATTCAGGAAACCATTTCGCCAGAACTCTACCTTTAATTTCTTAGAAAAAGATGCCTCTACTTCCTCGCATATCACTGACTCCTCATCCCATTATTGTTTGACTTCCTACTCAGTTAAAACTGTTTTTTTCAAAGTTATCAATAATTTCTTAATTGCTAGTCCATGGCCTTTTCACAGTCTTCATCCTTCTTAACTTCTACACATTTTTTGACACTACTGATTCCTTACGCCACCTGGATATTCTCTCCTACCTAGGCTTCTATGACACTGCTCTCTCCTTCTTCTCTTCATACCTATTGAATTGGTTGTTTCTCAGCCTCCTTTGCTATATTATTCTGTGTGCATGTACACACACACAAACATTTTCGTGAGTGTATGCCATGGCTCTGACATGAGCATTCTTTTCTATTGTTTTGGTGATCTCATCAGCTTCCATGAGGACATCATCTCATTTCTTAGCCTCAGTCCTAAAGTACCATTTTCCTAGATGTCTTCACATGGTATTTAGAATTCAACATGTCTAAAAAAAACTTGTTATCTTTCCCCTCAAAGCCACCCCTATTCCTTAAGTTCTCTATTTTGGTCAAGAATACTATCATTCTTCTAGTCACCCAGGTTTGCAACCTGATGATCTTTACTCTTCCCCTTTCCCTCACTTCCCAATCATTTACACTGCTTTTGATTCTACTTCCTCAATAGTTATAATATCTGTCACAACTTATATTCCAGCAAAACTGTCTTACTTGCTATTCTTCACACAATATTTCATCTCTCACCTTAATACAGTTATAGAGGCTATCCAGGAATACTCTTTGTCCACACTTCTGCCTCTTGAAATCTATGTTGTTTTTTTCAAAGCTTAGTCCACATACTGCTACTTGAGAGTGAACCTGATGTTCCTAGTTGTTTATGTTCTTCCTTATCTCAGTATTATCTTTAATTTATTTTCCATGTATTTTGTCTATTCTTATTTCTGTACATGTTGTTTCCCCCTAGTGAAATGTCAATTCCTAGAAGGTAGGCACTATTATTTTTACATTTGTATCCCTAGCACAATATCTGGAACATAGATGCTGTTGTACTGAGCTCAGAGGAAATGAACATAAACGTAATTGGAGGGCCTGGGAGTTGTTCTTGTATGTTGTGACAATCTTAAAAGAAGAATAGAAAAAGAAAGGGAGAGGAATATAGTAGCTGCAGAAAAAGATGAGGAAAATTATCTCACACTTGAGGTGTGTATATATGTAGGTATATACATACATACACACATACATATGTCTACACAAACAAGTAGGAAGGGGTGGGGGGAAGCGAGTGACCTCACTCTCATTTGAACTGGCCAAAGGAGGGAATAACAAACATATACAGTTGAGTACAGAATACGTTTCACTAAAGAGGTAAACTGGATGGAAAAGGAAGAAGGAAAAGAGGGAATATAGGGAGGGTAGACTAAAGGAGTGATTAGTCTCAAGCATAATAAACACTAAGGAGTGTAGATTTCAAAGAGTAGATTAAAAGAAAGAAAGGATAAGAACCTGTTATTGAACGCTAAATGAGAAAAGAAGAGGGAGAGGGAAGCAGATTAAATAAAACTTAGAATACTGATGCTGAGCTCACTCCTTTCATAAAACTCTCTTCTTTATAAAGAGTGGGCAGAAAGCACAGAGAATGAAAAATATAAGAGAACAGGATGGAAGGAAACATACAATTAACAATCATAATTGAATGTGAATGAGATGAACTCACCTACAAAATGGAAGAGGAAAGTAGAATGTATTACAAAGCAGAATTCAGCAACATGTTGTTTATAAGAAATATGTTTGAAAAGAAAGATATTGCCAGCGTTAAAACAAGGGACTGGAGCAAAATCTATAATGCTTCAGCTGAAGTTAAAAAAAAGGCAGTGGTACAACCACGATCTCAGACAAAGCTAAGTAAAAATTTACTTAGTTAAAAGAAACAGGGAAACTACATTTTGTTGAAAGGAAAAGTTAAATGAGAAATAGATATGGAGAAATAGGCAGTAGAACTATATAGCAGAGGACTGCATTTTATCCTTCTAAGACCTAGATAAATTTAAACAAAAAATAAACAAAAACAAGTAAAGCCCAGAATAGAATTTTAGGAAAGTTAGATATGGTAGACCTCTGGAGATAATTGAATGGGTATAGAAGGAAGCATACATATTTCTCAATGTTGTATGTCAACTTTACAAAAATTGACCTTGCGTTAGGGCAAAAAAAAATCACAAATAAATGCAGAAATATTAAATATACCTTTTACAAATGACAATGCACTAAAAATTATATTTAATAAAGGACTGTTGAAGAAACAATTAAAATTGATTGGAAACTAAATAACTTAATCTTAAAGAATAAGTGCATTGGGGGGCAGAGCCAAGATGGAAGCTGGAATTTAGCTACAATATTCCTAGGACTGGCTTAAGCTCTCCCCCAAATCCCTCCAAACACCTGTAAAAATGGCTCTGAACAAATTCTAGAGCTGCAGAACGCATGAAATAGCAGAGGGAAGCAGGTCTCCAGCCCAGGATGGCCTGGATGGTCTCTGGGAATGGTCTATCACATGGTACTGGGAGCAGAGTGCAGCCCAGCATGGGTTGCACCAGGACAAATCAGACTGGGAGTTGACTGGAGCAGGCCTTGGGGCCATGAATCATTGAGCTGTGGCAGTTACCAGACTTCTCAACCCACAAACACCAAAGACCATGGAGCAGGTTAGCGAGAAAACTGCTAGATGTGGTTAGAAAGCAGTTCAGCCCCAGCCCTGGGGGTGGCAGAGGTGGCGCGGCAGTGGAGCTCCAGTGTCAGCTGCTTCCAGAGTCCCTGGCTCACACAGTAGGAGGAATCAAGCAGCAGACCCAGAGTGGGAGTGCAGGGCTTACTTTGCCCTGCTTGGATCTGGGTTGCAATCCTGGTTGGCAGTTCTTGGGGGAGGAGGAGTGCTGCTGTGGCAGAGATTGTGGTGTCAATGGAGTAGACGTAGCTCTGAAAACAGTAGCATAGCTCCTAAAGCTTAGAACAAAGCACTCTCTACTCTACAAGCAGTCATACCCTGACAAAAGTTCAAAGGTCAAGTAGTTGACTGGGAACATGGCCAGGCAGTGAAAAAGGACTCAGACTCAGACTCTGGAATCTTCTTTTGGTGACAAAGAAGATCAAAACACACAGCCAGAAGAAGTCAACAAAGTCAAAGAGCCTACATCAAAAGCCTCCAAGAAAGATATGAATTGATCTCAGACCATCGAAGAGCTCAAAAAGGATCTGGAAAAACAAGTAAGAGAAGTAAAGAAAAAATTGAGAAGAGAAATGAGAGTGATGCAAGAAAACCATGAAAAACAAGTCAATGACTTGCTAAAGGAGACCCAAAAAAAATACTGAAGAAAATAACACCTTAAAAAATAGACTAAACCAAATGGCAAAAGAGCTCCAAAAAGTCAATGAGGAGAAGAATGCCTTAAGAGGCAGAATCAGCCAAATGGAAAAGGAGGTCCAAAAAACCACTGAAGAAAATACCACCTTAAAAATTAGATTGAAGTAAGTGGAAGCTAGTGACTTTATGAGAAATCAAGATATTATAAAACAGAACCAAAGGAATGAAGAAATGGAAGACAATGTGAAATATCTCATTGGAAAACCCACTGACTTGGAGAATAGATGAAGGAGAGATAATTTAAAAATTATTGGACTACCTGAAAGCCATGATCAAGAAAAGAGCCTAGACATCATCTTTCAAGAAATTATCAAGGAAAATTGCCCTGATATTCTAGAGCCAGAGGGTAAAACAGAAATGGAAAGAATCTACCGATTGCCTCTTGAAAGAGATCCCCAAAAGAAAACTCTTAGGAATATTGCCGCCAAATTCCAGAGTTCCCTGATCAAGGAGAAAATACTGCAAGCAGCCAGAAAGAAACAATTTGAGCATTGTGGAAACACAATAGGATAACACAAGATCTAGCAGCTTCTACATTAAGGGATCAGAGGGCTTGGAATATGATATTCTGGAAGTCAAAGGAGCTAGGATTAAAACCAAGAATCACCTACCCGGTAAAACTGAGTATCATGCGCCAAGGCAAAATACAGATTTTCAATAAAATAGAGGACTTTCAAGCTTTCTCAGTGAAAAGACCAGAGCTGAATAGAAAATTTGACTTTCAAACACAAGAATCAAGAGAAGCATGAAAAAGTAAACAAGAAAGAGAAATCATAAGGGACTTACTAAAGTTGAACTGTTTTGCTTACATTCCTACATGGAAAGATGGTGTGTGTAATTCATGAGACCTTTCTCAGTATTAGGGTAGTTGAAGGGAATATACATATATATAGACAGAGGGCACAGGGTGAATTGAATATGAAGGGATGATATCTAAAAAAATAAAATGGAATTAAGGGGTGAGAGGAATATATTGAGAGAGGGAGAAAGAGAGAGATAGAATGGGGTAAATTATTTTGCATAAAAGTGGCAAGAAAAAGCAGTTCTGTAGAAAGGGAAGAGAGGGCAGGTGAGTGGGAATGAGTAAATCTTGCTCTCATAGGATTTGACTTGAGGAGGGAATAACATACATACTCAATTGGGTATCTTACCCCACAGAAAAGTAGGGGGAAGGGGATAAAAAAGGGCATGTTAAAAGGGAGGACAGATAGGGGGAGGAGGTAATCAAAAACAAACACTTTTGAAAAGGGACAGGGTCAAGGGAGAAAACTGAATAAAGGGGGACAGGATAGGATGGAGGGAAATATAGTTAGTCTTTCACAACATGAGTATCATGGAAGTGTTTTACATAATGATACGTGTGTGGCCTATGTTGAATTGCTTGGTTTCTTAGGGAGGGTGGGTGGGAAGGGAAGATGGGAGAGAATTTGGAACTCAAAGTTTTAAAAGCAGATGCTCAAAAAAAAGTTGTTTTTGCATGCAACTGAGAAATAATATATATAGGGAATAGGGCATAGAAATCTATCTTGCCCTACAAGAAAGTAAGGAGAAAGGGAATGAGGAGGGGAGTGGGGTAACAGAAGGGAGGGCTGACTGGGGAACGGGGCAATCAGAATATATGCCATCTTGGAGTGGGGGGAGGGTAGAAATGGGGAGAAAATTCATAACTCAAAATCTTGTGGAAATTAATGTTGAAAACTAAAATATTAAATAATAAAATAATTCTTAAGAAAAAAAGAATAGGTGGATTAAAGAACAAATGATAGAAACAAGGTATAATTTCAGTAAAGACAACAACATCAATAAGCATATCAAAATATTTAAGATACAGCCAAAGTTTTTAGGGGAAATTTTCTATCTTCAAACACTTTTATTGGTAAAAGCAGAAAAGGGCAGATAACAAAATGGGAATGTAACTAAAAAAAGAAAGAAAGCTAAAAAATTAACATGCTCCCCCCAATTAAACAGCAGAATATAAATCCTGAAAATAAAAGAACATATTAATAAAACTGAAAGCAACCCCTCCCCTGCATCAAATTAATCAATGAAATAAGGAGGTGGATATTGATGAAATGGGGATAGAGCACTGGGCCTGGAGTCAGGAACACTTGAGTTCAAATCTGGACTCAGATACTTACTACTACATCTAGGCAGGTCATAACCTTTGTTTGTCTCAGTTTTCTCAACTGTGAAAAGCAGACAATAATTGCACCTACCTCCCAGAGTTGTGAGGATCAACTGAGATAATACCTATAAAATGTGCTTAGCACAGTATCTGGCACATAGTAGTTACATTTTCCCCTTCTGTTCCCCTTCCCTTCCTCCTTTGGGGAGAAAGTCAATAAAATAGATACACCATTCACTAGCTAACTTTATTTTTATTAAGAAGAAAAGAAAAACCCAATTACCATATTAAAAAGGAAAAAGAAAAGTTCAAATCAATGTATAAGAAATAATAACTATTAGAAACTATTTTGTCCAATTATATGCCAATTATATATCCAATAGATGAAATGGATGAATATTTATAAAAATGAAAAATGCCTAGACTAACAGAACAAGAAATAGAATGTTTAAATAACTTAGTCTCAGAAAAAGAAGGGCAACAAACCATAAAACATAAAAGAAAAACACCAGGATTGGATGGATTTACAAGCAAATTTTACCAAATATTTGAAGAGTAATTTATTCCTATATTACATAAATTGCTTGAAAAATAGAAAAAGTAGTGATCCTACCAAATTCTTCCTATGATACAAATATGATATCTAAACCAGGGAGAGTCAAAACAGAGAAAGGAAACTATAGACTAATATTCTTAATGAATATTGAGGCAAAAATCCCAAATAAAATATTAGCAAGAAGACTATGTCAACTTATCACAAAGATTATATACTATAATGATGTTGGAATTATCCCAGGAATGTAGGACTGGTTCAATATATAGAAAAATTATAAACAAAATTTACCACATTAATAACAAGAATAAAAATCATATGATGTTAACAATAGTTGAAAAAAAACTTTTGACAAGATACAACCCATTCCTGCCAAAAGTAGAAAGCATAGGAATAAACAGATCTTTCCTTAATATGATCAGCAATATCTGTCTAAATCCAAGTGCCTGCATTGTCTATAATGAAGATAATAAAATAGAAACTTTTCCAGTAAGATCAGGAATAAAACAAAGATGTTCATTATCACAGTTACTATTCAATACAGTGCTAGAAATGCTAGCTAAAGCAATAAGACAAGAAAAAGAAATTGGGGAAATAAACATAGGCAAAGAGGAAACAAAGTTATCACTTTTGTGGATGCTATGATGATTTACTTAGAGAACCCTATGTTGCTGGTCAGTTGTGTCCAACTCTTCATGACGCCGCTTGCGGTTTTCTTAGCAAAGATATGAGAGTGTTTTGCCATTTCTTCTCCAGTTCATTTTACAGACAAGGAAACTGAGAGAAACAGGGTTAAATGACTTGCCCAGGATCATACAGTTGGTAAGAATCTGAGGCCAGATTTGAACTCAGGAAGAGTCTTCCAGATTCCAGGCCTGGTGCTCTATCTACTGTGCCACTTAGCTGCCCCAGAGAACCCTATAGAATCAACTAAAAATTAATTAAAGCAATTATTAACTTCGGCATAGTTGCAAGATATGAAACATAAATTATCAGTAATTTTGTATTTTATTAACAAAATCCAGCAGGAAGAGATAAAGAAATTCCATTAAAAAACACAGAAAGTATGGAACACTTGGCAATCTACCTGTCCAGACACACACAGGAACTTTACGACCACAATTACAAAACACTCTTTGCACAAATAAAGATAGATCTAAATATCTGAAGAAATATTAATTGCTCTCGAGTCAGCTGAGCCAATATAATGAAAATGACAATACCACCTAAATTAATGTATATACTCAGTACCACACCAATCACACTACCAAAGAATTATTTTTATAGAGCTAAAAATAATAATAATAAGTTTATCTGGGCCACAGGGTCAAGAATCTCAAGTAATTAATGCAAAAAAGTGAGAAGGAAGGAGGCCTTAGTAGCTGTACTAGATCTCAAACTATAATCCAAAGCAGTAAAAATAAAAATAATTTGGTGCTGCTTAAGAAATAGAGAGGCTAATCAGTGAAACATGTTAGGTACACACTGTAAAGAAGCAAAGGAGCATAGTAATCTAGTGTTTGATAAATCCAAAGATCTCAGTTATTAGGGTAAAAACTCACTATTTGATAAAAACTTTTGGGAAAACTAGCAATCAGTCTGGTAGAACCTAGGTATAGATTAATATTTTACACTACAAACCAAGATAAGATCCAAATGGGTATATGACTTAGCCATAAAGTGTGTCATTATGAACACAGAGAAGCAAGGAAGAAATTAACTTGTTGGATTTATAGATAGGGGGAGAGTTCATGACTAAACAAAGGATAGGACAAATTAGATTACATAAAATTTAAAAGGTTTTGCGCAAACAAAACCAATTCAGTTAAAATTAGAAGAGAAACAGGAAAAGTGGAGGGGGAGAGAATTTTTAAAGCAAATTTCTCCAATAAAAGTCTCATTTCTAAAATATACAGTAAACCGATACAAATTCCTAAGATTAAAAGCCATTTCTCGATTCATAAATGGTCAACGAAAATGAACAGGCAGTTTTCAAAGGAAGACAATCAAGTTATCAATAGCCAAATTTTTAAAAGTGCTCTAAATCATCAATAATTAGAGAAATGTGAATTAAAAGAACTCTGAGGTTCTGCCTCATACCCATTAGATTGTCAAATTTGATAGCAAAATTTTTTTTTAAAAGAGAGAAATACTGGAGGGGCTATGAAAAACAGGTACATTAATGCACTGTTGGTGGAATTGGGAATTGTTACTGTCATTCTGGAAGTAGTTTGGAATTATGCCTAAAAAGCTATTAAACTGTGCGTACCATTTGACTTAGCTATACCACTACTAGGTCTATACCCCAAAATGATCAGAGAAAGAAGGAAGGGATCCATATGTACAAAATTATTTATAGTAGTCCTTTTTTTATATTGGCAAGGAATTGAAAAATAAGGAGGGGATCCATCAGTTGAACAAACTATTATATATAAATATGATGGAATACTATTGTTCTATAAGCAATGATGAAAGGTATAGTTTCAGAGAAAACTTGGACTTACATGAAGTGACATAGAGTGAGGGGAGCAGAACCAAGAGAAGTATTCATATAGTAACAACAACATTGTAAAGAAAAACAACTTTGAAAGACATAAGAGTGATGACCAATACAATGTTCAACTGCAATTCCAGAGGACTCATGATGAGACATTGCTACTCACCTCTTAGAACAGTGATGGACTTAAAGTGTAGATTGAGACATTTAAAAAAAAAAACATGGACAATTCAGTAATTTGCTTTGCTTGAATATATATATTTGTTTCTTTTTTTTTTTTATTTTGGAGGGGAGAAGGCTGGGCAATTGGGGTTAAGTGACTTGCCCAAGGACACACAGCTAGTAGTTGTGTCAAGTGTCTGAGGCTGGATTTGAACTCAGGTCCTCCTGACTCCAGAGCCAGTGTTCTATTCACTGCACCACCTAGCTGCCCCTGAACATATGTATTTCTAACAGGTATTTGATTTTTCTTGCTTTCTCCATGGTGCAGTGGGGAAGGTAGAAGGGAGAGCAGGAGGGTTTCTGCTTGAAAAGAATTTTTATTAAAAAAAGTAACTGGTAATAAAATACAACTCATGCCACTTGTGTTTAAATTATTAACAATAGTAATAATAATTATAAGTAAATATTATCCTAATGAGGTAATAGTTGGGAATTAACAAAATCTGTTTTCTTTTTTACATTTTTATTTATCAGTCACAGTAAAGCAAATGTAATACATTTTCTCCCTAAAGATGGCAACACTTGTACAACTTGCTTTAACTTTTCTGGTTTAATCTTTGATTCTGCTTGGGAGGAAATATGTTGCTACAAAAGGAAGAAGAGAATGTAATTTAGAAACAGAATCCTTTAATTTGAGAACCAAAAGGGACCTTTAATCATGTGTTGCTGGATGCACAGGATGAAAAATGTTAGCAGTTAAAAGAGACTTTAGAGATGACCGATTCCAATTCTTTTGTTTTATAGATATGGAATAAAAGAAACTCTTCAGAAATATCTTCACACAAACTTAAAACATGAAAGGGTTCACTTAAACCAACTTCATTTATAAAAAATATCTTAGGAAGCTGACTTTACAATTGTCGCATGTTAAATGTTATGTAAATAGGAACATAGAAACATCAGGAGACTTGGGTCAAAGACAAAGGAAATACTGTATGGCTCTGTCATGTAACTTGCTCTGATTTGGGAATGATGGTTAATGCCATCCCACATCAGAAAAACATTCCAGAACCACAGATCGTGATCCCGCTCCCACCTCTCTCCTTAGGCTGTCTTGACCATGCATCCAGCACAAGCTAGAACATTTCAGTCAGTGACCGCAGGTGGGAAGATGCTGAAATCTTCTGTACTGAATTCACAGTGAATCAACAAGACTTTAGAGCTGGGGCCCAGAGAGGCTTAAGGAACAGAAAACACATCCCTGGGTATTTGGTTGCTGTGAAGAAACCACACTCCTTACTGAGGGTTGGCCTCTGGCTCTCACAGTTCATTACATGCCAGGGTTATGTGGTTATCTTCTAACCACTTTAAACCACACCATATGGTATTCCTTTCTTGGCCTGCCAGGGTTTATACAAAAAAGATGGAGAGTTGGGGGCAAGGCAGTTGTGATTTATTTACCCTTTGTTTGTTATTATTGAGCTATTCATCCTTTTGGGGAATTTCAACCTCTAAAACTCCTATTTCTTATATTTACTATACATGGGTGGGTTATTGGATTGGGTTCCTCCCCCCCATTTTTTCTTCTCCCTTTAGATCACTTAAAATGAAATACAAACATGAGACCATTAGACCCCTGGAACTTTGGTTCCCTTTGTTAAAAATTTCTGCTTCCAATTGAGTTGGATGATGTCAATTCTCGGAACAGTCTGTGCTTGAAACAACTGTACCTCTAAAGGCTTGGGAGTCGAGCGATGTGAGTAATAAATTTCATCTACCACATCGCTTCATTTTTTTTTAAAGTGCTCATTTAGAAAGGCTTTAGGCAAAAGAACAAAGCCAAGAAAACTTGTCATTCACTGCTTAAGCTTTTTGTACAAATTCAGGCAAAAGACATGATGAAAAGATGAGCCTTCCACATTAATTCTGGGACCTCATGTTTTGAGCTACAAAAGGAAAGTGAATGCAAAAAACAGGTTGCATCAGAGTGAAGACTCTTTCCTTGTGGGAGACAAGGTCTAGGGAGAGAAGGGGTTAATATAATCTTACCAGCAGGAGCAATACTATCTAGAGCATAGTCAAATACCTAGACAGCTAGCTGCTCACAGCACTCCTGAGCATGACCAGAACCAGAATGAATGTAACTGGGAAATATATAAAAAAATAAATAAATATACAATAAACATAGAAAATGTTATTAAGTGGTTTTCTAGGTCAATATGTAGCCCCCAGGATCCTTATGAACAGGTTTATTGGCCCCCATTGCCTTCTGAGTATGACACCACTCATTTAGGACACAGTATGCTGAACTAAGTAGAAGAAGCAAAATTTCATAAGAGAGGCTGCTGGATAGGGTATTATAGTCACAGTGGGAGATGACCAAAGCGCAGAGAAGAAGTTTTAGAGATATTAAAAAGACAGAAAGATCATGAAGTAGAGGAAAGAACACTATATTTAGGGTCAGAAGATATGTGTTTGAATCCTGTCTGGCCTACTTATTGGCTATGTGATCTTGGGCAAGTTAAACTCCTTTGGGCAAAGTTTTCTTATCAATGTGCCACCATGGCTCATGTCCCTACCCAAGGTTTCCCCTTAGAACATCAGCATTTGACCCATTCCTAGGATTCCCCAAAAAGGAAGCCTTCAGCTCACATGAAAGCACTCAAGCTAACAAGGCATCAAATATATTGTAGATTTTGTTTAATCTAAGAGAAAACATGAAGAACTCATACTTGAGTCCATAAATAATCAAGTCAAGACAACTCTCCTTGGAATGTTCTCTTCTCCCACAGGGACTTATATAGTCCACCTAACTACAACTACATAGCTTGCATTTTAGCATTTTTTTTAAAAAAAAATATAGCACATTATGTTTTGCAAATCACTTTGCAAATAATATCTCATTTTATCCTCACAACAACCCTGGAAGGTTTTATTATTTCCATTTTTACAGATGAGGAAACTGAGGCAGACACAGATTAAATGACTTGCCACACAGCTAGTTAAGTATCTGAGGCCAGATTTGAACTTAGATCTTCTTGACTCCAGGAGTAGCATCCTATCTGTTGTGTCACCGAGATGTACCAGGCAAAGAATTAGGTCTACTTTAGTTATCTTCCTGATCTTGACTCCTTGTCTTCTAAGAAACCATACAGATGCTGTGGACTCTCTAGAAAAGTCAGTCTATCTAAAGTCTGTATCTCTACTCCTGACGGGTGGGTCTATAATTCTTCCCCAGTGTTGGATCTGTATTTATTACTCTACTACACCCCCCCCCCCCGGGAAGTGGTGTCATTAAAAAATGCAGCTCTATGGCCATGTGTTTATCATCAATGTAGCATCAACTCATGGGACCTTATTGCTGATGCAGCTCTAGCTATGAATTACACTAATAACTGAAAAATAGGTCACATCAGCAGAGCAATAAAGATTCCACATCTTATCAAAAAGTTGGGCTAATCTAACGAACTTCCTATTTGGTACCTTGTTCAGGAAACAGAAGAGGGAAGGGCTTGCCTAACTCCTCTGGGTTTTCTGAGCAGACTACAAAGGAAGATGGGGATAAATAATCTCCAAAATCCCTTTCCCAATCTAAATATCATAATTCATGCAAGATACTGTCACTAGCTTGATGAAAGTCAAGTCAACAAGCATTTATTAAGCAAATGTTATGTCCCAGGTACTGTGCTAAGCACTTGAGGCATAAAGAAAATTAAAAAAAATAAAATAGAGTCCCTGCCCTCAAGGAGCTCACAGCCTAATCAGGAAAACCATATGCAAACAGCTTTGTACAAACAAGATAACAGGATAAACTGGCAATAATTTCAGAGGGAAGAGACTAAGATTAAAGAGGACTGGGAATGGCTTCTTTTTTTAAAACATTGATGAAAAATTTTTATTAATTTTATTTTTAATTTATAGAATTCAACAAGCATTTCCACAACATAGTATAAAAGAAAAAGATGATTGCACATGAAATTGCAAATCTATTACATACAACTTGCTATTCCTTTTAAATAAATAATAGTTATGTAAATTTATTTTTTTTTCTTTTTTCCCTTTTTTTCCTTCCTTCCTCTGCCTCTTGCCTTAGAGATGGCTACCATTAGACACAAATAGGAATATAAATGTATATATATTTACACACATATACATTTACATACACGTACATACATATGTACACACATATATACAATTATGTATGTGAGTATATATATAATTATTCTATATATACTTCTATTTATCAGTTCTTTCTCTGGATGCAGATAGCATCTTTCTTCATATGTCCTTTATAGTTAATTTGGGCTTCTTGAAGAAGGTGGAATTTAGTTGAGACTTGAAGAAAGTCAAGGAAGCTACAAAACAGAGTTGATGAAGCTGACTTGCCTGTTCATGTTAGCTTATTGGACATTGGTATGCAACATTTACTCTGGAAATGGGCCCACATGACTTTTTTTTCCTGCCGTCTGACACCTTGCCTCTTACTGCTCTGAGTGAGGATTACTCTAAGGTTCCTTTTAATTCTGAAACTCTATGGTTCTGTGTATCACCATGATAAGAAAGGCAGGGCAAGATGGAGCAGGAATGTAGTAGCTCTGTAGACAATTGCACTAAGGAGAGCAACAGCTTCTTTTGCCCTGTTGGTGGTAGTTAAAGATCCGGAGAGTCTAGACCACTGGGCTAATGTTTAGTCAGTGCAGTTTTAAGCTATTAGAGCTATTAAGCTATTGTGGTTGGTAAAGTTTTCTGTTTTGGAGGGAAGGAAAGCAAAAGAGCAAAGCAGAACCTTGTGGCGGAGCAGTATAAGTGTAAGGAGTTTGGTTACATGGGTGGCTTTCCCTGCTTATTCCCATTTGCTTTATGTCCCTAAGGAAATGACTGATCATTGGACTTTGCTATAAGCTGCTTGAGTTCTTGTACACAAAATACACTAACAGGCTGAGTTAATGAGTGACTCTGTGGCACAGATCAATGATAGTTGCATCCTTGAGAGTTTGTAAGCCTTTTTCTATTCTTTTGGGTGCACTTAGTTAGAAGTTATTTTGTTGTCATTTTTCAGTTGTATCTGACTCTGTGACCCCATTTGGAATTTTCTTGGCAAAGATAAAGTGGTTTGCCATTTTCTTCTCCTCATTTTACAGATGAGGAAACTGAGGCAAACAGGGTGAACTGACTTGCCCAGGGTCACACAGCTAGTGTCTGACACTAGATTTAAACTCAGGAAGATGAGTCTATCCACTGTGCTACCTAGCTGCCCTAGAAATTATAGGACACTGGTAAAAAGTGGTCCAAAAACTATGGCACTCTGTCATAAAAATCTATCTCATTCATGAACCATGAAAATAATTTAAAAAAAAAAACTACTTCAGTTAAAATATATCCCAGAGTCTTTTATATGTGTTCAGCGAAAATTATATTTCTCTATAGAGTTGTTTGGGACATTTACCTTATTTAATGACAATGTGAATTGAAACGTGGCTCTGCCACTCTGGGGCCTTATTCATGTCCTTCCTTCTCTCTCCTTTTCCTCCTCTGTAAAATAAGAGATTTGGATTAAGTGAATTGCACTCTTCTTGTTCAGTCTAAGATGGTATGAATTAATGAAAGTTTCTTTTAACAGCATAATTAAAATTTTTAACCTCTTAGTTTTTACTATCCACAACTAGTGTTTTTTTTAATCAACTAGTATTTAGTAATTATATCAATTAATCTCGCACCTAGTATGTGTGAGATGCTGTTCTAATTACTGAAGCATAACTGGGGAGAAAATAGTTTTCTTTATTTTGAATCAATGAAAGAGCATTTTTCACTTTACATTTAAAATTTTTTATTGCTATCTTTTGTTTTTAACATCACCTTTATTCCTCAATGTATCCCTTCGCTATTCCTTTGCACAGAGAGTTATGCCTTGCCAAAAATAATAATAATAATAATAATAATAATAATAATAATAATAATAATAATAATAATAGTAAGAGAAAGAAAAGCAGTTCAGCAAAACTAACCAACTTTGCTACAATAATTAGCCCATTTTAAGGCTAGCAGAAACACATTGGCCCCTCAGGTCCACATGGTTCCCTCCTCTGCTGCCTTAAGGAGTTTATATTAAACAAAACGTTAGGATTATAAATCACAATCACTCGGAGTCCTGAGTTAGGAAAATTCCTAACATTTAGGCAGAGGTTTGGCTCTCTGTTTTATTTAAATTTATATTTATCTCTAGTTGATCTCTTTGTGGTTGAGGCAATATTTAGGTTACCAGAAATGTGGTGGTAAAGAAATGAGCAGAGTATGTTACAGTGTCTGTTAATAGACCAGTGCTGAGGAGGGAACATTGGGGAAAGAAAAGACTTTTTCTTGGAATTTCCCTCAAACCTTGAGGAGGTGAGGAGAATTGAGGGCTTCTGCTCTGATAGACCATCCTCTTACACACTCCTTTTCTGCCCCAGCTCAGTCAGACCTTTTCTTTCTCCTTTTGCCTATTGCCTCTATAACACCAATTTTTTCTGGCTCAGCTCTTGAGGTCCCCTTTCCCTTTATGTCTCTGGGTTCTCAATCGGTTTCCTATTTTATACAAAACCCACAGGAGCACGGCTATGTCTCCCCAGATAATAATAACACACTTCCTGTGTGATACCATCAAAGACTTTTTACAACTCATATTGATTCCATAGAGATGTTTAGATCTTGTTAATAATAATAATAGTAATATTAATAACTTTATTGTCAAATGCTTTATGCTAACTCATTTGATCCTCATAACAACCCTGTGGGGCAGGTGCTATTATTATCCGCATTTCACAGATGAAGAAGCTTGAGGCTGAGAGCTGTTCAGTCACTTGGCCAGGGCGACACAGATGATATGAGACCAGATCCAACACAGATCTTTCTGACTCCAAACCCCTGTCTATTTCCTGCCTTCCCTCTATACCTAGTTTGTGTCTCTCTTTGGCTTGTTCAGTCAAGAAGTCCAGACACTCTGTAATTACTGAGTGGGAAGTACATGACACTCTACTTACAATACCATGAAGCATTTGTCCACAGAGTGCTTCACCCAATAATCTCCCAAGAATCTCCTCTCAGCTTTTCCCTTAGGGTGTCAGGATAGCTTGAAGTACTGGTCACCATCCTCCACAAGTTATCAGGAAAGATCAAGGGAAGGGAATGCAGGACTGGGATGTGCCCTGAAGGTGAATTCAGCAAGCAAAGAGGAAGCAGAGAAGGTCAATGATGTGGGCCACTCTTGCTTTCTCTGTTTATTTGGAATCTTAGAAGTGGTGTGTCTATTCTACCACCCTGTCCCATTAGTCAGTTCCACCTCCAGTTTGGGGGGTGTCCTGGTTCCCCTATAATAGCACTGGCCTTTGTCCAATTGTCTGAATCCTCAGAGTCAATTGCTAGCTTATGTGGCACTCAATAATAGCTCTGTGTACCTCTGGTAGGAGCCAGGCTCTCCTCTCTCCCCAGTGGTGAAGTAGGAAGAGTTTGAATCTCAAGGGCAACCAGTGGCAAAGAAAGCCTCCAAGAAAGCCTTCATACTGGTTTTGTCTGCCTTCATTTTCCTGTCATGAGTGAACATTCTTAAACTGCCATTATCCTGGGCCTGGGACAAATAATAATTAGGGGGATAGAACAGGACATGGCATAAGCAGTGGTTAGGCGAGACAGGTAGGAGCAAGGTGCTAGAAGAGAGACAGTATTTCTGTTAACTGCCTGGCTGAACCTAAGTCTGACCGCCAATGAAGAGGAGAATGTAGCACAGTGTAGCAAAAATAAACTGAATAAAATAATGGAGTCTGCAAGCTTAAGAGGAACAATTGGATATAGAAGCTTTGTGAATACAAAAGCATATAATGGGTTGTGGTGAGGCCAGTAAAAGGGGAAACTGGAAGAGAGTCTAGTTTCTCTAAGTGGAACGCCCAGAGAAGGGGAACACATGGGTACTACCTCCTTAGAATTCCTCACCGTCTTCATTCCCCGCTGCTTATACCCTGCTAATCTCCTGCCTACAACACCAGCCACAGCAGGGCTCTGCCCTATCACAGTAGATTTAGAAGTATTTGGAGTCCCTCACTGGCTTGAACAGTAGAAACTGACATTTGGTTATCAAGAATAATTAGCTAAAATAAGAAGCCATGGCACCTACTTATCTGTGTGATCTTAGGCAAATCACTGAACTTGTCTGAACTTCACTTACTTCATCTGTAAAATGAGGATAATAATGACCTCACAGAGTGGTTGTGAGACTCAAAGGAAATCATGTACGCAGAGTGCTTTGTAAATTTTAAAGCACTTTGTTTTGTTTGGTCATTTCAGTCCTGTCTCACTCTTTGAGACTCCATTTGGGGATTTCTTGGCAGAGATATTGGAGCGGTTTGCCATTTCTTTCTCTGGATCATTTTACAGATAAAGAAACTGAGGCAAAGAGTGATTTGTCCAGAGTCACACAGTTAGCAAGTGTCTGAGCCAGAGTTTAATTCAGGAACATTAGTCTTCTTGACACCAGGCTCTGCACTCTATTCACTTTGCCACCTAAGGGTCCTAAAGCATGGTATAGGAGCATAGATTTGGAATTGAAAGGGTCCTTATCAATCTTCTAGTCAACCACACCTTTACAGATAAGGAAACTGAAACCCAAGCAGGCTTGCCCAGATCATGTGGCTACTAAGTGGAAGAGATGGGATTTGCACCTAGGACTTCAACTCCAATTCTATTCCCACTGTAGCATATAGCCCTTCAAATGCCAGCTATTGCTGTTGTTCATGTTCCCTCATCTGTCTTCTAATACTTGACTCTCACAGCCTGAAACCTCCTAGTCCACTACCACCCTCTAAAATCTTGGTGTGAATCTCTACCTTCTGCCTCTAGCTATTTCCTTTCCTCTGTCTTGTATGAGCAGATTGCTCTGTTCATCCAAGTTTCACTTTTGTGGTAACTATCCCATGACTCTTCACTCCCTGCTCCTAAAACAGGATCAGGTTTGACCTGAATCTATGAGCCCTGCCCAAACATAGTTCTCATCTAACCACATACCTAGCCCTACTCTGGAGGCCAGCCAGATAAGGTAGTATCCCTTATAGCTAGAACTCACATTATGTCCTTTACATGTAATCAAAACCTTCACCAGTTTATAATTTCCTGTGGGAGCTTCAAACAGGTGTTAACATTCCTTTTTATTCCAATAAACTATTGTAACAAAGGACGCAAACCCATTTCCATAAGGCTTTCTTCATTGGTAAAGACTGGTTTTTTTAATGCTTGATCTTATGCAAATGAGCTTGAGTCCCTGGTTACACTATTTTCTTCTTTCCTTTATTATGCCCAGCTAAAACTCTTTCCATCTCAGCCTGCATTGACACTGCAATTACAATGTTTTTCACCAACATCAGATCAACATATGTGGTCCCATCATTATATAGGGGAATGAATGTGGGACTTGGAGTCCTAGGACCTGGGTTCAAGTACAGGCTCTGAGACTTATTGATGCTGATATAATTATTAGCTGTGTGACTTTGTAAACCCTGTCCCAAAGTGCATTAGGACTCTCTCCTTATTGGTGGAGTTGGTGAGAAGGAGAGAGCTTCCATTCTTACCCAGCTTTCTTCAGGCTTTCTTTTTTTGAGCTTCAAGTCACATTAGGCACTTCTGGCTTCCAGCTTAGAGGGAGGAAATGGAAGAGGCCAACCCCACTTCAAGTTGCTGAAGTAAAAGACTCTGAGAAGACATGAGAGAAACTAGTAACCTATGCCATGTCTCTATCCCAGCTAGCTATAGTAGAGACGTTGGGGAATTTCCCCTTGGGTAAGATTCAGGACTCTCCCTTGGTTGAACTGAATTACTTCACTCCCAATGGGAAAGCTCTTTCACTATGTATTGCAAGTATATATTCCCCTATAGTATATAGATCCTCTGGTTTCTGTATTGCTACAATTTGGATAAATGGGTTTCTTGGCTATTCACTGTGTGTTCATCGTAGAAAAAGGGAAAGGGGTCAAGCCTTGGATATAAAGCTTGGGATCCCCTTTCCTCTCAGTAATGAGACATAGTGATCAGGAGTTAGCCTGATCATATCCCTTAGACTAATAATATTTAAGGGAGCAGATAGATATAACTCTAACCTGGTAACCCTTCTCTCTGAAGAGAGCAGAGTGGTGGCTTCTGGTGCCAACTTCCTCTTTTCCCTCCTGGCAGGAATTAAAGTCCCTTTTGAAGAAATGGGGAGGAGAGAGAAGAAGCTAGAAATGTCTACTCTACCTCCCTTTGAATCACACAATGACACCCCCATTCTATAGAGAGGGGATGGCCTTTGCCTAATGTGGGCCCTCTCTATAGATGGGAGCTCTGTCCAATGAAATACAATTTCTGGTTGCTTATTTTGCTAGGAATTGTTGTTTGGAGGAAATTTTTTTTATTTAGCAAAGAAAACCATTGTAGCAAAGCAAATCAGAGAATCTACACATAGGAGACTATATAGAGTGAAGGAGCTCTCCCACTGGGCATGAGATAACTCAATCCAGCCAAGAGAGTCCTGGATATCACCCAAAGGGAAACTCCCCAAACTCTCTACTGTAGCTAACAGGGATGGGGACATGATAGAGATTGCTAGCTCCTCGCATGTCTTCCCAGAGTCTTTTCCTTCAGCAACCTGGAGTGGGGTTGGCCTTTTTCATCTTCCCTTTCTAAGCTAAAAGCCAGAAATGCCTGAAATGACTTGAACTCTCTTGTCAACTTCACCCTGCCTCTCATGCAGGGCAGAACATTCATCCCCACCAATAAAGAGAAAGTCCATACCAATGGACTTTGGAACAGGGGTTACACTTGGGTAAATCACTTAACCTGTTTGAGCCTCCAATTTCTCATCTGAATTATAAAGATAACAATCCTTGCCCTCCTTACTTGTTGAGATGAAAATGCTTTGTAAATGGTACATATTAACTACATAAATGTCAGCTATTATTATAGCTCTTTTTCAAAATCAAGCTATAGGAGAGGGGTGAGTTGTAGGATGTATATTAAAGAGTCTTAGCCCAAATATTGAGGGGCTGGTCACATAGTCCAATAAAATAATCTGCTCAGTTTTTTTGAGATAAATGAGGGAAGGGAAGGAACTGAGTATTTATTAAGCACCTACTACGTACCAGGAATTCTGCTAAGTGCTTTGCAAATATTGTCTCATTTGATGCTCACTATAGGAGGTAGGCACTATTATTATCCTCTATTATTATGTACTATTACAGTTAAGGAAACTGAGGCAGAAGGTTAAATGATTTAGTTAGGATCATTCAGCCAGTAAGTATCTGAGGTCAGATTTAAACTAATGTCTTCCCGACACTAGGTCCAGTGCTCTGTCCACTGTGCCATCTGGCTGTCTCTCAGAGCAGGCAGACACACAACCAACCACATACTATTGCCCAGCTAAAGAGGCTTCCAAGTCAGTATGATCCTTTGATCATGGTTTGGACAGGCTGTAGCCCCATATACCTCCTTTAAGAGATGTCTTTATCCGTTATATAAGTCAATGAGATGAGAGCAGAAAAGTAC
Organism: Trichosurus vulpecula; assembly: GCF_011100635.1. Classification (NCBI taxonomy): domain Eukaryota; kingdom Metazoa; phylum Chordata; class Mammalia; order Diprotodontia; family Phalangeridae; genus Trichosurus; species Trichosurus vulpecula. The sequence goes on along the minus strand of NC_050573.1, from coordinate 91,565,072 downwards.
TGAGGATAATATCTTTAGATTTCAAAGAAATTACTTTGCTGTGTGGAAATAATGAGATCATAAGATTTAGTTGTTGTCCTTCGTGCTCAGAGAGGACTAAAACAACACCATCGTGCTGGGGTAAAGGTACGGTATATCTGACTGTGGTTGATCAGACCGATACAAACTCGAAAGGCTCTGCCACAGATCAGGCACAAATAATCAACATGAATTTTCAGAGTGGAGATGACTCTAAATTTGTGCATTTCACATTTCTTTTGAACTACTGCAATTCTGTTTTGCTCAGAGCACCTTCTTTGCTGTGGGCATGCCATGCTGGGCCTCCCATGTCTTACAATCAATTCCAAAATTCTTCAGAGACACCTTGAGAGTGTCCTTGTGTCCCTTCTTCTGAACTCCATGTTAGCGCTTGCCTTGTGTGTGTTCTCCTTAAAATAGTCTTTTAGGCAAATGTACATTTGGCATTGCAACAAAGTGGCCAGCGCATTGGGGCACTCTCTGCAGTAGAATCTGAATGCTTGACAGTTAAACTCAGAAAGAACCTTAGTGTCTGGCACCTTATCTTGCCAGGTGCTCTTCAGAATCTTTCTAAGACAATCCAAATGGAAGCAATTCAGTTTCCTGGCATGGTGCTGGTATACTGTCCAAGTTTCACAAGCATACAGCAGTGAGGTCAGCACAGCGGCTCTGTAGACTTTCAGTTTAATAGGCAGTCTAATACCTCTTCTCTCCCACTTTTTCCTTTGGAACATCCAAAACACTTAGCCAGCTCTGACAACATATGTGTCAATCTCATCATCTACATGTACATGCCTGGAAATTATACTACCGAGGTAAGTGAATTTATCCACAGTGTTCAAAATTTCTCCGTTGGTAGTATACTTTCCAGGGATTTAGCACAGTGTTTCAGATACTCCAAAGCAAAGTGTAGGGGAGAAGTGGTATTAGGCTGCCTATCAAACTGAAGGTCTATAGAGCTGCTGTGCTGACCTCATTATTGTGTGTGAGGCCAAATCAGCATAAGAAGCAGAGAATTGATCTATTTTCTGTTGCATCTCAGTCTCAGAGGCTGCAGTGAGTACAAAATCATCTGTGAATAAAAGTCACAGAACAACACTCCCTCCACTTTAGTCTTGGCTTGTAGCCTTTTCAAATTCTTCACTGAAGGTGTCTGACAACATCACTGAAAGCATCATACTAAAAAGCGTGGAAGGAAGTACATAGTCTTTCTTCACTTTATTGGTGACTGGGAAAGCGTGAGAGCATAATTTATTATCCAGAATCCATACAAGCATGCCATTGTGAAACTAGTGTACAATACTGATGAACTTCTCTGTGTAACCAGATTTTGCCATGATCTTCCACAAGCCCTCATGACTGAAAGTATCAAAGGCCTTGGTCAAATCTAGGAACGTTTTGTACAGACCTCTATTCTACTCCTGGCATTTCTCCTGGAGTTGTTGGGCAGTAAATACTATAGCCACTGTTTCTCAGTCTTTTCTGAAGGCACACTAACTCTCAGGTGGATGACCATTTTCTAGGTGAAGGATTAACTTATTAAGGAGGACTCTAGCAAGAATCTTGCTGGCAATGCCTAAGAGAGCAACTCCCTGTGATTGTCACAGGACAACCTATTTCCCTTTCCTCTGTAGAGATGGACAATGGAAGTATTCTTGAACTCCTGGGGAGTTCTTGCCATATAATCCTGAAGATTTCAGCCAGCTTTTGTATAAACAATGGACCCCCTGCCTTTCAGATCTCATCTGGAATAGAATCAGCACCAGGAGTTTTGCCACACAAGAGGAACCAAATGGCATTCAAAACCTCTTCTTCAGTTGGAAGTTAGGCTAGAGAGGGGCTGACTTCAACCTGAGGTATGTGGTCATTGGCTTCAGCATCGATTGATGACAGTCTGTTGAGAACATTATGGAAGTGTTCAACTCATTTCTCTAGGATCATGTCCTTATCACTAATCAAATGTGGCTCCATCAGCACTGAGTAGTTGAGAAGCACCAGAGGTCTTCATTCCATAAATAGCCTTCAGGACATCATAAAGGCACTTTGGATTGTTACTATCAGTATAACACTGAATTTCATTGGCCTTCTTACTGAGCCAATAATCCTGCATCTCTCTAAGCTTTGCTTGTACTTTACTTTGGATAGAGTTAAACACTGCCTTCTTAAAGATGAATAAACTATCCTGCTAGAAAATCCTGCGGAGCTCTCATTTTTTTGTTTATCAGCTTCTAAATTTCCCCATCCTTTTTGTCAAAACAATTTTGATGTTTGCAATTGTTCTGAACCAGATTGGTAAATGTGATACTGTACACCAAATCTCTGAAAGCTGCCCACTCCTTTTCTGCTCCACTGTTGCCACCCATGTATTGGCTCAACTTTTCCTCCAAGTCAGCAGCAAATTATTCACAGAGAAACACTCTAATCTGTTGACATCTGTCTTCTGGTAGTCATTTTGCTTTGGGGCCACTGCTTTTGTTGAATGCAAATTTTTGCTTAGAGAGGATAGGTCTATGATTGGTCCAGCACTCTGCACTACATATCACCTTCATCACTCTTACATCATCTCTGTCTCTTCTCCTTAGAATGATGTAGCCTATTAAATGCCAGTGTTTGCTGTGAAGGTGCATCCATGAAGCTTTACTGCATTTAGGTAAACAGAAGACAGTATTGGTGATGAGAAGGCCATGAGACCCATAGTCTTCCATAGTGAATGGCCACAGTTGTTGCTGTTTTTGACTCTATTTCTCCAAGGACTCCCTGTCATGTCTGATAGTTTGTGCCTACTCTGGCATTAAAGTCACCCAGAATTACAAGCTCACCCTCTTTTGTCACATCAATGATGAGGGTCTCCAAGTTTTCAGATAATTTTTCTTTGACTTCATCAGGGATCATCATGGAGGAAGCATATGCACTTATGATGGTAGTGTGGCATTTTCCTGCAAGTGGCAATCACATTGTCATGAGCCTGTCATTCAGTCCTTTGGGGAGGCATACAAGCTTGTTAACTAGATTAGTTTTGATTGCAAAACCTGCACCAGCTTCATGGTGCTCCCCATCACCGCAGTCACTCCAGAAAAACATGTATACAGCTCTGCTTTCAGTAAGGTAGCCTTCATTTGCCAGCCTTTTTTTACTCAGGGCTGCTATTTGGATACAATAGCTGCTGAGTTCTCCGAACAAGAGCTATTCAACTTTCAGGTCTATTGGATTTCATGTTGTCCATAAGTGTTGGCACATTTTATGTACTGATGGTGTGTGGAATCATCTTCACAAAACCTTCTATGCTTTTTTGTATTTTCAGGTAAGGAGGCTAGGGTTAAATTACGTAAAGCAGCTAATTTGGGGGACACTTTTTCTAGTACCTTCCTCACATCAGGCGGTGAGCAGTTCAGTACTTTTAAAAAGTTGCTCAGATACCCAAGGAGCTGCTAAATCCTATTGTTGTTTCAGTCCAGCAAGAAGATGACCCTATGGTCTTGACCACTTTTGTGCAGGGTTATTATTGCGATTATAGCTTCCAATACATCTGTACCTGCTGCTTCAGCATTTCCCTGCCACCACAGGACTTTGTGGTAGGTCAAAATGGTAAAATGGTATGGGTGATGTCTTTTGACTTGAACATAAATTGGATTTAAGTAAGGCAGAGTTATGCAACATTGTCATCCTCACTCTGTCTTCCAAAGTCATCAAAGTCTCGCGGCAAGACAAAAGTCAAGATGACTGGCAATGGATTGGGGTGCAGTTGGATGACCTTGGCATCTCTGCTGTCTAACCAAGATCTAAGCACTCCACAGTGCCTGCTTCTACCACCTTCATGGTTCATTGGAACAAATTGTTCCCATCTGCTCATGTCTTCACATGCTTGGGGTAGACACCCCACTAATTCACCAATGGGTTTGAGACCTCTTGGTTACACTCAACCTGGTTTAATCCACCTGCAGAATCAGTCTACCAAGGTGACCACTGTGTGTGCCACAGTTTCTTGGAGCCACAGATGAGAATTGGGTGAATCAGGTGGAAAGCCGCCTTGAAAAGGGCTCAGCAGCCCTCACACCAGAAGTACTAGTCTTCCCTGAATAACTGTACTCCCCATCATAAGATTTAGAGCTGAAGAGATCATTTAATCCAATCTTCTTAATTTCAGAGATAAGGAAATAGAGGCCCAAAGAATTTTAGTGAGTTGCCTAAACTCAAATAGGTAGAAAGAATTGGTAATGGAACCCAGGTCATCTGACTCAAAAGCTGTTTTGCTGTTATGCCAAGCTGCCTCACATATTGCAGATGAACTCTGCTATATCCAAGGGGGATGCAAGATTAAGTAGCAGCAGAAATATGTTTGTATGAATGGTTGGTCCACTCCTTTTGGTGATATATTTTGTGAGTGTTATGCAGATTAAAAGTTCACTTTGACATGGAGGGTCTTGAAGAAAGGCAACCAAAATCAGTAAATTATCTGGCACCACCTTAAATGGCAACTTCACCTCATCAGGCTGAATGGGGAAGCACACTCACCATCCATTTTGAAAAGGCAGTAAATGCAATTGGGAAGATGAGACCAGAAAGCTTCGGAAGACCCACTAACTCAGTCATAGATGATCTTTGATCCTGCATTCTTCACATCTCCTTACTGTTGATTTTTTATTATTATCATTGGTCATTTATTATGAACTTGATTATTAGACTTGGTGCTATTTGCATTTTGGTAAATGCATTTAAACACATGGGATATCCATAATCATTTGAGTCTTAGTCTCCATCAGTTTTTGTGGTTTGTCCTGCTTATTTGTCTTTTTAGGCAATCTCAGTTCATGTGTTCTTCTAATCCTGCTTTTTTTTTCTTGTATTATTTGATAATGGACATTCCAAATTTCTGTATATTCCTCCTTGTCAATCTTAATAGCATCATAGTATTATATAACAATGAATGTGCCGCAATTTATTTAACTGTTCCCTACTGCTGGACATTTAAGTTTGCAGGGTTTCTTGCAATAACAAATAATGCTGCTATAAGTACTTTCAAAAAGCTAGGACTTTCTTTTTATCCTTTTTGATAGCTTTCTTGGATTATACTTCCAACAATGGAATAATTGGGTCAAAAGGTGCGGTTTATTTTTAATCTTTTCCTTGGTATTGCCAATTTGCTTTCTTAAATAGGTCATACCAGTGCAGTTCTACTGGTAATGCATGAGGGTACCTGTAATGGGGTCCATATATTGCCAATATTATATTGCTTTTCATTGTTTTTCAAATTATAAATAAAATTATATTAAATGTAGATCCAGTATATTAATTGTAGGATTTGCAACCATTTTCATTTAAATCAATGAATTTCAGTGCATAAAGCATCATAACATTTTAGTCTCTTCCTGGAGGTCTCAAATAGGATTTTTTGCCTTTAAAATTATTTTGCTCTGACTGCACATATATAACCCATATCAAATTGCTTGACTTCTCAATGAAGGGAAAGGGATGGGAAAGAGGGCAGGAGAGAATTTGGAACTCAAAATTTTAAAAAAAATGTTAAAAATTGTTTTTGCATGTAATTAGAGAAAAATAAAATATTAAATCATCAAAAAGGTTTGCAAAGCACCCCCCCAAAAAAACCAAAAATTATTTTGCTGCAAATTGTAGATTTTGACATATTGATATTGTCATTTTCTCTTTTTGGAAGAAATGGGGGGCATCTTTTGGGCCTGGGATCTGTGCTTTCAGTGGTTTTGGGAACCCTTGGTGATGAAACTCCATCAATCAACTCAGGTCAGCACCTGTTTTCCTACTTCTATTCACTGTGAGTTTACTGGGAAGTTAGGTAATTTATTTGCCTAGGGTTGCACAGTGTTGTCATTGCCTATGAAATATTCTGTTATTGTTTTTCTGATTTGCCTTTAATCTAATTGTTACTTAAGAAACTATTTTTCATTTTCTATGTAATTTTAGAATAGTGTTCATACTATTGTGATTTAATTATAATTTGTTTAATATAATTAAAATACTTAAAATTTCCATAGTTGCTCATGTTATCCCCAGCTAGTGTTGTTAGGTCTCAAAAGTAGTTTCCAGGGCTTGTGTCTCCTTTCCAATCAGGCAAAATACTTGGGACACTGTAGGGTCTCCTATAAAGAAGATGATGATTTTCACCTAACATCAGAGTTGGAAGGAATCTTAGTGTTCCTTTAGTCCAATCTGTATCTGACATCTACTGACATCATTATGAAAAGGTTTGTTTTTTTTTTTTATGAAAAGTTCTAGGGAAGAAAAACCCACTATTTTCAAGGCAGCCAATACTCTTTTTTAATTAGGAAATTTCCCCTAAAATCAAGCTAAAATATGTCTCTCTACAATCTCCACTCATAACTCAGTTCTACACTGAGTAAAACAAATCTGCCCTTATCTCTTCAATGATAAATATTCAAATACCTAAAGATAATTGTCATTTCACACAATCACCAAATTTCAGATTTTTCACAGTTGGAAGAAACCTTGGGAGCCATCTAATCCAAGGGTCCATAAACCTGGATGAGAAAAAACAATACATATTTATTTTCATTAACATTCAACTACATTTAGCATTTCCTTCAATTATGAATGTAGGCAACAACATAGGCTTCACCAGATTGTCAATATAGTCCATGACCCTGAAAAGTTTAAGAACCCCTGATCCAGCCCAATCCATAATTATCCATCTCGTCCAATTACCATACTCAGCTCTTGTTGTTTTTCAGACACTCTTAAGCTCATTATAATTCTGAGAATTTAATTCAACTGAATAAGCATTTATCAAGTTCTTACTATGTGCCAATTAATACTCTAGCCTGGTTTGATCAGATGGGACTCTCACATCCTTCATTCTGGCCAATATATGTCTTTCAACAGCCTAAGATGGCATTAGTTGGTTTTTTTTACTACCACCTCACTTTCTTAATTCACATTGAGCTCATCCTGTGTCAGCCAACATATTAATTAACTCTCCCAGCTGTGCGGTATCCATAACCTTGGCAAGCATGCCATCTATGCCTTCATTCAAATCATAAATACAAATATGGATAAGCACAGAACCAAGTACTGATTCCTGGGCCACTCTGAGACAGACTTCCCTTCAAATTGACATTGATCCATTAATCACTACCCTTTGGCAATGCATAATGCATTGCTCTTTAGTGGCTCCCTAAGGCCCAACCAATTAAGTTTGAATGACTTTGTGTGGCATCCCAAACCCTCTATAATCTGGCACCATCCTAGTTTTATCACCTTTTCTCATACTATTTCCCTTCACGTAATCTACCTATTAAGTCATCTAGGCTACCATCTGTCCCTGGAACAAGCCCTCACATTCTCGTCTCTATGACTTCATTCAGACAAGGTACACCTTGTGTCTAGAGTGTTCTCCTTCCCCACTCCTACTGGGAAAATTCCTACCCCAGTTAAAATCCAACTCAAAGGCCCCCTCTTTCATGGATCCTTCTTTGATCCTTCCAAGTTAATAATGTCCATTCTCCCCTTGGACCTCACAACACATTTTGTTTTGAGTCTTTTTAATGCATGTGTATTATTCTGCATTATAAATTCTTTCTGCTTGGGTTATATTGCCTACTAAATTCTGAATACAACGAGGGCAGTAACCATGCCTTATCTAAATATTGTTTCTCCTTTAGCACCCAGCACTTCACAAGGTAGGTACTTAATGTTTATTGGATTGGATATTCCTGGAGTTCCTTCTCAGACTCTTCACTTGAGGAAGTAGCCATGCCAGCCATGTTCACCTCTAACTAGGCTCAGCCCCTGTTTCCCTAGCCTACTTTTCCACCTGGGATCCAAGTAGGTATGTGGTGGTGGGTACCTTCCCCCATCCCTTTTCTGCTCCTTTTTCCAAGTCATCTTCCTCCATTAAAAGGTGAGCTCCTTGAGCTCAGGGAAGTCTATTTTTTTTTTTAATTTCAGGTACTGCACATAGTGCATGGCACATAGGAGGTGCTTAATAAATGCTTCTTCCATTCTCTTTGCTCCACTGTGGACCTGTTTCTCTAGTCCCTTGACATGCCTCTTGCCTTGGGTTTTTATTTGTTTTGTAGTTTTGTTTATTATTCTAGTAATTGATCCTTTTGACTCATGTGACCCACCTTTTGCATCTGGCAAGTGTTATGATCTGAGATTTGATCACTACAGACTTTCCCACCTTAATTAGGCCAGCCCAGCTGACCTCACATACTTAGGACCTTAGCTAGCATCACAGACGAAGTATTTTCATTCACAGATCCTGCCACGTTCTCTTCACGGGGAACAGCATGTACCTGTATTATGTGATATCTGTTATCTAAGTGGACACTTTTGAATAGCTTACTTTGTGATGCAAGCAATAATAGACACCATATTAATAGCTAACATTTATTTAGCACTTACTATGTACCAGGCACTGCACTAAGCACCTTATAATTATTATCTCATTTGAGTCTAGGTGGTAAGGACCACTATTATCCCCATTTTTAAAGATAAGGAAACTGAGGAAAACCATGACCATAGGGTCACACAGATAAGTGTCTGAGGCTGGATTTGAATTTAGGTCTTCTTGACTCCAGGACCAGTGTTTTACTCCTTGTATACCACCTAGCAGCAAGAAATAATAGAGAATCAAAGAAAGATCCTATCACTCTGCTAAGCAACCAATCTTCTATTTCCAGGTCCATGTCTGTCTCTCTCCACCCCCTCTCCTGCCTTTTTTTTTCCTAGGGTGTTCTCTTTCTCTGTACAGAATCTACTGGAGCCCCAGACCTGTGGCATCCGCATGTAGTATTAGTAACACGGCCCCTCCCCACCCCAATATAAAAAGGGGTTGTGGTCCCTATTACTCCTAGGCTCTGGGAGAGGGGCTTTTATCTTTTTTTGTGACATGGTGCCCTTGGGCATTCTGGTGAAGCCTCAGAACTCCTTCTTGGAACACTATTTTAAAATGCATAAAATAAAATATATAGAATTACAAAGGAAACCAAACGTTAGTGAAAATAAAGATGTCTTTTTTTCCCATCCAAGTTCATTTACTACCTAAAGTCTATCCATGGACTCTGTGGATCCCAGGTTAATAACGCCTGCTTTTAGATACTATCTTTGGCTAATCTTTGCTTCCTGCCCTCCCCACCAAAATTCTTATCCTTTTTTGAAGTCAGCTGTTGTTCATAAATCACTTAGACTACATCAGTAAGAACCCGAAACAATTTACTTAAAGTGGCAAGCACTGTGAGATCCAGGAAATCCATCAGTGGAAAGCACTTTCAATTTGCATGACCCAGACAAGCTGTTTCAGTCTAATGACTAGGCCCTGACCCCAAAGTTGGTCTGGGAAAAGATGGAAATGTTGGGACAGCAACTGGCTGCTCCTGCTGCTGCTGTTGTTGTTCCTCCTTCATTTTCAAAGAGGACCAGTGACATCATTGGAGGACATCATGACTTGTTCGTGAATTGGATTTAATCAAGGCAGAGTCACACATAGCTGTCAGTCTCTCTCTTTCAGAGTCATCAAGTTCAATGGCAACACAAAAGTCAGGACGATGGCCCAGGATTCAGTGGATAATCTTGACATCTTCGATGTCTGACCAAGCTCCAAATGCTCCACAGTGCCCACTTTAGCTTCCTTTGGAGCCCTTCAAACAAATGGTTCTCATCTGCCCATTCTGCTGGGGAACACCCCAAAGTAATTGCCATAACAAAAACACATAACCCATAAAAGCCCTTTAGTCAATAACAGCAATTTGCACAAGAGCAAAGGAAAAGTGAATCTTACAGATCAGCAAGCCATGGCTCCTTGACCAGAAACCACTGTCACACAGAAGTATACTCAACCCAAGGGTCTGAAAGAACATGAGCTGCATCAAGTCTACAAAACAGGTATCATCAGATGCAAGGAAATCTTATAACACCACAGCAGGATGGCTACATCAGCATTCAATGCCCAACCTCTTCAGAAGAAGAGAAATTGAAGAAATCCGCCTGGACAAAAACATCACGGGTGACTGAAGTCATGCTGGTCCCTCATCCCATTTTCTTCTTCCTTCCCAAAGTTCCTTTCAAAAATTCCACCACTATGTGTTTAACCTTTTGGAATCTCCAACCAAAGGGGCTATATGCATTTCTGGAGGGAAGTATAGATGAAGCCATATTGAAGTATTCAGGTATTGACAAGGTACCCAAAGACCCCACTTACACATTTCTTAGGGTGCTTTCCTCATCTTCACTAATATAAATTCAATTAAAGATTTGTTGAGCTTTTCAAATATCTATTTGCTGAGTGTCTATTCCATGTAATTACATTTTTTATAATCCACATATATGTATATATAATTATAGTCTACCATCAAATGATCATTTGTTGAATACTTCCCACTGTGGAAGACATTGTTAAGACATGGTCCTAGATCTTTTTAATCTCCCTGCCAATTCCGTCCTGAAGTAAGCAAAGTTTGGCTTTTATAATATAAGAAAGAACTTCTTAGCAATTAGTGCTCCAGGAGCCATTCTTGGATCAGATACCTTGGACACCTGCCTTTCAGCTTCTGGCTTCCTTATTTGCCCCGAGACTTTCTCCAATAGATCATTCCTGGGACCACACCCAGTCACCAACTTCCCAGTCATCTTCACTAGGGTCTTTTCCAGCATTGCAGTGGTTATACCCAAGATTAGACCCAGATCACTCTCTTCCAGGCTTCCACAGCCCTATCCCCCACCAGGACCATGGCTTCACAGGACACAACACCGCCAGCTGTAATTAGCCCCGCAGGGAGGAACTTGAACAACCTAATCACCTGCCTCTTCCACATAGCCCCCTCCAATCACTGCTATTCTGCCTGGACTCATTCCTCAATGGTTAGCACATTCCCACTGCCCCATCCTCTCCCCATCCCAATGATTGTAAACTTCTGGCTATTATACAAACTGAATTTCTCTTTTCCCACTGCCTACTCACTTATTCCCATCTCCCTCAACCCAACCCCACCCCATCTCATCCCTGACCATCCTTTCCAGCACTGGTTGCACTCCACTCATAACTTCAAGTCTATGATCATGGATGGGGAGTCGGAATGCTCTTTGCTTCCCTTTTTTGTCACTTTCAGATTCAATCTCTCTCTCTCTCTCTCTCTCTCTCTCTCTCTCTCTCTCTCTCCCCCTCACCATCTTTCAGCAATCTCTCCTCCTTTGGGTTGCATTCAATCCAAATTTATCATCCAGTTTAAATTATTGTAGTTGGTAGATCTCTAGAATGTTCCTTTTCTTTTCTCAATGAGTTCAGTACCTATCTCACAGTCTTCTTCTCTACTCCAATTCCTTCCCTCCTAGTAGAGTATTTCAGCATATATACTGATGCTCCCTCAAACACTCATAAGTGCCAGTTCTTCAATCTCATCCATTCCCATTATCTACTCCACTACTCTATCTTCCATACACAGAGAGATAGTCATACCCTGGATATTTCCACAACCCACAATTATTCTATTTCCATGTTCAGGGATTCCAAAATTCTTCCATCTAATCACAATCATATAGAAATCTAGCTTTCTCTCTGCTTTATGACCCTTAACTCTGTTCTTTGTGCTCACCTCCGATTCCTCTATCCCTCAGTTCTTTCCCAGATCTTCACGCCTTTACCAACTACACTTGCCTCTATCTTCTTTCTTGACCCTGTGGTGAACCAGTTCAACTCTATAGTATCCTCCACACTGCAATCTTTTGCCCCCCTTTCCGGATCACAACTTGCCAAACCTCAGCCTTGACTCACTCCCATCATTTGCTGCTTTTACTCCAATACACATGCCTTGGTATGGAGCTATAGAACAGTCACAAAATCCTGCTGATTCAATCCACTACCAATTTATGTTATATAACCATAACTGGGCTGTCACTTCAGCAAGACAATAATTTTGTACTTCCCTAATTACTTTGCTCTCTCACTCATCACAGTGCCTACTCCAAACCTTTTTGATCCTTAACAAGCTTCTTCTTCCCACTTCATCTCATCCTTTTTATTTGGAGGGGAGAAGGCAGGGCAATTGGGGTTAAGTGACTTGCCCAAGGTCACACAGCTAGTGAGTGTGTCAAGTGTTTGAGGCCAGATTTGAACTCAGGTCCTCCTGACTCCAGGGCTGGTGCTCTACTCACTGCACCACCTAGCTGCCCCACTTCATCTCATACTTTGTTGGAAAAATTGAGGTTATTCTCCCAGAGCACCATCTTCTCCCCTCTACGTCATCTCACATCACTCAAACAATTCCCCCCACTATGTCCTCTTTCACTCCTGTTTCTAATAAAGAGGTAGCCCTTCTCTTTGCCAAGGCAAATACCTCTACTTATACCTTTGATCCCATCTCTTCCCATCTTCTCAATTAGATTGTTCCCACTATCATCCTCATTTTCTATCTTATCTTCAATCTCTCCCTTTCCATTTGCTCCTTCCCTGTTATCTAGGAACATATCCTTGCTTCTCTCATCCTTAAAAATCCTTTGTTTGATCCTATGATATCATCCCCTACCTCTTCTCTCCTCAGCTCAACTCCTTGAGAAAAGCTGACAACATGAGCTGCCTCCACTTCCTCTTCTCTCACTCACTTTTTTTTTGAGTTTAAATCATTATTTATTTATTTAATATTTTTAGTTTTCAGCATTAATTTTCACAAGAGTTTTACAAATTTACAAATTTTCTCCCCATTTCTACCCCCCCACTCCAAGATGGCATATATTCTGATTGCCCCATTCCCCAGTCAGCCCTCCCTTCTGTCACCCCACTCCCACCCATCCCCTTTTCCCTTACTTCCTTGTAGGGCAAGATAGATGTTTATGCCCCATTGCCTGTATATCTTATTTCCTAGTTGCATGCAAAAACTTTTTTTTTTAACATCTTCTTTTAAAACTTTGAGTTCCAAATTCTCTACCCTCTTCCCTCCCCACCCACCCTCCCTAAGAAGGCAAGCAAATCAGCACAGGCCACATGTGTATCATTATCAAAACCTTTCCACAATACTCATGTTATGAAAGGCTAACTATATTTTGCTTCTTCATATCCTGTCTCCCTTTATCCAATTTTCTCCCTTGACCCTGTCCCTTTTCAAAAGTGTTTGCTTTTGATTACCTCCTCCCCCTATCTGCCCTCCCTTCTATCATCCCCATCTTTTTTATCTCCTTCCTCCTTCTTTCCTGTGGGGTAAGATACCCAATTGAGTGTGTATGGTATTCTCTCCTCAGGTCAAATCCGATGAGAGCAAGATTCACTCATTCCCCCTCACCTGCCCCCTCTTCCCTCCCAACAGAACTGCTATTTCTTGCCACTTTTATGCAACATAGTTTACCCCATTCTATCTCTCCCTTTCTCCCTCTCTCAATATATTTCTCTCTCATTCCTTAATTTGTTGTTTTTAGGTATCATCCCTTCATATTCAACTCACCCTGTGCCCTCTGTCTATATACATATATGTGTATATATATATATACACACACACACACACACACACACACACACATATATATATATATACATATATGTATGTATGTATATTCCCTTCAGCTACCCTAATACTGAGGTCTCATGAATTATATACATCATCTTTCCATGTAGAATGTAAACAAAACTGTTCAACTTTAGTAAGTCCCTTATGATTTCTCTTTCTTGTTTACCTTTTCATGTTTCTCTTGACTCTTGTGTTTGAAAGTCAAATTTTCTATTCAGCTCTGGTCTTTTCACTGAGAAAGCTTGAAAGTTCTCTATTTTATTGAAAATCCATATTTTGCCTTGGAGCATGATACTCAGTTTTACTGGGTAGGTGATTCTTAGTTTTAATCCTAGCTCCATTGACCTCCGGAATATCACATTCCAAGCCCTTCAGTCCCTTAACGTAGAAGCTGCTAGATCTTGTGTTATCCTGATTGCGTTTCCACAATAGTCAAACTGTTTCTTTCTGGCTGTTTGCAGTATTTTCTCCTTGATCTGGGAGCTCTGGAATTTGGCAACAATATTCCTAGGAGTTTTCTTTTTGGGATCTTTTTCTGGAGGTGATCTGTGGATTCTTTCAATTTCTATTTTACCCCCTGGATCTAGAATATCAGGGCAGTTCTCCTTGATAATTTCTTGAAAGATGACATCTAGGGTCTTTTTTTTTATCATGGCTTTCAGGTAGTCCAATAATTTTTAAATGATCACTCCTGGATCTATTTTCCAGGTCAGTGGTTTTTCCAATGAGATATTTCACATTGTCTTCCACTCTTTCATTCCTTTAGTTCTGTTTTATAATATCTTGATTTCTCATCAAGTCACTAGCTTCCACTTGCTCCAATCTCATTTTTAAGGTAGTATTTTCTTCAGTGGTCGTTTGGATCTCTTTTTCCATTTGGCTAATTCTGCCTTTCAAGGCATTCTTCTCCTCATTGGCTTTTTGGAGTTCTTTTGCCATTTGGGTTAGTCTATTTTTTAAGATGTTGTTTTCTTCAGTATTTTTTTGGGTCTCCTTTATCAAGTCATTGACTTGTTTTTCATGGTTTTCCCACATCATACTCATTTCTCTTCCCAATTTTTCCTCTACTTCTCTAATTTGTTTTTCCAAATCCTTTTTGAGCTCTTCCATAGCCTGAGACCAGTTCATGTTTTTTTGGAGGTTTTTGATGTAGGCTCTTTGACTTTGTTGACTTCTTCAGGCTGTATGTTGTGGTCTTCTTTGTCATCAAAAAAAGATTCCAAATTCTGAGTCTGAATCTGAGTCTGTTTTCGCTGCCTGGTCATGTTCCCAGCCAACTACTTGACCCTTGGGTTTTTCGTCGGGGTATGACTGCTTGTAGAGTAGAGAGTACTTTGTTCCAAGCTTGAGGGGATGCACTGTTGTTTTCAGAGCTATTTCTCACAGCAAGCTCTGCCACACCAGCACTCCTCCTCCCCCAAGAACCGCCAACCCAGACCTGACTCAGATGTTAAGCAGGCTCTGCACTCCTGCTCTGATCTGCCACTTAATTCCTTCCACCAGGTGGGCCTGGGACCAGAAGCAACTGCAGCTGTAGTTCTGTAGCTGCACCACCTCTACTGCCCCTGGGGCCATGGCTGAACGACAAACTCCTTTCACTCTGTCCCCCGCAGCTTTTCCCACTAACCTTCTCTGTTGTCTTTGGTGTTTGTGGGTTGAGAAGTCTGGTAACTGCCACAGCTCACTGATTCAGGGTGCTGGGGCCTGTTCCACCTGGCTCCTGGTCTGGTTGGTCCAGGCGCAGCCCACGATGGACTCTGCTCTGCTCCCAACTCTGTGCGCGATAGACCTTACCCAATGACCATCCAGGCTGTCCTGGGCTGGAGTCCTGCTTCCCTCTGCTATTTCTAGAATTTGTTCAGAGCCATTTTTATAGGTGTTTGGAGGGTCCTGGGGGAGAGCCCTAGGCAAGTCCCTGTTTTCCAGCCACCATCTTCCTCTCACTCACTTCTAAAGCCTTCAAAGTTTGGCTTCTGACCTCATCACCCCATTAAAAGTTATCAATGATATCTTGATTGTCAAATCCAATGGCTTTTTCTCAATCTTCACCCTTCTTGATGCATCTGCAATCTTTGACAATGGTTCATTACACTCTGCTCTTAGATTGTCTCTCCTCTCTATAAACCCTCTCCGAGACTATTCTCTCTAGGTTTTCCTCTTACTTGCCTGACCATTACCTCTGTGTCTCCTTTTCTAGAACTTAATCTAAGTCATGCCCATTAACTATAGCTACTCCCCAAGTATGTTTCCGAGGCCCTCTCCTCTTCTCTCTCTATACTATCTCACATGGTGACTTTATGAACTTCATAGGTTCAACTATTACCTCTATGGAGATAATTCCCAGATCAAATATATCTAGTTCTAGTCTTTCTCTTGAGTACCAGTCTGCCTTCACCAACTACCTTTTAGATATCTCAGACTAGGTATCTCAGAGGCATTGTGAACTCAACATTCAAAAGAGAACTCAATATCTTTCCCTTAACACTCTCCCCACTTCTAAATATCCCTATGCTTTGGATACTAATAGGTGGTACAGTGGCTAGAGTGCTGGGCCAAGAGTCAGGAAGATGAGTCTTTCTGAATTCAAATCTGGTCTCAGACACTTCCCAGCTGTGTGACCCTGGGCAAGTCACCTCACCCTGTTTGCCTCAGTTTCCCTTATCTGTAAAATGAGCTGGAGAAGGAAATGGCAAACCACTACGGTATGTTTGACAAGAAAATCCCAAATTGGGTCAGGAAGAGTCAGACACGGCTGAACGACAACAAAATACTACCATCCTCCTAGTTGCCCATGCTCACAATCTGTGTTATCCTTGGGTCCTCATTCACACTCACTCTAAACATCTAATCCACATTGCCAAATCTTGTCTTTTCTGCCTTCATAACACTCTTCATAAACAGTGCTCTTCTCTACTCACACAGAGCTGCTACTTCAAGTCCTCATCCCCTCTCACTTACACTATTGCACTAGCCTTCTAATTGGAATCCCTGTTGTTTTAAGTCACTCCCCACTCTCATCCATCCTCCCCTCAGCTGCCAAAGTCATTTTCTCAAACCACAAGTCTGAACGTGTCGCCCACTCTCTCCTCTTCACTCACTATACTCCGGTGGTTTTCTAATACCTCCAGGATCAAATATAAAATCTTCTGTTTGAATTTAAAGCACTTCCCAATTCAGTCCCTTCCTACCTTTCAATCGATTCCGCTTTCTTCCCCTTCATGTATTATATTCTAGTAACATACAGCACTCACTATGTGCTAGGTGCTGTGCCAAGCACTTTACAATTCTTATCTCATTTGTTTCTCAGAGCAACTCTGGGTTGCTTTGTTATTATTTATTTGTTATTATTACTGCTATTATTATCTCCATTTTTAACAGATAAGGACATTGAGGCAGAGGCTAAATGACTTGGCCAAAGTCACATTGCTATTAAGGGCCTGAAGCTGGATTTGAACTCATCTTCCTGACCCCAGGCCTGGATATTTAGCATTTAGCACAGTCATGGACAGGTCCAGAGGTGACATCTGAACACACTAGAGGGTGACACCTACCTTCATCAGCTACTACTTGTTTCTCACACAGGGTACTCCATCTCCTGACTCCTTTGCCTTTGCATTGGTTGTCCCCTATGCTGAGAATGTTTTGTTCCCTCACCTCTGCCTCTCAGTTTCCCTGGCTTCCTTCAGAACTCAGCAGATCCCCTTTTCTGCAAGAGACTTTTCTCATCCCCCACTTCTAACGTCTTGCTTTTGAGATAAATCTCCTCTGTATATGTGCTGTTTATACATAGTTGTTTGCATATTCTCTCTCTTATTAGAATGTGAGTTCCTTGAACAATGTTTTGGCTTCCCCCCCACCCCTTCTTTGTATGTTCAGCGCTTAACACAGTGCCAGGCACATAGCAGTGCTTTCTTAATAAATGCTTGTTGACAGAATGAAACTCAATCAAAATTCATCTTTTGTCTTCTAAACAAGGTGTTAATGGGCATGTCCTATTCTGTAGAAGAAGAAATATCAAAGGTTCTAAAGAAAGACTCACCTGAATGGAGATTGAAACATATTATTTTTCAGTGTGTGTGTGTGTGTGTGTGTGTGTGTGTGTCTCCCTTTGGTCTGTGTCTTCTTTTATAACATGACTAACATGGAAACAGGTTTTGCATGGTTGCATATGTATAACCTACATCAAACTGCTTACTGTCTCAGGGAGGGGGGAGGGGAGGAAGAAGGGAGAGAATTTGGAACTTAAAATTTTTTTAAATAAATGTTAAAAATTGTCTTTCCATGTAATTGGGGGGGGGGAATTATTTTTAAAAAACAAAGACTCACCTTCTAGTAAGGTCATCAAACTGATCGGGGAACTCCCTTTATCACCCAGCTCCAAACAAAAATACATTCTTACCCACCCTCGTTAGTTGTACTCAATCCTGGGTCAGGAGACTGTCATTCCCACATTTTCTGCTTTGACCTAGAAATCCAATTCCCATTCTCTGATACCTTATTCTTTTTTAAAATTTAGCTTTATTTTATTCTCAGGTTCACATTCTCTCTCTCCCACTTCTCCTTCACCCCCCACCCCCAACTGAGAAAGCATGGGGAAAAAAACCCTTTGCAACATAAATAGTCAAACAAAACAAATTTCCACATCGGTCATTTCCAAACACACACACACACACACACACACACACACACACTCGCTCACTCGTTCACCTGCAGATGTCTCACTCTGCACTCTGAGTCATCACCCCCTGGAGACGGGTAGCACATTTTACTATGATGATTCTGGAATTTGATCGACCATTTTGTTGATTTTAGTTCCTAAGATTTTCAAGATTATTTGTCTTTACAATGTTGTTGTTATTGTACTAAATTTTTCTCCTGGTTCTGTTCACCATAAATCAGACACCATATTCTTATATCTGCTTTTATCTTTGGCATCCCTTGCCTTTGATGGGCAAGAGTGATGAAAACACCATCTGGGCCCTGTGGTCTTCGCTCTCTGGCTCAAGGCTTGCATCTTTGGCAATGATTGGATCACTAGATATGGATAGTAATCATCCCTTTTGAAAAATCTTAGGAGTCAACAAACATCTATTAAATAAGTACTTACTACGTGCTTGGCACTGTGCTAAGCACTGGGAATACAATTACAGCAGAAAGAAAGAGAGACCCTGCTCTCAGGGAGCTTACTTTCCTAATAGAAGAAGACAACACATACAGAAAAGCAGAATCATGGTGGGAGATTGGGAAGACACTTGTACAGGTGAAATCCTGAGCATGCTTGGCCTGGGCACTTCTTCAAAATGAAGGAAGCACTTCAAAATAGGAATTCTTTATCACACCTTAGATATATAACCTGGGATTGAATCAAGTTCACAAATAGATACCTTAGTTCTCCCTAATAGAGAGTAACCAACACCACTACTCTTCCTTTTTCTGACAATTATTGAATAGTCTCTCAACTAAAAAATGCCTATGGACCTATCAGTCCTCCTCTCTGCTCCATTTCTTTCCTTTCTTTGTCTTTCTTTTTCTTCCTTCCCTTTCCTTTCCCTTCCCTTCCCTTTCCCTTCCCTTCCCCTCCCTTCCCTTCCCTCCCCTTCCTTACTTTCCTTTCACCTTACCTTCCTTCCTTTCCTTTCCTTTCCTTTCCTTTCCTTTCCTTTCCTTTCCTTTCCTTTCCCTTCCTTTCCCTTCCTTTCCTTTCCTTTCCTTTCCTTTCCTTTCCTTTCCTTTCCTTTCCCTTTCCTT